>NC_138134.1:27187629-27798781 GCF_964188305.1 Podarcis bocagei
GCATTTTACAATTCTCAAAGGGAAGGGAACATTTTAGTGAAATTCCAGCGAGTAAGGTGCAGGTTATTTGCTGCATTTAACTTTCCTTTCAAGGGCTGTTTGTGAGTGCCTCTTTCTTTTTCTTTGCTACTATAAACCATCTCTCTAATGGTCTGCCCTCTGCAGCCTCCTCAGGTGGTTCTGCTTCAATTAAGCCCAGGAGATGGTGCCACACGGACCACTTGAAAACCGCTGACGGTCTGGGTGGACCACCTAAATGATTGTTCTGCCCCTCGTGGCCATTGTAATGTGCTGTGCTAGATGCCATATGGATTTTTTTTAACCATATCTTTCTTGCTTCTTATATATTGCATTTTATTGTATTGCAATCTGAACTCTATGGAATTAACTTCAGAATACAGCTGTGTCATTTGCCTGTTCTTTTGAAAACGTCTGTACAGGGGGAGAGAAAGAGTTAATAGGTAGACCAATAGAAAAGCCAGAGGCGGAGCCTACCTGTTTATAAAAGGGCTTAGCCCGTGTTGGCAGACAGATGGAAAGAGAGAGACAGTTAGTGCAGTTGGTTCTTGTGTGAGGGGAGGTAGAAGAGTTAGAGACAATAAAATAAGACTAAGAGGGTAAAGGGTAACAGCGTTTCAAATGCATTTAAAGTTTACTTGTGTTTGCAATAAACTACAATCTTCATTGTTAACTTGAGAACCTGATTGAGACTAAGTGAATTACCGGGGAGAACCTGGTTGGTGGCAGTGGATTGGTGGTGTACGGGTCAATAGTCCGTGAGACAACCTGGGGCTCTGTACAAACGCCACAAAAGGCAACTCCCATTTTGTGCATGTTTGATGCATACGTGGGGGGGGAGGTGCAGTGGGGGAGGGGCAGGCTCATGCATGCTCTGCCAATGCGCACGATGACCCGGAATGTAACTCCCACATAAACTCCCCTGTAAAAAAATACAACACAAGAAATAGAAGAAGCAATAAAGATACAATTACAAATAGACGTGACTAATGAATGGATGTGCTGTCTCCTGTCCTCAGTGGCAAATCCACAAGCATGCTACAGATGAATGAAGTTTGTGGTGCACTGGTTGTCCACAGCTGGGGACCCAGGGGTGTCAATTTGAATAAAATATTGAGGGGAAGGTAAGTCTCACCTCACATAATTGATCACAAGATGTGGCGCACGAACACCAGTTGAATGGCAATGCCAATCAACTCTGGGGGCCCTGGCCCCATCAAATATTTTATTGGGGGGGAGGGTCGAAGGGACCTTGGCCCCCAGGAGTTGGTTCCTATGTTGGGAGCCCCTGTCACCAGATAACTCCTCACCTGAGGCTTGTGGGCAGCTGGAGGGGTCATAATGAATGCTGGAGAGGGGGGAAGGGGAGAAAGGCCCTTGACCATCTCACAATAATAAGCTCAAAACCACACAAACATCCAAATTCTCAAGCACTCTGTGGACAAGGATAAAAATCTGAAACTTTTTTTTTTATCAGGGGAAGAAAACTTATGAGAAATTGGAGGGCCAGACTCAACGCTAATGCTGGCAGCCTGATACCGGATGAAGAAAAACAGTATTCCAGTTTGCAGAAGCTTCCCCACCTGGACAGCTGGTAGCGATACTTTCCTGACACAAGTAACCCAGAGACTAGCATATAAACTGTGTGTTGAAACACTTGTTTCCTGGAGGCTTTAAGCTCGTTTGAGGGAGATACAGGACTCGTCATAAACCTGAGCACCATTGCGAGCCAAGGGTGATGGACACGGTAGAAGTGTTCTGTGTTTCATTTGTGATTTCTAACAAAGGGAGATGATTCTGTAGTTGGGGGATTTGGCTTGAAGCAAATCTGACGGGCTGGTTGTTAATTTGGTTTAGCTTTGTAGGTGGATGGGGCATGGGGAAAGGGGGGCTTGAAGGATTGTACCCCAAAGGCTGGTGGAGTTCTAAGGAGTCACTAGAGAAAATGCTGGAAGCAGGTGTGCATAAAAAAGTACCTGGCCTTTCTCTAAGCTACTGTTGGCATTTGACCGAAGGAAGCAAAATGTTAGTGCTATGAGACGCGGTCCAGAGGCATTTTCCTACTGATGGAACCACTCTGAGTGCTTTAAACACCACTCTTTGAAAAGTATGTTCTATCAGAAGAAGCTTTTGTACTGGACATCAGTGGGTAACAGGTGATCATTGCCTTGTTTCTTGGGGTGTGAACCCTTCTATCATAGGCTCTGGTTGTATATAAGATATATGGTTTATAAGCACATTCTCTGCTGTGCCTCATTTCCAAAGGAAACACAGACTTCAGGAAAGTGACTGGAAACTCTGGAATCTTACACCACCTGGAGATTGTTTTGGTGTGTACAATATACCTTATGGTTGGAATTAAAGCTTACTTGCATACTGCATTATGTATGTATACAGCTATATAAACAGCTTTTTACCTTAACTCTGGTTTTTTTGCATAAAAAAAACCTGACAATACATGAGACCCAAAAAGAAGAGTTGGATTCAGTCTAAGTAAATGAGTTTTGATTCCTAAGTCATTAAAGTTTCCTCTAAGATTGCAGGAGATGATAGTTCATTGGCTTATGTTATTTTCTTGACTCAAGAAAAAAGGGTTTGATGCTAATTTAATTTTACTCTGGAGACAGGAGACATATTGGAAGAGAAAAATAAGACAAAAGAGGAATCTCTATTTGCCAAGAGACACACTGTCTGAATACCAGTCTGTTTGCTTTCTCTTGGTGTGAATTGAATATAATTTCTGTTTACAACTTTTGGTTTTGTATTCACCAGATCATCTCTTTTATATCTCATGCAGACATCAAGCTAGGTATTTTCTCTTTCCACTCCCTGCCATCAGGCTGGGAAATATTCACATTTTATTACCATCTTCATTATAAGTTTAGATTCCACTGGACTGAGATTTGCCTTGCGCTTCAGTGACACCATCTTTTCTGGGCTGCTGATCCCAAATCATTTCTAAAATAACCAAATTGTGCAACTAAAACATGAATTGCCTGCTCAATGGAAGTAAACAGAACAAGCACAGGCACCGCCAATAATTCATGCAAATGTGAATTTGTCAGAGGCTGATCACATGGAGGAGAAAATAGCTAGCTGGTGACCAGATCAGCTGAATAAAATTAAACCTCCACCCCCCTTTGTTTTTTATAAAAGGGGCACATTTGATAATCGTATATTGCTTGATAACCGTAGAAACATTACCCCATCTGTGTGTGTGTGTTCCTGAAATAATTCAAGGCACAGACCTAAATAAATACAAGAACTCCTATTTCCTTGCCTCTGGCCAAATTTGAGTTCATATGTTTTACATGCTTTTGGTTATGAAGGGTATCCATTTATATTAAAATGAAAATTCAGCCCTTCTCTTGTTGGCTTAGCAAAAACTGTTGTTTGCCAGCTTTATTCCCTGTTCCTGTGACATCCCAAAAAGCTGTTATTTGTCTAGTGGTGAAGAAAACTTATAAATCAATAACGCTGACAGTACACAGGCTGAAACTCTTTTCCTTAATATGCCCTGAACAGTGGTTCATGGTATGGTGTACATTTTTCCTTCTCTCTTTTTCTTTTGCAGCAAGTGTATTCAAGAATAGCTCATATACCAACTCAGTCATCTGCAGCTGTAGGATCTGTAGGATATTGTGCAGAACTTTTCTGCTCTCCAGACAGACTAATACATTTATACTTGAAAGCAAGCAACAAGGCGTTGGAACTTATGAATAGCCTTAGAGCGCGCTCCTGCTTCTCACCAACCAATTTCATTTTTCTGTAATTCAAGCCACTGGACAATGAACATAGTAATTGCTAGGAAATTGGGCTGGTAAATTTGCACAGAAGGGTTTGTAATAATTCCTGCTTGCACAAAGGTTAAAGCACTTTGAGCACAGCTTATGACTGGAACATTAATGTGCTTTTGAGTCTGTAACAGCAAAGGGGGCCTGTAGGTATTTGAAAGGTAGGCATCAACTAAAGCTTAACCATCCTGCTTATACTGGGGTATAATATGATTTCCTGAAGTAGGGCTGCTTTGTCGTGATTTCTGCACCATGGTGGGAAAATTACTTCACTCGACTTCGTATATCATCATTACCTGCCTGATTCCCAGAGGCTGATAAATGGAAGCACCAAAGAGCAAGGAATGAAAATGAAGGGGCTGAAGTGTGTGCCTTCTTCTCATAAATAAATGATGTTCATTTCCTTGGAGAACTTCATTTCTCCTACTCTCAGTCTCGTAGCACACACAATCTGGATGATGCCTGTTTAACGGGGAACCTCAAGTCTGAGGCCCGAATGCATACCTTCCAACATTTCTCCCATGAAAATGGGGATGTACTATTCAATGGTGGCAATGATAATTTTATTATTCATACCCCACCCATTTGACTGGGTTGCCCCAGCCACTCTGTGTGACTTCCAACATATATCAGAACATAATAAAACATTAAAAACTTCCCTATTTATGGTTGCCTTCAGATGGTTGTATAGTGACTTATCTCTTTGGCTTGGTGTCCGGTGTGGAGAGTCCTTTCCTCTCCCAGTAACTTCATAGGCAAGAATCACAAGCAGTTTGTCTTTGATAGCCCTTTCCATTCAGTCATCTGGCTGCACAGCAAGAATCTATATCTCTCCACAGAGAGAGGTGTTGGCTAGTCTGAACCCTTCCACTTCCATCCCCAGCAACATCCTAGGCACCAACAGGAAGTTCCAACCCTCTGCATTCTCTGCTCTTTAATACGGCTGGAGCTGTAAGTTTAAGAGGAGGGGAGATTGCCCAGGCTCTCTAGGGAAGACTCTGCTGGCTGTTCCCTCCCTTCCCCCTCTTCTCCAGTATCTCATAGCTACGTAACTCCTGCGGAAGTTGTGCAGCATTCTCTCCTCTCTCCTACTGAAACTACTCGGAAGAGGGTGGGGCAAATTGTTCACCTCCACCTCCTCTCAGAGAGAAGCTGATCTGGCTGAGGATGCACTTCCTAATCCTCCTGTTCAGACCATTCCCTGACACTTAGGGATCATATAACCCTCCAACATTTCTCTGATGAAGGGACCCCTGACCGTTTAGTCCAGTCACGGATGACTCTGGGGTTGTGGCACTCATCTCACTTTATTGGCCAAGGGAGCTGGCATACTGCTTCCGGGTCACGTGGCCAGCATGACTAAGTCACTTCTGGCGAACCAGAGCAGCACATGGAAATGCTATTTACCTTCCCGCTGGAGCGGTACCTATTTATCTACTTGCACTTTGATGTGCTTTTGAACTGCTGGGTGGGCAGGAGCAGGGACCGAGCAACGGGAGCTCACCCCGTCGCAGGGATTCGAACCGCCAACCTTCTGATCAGCAAGCCCTAGGCTCTGTGGTTTAACCCACAGCGCCACCCATGTCCCACTGATGAAGACAGGGACATCCTAAAGAAAAGCAGGACATTCCGGGATCAAATCAGAAACGGAAACAGCTTCTATGAATCCGGGACTGACCCTGGAAAACAGGAACAGTTTCAAACTTGGAAAGTCTGCAAATACAGCCCTCTAGGACTCTCTATCCAGCCCTTGGGATTCTGTCAGGACACGTAACCCACTCCAGCCTTCACTGACTGACCCCTCCTCTGTGTCTTCTTCAAGTGATGTTGCCTGGCTGGAGTGTGTCCACTTGAACTGTGATATTGCTCCTGGCTTGCCTGGAAGGAGCATGTTGAGAGGGATTAAGCATGGCTGAATGTAGCCTTCCGAAGTTGAGCTCCTGGTCTCGCACCCTGGAGCAGCAGCATTCCTACCCACCCTCCATGTCTCTTCCCCACCTCTGCTCTCTTGGCATTGGGAGTCAAGGAGGTTCCACATTCCCTTCACAAGCAAGGCTTTGGGTGTGGCACGCAGGTGGCGCTGTGGGTTAAACCACAGAGCCTAGGACTTGCCGATCAGGTCAGCGGTTCGAATCCCCGTGATGGGGTGAGCTCCCGTTGCTTGTTCCCTGCTCCTGCCAACCTAGCAGTTCGAAAGCACGTCAAAGTGCAAGTAGATAAATAGGTACCACTCCGGTGGGAAGGTAAACGGCATTTCTGTGCACTGCTCTGGTTCGCCAGAAGTGGCTTAGTCATGCTGGCCACATGACCTGGAAGCTGTACTCTGGTTTCCCCGGCCAATAAAGAGAGATGAGCGCCGCAACCCCAGAGTCGGCCACGACTGGACCTTTTACCTTTACCTTTTTACCTGGTTGATGAGCTGATAGCATAGGCTTGTCTCAAAGATTAAGCCACGTAGGTCTAAGTACACATGGGTGTTACAGTTATATTAAAGCAGTTACAGTTCCTTTAGTTGTTCCAACCACTACTTGGATAAGTGGTCATGGTGTTGCTACTTAATTTACGTGGGGAAAACCTGTCCATCTTTGCTTTTATTCACAGCTTCACAAGTTAAAAACCCTCACTAGCAGGAAATAAAATTGGTTTCTGAGTCAGCAAACCACTTCCCTACTTTGAAAAGGGGTTTTTTGTTTTTGTTTTTGAAAAACACCCCATGTTCCTCTGTGCTAGAATTATTTTCATCATTTAATAGGAGAAATCAAATAAGCAGTCAACTGCTTATGTGTTTGTTTGCTTATTTGCATCTTCCTTTGATGCAAGCATTTCAAAGCATTCAAGTAGGAGTTTAGTTTATCCCCTTCTTTGTTAATGGCTCTAGTTGCCTCTCTTTTCCTTTCAGAACAAACAGGTACAATTTTATTATTATTTTTGCTAAATTTCTGTCAGCTGATGGGAGATTTATAGTAAATGTAAAACCAGATGTTCACTTGGGCCTTGTTTTAAGGCATTCTTTTAACAAATGGGTGATATGCAGAAATTTAACACTGAAGCTTTCCCAGTAATGGAGTAATGCGCCAATGGTGAAAGCTTGGCAGTCTACCTGTTATTCATTTATTTAAAGTTTTATATCCACAGTGTGGTTTATGATAGAACTGTGATGCAATACTGTTTGTTCAACTTGTGCTTTAATGAGTATTGTGCATTGTATTCTGCCATTTGTATTGTAGTGTGCACTGCAATGTAACTGATGGGGGAAGTCTTCCATCTGGTCAGGTGAAAGTTGGTTTAACTGTCACTGGAGAACTTTAACTGAGACACAGATGAGGAGGGGTTGGCGATAGAACTCTCAGTATGCAAATGAAGGATAGAATATGTGCATATTCTGATTGGTGGGTACAGGTTTAGAATTTTCAGTTATACCATTTGATTGGACGGGCTGGACTAGAGGGGTCAGGAGAAGTGTATATATAGCTGAGTACTAGTCAATTTGGGTTAGTCTGTAGTGGCCAGAAGGAGGCAGCAGAGGAAGAAAGAAGAAAACCTGGAAGGAAGCCAGAGTTGCTTTGTTGTTTGAAGACTTGCCGGGGTAGCTAAATCACTTGGTTTAAGATGAAGAGATGAGGGGAAGAATCACAGAGAGAGAGAAATTGAGAGGCAGTTTGGAATACCAAGCTCTGGTGTCTGGTAGGAGACCCAAAGGAAGATTACACAACAGGGCAGCAAAATCAGAGCTGTGCTTCAGAAGGTGAGTAGAGGAAAAACAGAGGCCTCAAAAAAAAAAAAAAAAAGCCAGGTGTAACTGGGGTGCAGTAACTACTACACCAATATGGCAAAAGAGTTTTAATAATGTATCTAAGTGCTTCTTCAAAGTTGTCTTGCTGTACTGAAATAAGCTTTTGGTATTTAAAGCGACAGTAACAAGTTAACAAAGTGCACACCCATTTCAAGAGACTCCTATTTCAAGTACTCCCATAAGCTTGTACAATACATAATCATGAAATAAATCCATGTTAAAAAAATGTTGCTTATATCTGACCTTTAAGCATGATTTTAGTTTACAGTTACCGGGGTTGGGGTTAGTTAAGGGTGCAAAGTGTATAAATGATATTAAATGGTGGCAGTGGTGTGGATTTAGGAAAACCACTGGAGATGAGGTTGGGGAAAATATCCCCTTCCTTCCACAATCCAGGCACTCTTGGAGGAAACTGATTTTCTAGATCCACTTCAATCTGAGTTTAGTTGTGACAAAGAAACTGCTTTGTTCTCCCTGTATGGTGATGTCTGTCAGGAGAGAGACAGGGGGAATGTGTTGATGTTATTTCTCCGCAACCTCTCAGTGACTTTCAGTACCATCAACCCTGGTATGCTTCTGGAGTGGTTGTCTCAACTGGAGGTGGGTGGCACTGCTTTGTGGTGGTTCCAGTCCTACATGGATGGTTGTTCCATCCAACCTTGCCTGATTCTGCTGGGAAGAAGAGACCTACTGAAGAGTGTCCTTATGTGGCTGGAAGCTACCACTGACACCATCCAGCAGTAGCCAGTGTAACTCTTCTCCCACCCCCACCCCCCAAAAAACCCAAACCCAAGATGTTTCAGGATCAGGGATGGTGTGTAGTTGAGTCAGCACTGCATCCATTCCTGAGCTAGCACTGTTGCCATCACTTGTTGGGTAATGGCATCTTTGCTGAACCAGCCAGGGAGCTGGCATTCTGAAAGATATATTTTTTGTTTGCTGGCATGATTGGTGGAGCTGTAGATTTGGTTCCAGCTACACCATTCCATGGTGTCAGCCAGGAGCTAGGATTGCAGCATAAAACAACAATCCTGAAGGCAGCAGTGAACTGAATATGGTTGAACTCATCTCATCTAACACCTGCTAGTTAAGGTAAATCAGCACTCTTGCACTCCTCTGTCCTTTTCTGTTTATTTTCCTCCCCTCTTTTCCATTTTACATTTTCCCTCTGCGATAAACTCCCGAGGCAGCATGACCAGCTTTGGGTGATTTAAACCTTGTCACTCCCTGTCAGAAACAACTGTGAATTCAGGGATTTTATGTAAATGGTTAATTATATTCAGAAGCAAGGGCACTTTCTATTGTAGTGGGATTCATGTGGCCACTTATTCCTTGAAAAAGGAATAAATTAAAGATGAGGCATGATGGAAACAAAACTGGAATTTTATTAACAAGCACTCTTTGAGGGATAAAGCTTAATAGTTACACTAGAAAAGGCAGAATACTTATTTTTAGTCAAAACACTGTTACAGATTCAGCTAAGAACTCTACTTAAAACTTTCCTCTATATGACTGTTTTTATTAAATCCTATTTCTCCTAGAATGGCTATCAGGTTTACCCTGACAGTAAAACGTCTCTAGCCCCTTTCTGGGATTTCTTCATTTCCCTATGGAAATTAATTTTTTTTTTTAAATAAAATTTTTATTGGTTTTACAAAATTTTATAGAACAAACAAACACTTAAAAAGACAAACATACACGTATAATTTCATATCATATTTTCATAAACCTCTTTTCTGGGACTTCCCCATACCCCCCCTTTCTGCATCCCAATGTCCATAATTTTATAGCAACTCCCATTTGTTACTTTCCAACCTCTGTCATCTTAGTCATCTCTATATTCTGACCTTATATCACTGTATCCCTTTGTTCCTGAAAACCACAACACTCTAACATTCATTAAGTTTATAATAGTCCTTAAGATAACTTTTAAATTTTCTCCATTCTTCTTCCGCCGTCTCTTTTCCTTGGTCACGGATTCTGCCTGTCATCTCGGCCAATGTCATATAGTCCATCACTTTCATCTGCCATTCTTCCAGAGTGGGTAGATCTTGTGTCTTCCAATACTTTGCGATGAGTATTCTTGCTGCTGTTGTAGCGTACATGAAAAAAGTTCTATCCCTCTTTGACACCAATTGGCCGACAATGCCCAAGAGAAAGGCCTCTGGTTTTTTAGGGAAAGTACATTTAAGTACCTTTTTCATTTCATTATAGATCATTTCCCAGAAAGCCTTAATCTTCGGGCATGTCCACCAAAGGTGGTAGAAAGTACCTTCAGTCTCTTTACATTTCCAACATTTGTTGTCGGGCAAATGATAAATTTTTGCCAGCTTGACTGGGGTCATGTACCACCTATAGACCATTTTCATAATGTTTTCCTTTAAGGCATTACATGCCGTGAATTTAATACCGGTGTTCCATAACCATTCCCAGTCAGCTGACATAATGTTATGACCAACATCCTGTGCCCACTTAATCATAGCCGATTTGACTGTTTCATCCTGTGTATTCCATTTCAGCAACAAGTTATACATTCTGGATAAATTCTTAGTATTGGGTTCTAACAATTCAGTCTCTAGTTTTGATTTTTCCATCTGAAAGCCAATTTTCCTGTCCTGTTTGAAAAACTCCATTATTTGATGGTATTGAAACCAATTTTGTACTTTATGTTTCAATTTCTCATGACTTTGTAATTTCAACTTATCTCCATCCTGTTCCAAAATTTCCCAATACTTCGGCCATCCGACCTCCATATTGAGTTTCTTCACTGCCTTGGCCTCCACTGGTGACACCCATCTAGGGGTTTTGTTTTCCAACAGATCTTTATATCTTATCCAAACATTGAACAATGCTTTTCTAACAATGTGATTTTTAAAGGCACTATGCAGCTTGATTTTGTCCATTTCCCTATGGAAATTAAACCAGTTTGTCCTTCCTAACAATCCCTTAATCATCCAGCTACTTCCCTAGCCAGGCCCCATTTGTCAATTAAATGGTCAGATTCTACCTTTTCACGCTCCCTCCTGATTGGTGGTTGTTATGCCATCTTGATTACTCCATCCTGCCAGGATTGGCTAGTGGGTCTCCAGGAGGATGACCAATGGTCTCTCCATCACACCCTTGCCATTAGCATATTATTCTCCCATGTTTGAAAGGCTCTGCTTTCCTTGCATCCATGTCTTCCCCACTCCAGCCATGGCACAATCCATTTGGAGTTCTGCTGACACCAGAAATCCAACTTTGGTAGGGCAAGGGCTGCAGATGTTTTCAAGAATAGGGAGTGGATGTCCAACATCCCTCTCTAAGGGTAGATCTCTCTTTCTGCCCTTGGAGACAGAGATTTGATGCTGCCAATGACCCTCCCAAAGAATCATAGCATTGGAACACAAATAAGATAGCAGCATAAAAGCATCCCAATCTGACTGACAGTAATAATAAAACAGAGAGTAACAGCCATTTTAAAACTCCAGACCAGCTTCTGCAATGAAAAGAAAATTCCAACACAAAAGGAATTTAAGGCCCATTTAAAAGCATCAGAATGGTTGGTGGGGAGGGAAGTAGAGCCTTTGGGAGGGACTCTGCTTTTTTCGGGGGGGGGGTGCATACCCCTAAATATTTTGTGATTCTAACAGGAGAAGAAACAGGAGAAGAAACTATTTTTTTTTAAAAAAAATTGTTTCTTCTATAGCACGGTGAATTGTCAGTTCCGTTGCTACCCCCGATGGCGGCCTCATTTCCTGTCACAGTGTTTCCTGAGTCTCAGACGGAAGCGAGCGTTTAATATGTGAAGTAGGAGTTGGAATCTAGCATGGTGATTGGTCACTTTCCTTGTTACCACCTCCAATGGCGGCTTCATTTCCTTTCCCAGTGTAATGCATGTTCTTTGTACTTTTGTCCATTTACTGTATTTATTTTCCCTGATTTGAACTATAAAACGGTGATTTTCTTGAGTCAAAATGAGAGTACCCCTAAACATTTTATTTTATTTTATTTTGTAGGGAAAAAATCATTGGAAGGAGAATTTCACAGCATCAGAATACATGGGAAATGCTAGGACGTCAGTTTTCACTGCACTGAAAAACACATCACTCTTTTTCTTGTTATTCATGGAGACCTAGCCTTGTTTTCTCTAGCAGCGTTGCAGGTTTAGCAAATAAAAGAACTGAGCAAATCTATCTTTCTTTCATCTGACGGTGTGGACAGAAGTGCTTTGGGGTACATTGAAGCAGTGTTGCAGCTGAAGAAGAATTTGTAGGAACTTCCATCCCGGCAGGGCCTCTTCCACTGTCTCTTGTTTGCTCTGCATCAGTGGCCTGATATCACTTATCCTAACACAGCCCATCAAAGTGACAGATACTCTGCAAGACATATGATAACAACCTGGTGGGAAAGTGTCAGGAAATGACTTTCACCCTCCACCTCTCCTTATGCCGTGTGGGAGTGATGAGAACTGGAACGGATAAAAGGGCCATTTTCTTGCAGAACAAAAAGGGCTCACGTTTTGTCATCTTGTCCAGACACATGCAAGCAACACAGAGAGCTTCCTTTGATGTCACAGTCACTTGTGCTTGGGGTAAGATGACCCAGAAGCCCAATAGCACACAACTATTGAAAGGATAGGAAGGAAGCCGGTTCTCTTTTGCATCTGGTCAGTCAGTGCTGCAAACTGGGAGAAGGGATGAGTTTGGGTGCTGGATGTAAGCTACATGTAAGAGATTCAATGTTCCCTATCTCCTAACCATGGTTAAAGGATTAAGAAGAGGCTCCTGTAGCTTCACACAGGCTTGGCTCGACAATTTAGTATCCTCAGGCAGCTACCTACCTACTGGATGCTCACCAATGATGTCTGCTACAGCTTAGCATATTGATTAATAATAATAATTGTTATTTTATTAAAGCTTTTTCATAATACAATAAGATAAAAGAAACTAATATGAATAAAAACAAAGACAGAGAAAGAAAAAGAAAAAAGAAAACACAGAAAATAAAAGGGGGGGAGAAGAAAAAATTAAAGGACTTCCAATTTTCTGTCTGTCATTTACATAAAAGAAATTATTTTGCTTTCTGTTAAGCAATAATTTCACACTCTTCAGACCCAATGTCTCCAATACAATTTGCTTTTCACGCAAAAAGTCCAAATGAACAGATGATTAATGGGAAGGTACACCGCTCAGGAGGAATACACAATGTCACATAACAGCCCTTCAAACACATCAGAATAAATGCTCAATAAAGACCATAGTCTAACCTCTGCATAAGCTTTGTGTGAGCAACTCAGGATAGGTGCTCTGGTCATCTGGAGAAGCCCTTTATCTCTTTCTGTGGGCCAATTTACACCATATATTTAAAACAAATTCGTTGTCCAATTAAAACAGACTGCTTCTCCCAAAGAATCCTGGGAACTGCAGCTTGTTAAGGATGCTGTGAATTGCAGCTGTGGTGGGAAACTACAGTTTCCAGCGTTCTTTGGGGGGAAGCCATGAACTTTAAATGTCCATTGAATGTGCTTTAAATGTATGATGCACATCTGTGCTCACTCTATCTTTATACATATACACCCATATAGGCAGACTCATATCTGTAAATGTATCTCTTTTTCCATAGATGTATGCTGACAGAGTTGTCTATACGCATGTACAGAGATGATCCATTTTCACAAAGTCACAGGTGAAGCAGACAAGCGAGTCAAACTAATAATCTAATCTGCTGTGAGTGCCTCATCCTGGCAGCCAAATGTTTCTTGGGCAAAACGATGGCAACACAGCTGTTGCTTTCCAGGCCAATTATTGCACAGTTTAGCACATTTAAAGAAATATCTTCTGAATGTTGCACGTATTGATTGTCGGGACAGGCGAGGCGGCATGCCTCCCTGTTGGCAATGAAGTGACAAGCGGAGAGAAATTCTCAGCTCTCCGCAGTTTTATCAGTCCTTCAGCTAAACATTTGATTGGGATATTTACGCAGTAGGTAACGATTTAAGCAGTTCACACTGTGCATAAATACACAGCCCCAGTGACACCTTGGAGACAAGGGCAATGCCAGCGGGGGAACTTCACTGGCACTGATCTCAATCATTTAAAGGTACTGTTTTTGCCATGAAGGGCTGAGTCAATTCCTAATAGGATTTCAAGGCTCCTTGCATCTCCTAAGAAACTTCAGTGGCTCAAAAGTTCAAAGTCTTCTGCGTCACGGAGATTTGCTAGCAATTTTCAGTTGACTTTCGAAAAACCCGCAGTTCCATGGCATGCTATGATTAACCTTTAACTAACCTTGAACAAGCCTGGTTCATGTTATTTGCTCTCTCCTTTTGTTATACTGATGGCATGGATTCAGGGCCAAAGAAGGTAATTTGTCACACAACGCGTAAGTTGTGGAATGCGCTCCACAAGTCGTGATGGCCACCAAGCTGGATGCTTCAAAAGAGGACAAGAGAATTCATAGAGGTTATCAATGGCTATTAGCTAATTGGTGTCCCAAAAATCCTGCTCTACCTGGCAGCAAGTCAGTAAGTCAAGTCCCAAGTTCAACAGGTAAGAAACGCAGTCAGGGGTAAGTCCAAAGTCCTGTAGCATCCCAGCCAAGGTCCATCAAGATGAGCAGTTGAGCAGACACAGAACCTCAGCTCTGCTGCCCTTTTGTATTTTATTATTATTATTTATTAATTGAATTTATATACTGTCCTGTACCCAGAAATCTCATACTTTGCATGCTGATTGCAGCATCTGGGCTTGAGGAGTCATATGCCCCTCACCTGTTCCAAGCCTACTCCAGCTGAGGAATCACAGTCCTCTTCTCAGAGCTAGAGAGCTGTGGACCCATGACTGTCTCAGCCTCCTGGAGCACCCCTTCCACGGCTCACTATACCTTAGAGCCCACCATGTTTATAGACAGAGGCCCCTCTGACTCTGGTGATGAGTCCTGCTGCTCTGGTTTCTTGGCACTGATCCCCTTGCCATCCTCCATCACCCTGTGAGTACTTCCTTCCCCATCCCTAGCTTGCCCCGGTGTGCCCCATTCATGGCTGGGCTGCACCAATTGCCAGGACTCCTCCCTGTCGCCCTGCCAGTTCATGACAATTGGCTGTGTTCTGCCTCTGAATAACAGTTGCTGGATGCATCTTCCCATTTGTATCCAGTTGCTGTGCCATGAGTTCTTGCCAACAGATTTACATGCATGTGCATGCAGAGGCTTCAGTCCAAATACACAGTACCAGACCCAGGAAAGCATCCCTGCCAGTAGGTCTACAATGTCTGTACAGTCAGGTTTCCATTGAAGCCCACACTTAGAGGGGACTCCTGTGTCACAAAAGCACAGGCAGCTTTTGTGACACAGGCACGCAGTGTCAGATCATTTGTTCATATGTTCTAGTGTTGCCTACTCTGACTGGCAACTGCTCTCTGCTAATGCTGAATGTACCTGCCTGATAACACCACTGGAACCTCCTAAGGTCCTGGATAATGTCAAATAGCTCTTTATTAGCATTTTAAAATTAAATACACCTTGCCACAGTTTGCAAAGCAATAATGGAAAGGGAAAGAGGCAAAATGCTAAAAAGGAGGCTAAATAGAGATTGTCAGCCTTTGCAAAATCACACTATGATTACTCATGATATTAGAAGACTTGTCATTTCAAAGATCTCTGTGAAAGAAGGTCTACTCTAAATGACTGGCTGCAATGATGAGACAACTAAAATGTGACAAAATATTGAGACTGTCTGTATTCCACAGCTGCTAACTGTACATTCCCAGCTGCTGGAGCTAGAATGTGTGTGTGTAATTACTGTATTTACTCGAATCTAATGCTCACCGTTTTTGGCCAAATTATGTTGCGAAAATTAAGGTGTGCATTAGATTCAATGGAACATTAGACTTGAGTGAATATGGTAGGTACTGCTGTCATTACAAGAAAGCCAAAAACAGCAATGATTTTGGAACAACCATGAGAGTAATAGCCTTCACTGTGATGGAAGAAAGGACAGAGAGAGGTCAATTCTACTGCAGGGACTCCTGGCTCCCTGTTGCTCCTTGCCAGCAGAACCCAGGCTGCTTTCTGTAGGGTCTGCAGCTACTTTTCCCATGAAGAGTCAATGACAGTGAAATTACCTCAAATAAGAGGAAATTCATCTGGGGACAGAACAGGCAGCAAACATGGTCCCTGATCCTAAAGTAAGGATAATGGGGTGAGGAAGCTTTGTCTGTAGCCGAATGGAGGGCAGTGAATGGCTACCATGTACTTGAATGGCAAAGTGTACACCAAGGATCTTAACTACACCATCCACAAGGAAGCAGAACCTGTCCCTTGTCTATGATGTCTATTGCGACGGGTTAGGCTTTGATCCCAGCTCAGGAATGTCCCTGAGAGTCACAATTTGCATTCTGACACAGAAATCAGTTGGCCCCATTTACTTTTTTTCTTTCCCCATTTGTATTATCTACCCATCTGTTCTGGTGCTGGCAACACGTGCTAGTTACAGCTCACCTGGACTACTGCAGTACCCTCTGCATGGGGCTGGCCATATTGACTTGGGATCAGATGGTCTGGAAACCTGTCTTCTTCCACATGAAGGCTTAAGAGCTCCAGGGGAAGAATCGTTGCTGTCCTGCAGGCATATGATGTGTTTTTGGCAGGTAAAGCACAATCTGTACATGGTACCCAGAGCTGAAGTGGTGATTCCCCCAAAGTGCCTCTTGGCACCTCTTTGACTTGGACACCAAAAAAGCGCCATGGACAAGTGTCTACTAACAGTGAAACTGATCTCCCTCTCTCTCACCTTGCCATGGAAGGAAAATATCAGGGTGGGGGATGAGGGGGAAGGTAGAGGGAACACCAGCATGAGGAGAGGGCAAGCTTGTAATCAGAATGACTGTGCTGGAACACTGCAATCCCAGTGCTTCAGAGCACAAAAGCAAATCCCTTTTAGTTCTCCCTCACCCCAAATCAACATGGTAGGAATGGTGAATTTTGCTGAGGAATGCCGGCTGCCACCTCTGCCCATCCCAGAGGTATGTTTTCAAGCATGAGAAGTGACAGAAGTGGCCTCAAACTGCTAAATGGGAAGGCCAAGCTCCAGAATGGTCATGTACATAAAGTGTGCAGGGTAATGCTGAAAGCATTACCCAGAAAGCATTGCCACAAATGTGAGATGCTCAGTAGTTGCCACTAGGACAAGGGGTAAAAAAGAGAGGCTGCCACGAGGGCTCCCTCATCACAGGGGAAAAGCTGAGCCATAGGAATAGAAGCACTTCACTATTGAGCAGTCTGGCACCCTTGGCTCATGTTTAATATTCAGCCACAGAAGTTTGCAAATAACTTAGCTTTCCTCCATTATCTGAATATGAAGCCTGTATCCAGAATAGTCAAGTGATCTAGCAATGAGTTTCCTTGGGTGATTAAAGTAAGGAGTCAAACCCCAGAGTCCAACTGAGAATTCACACAGGTTGCACTGCAAATAAATAAAAACAAAACGCTCTAAATAATCTTCTCCTACATAAACTTATAGGGAAGCAATGGTAGAATGCGTTTCTTGCAAAACACAAACTTGCAAAATTACTGCACAATGTTATTGTTAATGACATCAGGTGCACCTTTGGGTAGGAAGAAAGACCCCCAGACAGCAGTAAAAGTAAATACAGAAGCACCAGACGGAGGAGAAGCCAGCCGGCATAATATCCCAAAGAGCATTTAAACCTGATTTTTTTTAAGCATCTCTATGAGCTTCAGCCGAAAAGTAATTAGAAAAATCAAATCAAATGCATTGAGCTACTCCATTAGACCAAAAGTTATCAAAACCGCCACAAACAGTTGACAGAAAACAGAGCAGAGCGAATGCTTGCAGGGAAAGTACTGTGTTAGCATGAACATTAACTCAGCAGAGAGTGACCTACTTGGATATCCTAGACACCATCTGTTCCCACAGATTTTCTGTTCTCCTAGGATAAAAGTTGGGGGATTGTTCTCCATCGTACACCACCTGACCCGATAAGAGTTGGAGAGACCACTTTTGTGGTTGCTTTCATTTCCTTTCAGAAGGCTTAGGCAAACTGAATGCGAAGCAGCAGTTAACATCTTAAAGGGGAAATCTTATGACTCAGGATGACCAGAGAGAGAGAGAGTCACTGGCCACTTGGGCGAGAAGTATCATTCAGAGCAGATCTGTTCAGACTGGCTGTGGTTACTTAGCAGTCAGGTTGCTTACACTCAGAGCATGATGTGACAACATGAAGGATCCTCTGATTTATTCTAAGCAAAGGAGGACGATGTTACATGTATGACCTTAAGCAAACTACTTGAATGGCGGTTAGGAGTTGCCAGCAAAACATTAGAAACCAGACGAAAAGAGAAAATAAGCTGCAGTGTGATAAGAGGAGGGGGGAGGGGCCACCTCTCCCAGAATCTGAATAGCCTGCTTTGTCTCCTAGTCCTTGACACACGCGGGGACACACACAACCCTCCTGACAGCATTTTGGAGCTGTTGCAACTGACTGCATGTAGCTGACCTGGCTTGAGCCCAGCTGTGGCTTGGTTTTGCCTGATGTTTGAGCACGAGGCAGCACAGGCTCATTAAAAAAAGAGAGAAGCCACTACAGCAGGGTCAAAAGGTCATGACCTCATCCTGGCAGCATTTTGTGAATGGGGTGGCCACCATTGCACACATGCCTCTCTCCACCCGCACAGTGCCCTGGACTCTCCACTTTCTCTTTCCTGACATGACCTGGTCACTCTGCTCTCCCCTCCCCCAGGTTGCTCCCCTCCCTCCTCCCCTCCTAGCAGCTCAACAAGCAGGATGAGGTCCATTTCATCTTTCACCCTTTATTATTTTTTTTTACAAGGCAAAGTGACGCCCTTGCTGGGGCGCTACCCACCCACCCTCTTCACCCACAGCCCAGAGGCATTCTGGGAAAAAGCATGGCTAATGGAATGTTCTGGGAGATGCTTTAGTCCAGCAACATCTGGGCAGTCACAAGTTTCCCGTCCCAGATCACTGGAAAGAAGGTATTTTTTTCCAGTCTAACCAGATGGAAAACCATTTTCTTTTTTCTTCTAGAATCTGTTATGACTGCAGGTGTCAGTATAACATTGTTAATGTACTTTGGGGTAGCCCTCATGAGAACTGTAGGTGGTGCTATGGGACATTGAGAAAAAGGTGAATCCCACAGTGGGAAATGACATGGAAAATCTGCAGTGGATCGGCTCTGAAAATCTGCAACTGGGTTGACATATTTTCAGATTTTGACAAGTGTTATAGATGTTTTTGGAGCTGTGAAGGTGTAAGAAGAGTGGAGCAACAGGAATAGCTTATTCCAGTGGGTGGGTGCCCACAAGGGGTCTCTTTCAATGTAAATTCAAACTGTATGTTCTTGTTTATTATGCAACCATTAAGCATCCAATAGCCCCTCTTCTTCTAAGTCCCCTTACCATGTCACTGTCATTAATGAGGAATCACATATCCAATCAGCTGCTTATCATTTTTAAAGCTGTGTTGGCCTTGTGGTTTTCATTCTGGGAGTTCCAGATGATCTGATTGAACAACATTGCCTCTGGTTCTCAGCGTCTTGTCAGCATTACAACCATCTGAATCCCAAAGATTTAAGAACTCCAATCTATTCTATAGCTGCTGTGCTGCCACAGATGGTTCCCCCCCTCCCTGCAAGCACTGTGTCTCGATGTGATGCACTTAATAGCAGATAGATAGATAGAACAGAAGGCAATGCTGATACTGAAAGCAAGTGTGCATATGCTACCCATTCACATTTTGTCACATGGATTTGCACACTCTTTGTTAAAAGGTAACATAAGTTGTACATAGCTCATGAAGTTCTATTTTGTGTGTGTTCTCCACCCTTCTATCTGCTAACATCTTCATTAAGTTGCTTGCTTTGGGATTTACATGACCAAACAAGATCAGCCATGCAGAGATAACAGCGCACAAGCAATGCTGCAGTATCAGGTGAACACAACAAGGGCGAAGCAATGACAAATGAGCACTGATAGTTAGTCAGGGTTGAGAGCAAGGAGTTGAGGCGGCAATAGCCTTAGGACTTCTTGTGCATCAAGAGAAATGAGAGTTGAGGGTTTTCCTCATGAGAATCAAGATTGTGTTAGTGAACAAGATGTTACTAGCCAATTGTAGAATGCCACTGGCACTGCCAAGTTATTTAAAAATCTTTTTGAAGCATGTGGCTATGGTACAAAAGTAGTGGGAGGCCTGTAGCTCATGCCTAAAAGAAGATCCCAGGTTCATTCCCTGGTGCCCAATGTTTTTTCAGGGGGTACTCAAGGGTACACAGTACTGGCACTTCTTTTTCTGTTAAAAAGTGTGGCACTTAATGTAACTTCATGGTGAGTAAAGGTAAAGGGACCCCTGACCATTAGGTCCAGTTGTGATCAACTTTGGGGTTGCGGCGGTCATCTCGCTTTATTGGCCAAGGGAGCTGGCGTACAGCTTCTGGGTCATGTGGCCAGCATGACTAAGCCACTTCTGGCGAACCAGAACAGTGCACGGAAACGCCATTTACCTTCCCACTGGAGCGGTATCTATTTATCTACTTGCACTTTGATGTGCTTTTGAACTGCTAGGTTGGCAGGAGCTGGGACCGAGCAACAGGAGCTCACCCCGTCACAGGGATTCAAACCGCCGACCTTCTGATTGGCAAGTCCTAGGCTCTGTGGTTTAATCCACAGCGCCACACGTGTCCCTTTATTTTTCTAGGAATAAAAGCACTGCTGGAACCTTCTGGTAGGGCTGAGTCTCCCTGTAAGAAACTCTGGAGAGCTACTTCTAGTCATTGTAGGCAATACTAATGGACCAACGGTGTGACTCAGGAGGGGCAGAATCCTATGTCATATCAATAGCATATGATAAAATGATGGATTCTAGCCCAGTTCTGACTTCCAATGTTTGCCCTTACTTGGGGAGAACAGATAATGGGACACAGGGACAGATTCTGCTGACTGTGACAATCCACTCTGACATTTCTTAGCCTGCATGCAACAGGTGGTGGCGGAAGACAGAATAGAAAAGGACCCACTAGGATTACTTTATCCCATCTACTACCTTTCTTTCCTTGCAGGGGGACACCGGCTAAGGAGGACTGTGCTTCCATCCACTTGAGAATCTGAGAACATGACAAAGTTTTCCTTCTTCTCCAGCTCTGTCCTCTCCCACAGGTAGGCATTTCCCCATGTCTTTCTGAAAGCGACACATAGTTATTCTCACATCAACCCGAGTGGCTGAGTGCCAACAGGATTGGAGCCAAGAGAGAGCCACTAAGAAACAAGAGTGAGCTATCACATACAGTAGTACCTCGGGTTAAGAACTTAATTCATTCCGGAGGTCCATTCTTAACCTGAAGCTGTTTTAACCTGAAGCACCACTTTAGCTAATGGGGCCTCCCGCTGATGCCACACACGATTTCTGTTCTTATCCTGAAGCAAAGTTCTTAACCCGAGGTACTATTTCTGGGTTAGCAGAGTCTGTAACCTGAAGTGCCTGTAACCTGAAGCGTCTGTAACCCGAGGTATCACTGTACTTTGGTGACCTTTTCAATCTTACTTGTAAGCAACTGGACCAGACTGCATTTTTTTACTGGAACAGTGGCACTGCAGAAGGACATATTTAATCTTTCCCTTGCACTCCTATAAAGGTAAAGGTAAAGGTAAAGGGACAGGGACCATTAGGTTCAGTCATGGCCGACTCTGGTGTTGCGGCACTCATCTTGCTTTATTGGCTGAGGGAGCCGGCGTACAGCTTCCGGGTCATGTGGCTGGCATGACTAAGCCGCTTCTGACGAACCAGAGCAGCGCACGGAAACGCCATTTACCTTCCCGCCGGAGCGGTACCTATTTATCTTCTTGCACTTTGACCTGCTTTCGAACTGATAGGCTGGCAGGAGCAGGGACCGAGCAACGGGAGCTCACCCCGTCACGGGGATTCGAACTGCCAACCATCTGATCAGCAAGTCCTAGGCTCTGTTGTTTAACCCACAGCGTCACCCGCATCCCTTTGTACTCCTATAGCACTCTTCTAAAAATGCTCTCTTTTGGCACTGCTACTCCAATCAAAGTCTGTGGCTGCTTTAAAATGGGGGTGGGAGAGTTAGGTGACCCTATTACAGATTCCCCAAATTACATCTATTTTACTATTGGTAAATGTCTAGTGCTCTGTAAGACATGATTAGTCTTTAAGTGGCTTTTAAGCTTTAGTCTAGAGACTTTCCAGGAGTTCCATGGATCATCATTATAATAATGAAGGAAAGTGCTGAAGAATCAGAGCTTTTATTGACATTTCCATCACATGCTGAAGAGGCAGCACCATTTTCAGTTTAATGTCAAATGAAGAGCATCTTGTCCCTTCAGTAGTACACTTGCTTGGACCACAAATGTTAAAGAAACCCTGCTGGGACAATGATCCAATCTGTACTTATTCAAAATTATTGCAAATTTATTTCCTGTCACACGGGGGGGAAATGTCTTTTATGGGCCAAGGGCTGCATTGATAATCAGGCATCTCTTCAGCTGTCACATACCAATGAAGGGTGTGGCCAACATATGTGCACAGACACACAAGGTATTCTCACTATAGATGCACATTCATCACACATATATGTACCCAGACATATGCAGCACACCCACCCACTACACAAGCAGTCTCATAATACTGCTAAGCACTCATACACTGTCATACCCAGACACAAAACCAGCATTTCCAGACTTATCTCAGCACTGTGATGCTTAGTGCTAAGATCAGAGATAAAATATCCTTCTAGCTGTCTTTCAGACAGCAGCCAGAGGGATCTTTTATCTCAGCACTGAGTACCACAGCGCTGAGATAACTCCCATCAGGACATAAAAAACCCATTTAGCTGCTCTTTAGAAAGGATGTCTGAAGAGTAGTCAGAAAGATCTCTCATGTCCATTCTCACTGCTAAGCACCACAGTGCTGAGACCAGAGATAAGCTCTCTGCCTGTTCTATTAAACAACAACACCCATTCATTCATTGGAGGGAAGGTGAGAGAAGATGCTGCCTTTTATCTCCATCTCAGTGCTGTGGTGTATTGAGAGCAGATCCTCTCTAAAAAAAAGAAGACTTGTGTGTTTTACCTGATCCCTCTGGCTTTAGAGATCCCTTTAGAGATCACACTCTATGGAACAGAGAGCTTTATCACTAAATCAGATAGGAGATAGAGCTGTGGGTGTTGGCAGGCCACAACTAGCAGTTTGTAAGGCTGGATTTGGCCTGCAGGATACCACCCTGGCTGTGAAGCAAGACCATGCGGTGAACTGCAAAGAGCAAAGAAGAAGAAGAAGAGTTTGGATTTGATATCTCACTTTGTCACTACCCGAAGGAGTCTCAAAGCGGCTAACAATCTCCTTTCCGTTCCTCCGCCACAACAAACACTCTGTGAGGTGAGTGGGGCTGAGGGACTTCAAAGAAGTGTGACTGGCCCAAGGTCACCCAGCAGCTGCATGTGGAGGAGCGGAGACGGGAACCGGGTTCACCAGATTACGAATCTACTGCTCTTAACTACTCTTAACCACTCTTAACTGCTCTTAACCACTTCACCACACTGGCTCTCAAACACAATACAAACAAATGGAAGGAGCACTGCTCTAAATCTTTGCAGAAGCTGTGCTAAAATGCAAAGCACAGCCCCGCCTCCTTCAACACTGTACATTTTATTAATGGGTCTTGGCTGCAAATGCGTGGAAAGTAAGAACATTTTTCTTAAGAAACTGTGCAAGCTTTTCATCTTCCTCTGCAGTACACAGCATGGGTAGCTTGAAGATATGAATGACTGAAGCTGCCTTATGATAAATGGGACTATTGACCCACCCCTAAATTAGACTCCATTCTAACTGGCCTCAGCTTTCCAAGGTCCCAGGTAGGATCTTTCCCCAGCATTTCTATTGAAAAGCCTTTCCCTTGCGGGTGGCAGGGTTTGATCTACAAAGCATGTGGCTCCAGATGTTCACATCAGCTATCTTAGTTTAATTTCATGTCTTCTTTGTTCCATATTTGTGTGCATAGTGATTCTTGGTTGAGAGTTATCACAAGTTCTTGGTGGGTTCCCGCAGAGGGTGAAAATTGGCACCTGGAGAGGAATAATTCAAAGAGAGAGAAATTTTCAAGGGTGAACACCTCCTGGTAGGAAATGGTTGACAAGCGACACAGAGATTGTCATGGGTTGTGGCTGACATATGTCTATTTTGTTATGTTTCCATCAGACAGGAAGCCACAGTTGGGTGCATGGGAGACACTCACAAAGAAAGTAGTGGTGGGTGAATGTGATCTTTGGGCTGAAAAAGCCCCCCCCCCATTCCTGCCATAAAGGATGCCATCCTTTTTAATGACCCTTATAATTTCCCTTTCCTTGTCCCTGTTACCCAGCAGCCAATTCATTAGGTTACTTTTCTGGAACATCCAGCCTGAGAAAGATTTCCGTGAAACTCAAAATCCCCTGTGACATCTTTCAGACTGACCAAAACCATCTACAGTGGTACCTTGGGTTAAGAACTTAATTCATTCTGGAGGTCCGTTCTTAACCTGAAACTGTTCTTAAACTGAGGTACCACTTTAGCTAATGGGGCCTCCCGCTGCCACCATGCGATTTCTGTTCTCATCCTGAAGCAAAGTTCTTAACCCGAGGTACTATTTCTGGGTTAGCGGAGTCTGTAACCTGAAGCATCTGTAACCTGAAGCGTCTGTAACCCGAGGTACCACTGTATATTGTTTTGCTCAGAGAATCATAGATTTGGAAAGGACCTTAAGGATCATCTAGTCCAGCCCCCTTCCAATGCAGGAATATGCAGTTGTCCCATAAGGGGGTTGAACCTTCAACCTTGGTGCTAACCACACTCTAACCATCTTATTCCTATTTGAAGCATCCTTTAAAGCAGCTGTAGTGTGACTCTTCCTGCTCTTCCTGAGGTTCTGCTGGAGAAATGCTTAGATGAGAGATACATGCTTGCGCTTTTGCCATCATAAGGACTAGATACTTTCTTTTTTAAAAAAAACAGAAAGCTGTGATTCTCGAGAATATCACAGTTTTGAGGAAGCTTTCTGGTGAAACCACTTAGATAAATCAATCCAGAAGAATAGGGATTTGAAATCAAGCCTGAATCAATGTGGCACTTAGGAAAGCTGCTAGGTTCTTTCTCTGTTTTAATTTTTCAAAGGCTGGTTTAAAATAGCTTTGTTTTCTCCCAGCGCTAGACTGTCTGAGGATGGGTAATTCCGTCTCAGTGCAGTGATATACTTAGAAGCCCTTCAGTTTCCTTCTCATCATGCATTCCTATGACTATGTGATGAATACAAATAATAGAAAACTTTCCTTCTAGCATAGGGCACATGTTAGAGCACTGGCTGCTATTTTTAGCATAGCTTCTTCTTCTTCTTTTTTGAATGAGTGGTGTGCCAACACTATGGCAAATAGAATGCTACTGCATCTTCTTAGATCCTGCTTATTTTAATGCCAATCACTCCCAACATTTTTTTTATTGTTATTCAGCTTGTTAAGCAGCTCTCTGGTTCATAATTATCTGATTCCCCTTCTTTATTCTTTCTTTACTGTTCATAATAGGTTTCAAAATGCCATTGTAATAACAAAATGGTAAGGATCACATTGTTCAGCCCAGAAGATTTTATGCCATTTAATAAATGGCAACGGTGTCCTTAATTGGCTAAAATGTTGCTATTTAAAACAGTGCTCTGTTAAACACTGTGTGCCGTGCTCTGTTGAGACTTTCCTCTACGTTTTCTCAAATAGACTTGAAACAGGAGAGAAAAGAGAATTGACTCCTTGCTTATTGGCTGTCAGTTGTTAGGGCTGTATGAATAACGTGAGGAGGGGGAGAATATGAATTACTGCAGTATTTAACAACACACACCTCTGGCAAACACAGCTGGCATTCTCCTTGAGTAGGGAAAAACCGTATTTCCACGACGTTTTAATGCCAACCAGTCTTTTTTATAATTCCCACTTAGCAATACACGAAGTGCGCCCATCTTTTCTACTATGTAAGAACCCCTGTTTTAAATTACACCCCCCACCCGCTCTGTCCCGTTGCTATTCTGGGTGGTGGCCAGAAAGCGGGAGGGGTAGCCTCTTTTCTAAGTTTCAGCAATGAAATCCCATTTGCCTTCGGAAATCAGGGGGGAACTGATATTCAAGAGGAAATGCTCCCAATATTGTCTCCGGTTTTGGGAAGTAGATGAGGTTGCTTTCCAAAAGGAGGAGAGAGAAAAAGTCCGCCTTTCTCATATATTTCTGAGTCCGAAGGGGAGGGGGAGATGTAGAACGAGACAGTCTTTTCTTGTCCTCCCCCTGCTGCTTTCCTCCTCTCCTCCCTCCCCTCCTCTGTGAGGCGAATGCACGTGCTGCTCTGGGGGATTCGGGTCCCGAGGTACCTCCTTCCCACCCCCCCATGCTGAGCAAATAACTGTACGAGGAGCTTTTAATAGCACAGCCTGATCAGAACTGACTGCCTCTCTCCTCGCTTCCAAGCAGCCCGTGCTTCCTTCTGTAAAGCTTCCAGCCGTCGAGAACCCATCCGGAAAGTATTTAATTACAGTGATATTTATCCAAAGTATTATTATTTTTAAAAAAGCAAAAAAGCAAAAAAAGCAGCCAGGCAAACTTCTTCCTTCCTTCGTCTTCTCGACGCCACCCCTCCCAGTCCCGTGCACAAAAAGTCGTTAAAAAGGCTATAAAGCACCATCGCATCTTCAGGTGGCAACGGTCCCTCAGCGACCTGCAGCCTCCAAATCCGTGAATGAACCTGGCTGGCTTTCTGAATGAGCGAAAGAATGAATGAGCGGACGCGCGAATGCATGAATGAATGGGGAAAGCGGGGAAAGAATGAATGGGGCTGCGCTGGAGGCACGCGCGCGCTCACCCTCCCTCCTCCCCAACGTTCCAGCTTTACAACTCTGCCATGAATGGAGGCGCCAGTTCCGGCGAGCGCCTGCTGGAGGAGCTGTGGCTACGTCGCCCGCTTCGGCGGCAGCTGGAATCCCCTCGTAGCGCACGTGTCCGGGGAGGGGGAGGCCAGGCGCCAACGCTAGATGTCACCTGGAGGCAACAGTGGTGGCGGCGCGGAGGGGGGGGGGTGCCGCTGTTTGGGGAGGGGGGCTGGCTATGTGGATGGCGGCTGCAGCTGCAGCAGCGGCGACGGGGCGGGCGATCCGCGCGGAGAGTAAAGGAGGAGGAGGAGGTGGAGGAGGAGGAGGAAGCGGGGGATGCTATAAAAGTAACTCGCCGTGGCAAATGCACACTTGGGCGAAACTTCCCCGTCCGGGCAAAGAGACGATGGCAGGAGCTCGGGAGAGGAGAGGATCGACGGCAGCAGCGGCGGGCTGGCCGCTTGGCATCGCGGCGGAGTCCATGGGGGGGAAGGAGGCGCTTTAGCATCCTGCTGCCTCCCCTGTGCCCCCCCTCCAGGCAGCCCCTCTCTCATGCCGGCTAGGGCACAGCCAAGGTGACGCTCGCTGGCGGCGGGCTCCCCGTCCTGCCCCGCATCACACCTTCCCTCCCCAAACTTCGCAGCCCCCGGGACGTGCGCGGCTCCCTCCGGGCAGCATGCGAGGCAATGGGAGCGCGCTGAACGGCTCTTCCCCGCCGCGGGACGGGCTCACCTTGGACAGGCCCCCCTGGGTGGCTTCCACCTTGGCCGCCATCCTCATCTTCACCATCGTGGTAGATATCCTGGGCAACTTGCTGGTGATCCTGTCCGTGTACAGGAACAAGAAGCTGAGGAACGCGGGTGAGAATCGGGAGGCGAAGGCGGGGTGGCCAGGAGGAGGACAGAAGCCAGGAAAAAAGAGGGAAGGAAGGAAGACCAGGAGAATCGCCTCGGACGTGCCTACGAGCAGCAGTTGGGGAGGGGGCTGTGCTGGAGCGGAAAGGGGAGGGGGCAAAGCGGGCAAGAATGGCAAAGCCCTCCTTTCTTGGTGTATGCTTTGGGGGGGGCGCGTTGATGCACGACCCCCCCCCTTCCTTCGTTTGCTGTGATTGGAACGGCGAGTTTCTCCGGCGCGCCAGGAGGAGCCGTGCGTGCGCTTTGCTTGCCAGGCTCAATCGAATAGTGCGGGGCAGGCGGCGAGGGGCATTCTGGGAAAGCAGCGCTGTCGGGCAAAGGCAGTGAGCGAGCGAGAGCACGAAGCTATCCTTGCCGGGAGATTATATCAGAATGGGCGCGCGATTGTAGTGGGGGGAAAACGAGATTGCCTTACCTCTTTTGCCCATCCTCCCGGCTCCTCCTTTCCTCGGCGATGCGCCTTAGAACTTTGACGCGGCTTTGCATCCCTTAAAGAGTGACCCCCGCTGCTCCCCGGTTCATTGCAAGGCAACAATTCCCGCTTGTGACAGATGCCGAAAGCGGTGCATGTGATGGTTTCACCTCAGATCAGTGATCAAGAGGCAGCGTGTATTTTTAGTGACAGCCACACAAAAAATAACACACCACAACCCCAGCTGCTATTTAAAGTTCCGGCTCAATATATGATCTAGCATAGGACAAGACAAGAATTGTTACCCCCCCAACGATGCCCGAGATGGGGTGGGGGGAATACTTATGTTGTCCTTAGTGATGGAGTCTACGTTATTGTTTTTCTTTGGTAGATGCTTTTAAATAGATCTGTATTGAAAGTATTTGTGCAGAATGAAGGCGTGATGGTTGTGAGATAACTCTGCAAACTCGAGGAACGTAAAGCTGGTGCTGAGGTAAACTCAGTGGTGATAAGCTCATTTTGCCCTCTATCCACTTGTTATTTACTCCGTTTAACGACTGAAACCATCTGATAGCTACACAGATTTTAGGCGCGGGGGGGGGGGGGCAGGAGAAGATCAGTGATGGTCTCTTGAACAAATCTGTTTTAGTTTATGGATTATTGGTTAGACAGACAGGGAAATTCTCCTTCAGAGTCATTCTGCTTTATCATGTCAGACCAGCTGGTGTGCACATATACTAAATCTATGCACTCTAGCCCGCTTTTAAACTTTCATTGAGGGAGGGGGGAAACAACCCACAGAGAGGCGAAACACGTGCAAGGATTTGCGTCAGCAGACCGAGCAGAAAATTTGCTTCCACATTTCTCCACCCACCTTTCCAATATTGCAAAGCACTGGTTTGTAGTCTTTAATGGAATGGCAGGATTTTGTTGGACGGTAGTACCCGGAGACCTTCCTTTCGGAGTGCTTGTGCTGTTTTTGAAATCTGGTAAGACAAGATAATTAGATCCTGAGGGCAACTTTGCAAAGCTCTCCTATTTGCCTGAAGTTTTTGTGATGGCCATAGAGCGATTTTCAGGACTCTCTGGTCTTCTAGAATAATTCTAACTTAAATGGTTACTGAATGAGTTTGTGGGCACTTTTTGCCGTGAAAATAATAAAGGGTTTTATTTATAATCCCCCCTGCACATATATGTTCTTTTAATTATGATATAGCCAGAATTTTGTTGGTTGAATAAAGGAGAATATATAAAGTTGGATTGAGACATAATCATGCTTAGATTTCTGTGAGTCTATTCTAATCATAACTAAGTCTGGATATAGTAACCCATGGCATTAAAAGTGTTGTCCCTTTGAGATCTGCTGGAGCTGTTCATTAAAGTTAGAGGATTTCTGCACTTGGAAGTTGATGTACATGAGGGATTATAAACATTGTGTTGTATTACATATATGAAATAAGAAACAACAACAAAAGTGTTTGCCTTTCTCAGCGTTTGAACATTAATTTTAGATTTCATTGGGGTTGCTGCATACATTACGTTATTTTCTACATGGAAAACACTTCCATGTTGCAAATAACACATGAACCATGTATGGATTCTTATGTGGGACAATGCAGTCTGTGCATCCCACACTAAGTGTGTATATGCATATCGAGAAACCATGGTTGGCTGCAGCTTCTCAGGGCATGCAAACCGTATGTGAATGTGGGAAACATTAAACCTATGGGATCATTATGCATGGCAATTTATGTATATCTTGCACATTACTTCCTAAATGAATGTTCTTTTATTCTAAGGCAGGTGACATATGAAATACTCTTGTATGAAATTGATGGGCACATACACAAATGGTCACAGGGTTCAATCATTTGCTGCTTCTAATGTCTTGTTGAGTTTTTCTCTAAACTCACCAAATCAAGCTTCTCCTAAGTGGGAGGGCCATAAATGAGTGGTGGAGCTAGTCAAATTATCTGACGGATGAGCTCCCCTGATTGTGATTCAATAGAAGATCATAGTGGGCTAGATGGCCCAATGGCATGGCTCAGTTTATAGAATGATATTTAAGTATCATGGTTCCTTGGGTGTTCTTTCCTTGAACTGAAATAGTCTTGATTATGTTGTGGCAAGGAAGTTTGCCTCAACTTATAGAGAGCTCATCTGGACACAGGGTGGTTTGACCCAAGAGGTTAATTCCTGCTGCTTCCTCTAATGCAATTGCAAAAGTTGCAAGGGCTGGAATGTACAATAGTATTCTCTCCCTCATTTTCAAGTCAGGACCACTTCACACATTATGCTTTTCAAATTAAGATGATTTATATCTACATCTAACACAGGCATGTGTACTCTTTGGGAAACTCCTGTCTGGGAAATGTGATTGACTGCTGCTCTGTTAACTCCTTTTAGCCAGCAGATCGTATCAATCTTTTGCCTTTGACCCAGTGGGCAAGGCCACTCTGCCTAATGTGTGAACCAGCATCCTGGTGTGACACAGAGATTACAAGGGAAACTTGAGTGCTCTTGAGTGTCTTGTGTGAAAATACCCATATATATTTGTTCTAATTAAATGCTGGAACCTGTGGGGTCAGGAGTGGGGTGTCATGGCTGGGAGATGGTCAATTGGACTTCAGGCTTTCCTAGAAAAAGCTACCACTGTTTGAGGAACAGCTCCCCCATTTTAAGAGACATGTTGCTCTCACCAATGACAATCACACCCATGTCTACTTGCTCGATAGCATCGTGTTTCTTTTTTCTTTTCTTTTGCAATATTGCAAATATTGCAATATTGCAAAATGTAATAGTACACAACTGTGAGATACAAAATTCTTGGGATCTTCAACCACAGTTTAGTAGGTCTTGGGAAAGTGACAACCATAATTAACTTAATAAGTAGAACAGGTCTGTCTTCCTCTGCTCTAATATAGCAATTTTAACTTTTTATGTAAGTTCCAGTAAAATGACATTTAAAAGGCTTTCAATTAATTAAGCTTTCTGAAAGAATAAAGATGTTCCCTTTTATTAAGACACTTTTGGTTTGTAGATTATTGAAAAGAGGGAAGTATTTAAAAGCAAATATCCACCAAACGGCTTAGAATTTTTGTTACAATCAAGTGGTATATACATTTTGTTAAATAAATAAGCTATTCCTATAATGTGGGAGATTTGCTGTCACATTCTGAAATATAGTATTAGGCTGTAACTGTTATAAACTCTGTGATTTTGAAGTCTTCAGTCACACATGTGCATATCTGTGCAACTTTACACACTATTAAAAGATAATACACACTATTAACAGGAAAGCAAGTTAGGATTACCAATGTTAGTGAAATTGCACACCAGCTGAAGAGTATATTATCATTTTGTGGGTGTATGAGCAAGGATTTTCATTTGGTTCTGTTGGTGCTACTTAATGCTTTGAATAATCATAATTTTATTATATACAACATACATCTATCCTTTTATTTTTATTTGCTAACAACAAGGAAAATGCAACTATTTGCAGAGTCAAAATGGAACTTTGTATATTAACCTGGCATTACTGTTGTGAAAAACTGGACATTGGCTGGACTGGCCCACATGGATCAGGTGAGGGAGGAACAGAAGATGCCTCTTGAAGAAAATGTAACTCAATGAAGATTGCTTTTGCTCCTCTGCCAAGGAAACACAAATTAAGACAACTTGGAGATGGTAGTGGTCAGTGGGGGATCCTTTTGTGTCTCTGTTGTTTCTATCTCATTGCAAAATGGTTGAAGAAAACGTCACAGTGGATATCTGGACTTCTTTTATTGACTTTGGATTAATAAAACAGAGAGACAGACAGGACTATGCACAGTAGAAAGGCCGTAAAAACACCTTGACAAGAATTGGTCTCTCCTGCCCAGCAGTCAGAACATTAGTAAGTGCCAAAATGTGCTCAAACAGAGGAGTCAGTATTCCTAAGAAGCTATGTCCCAGCAAGCGAGGCGCCTCTTGATACAAAGAGCTCCTTCATAGTCACAGGCATGGCTTCAGTAGATGCTCTTCTAGACAAAGGAGCTGATGATGCTACTGGTAGGATCCTCTTTTATTTAATGTACTTGACTGTCAATAAGTTTCATCTGATCTTTTTTTTGGGATTTAACAGAACCCAGGAGAAAAGTCCAGTCCCTTTTGCTTGCAAGTGCTCTCCACGCTGTAGTTGCTTACACTAGAACCCTGTTATTGATGTGTTCAGTGAGGTCTTGCATGTATGGGTTGCCCCCTTCATTTCAAATGGGGACAAGCAGATTTGCGCGTACGCAAGTGCGCACGCACACACACAAGATCTGCTGCCTCCGTTTACATGTATGGGATAGGAAGGGTTTTGTGGGTACATGGGCTTCCAATTTGATCTGATTTACCAGGTTGAAGAACTCATCCCCCCCCCCTCCATGTCTGCTGGATTGTAACCTTTCTAAAACTTGCAGAGGATACATAGAAGGCATAAGGATTTTGATGTGTGAACAAAACTGAGCCTAGAAGTCTTCAATTGATTTACCATTATTGATCCATGGGTATCTGTGGTTAGCTTCTCTTTATCGAGCATATTTGCAAAATGACATAACCCCAAAGAACGCAACACTTTCCTGTTATGCCAGAATGGAACATTTCTTTTGAATTCAATGGCTAATTTTTGTTTCACAATTACTGTTAATCATTTGGGCAATGCTAGTTGAAGGAAAGGAGGGATGGGAAAAACTTTCAACCATGTTAGTGTTCTTGAAAGTGTCTTCCCATTCTTTCTCTACCTATCCTTAGCCCAACACCAGAGAAAGAACTTGCAGTTAGCCAACCCTTGTTTGGGGTATGAACTATCTCATGAAACAATCTGAGGCCTGGCCAGCCATGTGAAATTATAATCAGTAATAAGAAAGTGAAAAATATATTTTTTCAAGTGTGTGTGTGTGAGAGAGAGAGAGTGAGTGAGTGTGTGTGTGTGTGAGAGAGATTCCACTCTTGGAGTTCCATGTATAGAGTTCTGGGTGTATCCTGACACATGTGTGAAGTTATCACAGTTAGTTGATGCTCAGTCTTTTTATTATACAGCCTTACTGCCCATGAAAGTGATTGGTTGCACTGCAGAATGTACTTATGTCCTACATGGGCCACCATCTTCAGATCAGAGTGACCTGCAAGTGTTGGACTACCATACTGGCCTTTCTGCAGCTCCATGAGCTTTTCCTTCCCTGTGGCTTGTGAGCTTACACAGTAGCTCATGGTAATCAAGGAAATTAGTGGCGCAAGTCAGGTAACTTTAGACTACGAACCTTGTGGTCTTGTGACCCTCCCCTTGTTTAGATCATAGTGTATTTATTTAGAATTTATTTAGAAATACAGTAAGCTAAGCTGCTGCATTCCAACGCCCCACCCCAACTCCCCTGCTGAGCGGGTCTTGGACTTCTGTCAGCATCACAGAAAAACTGAATACTACACCACATGCAAAGCACAGGTCTGTTTCACTTCACGCATGAAATACTTTAATATAGAAAAGCTATGTATAAATGACATATATTTAGTCAACTGAATATTTGCCTGTTTCTCTAAGCAGGGATGTACTACCAAACATGGTGAAATAGACTTGTGCATTTGCCACAGTGTGTGTGTGTGTGTTTGCGTGTTTGCTACACAGAAACAATTTTAATGTAGGATATTGCCTTGTGTGCAACTAAGCCCTGAGAAGTCTGCAAACCTTTGTGTAATCTTTCTGTGGTAAACACAGACTTAACACCCAGACATGGCTGCTTCCTCCCAGAATGCATCTGGGAACTGTTTGCTTGGGCAGATCCAGGTCACGGGAGTGGTTAAAGAACAATAGGGTGGTCTGTGTAGCTCAGTAGAGACTCTGCTTTGCTTGCAGAATGTCTCTTGTTCAATCCCTAGTAACTCTATTATGGGGGAAATATGCCCTGCCTGAAACCTTGGAGAGCTACTGCAAGTCAGTGTAGATCCAGTATCTTTAAGGCTTTCTGACCTGGGACCCACCTTTAACTCAAATATGCATTTGGGGACCCAAATTCTCCATTTTCACCATACATTTCTATGGTGGCTGAAGACCAGTGGTGCAGGCAATAATGAGTGAGATGGACCAGTGATATAAGGCAACTTCCAATGTTTCTAACTAGCAGTGACGTAATCCTGTGCATGTGATAGTCCCTCCTTTCTTCCCTGCCAGAAAAGGGGACAATGGGAATGACTTTCAGATTGTCTGCCAGTTGGAGGGAAGAAACCACAATTCAGCACATGCTAGCTTCATCTTTGCTTCTTTTGATTTGGCATTCACTCTATTATGGAGATTCACTACTATGCAGATATCAGGCTGATAGGTTAAAATCAGATTCCTGGAGTTGAGAAAAAGAAAAGAGCAAATGAAAAAAAGCTAGGGCAAGTGTGCACAGCTTGTGGCACATCAACCTTAACAGCTGGCCTAACAATGTGTGGTGGCCTGAATCATAGAATTGTAGGGTTGGAAAGGACCACAAGGATCATCTAAGTCAGGCTTCCTCAAACTCGGCCCTCCAGATGTTTTTGGCCTACAGCTCCCAAGATCCCTAGCTAGCAGGGCCAGTGGTCAGGGATGATGGGAATTGTAGTCTCAAAACATCTGGACGGCCGAGTTTGAGGAAGCCTAATCTAAGTCCATAACCCCAGCAATGCAGGTATATTTAGCCCAACATGGGGGTCAAACCCACAACCCGGAGATTAAGTGTCTCGTGATCTGCTGACTGAGCTATCTCAGTGGAGGGCTAAGAAGTCTTTGCCAACATCCTGGAATTGCAGAATTGAGGGAGGAGTCTCACTTTCAGGCTGTGGAGGGAAAGTGGGCTCTAGTATGGCCTGTGAAGATGTGTTCACCCTGGCGGGTCATGTGTTATACGCCCATTAAGGAGTATTATCCCATGTACCTGCATGTGCAGACATGTACGATGTCTGTCAGTACACTCCTATGCAGGCCTACTTGGAAGTAAGTCTCACTGCGTTCTGTGACTTTTGCTCCCAGGTAAGCCTGTATAGGACTGCAGGTTCCAGAAAACAGGAATGATGTCAGATATGCTTAAACACTGTTCATATTCTCCTCTGAATATTAATATCCTTATGCCTTCATTGTCATTCATGCAAAGTAAGCAAAACCTCAAGAACAAAGGAATAGAGCAAATGTACACCACATTCTATAGAATGATTATTCAATTATTATTACTATTTTAAAAAATATTTGAACTATTAGTGACTAGACCTGCACACCTTGCACACCCAAAATACCCTTGTTTCGGTGAACAGGGGTCAGTCATTTGGCATTTTATTACAGTGAATGGACTTGCTGCTTTTAGTCATAATGCCTTCTTTTGCAATATCTTGTGTCTTTTTCCTGTTGCTCCCATTTGGCAGAGGCTGGGGGTGGCACTGGGCTGCTGTAATCTGCTGTTGCTAAATACAAAAACAAACACTCATCCACAGTACACACAAGATTGGGGAAATCCCTCTTTTTATATAATATCCAGATTAATTTTTGTCACACTAGAATCCTTCCATAATGAGAACGCATGCTTTAAACCCATTCACAGAAAAGCTTTGACATACAGCAAAAAGGTTTATTCCAGGCTCAGTCAGAAAAAAGAAAATATATTTATTTGAAATATGTCAATTTAATGTTGGGTTGTTGGGTTGGTTTTTTTTTTAAGTTTGGAGGGACCGAGCTCATTCTTTTTGCACACTCTTGATATAAAGCACAAAGCAACCCAAAATAGGTTTGTCCCACTCTCAGTTCCCAGTTCCCTTGCACATTTTGATTGAGACACAGCAGCCCAGTTACACAACGCTGATTGCTTTAAACCTTCTCCTTAACTATTGTCATTTGGAATGTCAATTGGCCCAACTTTGTAGCCTATAACTCCATGTTCTTTTGAATGGGCATCACTTTAAGGTTCCCTTGTAAGTATATGGCTGATTAACCTCTCTGTGCAAGTCCCCCCCCCATCTTCACTTCCCTCAACCACCTTAACCATGGTTTAGCATTGTATCTGCACCATTACTAACCATGGGTAATTCAAACCAGGGTTCCTTCCTTCTTCTTTTGAGGATTGGCTATGATTTCTTGGCTGTGATTTCTAAGGGCAGCATTAGATGCAGTGCTAAACGTAGTTAAGGCTGACAGAGGAATGGGAGAAATTCATGCTGGAAAGTGGAAGAAATTCTCAAGGCCTACCCTCAGTTTGCATGGCTTACCTTTGGGCCTTTGTTTACAACAGAATCAGGCAAAGTGTACCCAAACTATAAGATCAGCAGGATCATGTAATACAGCAGGGCTGGGGACTCTGGGAACTTCCAAATATATCCAAATATATTGAAGCTCTCACCTTCAATGACCATTGGCCATGCTGCTTGGGGCTGATGCAAGTTGGGACTCCAACCCTGGGAAGACCACATATTCTTCATCCCTGCAAGACAACTTTGCTGGATGGGACATTTTTCAGGAAGGAGATTGCATAATTGAATGTTCTCCTATCTAATATGCTTTTATCTCCTTTTTCGTTAACATGGGAGGGCATTTGAGTCTTCAATCTTCCATCTCCAACAGAAGGATAGTCTTAAGAGGTGCACTATGTGATTCTGTTGATTGTGGAGCTTGGCTTTCAGTTTATTCTAATGAACTGTTTAAAGATGTAATAAGAAGCCCATGATGGATAGCTCAAGCGATAGAGCATGAGATCCTTAGTTTCAGAGTCATGGGTTTGAGCGCCACATTGGGCAAAAGATTTCTTCACTGCACGGGCACCTGTGGTTCCTTCCAGCTCTATGATTCTAAGTATATGCAAGTCTACATTAATATCCTGATCTTAAAATTGAAGACAAGCCTCTTGATTTTCTGGGCTTGTAGAATTGGACCTGGGTTTCTCTTTCTCTTTTTCTTTTTAAAATATGTGTGATATTTTGAATATCAGCATAATTCCTCTGCATAGGTATTTGTTGAAAGACCAATGCTAGGTGCAGAGTTGAAATGCTATTGAAAGGAAAAACCACAAGCTGCCACTTTCAACCTCATTGTTCTTGATGGTCTATGAGTACAAATTGAATTCTGTTTCTAGTCTTATATATAATATGTCTTATTTTTCATAAGAAACAGATTTATTTATTATTTTTTGCTATTGTTGACTTGCATTTTGGAGTAAGTACATCCTTGTCATTACAGGTGCCTTTTGAACTGCTTCTGGAGATCCTCAACAAAAATGGAGGATTCAAGAAACACCTGGATCATCAGAAACACCATTTTACTTGTAGAGCACCAACTCCCAACACACGGACTCAGGATCTGAAGAGAAGCAAATGAACAGTGGATGGCAATGAGCATTTGTGTTTCAAACTTGCCTAACACCCAGTAGCATAAATGGTAAGAACATTGTGTATGTTTCCAAGGGGGTGGGTTGACGCTCTGAGAGGTTGAATTTTGTCTGCGGGTAGACAAAACCGAGAATAATAATTTTTTATTTATTTTTACAAGTTTCTATTCTACATGTTTTTCCAAGAAAGACTCAAGGTGGCTAACAAATAGTAATAAAAACAGAACAATTGTAATCCCACTAACGCATGGATATGCTTTGAAATTTAATAAGTTATCAAACCTGTTTGACAAGCTTCAGTAGCACAAAAATGACAGAACTGAAGAGTCGAGGAATTCCAACAACCACCAGAAGCATTAGAATTATGAGGCCCGATGGACCTTTCTTGACAAGGGTGGCCTGAGACATTTTTGCACCTGATATAAAATGCCCTTGATGGGGGCAGCATGAGGCACCACAAGGACTTCCTCTCAAGGCAAAACCCTTGGAAAGCATCACTGCTGGGTGGGGGGGTGGGGGGGGCAAAGCTGGGTGGTGGAACACCTCCTCTCTTGCTGACTCTGCAAGAGGGGAGACATTCTGCAGAGCTTTTTTGCCAGCCTCTCTCCACCCCTAGGGATGGCAGGAGAGCAGCGGCAAAGCATAGCTTCTCCACTGGTGGTGGAAATGTTGGATGCCACCTCTTGCGTTTCTGCTGCCTGAGGTACCTGCTTCACACCTCCATATTTGTGGGTCGGTTGCACTACTTGGCATGGCATCCCACACCAGAAAATGCTGTACCTTTTGACAAGATTGGCAGATTTTCAGCATGGCCCCAGATGATGACTGGAACGTGCAGGGAGGCGCATACATAAAAAGGCAGATATAATTTATAAAGTGTGCCTGCTATTCAATTCTGAAACTCAAAGTCTTGTACTCTATAAAAAGCTCCCAACGCACAAGCGGTTAAATGTAGCATAAGATGTGCATGAAATTAGGCTGCACTTCCTTACGTTTCTTTGTTTCTGAACCGAAGGTTAGATGAAATTGTTGCCATCAAAGGGAGCCAACCATTCTTCCTTCCTTCCCCAGCTGTCACTTCATGATCTCTTTCTTTGATGCTCAGTGCTTCCGAAGTCCTTTAGCTCTTTACTATTATCCATTTCTCTTTCCACTGGACAATATTAACCATGGCATTTTGTTTATTAATTTGAAATATTCCATTCCCGCCTTTCTCCCAAGCTGGGATTCAAGGGGGCTTACAACATTTGAAAACAACATTATGAAATGCACAGTAATAAAAACAAGAATTATATCAGAACACCTTTAAGACCAGTAATTTTCCCTGACTGCAGCCGTGTGATTAGCATCCCCTGAACCTAAATTTTTGAAGACCTGTCTGAATAAGAAGGTCTTAGCCTGCCAGTGGAAGGACAGTAATACACATATGTTTGTTGGGCAGTACTTTGGCTTTTATTAGATTTTGCTTGATGCGAGCATCATTTCTTCTAGTACCAATTCAAATCTTCATGTGCCTACACCTGTTCAGCCAGAACTGTGCCAACCACACAGAAGAGGATGGTTAATCCCATGGTATGCTCAAAACTAATAAAAAACTAATAAGTGGAGGAAACCCCCAAAGTGAATTAAATTGCTTAGTAGCATGGAATGTTGAGAGACTGAGGACAGGGGGACAGGTAGTTACTGCTCAGGTAAAATCCAAGCTAGATGTACTTCATTGTCCCTCAATTGCAGGATGGAAGGAAACACTCCTGGAAAATAGTTGCTTTTGACAGCCCTACAGTAGCAGACTAAGTCAGGGGTGGGGAACCTGTGGTCTTTCTGATGTTTTTGGATTACAGCTCCCATCATCCCTGATCCCTCCACATGCAGCTGCTGGGTGACCTTGGGCCAGTCACACTTCTTTGAAGTCTCTCAGCCCCACTCACCTCACAGAGTATTTGTTGTGGGGGAGGAAGGGAAAGGAGAATGTTAGCCGCTTTGAGACTCCTTAAAGGGAGTGAAAGGCGGGATATCAAATCCAAACTCTTCTTCTTCTTCTTTGGCCATGCTAGCTAGTCTGGAGCTAAGGGGAGTTGGGAGTTCTCCATTACTGCTGTAGGCATTTTGCAACCCTGCAGTGCTTCCTAGAGGTATTATAGGTTTGGGGTTCAATTGAAAGCAGACAGAATACCAACAATGCTGCCATGTTATCCATTGCTCTCATCTGCTACATTTCAGGTTGGGCTAAAAGAGGGCAGCTTATAGGTAGTCCTCTCAATGTAGTCAACTGTGAATATTTCAAACAAGAGGACTACTTAAACTTTTTTTGCAGACCTTTTCTGAAGCCCAATCACTGAAACTAGTTCAGATGACTTTCACTCTTTTAAAATGTTCAAAAATATTTTTGGAAGGGTGAGGTATAAATTTGATTGATTAATTAATTGAATAAACTTTAAACATATTTTTTTTTTGCAAGGCTCAAGTTGGAGCAGGGAATCCAGTGCCCCTCTCTCTTCCTGACTGCCCTTGCTGTCAGCTACAGGCCCAAATAATGTACACGCACAACAAGGATATAGTGCAGTGTTTTGTTGCAACTCCCCAACTGCACATTGTGTATTGCTAGAATGCAATTTTCCACTTGTAAAAAACCCAATAATTTTTGTTTTTGGCAGGGTTGCTCATCCTCCCCCTTAATGGTTTCAATTGAGTGTTGGTACTGACTGACATATCAAATTTAATATTTTACTTCCAAGTGCTTTACACTAAATCCTCTGTGTTATTTCACACACAAGCACACAAGCTAGTGATATATTTTTCTGATCTTTTAAAAAAGCAACCTCTTGTTCCTATGTATGCATTTGTCATTAACATTCTGTCCTTCTGCTTGCAGTCTGTAAAAGTAAGTGTGTATACGATTGCAACCTTTGGGTGGTTTTCAACTAAGTACACCCGTTGAAGTGAATGAACATGACCCACTGGCCTCAATCCTATGCTCAATTAGCTGGGAACAAACCCTATTGAACTCATTGGGACTTCCTTCTGAGTAGACATAGTTAGGCTTGTGTTTTGGGTCACTTGAGCCACATGGAAATGAAGACCTTCCTCTTTAAAGTTTCTGGAGACCTTTCAAAGTCTCCTGGAGGGGGATGTTAGCAAAACAGCTTTGAGGAATGTATCACTGGGGGGCTCAACACATGCTATCTGATATATTAATTCTCCAAGTACAGCAGAGGCCTCCCTCTGAGTGTCTCTGCCTTATAGAGTAGCTGTAGATGCATCACCAGAAACAGAAGAAATGTATCTCCACAAAAGTGGATGAAAAAAGACAGAATTGCATAAAATGTGCATATGCTAAAATAATTACTATAATATACATCAGAATGCAATAAATTTCACAATCATGGGCTGCAATCGTATAACCTATGTGCCTGCTCAGTCTGCTGCCCAGAGGAGTGATGGTCAGTTTCAAAGTTGGTATTCTATGGTTCTTCATCTTTAAGTTAGATGGTAGAGGACTCTCTGAAGGCAGTAGGGTTATGTCCCGAAAAGAGAACATTTCTCTATTTGAAGAGCCAGTAGAAGATAGTCCTTTGATAGCTCTTCAAATAAAGGACCGTTGTCTGTAAAGTAGGACACATGGCCACCTTAACCACCTTCAGGGTGGCTTCCAGAGACGGGGTCTTTTTCTTGGTGGCACTAGCTATAGAGCTTCCTCCCTGGGCAGATGTTTCTTTTGGTGCTGTCTTTGAGGCACCAGGCAAAATCAGTCCTGTTATATTGTATCTTTGTAAATACATTTAAACAGTATGGGGTGCCCTTTTCATGAGCTTTCTGCTGCTCAGCTGTCATTTAATTGGGATCTACATGTGCTGATTCTATCATTTTTATTAGCTGCCTTCTATTCTATGGTTTTTATCTTTGTATTTTTGTTAGGGTTTGTTTAAGCTTCATTGTAAGTCACATCCAAGCCGTTTGGCAATAAAGTGAGATATGCATTTGGATTTGTGGGGGGACATTTTAATGCCTATATTGTGATGCTTCTCTCTATGAATGTAAACATTTGTAAACATTTTTACTTTTCAGTGTTAACATAATTTTTGTTAACCTTTTTAAAAAAAACTTTTGAGAGTTACACTTTGCACAAGTGAGTACAATCAACAAAGTCTAGTTGTCATTTGAGTCTGTTGCAATCAATAGACCTTAGTAGGAATGATGTTTCACTCCTTTGCTTTCAATAGGAGTTAATCACAATTAGCCTGCAGTGAATCATGCCCTTGATCTCTTTCCTACTTTTTATCTGCATTTATGTTACCCTCACAGGTGGCCCTTTCTGCTTTTCTTTTCCATGTTTTGTTGTTTAGGGAAGTTTTCAATGCTTGATGTTTTCACGTATTTTAATATTCTGTTGGAAGCCGCCCAGAGTGGCTGGGGAGACCCAGCCAGATGGGAAGGGTATAAGTAATAAATTATTTTATTCATTCTTTCTTTCTTTCTTTCATTTTATCAGTCCCTGTTTTTGTAGCCCCACTGTGCCATATGCTAGTAAGTGGTCTTTAAGCCTTGTAGAAGAACAGCAATCTCTTTGTTTACTATTTCCCAACCTACTAAATGACTCAGGGGGCAAGGGTGAAACACATTTTATTTTGTATTTGGGTCGTGAACAGATTCAAGGTGGGAACTTGCTCAGAGTAGCTTGTGGCTGCCTCTGTTCTGCTAGCAACAGTTCAAACAGAGTGCTCACCACCAGTGGGTGACATGGTGGGGTGGCAACAGTTACCTTACCTTCTGGCAGCTGAGTGACTGCCGTTTATCAAGAGGGAGATGACAAGGTGGTAGGGAAATCAGTGCAGTGCAATCATATTGGCAGGAGTGCCAGCTTGACTCCACCAGTGTGTTTGCCCTGTACCAACCTCCTTGCTGCCTCACCCCTCCCACTATGTAGCAGTGATTCAGCTGTCGGGAGGTCAGGTAAACTCTGCCACCCTATCCCACCATCTGCTACTGGTGCTCACCTAGTTGAGTAACACACTTTTTGAATTCTTCACCCTTCAGTTCAAAATATTTGTATCCCTCACACCATTGTAAACTTTTATTTTTTTAAAATGTCGCAGTTCATATGACCTTCTCATTAAAGAAATGTTGTGTGTATTTCCAGGCCCTGAATGACATTAGAATCAATAAGGGTTTCAAAATTTGATTAGCAAAGTTCCTTTAACTCTCTTATCTGTCAGTTGGTGGCGGTGGTTTTTCCCATTCCAGAGTAGTATCCACTTAACTTGTTTTCAAATGCTTGAAATCATTTTTAACAACTCAGAGACCAAAAGTTTATCTTGGGCATAAAATTTAGTTTGAAGTGCTTGAAATGTATGAAAATGTATTACAGATGCCACTGATGCAACATCAGATATTAAAGACAATATTTTCAAAGGTAGAAATCATTGTGACATGACTCTTTCTCTTTGACCCGTCCTCGTTTAACTAGAAGCAAAGTTACTTGGAAATGGATTTTCCCGCTCTAGCTGTGCTCATAGTTTCTTGAATTATGTGTCTCTCGTGAGGTAATTGCTCTGCATGTGCAGTTTGTTATGATAAATCTCTAAGTCAAGAAGACACTTAATGATGAGCTCATAAACGTTGGCCAAAGGGCCTGTGATGAAGGGCTTGGGGCAGCTTGTTCTTTTGTAGTCTTCTGTCAAGGGACAAGGGGGATTTTACCACACATCAGGTGTAGCTATGTGCTAAAATGTACATCTGTCTCCATCTCCTGTCTCCACAGTCACTGTGGCCCATTTTACAGAATGTATTTGTCGTGTAGGTATTTTACCTTGGTAAGCAGATTGTGTGAGAACTTCCCATGTTGCTATCAGTGGTCCCGATGGCATCGGCACAAGAGTGTGTATGTGATGAAGGAAATCCATGGATATAGTTCCACATTATGGAAAAGATATGTGTAGATGTAGTTTATTAATGCTTAGGCCATAGGCTATTCACATATAAGACAAATAAGTGAAGTACAAAACCCAACAGGAAAAAATACTGCAAAAAAATCAAATAGCTAGGAGTGGCCACAGTTGTTTTTTGTGGCAACGAAGGATACGTAAACTTTCATCCCAAGACCATGCTCGGTCCTGTCAAAAGTTGAAGATAAAGGAATAAAAAAGGGCAATCTAAGTTTACCACATTCTTTAAGGTTTGGAGATTGCAAAAGTTTATGAAGGACAGTTGTGGTCTGCATTGTTCAACATGGCAGTCAAACCAACCAACTCAAAAGGGGGTGGTCATGGTGGTGACACAGGTGCTCAATCATATTGCAATGACTGGAAAAGGAAGCAGCGTGGGAATGTACAATAGAGGGGATAGGGAATTTGAGGCAGGTGTTCCCGTCTTTCCTATCTGCCTTTGAGGCTTGCTTGAGGTAGATAGATTGATCTATGCACTTTCAGAACTACAGTGGTACCTCGAGTTACAAATGCCTTAGGTTACAAACGCTTCAGGTTACAAACTCCACTAACCTGGAAGAGTTACCTCGAGTTGAGAACTTTGCCCCAGGATGAGAGTGGAAATCATGTGCCGGCAGCACAGCGGCAGCAAGAGGCCCCATTAGCAAGAGCACACCTCTAGTTAAGAACAGTTTCAGGTTAAGGACGGACCTGCAGAACGAATTAAGTTCATAACTAGAGGTACCACTGTATTCTGTCTGGAGTACATGGTTATATAATAAGCCATGCTTTAATTCTGATTTGTTTAGGTACAGTATTATAGTTAATTTATTCATACACTCTTAGAATGAGGAGATGCATTTAATAAGTTAATGAGCTGTTCAAAACTTTTGGATAAATCCAATTGCTCCTATGCTGTATGAAAAATGAAGGGTGTGATTGAAGCTTCAGAGTTTATCATTATTACTGTACAATGGAATTTGGGAACACAAAATTCATCTAATTCTTACAAATGGCAAATCAGCGTCTGTATGTTTTTTCTGCTGCTGCTGTTGTTGCTGCTACTAAATAATAGTAATAATAATAATGATAATAATAATAATAATAATAATAATAATAATAATAATAATAATAAGCCTGTACTATGTGCTTTAGTATGTGAAGCATGCTGAACATTCATTAGATTTGCATAATCCTTACAGCAGCCCAATGTGTCAGTATAATTTTCACTATATTACAAATGAGAAGCAGAATAGCTTAAGGCCCCCTTGTGGGTTCACAGTAGAGCTGAAATATGAACCGAGGGTTCCCCAAATCATAGCTGAGTCTCTTAATTAAGGAACCATGTACCAAGACACTGAAAAATAACAGAAAGGTTTCTATGAATAAGATAATAAAAGGGAGCCTGTGGGTTTGATCTGAAGATTTTCTTCCTCTAATGGAAGAGGTTTTCTTCAATGGAAAGAGTCTTCCATTGACAGAAGGAGTCGTCATGCTAAGAGAATGAGGCCTTTTATCAGAGGGAAGACTCCTTCCACTTGAGGAATGGAAGAATGTATGCTATGAAGAGGCATAGGAATGGTACGTATATTGTATGGAATCTCCTGTTTCTTGCAGACTTAGAAGTTATTTTAATTTCAGAATGAATAACTGCCAAATAAATCAGCCATCCTCAGGACTTGGCACAGATATTTTTTTTCTTGTTCACTGATGTTCAGTTTAGCTGATCAATACCATCCTTTTTGTTAGCAAGACATGTCAGCTTCATTCGAATGTTAGCTCTATTAGAGTAGGTATGGGAAATTTTTAGGCCCCAGATCTTGCTGAACCAGAACTCCCATTTTCCCTGGCCATGGTCTGTGTTTGTGGAGGGACAAAGTTTCCTCACACCTGGGTTAGAGTGTCACGATACAAAACTGTGAAATGAGTAGGTATCTATCAATCAATGCAATCAATCAAATACCTTTATTGGCATCACAGTTTCAAGTAACTGGAATATTAAAAAGACAAGGGTGAAACTATCAAGGGTTATAAGGTCACAAATGAGCAGGTATTTATTTGTACAGTTAGCATAGGATCGCATGCCTGGGGATTTTCCTCAGCACTGTGTGGCTGTTTTAATGATGCAATGATGAAATTGTCTGACTGAATATTCCTAGTTTTTAAATCAGTTGAAGTTGCTGATTCCTCATTATCACTGCCAATGGCAAGATTTCACTAGTTTATTGGTCCTTTTTATTTTTATGGGCATTTTTGCAGGTAAAGTTGGCTGTGACTGATCAAGCATGTATTCAACCTGATTCCTGACTGAATAACCAACCAAGAGGCATCTTGTCACAGGAGTGGCAGGCCCTAGGCTCAGTTATTCGCTAGCTCTGAACCACTGCAGATGAATAAGGAAGTCAAGTCCTTAAGTCTGCTAGCCATTTCCAGGTAGATTTAATCCTGAGCTTCACAAATACATTATAATTCTTTTAAGGAGAGGTAACAGAAGTTTGTGGGACGCGGGTGGTGCTGTGGGTTAAACTACAGAGCCTAGGACTTGCCGATCAGAAGGTCGGCAGTTCAATCCCCATGACGGGGTGAGCTCCCGTTGCTTGGTCCCTGCTCCTGCCAACCTAGCAGTTCAAAAGCACATCAAAGTGCAAGTAGACAAATAGGTACCGCTCCAGCGGGAAGGTAAACGGCATTTCCGTGCGCTGCTCTGGTTCTCCAGAAGCAGTTTAGTCATGCTGGCCACATGACCTGGAAGCTGTATGCCAGCTCCCTCGGCCAATAAAGCAAGATGAGCGCCGCAACCCCAGAGTCGGCCACGAGTGGACCTAATGGTCAGGGGTCCCTTTACCTTTACCAGAAGTTTGGCGAGTGAGTTGGACAGAATCTGTGTTCAGTGCTCCAGGATCTTCTCACAGCTGCAGCTAAGGTATATTTTTTAAGACTTGTGCCAGAACGATACAGAAATGAGACCTTGATTTTAAAAGGGGGGGAAAGCACAAAATTTCTTGCTTAACAGAAAGCCTAAAGTAGCTGTTTCACCTTATACAGCAGGGTATTTTTGCAGGCTAAGCCTGGATTCCATGAGTGGGAGAGGACAGAGTCCCTTTGAGACAACAAAGGTGGATACAAGACATTTCCCAAATCATGTTCTGGGCCAGGAGGGAAGGGTTGGTGGGACAGTGGCTGGATTCAAGAGATCTTAAACCTTGCTTGGGATAACACTAGCATAGGGCAGGGATGGGGAACATTTGGCCCTCCAGATGCTGCTGAACTAGAACTCCTATCATTCCTGGCTATGGGTCATGCCCTCCAGGGTTGTAATTCAGTAACATTTGGAGGGACAAGGTTCCTCACACCTGACATAGGGGACCAGCTGTTAGCTCCTGCAAATTTTACTAATCCAGGCAAAACAAAAGGAAAGAATCAGAGTATCCATCTCTGGGCTTCTTGCTAGTCAAGAGACACTATCTCTGTATATTTGAAAGAAAGAAACACACACACAATGTCTGTGTGTCTGGTCTGCTCACTTATGAAATTATGGCCGAGGGTGTTTCTACCAGTTTGGGTTAATAAAAGCTGGTTTATTCTCCCCATACTTGCATGAAAAAAATGGCATAGCCATCAACATCTCTTACAAGTTTACCTGAATAGATCAGGCCCTGAATGAATAAACCAAAGCCAGATGTAAAGTATGAGTCTCAAAATCCCTTAATGCTGAGTATTTAACTAATAACATCTTTAAGGACTCTGTTGTACTCATAGAGGGATTAAAGAGTTAAGAAGGGAATAATGCATAATTATGGGTGAAACGAGTCTGTGTTTGATGGTTGAGTGGGAAAATAGAGGCAGCTATTCTGGATTAAGTAACATGCACAAATATGTACAGTTATGATAGAATCCTGTGAGTGGATTTTTTCTCACAGTATGTTTATTTGAGTGATGGAGTTGTGACACACATCATTAAACAATGCTGTTCAAGATGAGAAAGAGATTTCTTAAGAAAGAAGTCACATCATCAAACACATAGCTTTCAGCAGCTCCAGCCTGGCCAGCTAGTTTTCTTCTCACCAGCTCTATAAATAACCCATTTGGAAATCAAATGTGTCATCAAAAACAAGACCTCCACAAAGCTTGGCCTTTGTGTTGAAAGGTTGTATCTGATTGAGTCCTTTGTGGTACAGGTCGCCCCCAGGAGAGTGCCTGCACCACTGCTGCTTTGCTGCCATGGCAGCAAGGACTGTTGAAAGTAACTTTAAGTATTGCAGATCACTTCATAATGCTTAAGTATTTGCAGCACTGAGATTGCAGCAAAGCATTGAGATCACCAATGTTGCTCCTGAGAAAGAAAGCCCAGGGGCCAAGGATGCAATATGGTGGCCTCCTGTCAGGGACAGTTTGGGAGCAGAGGAGTGGTGGGAAGAATCAGCTGGGGAATCACCAGGGAAAGAAGGCTCAGAACCAGGGGCATGGTGGTGGGACAACAATGAGTGGTCAGAGAGAGAAGAGGAAGAAGACTGGAAAGAGGAGGTATTGGAAGCTGAAGAGATAACGGGGCTTATTGTGCTGGGAGAGTTGGTGGCAGAGATTCCAGAATCAGATGTAGAAGCTGAAGCAGGAGAGTGGAAGGAGGGAGGCCAAGAGGCAGAGATGAGACATGCTGGTGAAGAGTCACAATGTCTCCTCCTGCTGCTGCAACAGACTCCACTTCCCTGCTGTCTCCCAGAACCAGAAGAGGTCTAGAGTTTCCTTTCCTTGCTTGACTCAATTGACTGAGACAGATAGACTCCAACTATAGATCCAGTCTATGCTCCCCACAGGGATGTCAGATACCAAATTTGCTTTCATTTCAGTGCCAAGTGACTATGTACTTGTTCACTTAGATACTTCAGATTTTCTGATGAGCGACTAGTTTTAGCTTCCCTTTGTTTCTTGATACTTTTAGAACAGGCATAGGCAAACTCCGGCCCTCCAGATGTTTTGAGACTACAATTCCCATCATCCCACCCGGACCACTGGCCCTGTTAGCTAGGGATGATGGGAATTGTAGTTCCAAAACCTCTGGAGGGCTGGAGTTTGCCTATGCCTGTTGTAGAAACTTGCTTTTTGTTTCATTAATGGTTATTATGACTGTTTCCATCCCACTGGTATCAGTATTGAGCAGCGTGGCTTCTTGTTTATGTTTTAAAGAAATTAAATAGATGTTAATTGCAAAGATCAAATAGCTTAATTCAGGCAGGAAATCCATTTTTTGTTTCAATGTTGTGTTATGTGTGTCTCCTTTCAAAGTTTAATATATATTTTTATTTCTGTAATTGTATATTCCGTTGTGCATTCTGAATCACTTGACATCTTTATAGAGAAAACGTCTCTGGAGTATTTTCATTGGAATTATATCTGTTACACTCTTGGAATCCTACAATTCTATTAATCTGATACAGCAAAGTTGATCATTTTAGGAATGTAATGGTTAAGAATAAGGCGTTTCAGATAATTGCTGCAAGCTACCCACTTATAATGTGATTACATTTCCAAATTGTTGGTACTAATGGATACAAAGACCAAATGGGTAGTGATTTTGTAGCAGCACGCCTCCTAGGAATTTTTTGTGTGCCAATTCTAACTATGTCATCCTTTCTGTTATTGGCACCTAAACATATTTCTGCACAAAAATAATTAAATAAAATGTTTTAATAGTATTCTGTTTTCGAGTATGAGATTTTCATTAATCTGCTTCTTTAAAAATGAATGGCTCTGTCTGACTTTTAAGATTATCAAATCTGAATACTTTGACTGCAAGCAAAATTAGTCTTATAAGAGCTTTGCTTGAATCATAATAAATTAAGTCTACAAGGGCGGGAGTGGAAGTTCTTTAATATGCTTTCCTTAGCACATGTTTAGATTCTTCTCTCAATCCTGTTTTATCCTTTTCCCTTCTCCCACACCTACTGCCCTCACTTCAAGAATTTGTATACCCCAGTTACTTTGCTAAGCAGTACTGTGTTTTTACAATGCAGACATAATGTTTGTTAAGATGTTAAAAGAAGGCCACAGGCTCTATCCTCTCTTCTCTTCTCTTCTCTTCTCTTCTCTTCTCTTCTCTTCTCTTCTCTTCTCTTCTTTTCTCTTCTCTCTGAACAAACACCCTTCTCGTTGGTTTAAACCATGGTTTAGCATGGCATCTTCACTAGTATTAACCTAAAAAATATTGACGTAAGAGATCTTTCCTTAACCAGTGTTTGGGACAACTTTTGAAATACAGCAGCCATTTTGTGATATGCCATGCTTGCTCGGCAGCCATTTTGTGACTGGTGCTCAGGGCACTTTCTTAAAATTCCCAGATGTACCCATTCACCCAAAAAAGTTGGTGATCCCTGTTCTAAATTATGATTCAAGTACGCCAAGAAAGGAAAAAAGATATTGAATCAGAAGAGATGGAGCCAGTGAATCTGAACCCCCACCAATCTCTTAACCATGGTGAGAGATTACTAGCGTTCCATTGGCACCTGACTTGCCCCCTCCGGTCTCAAGCAATTTATTCTCACCCTTCTAGATCTGTGAATAATATATAATAATTGCAACCTGCTTGTTCATTTGTCTCTCACTTTGGCTTAGTGACAATTGTGTGAATGATGTCATATTTAGCTTGACCTTAGTTTCGGGGTGACTAGCATTCCTTTGCTTTCCCATCTCAGATAGCATAAGGCGTCATCATGGTGCATGGCAGGTCAATAGTGAACTTCAAAGACAACACATCTAAAGTTCATGAGACCTGAAATGTGGATCTACCGTATTTTTCTGTGTATAAGACTAGTTTTTTTAAAAAACCCCAAAAATAGGTTTAAAATTGGGGCTCGCCTTATACACGGGTAGTGCTGAGGGGTGTTTTCTTAATTTGGAGTCCCTCAAAATAGGGGGCATCTTATACATGGGGGCCTCTTATACATGGAAAAATACAGTACAGTGGTACCTTGAGTTACAGATGCTTCAGGTTACAGACGCTTCAGGATGAGAACAGAAATCATGCTCCGGTGGTACGGCAGCAGCAGGAGGCCCCATTAGCTAAAGTGGTGTTTCAGGTTAAGACCAGTTTCAGGTTAAGAACGGACCTCCAGAATGAATTAAGTTCTTCACTTGAGGTACCACTGTAAATCCCATCTTTCTCTGTCACCAGCAGTAGATGAAACTAAAACTGAATACTTGAACATTCCAGATCGACACCCAGGGAAGCACCATAATAGTGCAAGTGAAGCTTGGGCCAACCTCTCCGTGGCATGACAAATCCTCCCATGTAAATGTGGGTCTGTGCTGTTCCCATGTGGGAAATGGGCCAAATGGACATGTGGTCACGTGTGGGTGCTTCCTGTCCCCATCTCTCACGGTTACTTTTCTTCAATCCAAGTTCACGTCAGCTGAAAGTCCAGTTGAAAAGAAACTGCCTGGATGCGTAGACTTCCATGTGAATGGCATTGTATGGGGGTGTGGTTTGCGAGTGCACCCCACTGCCCCTTTAAATTGTTGCAATGGGCCTACAAGAGGCAGAAGCACAGGAGAAGGCAGGCAAGGGGAAAGTCCCCTCTTGGGCTACAGTTTTCCCCATCCCAGACCCTTAGCTATTGTGGCTAGGGCAGTGGTTCCCGACTTTTTTTTGGCCATGCCCCACCTAAGTATCTCTAAAATCCTGACCCCCCCCCCACCCATGACATATAATACTTATTACTCAAAAAATGAACTCCTATTCATGTGGAGGAAGCCTAAAAGACCATTAACTTGGTCTAAACATGCTTCCAAATTGCCTCCCTTAAAAATCAAATTGCCCCCCTGTGGAAACCATGGGGCTAGGGGCTGGTGGTAGCTGGGAGTCCAACAATGTTTCTAATCCCTGGGGTAAAGGCATAGAACTGCTGCTGTCACATCAGTGGTGTAGCGTGGGGGTGCAGAGGGGCTCGCACTCGCAGCTCTTCCCCTACCTGGCTCACTCACTCTCTCTCACTGCAGTGCTGGCTGTGCGAATCTGATCCGAGCCACCGGGTCGCCGCCCACTGTGGAGGGGGGGGTGCCAGGCGTGCGGTGCGGAGAGGTTAGGGGGCGCAAATTACTTGCCTTGCCCCGGGTGCTGACAACCCACGCTACGCCATTGTGTCACATGTAGTTTGGGTCTGAGGATTGCTGGCTAAAGGACCTTAGATAGCGCCCTGAATGTTTCCCATTGCTTTGGTTTTCATTCTTTCAGTCACATTGCTTTTACGCAAACTGTAAGAAAAATGCTTTAGAAGACTGTTGTGTAATTTTTGTATTGAATGATACCATTTGGATTGAATTTTGTGCTTTGTGAGGAAAAGGAACCTGATTGATTGTGAAGAGGGCTTCTCAGACATTGTGATTTGATGTCAGTGCTTGTGGGGGCTGGGCAAATCATTGGCATTTCTCTCCTTTGCATTCCTGAGGCAATTATTTCTCTGCAAAGGACACAGAATTACACATTATTAACTGTGACTGAAGTCGGGGGGGGGGTTGTCTTTCAAAATTGCATCTGTAAGCTTCATATATATTTCCCCCAAATGGCTTATGTGTCAAATTGCTATATCAAATTGTGTAGGTCAAAACATAATCCCCAGCAATGATTAACTGTTTCCCTCAGTTCTTCAGTGGTAATATTTCTAATAAGTGTTACCCTTAAGAATTAAACAAATGACTGTAAAGGAAATAAAGCAGGGGTAGTATTTTGCCTGAACAAAATGTTGTCAGAGAAAAGGTGTTTCTGGCCATAAACATAGAAACAAATTCAATTTACCTGCAATATAGTGTTATTATGTCAGGACCTTAATAAAAGTGCTCATTGCTTTCTTTCAGTGAGAGGGGAAATCTGCTATAGCTAAGCTCTTTGGATATAGTAAATAAATAAATCTCATTGTGTTTAATGTGATTTACTGCATTTCCCTGAGAGTAAAGTACCATTGAATTAAATGAGGACTTTATTCTGAGTAGGCAAGTATAGGGTTGTTCTGTTAATTTTGCTTTAAGACTTCCCTTGTCACTGGAAAAGGGTCAGAGTGGGAAGGTGAAATATTTATTTAAAAATAACCAATTCAGCTGACAGTGAAATATAGTACCAGCCTTGGTGCTGTGCCAATTCCTTTTTATTTAATAGTGACAGAGTGATGGCAATATGCATAATGATATTCCATGATCTGACGTGTTGGGATTTTTCCTATACCAAAGCTTGACAGAAAGGCATGTGTGGGCATGAAACTATTATCTGTCAAAATGTCACTGGTATTTTATCAGAAAGAAAAAAACCAGGTACAGTGGTACCTCGCAAGACGAATGCCTCGCAAGACGAAAAACGCGCAAGACGAAAGAGTTTTCCATTTTTTGAGTCGTTCCGCAAGACGAATTTCCCTACGGGCTTGCTTCGCAAGACGAAACGTCTTGCGAGTTCTTGCGAGTTTGTTTCCTTTTTCTTAAAGCCGCTAAGCCGTTAATAGCCGCTAAGCCGCTAAGCCGCTAAGCCGCTAATAGCTGTGCTTCGCAAGACGAAAAAACCGCAAGACGAAGAGACTCGCGGAACAGATTAATTTCGTCTTGCGAGGCACCACTGTAGGTCCCATTAATTTTATATTTCTTTTCTGTGCTCCAGACTTTTGATCTGTAGTTCTATTATTTTGTAGTTGCTGTTTTTTAATTATGGTATGTTGCAGCAACCTGCCTTCAACATTATTTTTAAAAATGGAAAGGTACTTTCCATAAACACTTTTAATGACTAATACAGTTTTAAAAGGCCAAAAAAGAAGAAAAGTTGTCAGCTAGAGGACCATCAGTTGTTTGATAGTGGGGCTGCTGGGCAACTAGAAAGTCCAACCTACTGATTGGTTCCTCTCCTCCCATCTTCCACTTCCACAAGTAGGGCTACATGGTATCATAAAGGCAAGTAAAACTTGCCCTAGAGCCTTGACACAAGTGCCGTTAATGTATAGGAGAGATCAGGACTGTGGAAGGTATTTAAGCTGGTTTGCTGACCATTTGTAATCATCTCCTGACTCTCAATAATGCTTTCATTCCTGACGTGTTACTGAAGAGCTTTTAGCTGCTTTTAGGATTTGTAACCCCAGCTGGATGTTGTTTCATTGCTCATATTGGCAGGGAATTTCAGAATTCTCTTTACTACAGTGGTACCTTGGTTCTCAAACGCCTTGGTATTCAAACAACTTGTGTATCTGAAGAAGTGTGCATGCACACGAAAGCTCATACCAAGAACTAACTTAGTCTTTAAGGTGCTACTGGAAGGAATTTTTTTATTTTGACTATGGCAGACCAACACGGCTACCTATCTGCAACTTGGAACCCAAACACTGCAAACTCAAAAGTAAGTGTTCCGGTCTGCGAACTTTTTTCAGAAGCTGAACGTGCTCTGTTTTGAGTGTTACTCTTCTGATTTGAGAGCCACACTTCTGTTTTGAGTGCCACACTTCCATTCTGAGTGTTACGCTGGGGTCTGTCTGTTTTTGCTATTTATATTGCGTTTTGGTTTTTGTGGCTTTTTGTTTTTGTGACTGTGTGGAACCCAGTTCAGCTACTGATTGATTGTGTGACTGCAGTACATTGTTTATTGCTTTCATTTTATGGATCAATGGTCTCGTTAGATAGTAAAATTCATGTTAAATTGCTCTTTTAGGGTTGTTTTTTAAAGTCTGAAACAGATTAATCCATTTTGCATTACTTCCTATGGGAAAGCTGCCTTGGTTTTGGAATGCTTTGGTTTTGGAACAGACTTCCGGAACGCATTAAGTCTGAGAACCAAGGTACCACTGTATGTTGTGATTTACAGGTATTTTAAGCTGTATGTATAGTATGCAGTTTTCTACTACAGGATGGAAAGGAATAAGCTTGTTCTGTTCTCCTCAACTCAGTGACTGCTAGTCTCTGTCTTTCCTTTATTATTAACAAATTGATTTTTTTAAAGAGCAGAAATCTTTCAGAAATCAAATCGCCACGTATAGCATCCACGTAGTGCATACTCATCAATTTATGAATTATATGTAAAATGGGCATCATGGACAGAATGATATCACAGGTGGTGCTTCCATATTATCTTATATCACTGCAAACGCAATACTTTTCATCAGAAGCAGTTTCACATAGTAACCTGCAAGCCGTCGAGTTTCAAGTTGATGAGATACTGATGGATGTTCATGCATCTACAACTCAACACTTGGAGCATAGCTCCACTTTTGAAAACTGAGCTATTTAGGTAGCCACCAGGATGTTTCGTTTGCAGTATCTTCTAGTCTGAAGTAGCTGTGTTGAGCCAACCCTATTTATAAATAAGGGCCAATCTCCATAAAGCTTTCTGGGAATTTATCTTGAAGAAACCATATCTTCTTGATGCCAGATGCAGGATAATTAGTTTGATTGTATTCATATTTGGAGTTAGAACCTAATTACTGGAAGGAATGTATATCTGTATATTTCCCTAAAATTCTCTGCAGAAAAAAATCAGATAATCCTTCTGTTTTATGGCGGACAGAATTGTAATAGTGCAAATGGCCGAAACTGAAGTAATGAGCAGCACTTTATTGTTCTGTAATTTCATTGAAAGAGCTAGCTAGGCTTGCATCATTGATAGGCCTGCCAGATAGTGTAGAAAACTGAGAGTTGGGGGGGGGGGACAGCTTCATACCCTCCTATGAAAACCACCCATAGAGAAATGTTAATGATGAAACTATGCTAACATTGCATATCTAACAGACCCTCCAAGTGTCCCTGTTTTCCAGGGACTGTTCTGGATTTGCAGAAGCCATGCCGGTTTCTGATCTGATCCTGGAATCACCCACTTTTCCTCGGGACATCCCTATTTTCATCAAAGATATGTTGGATGGTATGGAGTGATGCAAATCCCAAGCCAAGGAGATAAGTAGCTATACAACCTTTAGAAGACATCTGAAGGCAGCCCTGTGTAGGGAAGTTTTTAAAAATGTTTTAAAAGGTAAAGGTACCCCTGCCCGTACGGGCCAGTCGTGTCCGACTCTAGGGTTGTGCGCCCATCTCACTTAAGAGGCCGGGGGCCAGCGCTGTCCGAAGACACTTCCGGGTCACGTGGCCAGTGCGACGAAGCTGCTCTGGCGAGCCAGCACCAGCACAGCACACGGAAACGCCGTTTACCTTCCCGCTATAAAGCGGTACCTATTTATCTACTTGCACTTAGGGGTGCTTTCGAACTGCTAGGTGGGCAGGAGCTGGGACCGAAAGACAGGAGCTCACCCCGCCACGGGGATTCGAACCGCCGACCATACGATCGGCAAGTCCTAGGCAATGAGGTTTTACCCACAGCGCCACCCGCATCCCAAAAAATGTTTTACTATGTTTTTAATATATGTTGGAAGCTGCCCAGAGTAGCTGGGGCGACCCAGTCAGATAGGTGGGGTATGATGATGATGATGATGATAATGGAATAGGATGTCCCTATTTTCATCAGAGAAATGTTGGAAGTATGAAGTCCACAAATATTCATCACTAAACTGCTATATATAGGATGCATTTAGCACAATAGTAAGAGATATAGTGGCATAAAATAATACTTCCAAACATGCTGTGTCTGTTATATTTCCACAGTCTGTAAGGAATATTTATACTGTCTCTTGAGATAGATGAAGCCTGAAAGGATTCAGGAGCCCAGATGGAGTGCTTCAGACTGAAATATTAAATGCAGCAGAACTCTAAATCTATCAGTCAATCAGAGTGATGTTTTATTTACATGGACTCAGGTCCTTTCTAGATCATCATTTTATGATGCAACGAATACATAGTTGTGAGTCAGTTGTTGTGAGAGATAATGCCTTTCCCTTGACTAATGCATTTGTTGGAGGGAAATCACATTTCCCCCAGCACTCAAGCTGCAATGAACTGTAATATTTGGGGAAAGGAAAAAAATAGAGCCTAGATCATCTAGCTAGCCCTCTTCCTTGGCCAATTTATTGCAAGAGGTTGAGATATAAACTCCTGCTAGGTCCAAGTGAACACTGCTTTAGCACTCAGTAAAACCTCTATCTGTGTGGCTAAAAGGGCAAAGCAGATATGACTCCCCCCCCCCAATCCCTTTTTATGTCTTAGCTGTTGTGAATTCTTAATCACTGGTTTCACATCTAGAACAATAGCTTTTGATAGCACCACTGTCTTCAGCTGACAATTATGGAGCTTCTCCAAGCACAAATAAAAAAATGTTCCTTTGTGCATCAAAGAGATGATGGGGAAAGGGAGGATACAAAGAAAATGAAATCTAGGGAATGTGGAAAAGACATCTTTCAGAACCTTCTACTAGTCATCAACATGATTATAATTCTGTGTGATTACACTGATGTTGAAGAAAAGGAAGTTGACATGCTCCTTTTTATACTTGGTGTAGTATAGCTTTGAAAAATGAACAAGTTTTGAGCTGTAATCCCTTCCCTAATACACTTCCCTAAGTTTGCCATTATATTTCTGTCTATTGGGCTTTAAAAAAACCCAAAACATTTCCCAAGCTGTAGTGTTTATATATTTAACTTTTAGTTCAAAAATATTACACTAAAACTACAAACATATAAACCAACATGTACATGCAGATCCTGCTGTCAGAACCTTTGGAGGTTAACTTGTCATCCACTTTTCCATAGAAATGCTATAATCTCCATTCACACAGCTATGAGGAGATGGGTCATTGGTGATTTACAGAGAATACATATATTTGTCCTGCCCCCAACGAGAGATAATATAGCCAGATCCAGTTCAACTTTGAAATGTAAAATATCAAAAATTACTCTGAATACCTCATCCCAAAACTTATGAATATTAAGCTTTAATGCATTGCCCTATTAACAAGAACTCAGAATGCGGCTTTCCCCACTGTCATGGGAAATAATACTTGTCACTGGAAAAGGAAATGTGAATTGAATGAGGTCATTGGCACATTAGTAGAAATAAGGAAAACGTTTTAGTATTGTTCATTTACAAAAGAAGGTCTGAATTCTTCTTGGATACCTTTTGGGTCACAGCCAGCTCAAGCCTGAATTTGACACAAGTAGAAAGGATCTATTTCTCTATTGTCATAAGAATATTCTGCCCATAAGCAAGTTTGTCAAACTACCCACAATAGTCATTAACTGGGTCTTTTAAGATAGATGTACATGGCACTAAGCCAGTTATCTCTACATCTTCCATTGAATGTCTATTGTGTAAAGGTCCACTGGCTTAAAAAGTTAAATTATTTCTTCCGTACCTCTCTGCGCAATATGTGTTTATGGCTTCTTCTTTTTTAAATGAACATTGTTTTAAAAAACATAGTGAGGTCGCTATGGGAATAGTACAGTTCCAGCCGACAGTCATGCACTGCCCTCAGTCTGGTATGTGAAAATCTTGCTCATGGCAAGCGAACTATGCCAGGGATTCAGGGAATGCTCCGATTCTGCCATGTAAGATAATGACGCTCTAATTCTCATTCTACTTACACATTCCAAGCATAATCGAACCACCCAAAAAGAAACATGATTTTTCCATGAGCAGGCCTATTCCACTCCTATAGGCTGAGCTCTGAGAAAATTAACACAACCCAGTTCTGCAAATTTCAGCTTGTTTCTGATGGATCAGCCTGTGTGATACCACCAAGAAACCTCCTTCTCTGTTCTTGTATTTCCTTTTCAAAAAAAAGGTTCCTTTAATAAAAGGCAACCCAACAACAAGCAGGCAAAAAGAATGAACGAACAATCACATGCCACTTTTAAGACTAGAAAAGGAAGGCAGTCCTCCTGAAGAATAGTGGGCACAAGCAGGTGGCTGAGTCAGCACTTTGATTCACCGCTTTGTGTGTCTGTTATTACCATTGTGATTTGAAGCTTGAGCTTTTGATGCGAACTCTGTTTCTCCCTTGTATGTCTTCATTCTTTGTCGATTTAAACCCAAGAGGAGTCTCTTATGTTGTTCAAGGTGGGGTTACCTTGACAACATCATGGTACAGTTCAGCGTTGCACTCCAAGTTTCTAAAGGCTGATTTGGTCAAAGCTGCAGTTAACTTTTTTTCCTTGTATCTTTCTTCATAAACACTCATTTTCCCCACTTATATACATACTAATTTGCATTAATATGGAGTGTGCTATATTTGCACATCAGTAGCACCAGGAAAAAAAACAAACTTTCATGATTTTCCACTGGTTTAAATGATTTGCATACCCTTCAGCTAAATTCATTCCAAAGTTGTACAAAAAGAAAACAACAAGGTTTGTTTTATGTTTGATAAACAAGAGGCTTGCAGGGCTGAAAAGTGCTAACCAAATCTGCAAACCCTTTCTAAAGAGACTGGAGGTATTCCATCACAACAAATGTTAGCAATGTTGACTTTGTCCCTCAACCCAGAAAACACATTTTCACATTTATATGTTTCTAAACAGTGCATGCACACACAAAAATAGAGTTGTAATGTCCTTTCTCCTAATCCAGGGGTTGCCAATGTGGTGACTCTGGGTATAATAGTGCCCTTGAGAGAATGATGGTTAATTATCTGCCCTTTGCCTAAAGGCTCGGGGCTGCTTACTACAATTCAAACACAACATTAAAACAGTTTTAAACAACATACAAACACAGAAATAAGGCAGGTCCTTAAAATGTACATCTCAAGTATCAAAAGCCGGGGGGGGGGGGAGATGTGCCTTCATCATTCCCCCAAAACTATATAATGACACACCTCTATGGGCAGGGAGCTCCACAGCTTAGGGACTGCCGCAGAGAATGATCTCTCCTTGAGCACCTTCACTCCCTAGCTTCCGAGGGAGGTGGAACCTCCAAGATGGGCCTCTCTGCTGATCTTAGCACCCAAGAGGGTCTGTAGGGAAGGAGGTGGTCTTTCGGGTATTTGGGGCCCACGTCATTTAGGGATATAAAGACAAACATGACCAGCTTGATCTTTCCCTGGTTCCCATAAAGCCTCTGAGGCCACCCATTTGCTGCACCGTTGGTCATGAAATGGTTGGGGCAGTTCCTTTTTCTTCCTTGAAAAACACATAGTGCTGAAGGAGGAAGTCCACTTCTTTCAGCTTTACATGTTTATCCAATGCCCTTTTAAAATGTGTTGGGGAGGGGGAGATTATTGGGATATTCTTGGTTTTGTTTTTATTATGTATTTTGTGGTTTTATGTTGTGGTTTTATGTTGTGAACCACCCTGTGACCTGTGAGTATGGGGCAGTATACAAATTTAATAAATAATATGTTTTTATCAAGGCTCAGACTGATTCTACAGTATCAGACTTTTTGTGTAGATCCCTTTGAAAAGCTAAGTGTCTGTGTGTTCATATGCGTTCTGTGTTTGTGGGTGGGGAAATATAATCCAGGGGAGTGTGGAATGAAGTTACCAGAATAAATGGCACCCACAGCATTTATTCAAAAATTGAAATGTTCCCATGGGTCAAAACCACTAGCCTGTGGTTGCCATGAGCCAGTTTGATCAGAAATGGACATAATCGTATCAATGTCACACGTGCAAGAAACTGGGTTACATTTTACATGAAAAGAAAGCTGATCTTTGCGATAGTCTACTATTTCAGGCTTGTATTTACAAATCTGTAGGTCTTAGCTATACTGTGTTTCAGTTATGGTTGGGAGATGGGAGAGCTGCATAGCAGGAGGTTTTCGGAAAAGTGTTTATCGTTATTGAAGCAAACCTTCCCCAAATAGACATGTGATATTTAATTAACACATGCACACTTTAATTATGGATTTTTCTACTGAACACATTCTCAATATGTGCAGTCCTGCTGGTATATTTATCTTCAGACAGGATTTTGAAGGGATCCCCACCAAGCGCCTCAATCTGTTCTTCCTCTTTGGTGCCTTTTTCTTTTTCCTTAAAAAAAAAAGAATCTATATGATTGAAATTAACAACAGCCTGCCAAAACTCTCCTTGAGTCTTTTCAATTTTTCTCCATTTAAATGATAGATTTGTCTCATTTAACTGTGTAATAATGGGTATTCAAGAAATAATGGTGCGTGCGTTGGAGGTGAGCTCTTCTGTTGAATGTTTCGTCATACTCTCTCTTCAGATCTGGCTTTAGATTGGGGTTTGTGTGTTTAGAAGTGTCTTGGCCCTATTTATTGGTGAGGATTCTCCCATAATAATAATAATAATAATTTATTATTTGTAACCCGCCCATCTGGCTGGGTTTCCCCAGCCACTCTGGGCGGCTTCCACAAAGACCAAAAATACACTAAGATGTCACACATTAAAAACTTCCCTGAACAGGGCTGCCTTAAGATGTCTTCTGAATGTCAAGTAGTTGTTTATCTCTTTGACATCTGATCTCCCTTTGTAAAGGGAGAGACCCATGTGGGTGGATTTAATTGGGCAGTATTGCTGCTGACCTTTGGTTTTAAAAAATATTGACTTCCTGGGTTAGGCTTGAGCCAGAGTCTAGGCAAGCTATCAAATGTAGTCAAGTCAATGAAGGGATGGATATGGCAAGTCATGAAACCTACTGGCCACAGCTCCATCATAGAGCACACATTTTTCAGGCAAAACATCCTAGGTTTAATCCCCAGCATCTCCAGGTAGGACTGGGGAAGACCCAAGAAAGCTTCCATCAGTCAGTGCCGATCAGCCCTGCTCAACCATTTGACTTTTAGATGTTGATGGCTTACATTTCCCATCATCCCTGACCATTAGCAATGCTGAGAGGGCTGACGGGAATCACAGAATAATAGAATTTTAGAGTTGGAAGGGACTGAAGTGCCATCTAGTCCAACCCCAGCAATGCAGAAATTTCAGCTAAAGCATCCATGACAGGTGACTATTCAACCTCTACTTAAAAAACCCCAATGAAGGATACCACACACCTCCTGAGGGAGTCTGTTTCACTGCCAAACAACTCTTAATATCAGAAAGTTCTTCCTAATGTTTCGTGGGAATGTCCTTTCATGTAACTTAAATCCATTGGTTCAAGTCCTATTCTTTGGAGCAGGAGAAAACAAGCTCTTCATATTCCATGTGACAGCCCTTTAGATATTCCAAGTTGACCATCCTATCTCCTCTCAATCTCCTCTTTTCCAGTCTAAATATACCCAGCTCCCTCAACTGTTTCTCATATGGTTTGGTTTCCAGACCCTTGAACATCTCAGTTGTCCTCCTGCACACTTTCTAGCTTGTCAATATCCTTCTTAAACTGGGTTTCGGAAAACTGTAGCAGGGTGTGTGGTTTGCCAACCTAGTAGGCAGTCTACAAGCAACTGTAGGTACCTGGCTAAAGACAGAAGGGTTAGGGAGATCCTGGCTCTGTAAGCAGAGCACACTCTGAATATGATGGTTAGTGTTTATCTTCTTATTTTATCTTCTGATTGAGTTCCATAAGCCCAGCAACTGAGGCCTTGTCCTGTACTTGCAGTTCTCTGAACTGGTATGCCCATATAGAAGCACATTTCTTTACATTGCAAAAAATAAAATAAAAAAATAAAAACCACTTGATACAGCTTCTGTTTTACAGTCACTGGACAGCTGAGGCCATTATTTTTGCACCATTCAACCTGTCAGATTTCATTAGCTTACTGTCTACAGAGAACTCCCTCTACAACCAATTGCTTGTTAATTCATCTACAGCAAACTCTAAGGGAGTTCCCTAAAAAGCAATTTTAGGCAAAGTATTTGATTTATACATCCTTTGGCAGCACTTAGCCAAAGTTCAGCAAGCGTCAGATGTTTGCACTTGCTCACAAGAGCACTGTGAGATTATTTTCAAAATCTTAAACTGGGGTGTGGGGGAATCTGTTTATGGTCATTTGGAGTGGAGGATACCATGTTAGAATATGTGCTTGCTTATGATATTCTGCAAGATACTCCACAGAAGTCCTCTTTGTCCTCCTAGAGTACTCATCTTCTGAAAATTGTTATTGATGTAATGCGACACAGTTAACTTTTTGTTTGAAAATTGTGTGTCAGACCCAGAAGTGATTCATACAGAGTGTATTATTTTGGATTGTCACATAGAATCCAAATACATTTATATTAAATAGGGTGTTGTTTGGCTTTTTTTTAAGCTTTATTTTTCATTATATCCCTCCCAGCTGTCTTCTACAAAGTATACTGAAAATAATGATAACAGATAGCAATTTGATTCTGTAATGGAAAGTTGAATACCAGAAATTGTTTGTGGCACATATTCCATTAGTTTCATATTGTTCCTCAGAGTTCTGACTAGTTCCCAGGTTCTTGTTGTTTTTAAATTGAAATCCCACCAATCAGCTGCTGGGCAGGGAAACAGAAGTGGGGAGTGAATGATGTCTAGCGCTTCTGCAATCCCTACCAAACAGCTGATTGTAGTTTGCTTCTTTTAAAGTGATAGATGACCAGGAGGTTTCTTGGACTTGGCTGAACTCTGTGCACACAGCATCCAGGATGTGATGAGCCCTCATCCTGCTAGGGATATATGTGTGGACACAAATTTGTAGAGAATGTACAAATGCTAAGATATATGTATGGATGTAAATTTAGATATAACAACTATAATTTAAATAGAAATAATACAATACAATAATACCTCTCACCCTAGCAAAGAAGACTGTAACCAGCTGATCTGTGTACTGTATCTGCTTAGTCTGCTGTCCACCTGCTGGCTATTGAAGGGCCAGTTGAAAGCCCCTGCTGTTTTTTCCTCTGATTTTTTTAACTGAATTTGGATTGGACAACTCTTCAAACAGAGCATGTTTCCAGGCAGATGACGCTAATAAAGTTGAATACAGAATCTCCCCAAGCTAAATAGCCTTGCAACCTAATTCTGCCACTGAAATAAATAGCATTCCGGTTTGTGTGAATTGTGCCTTTATATTTTGCTTTTTAATAGTTTAATAAGTGCTTAAAGGTAAATGTAAAGGGACCCCTGGCCATTAGGTCCAGTTGTGGCCAACTCTGGGGTTGCGGCGCTCATCTCGCTTTATTGGCCGAGGGAGCTGGCGTACAGCTTCCGGGTCATGTGGCCAGCATGACAAAGCCGCTTCTGGCGAACCAGAGCAGCGCACAGAAATGCTTACTTGAGACTAAATACTTAGCAATATCTTTGTATTTTCAATAGAAACGTTACAAAAGGGTATGTGCATCTGTCTGCTGTAAAACGAAATGAAATACTCAGAATTAAACTTTTCCAAGAACATTAATATTAGCAGGAATACAACTGGAACAGTTCTAAATAATAATTTTAGGACAATTATCTCTCACTGATGTTCCCAGATTCCTGTTGAAAAAAATGCAAGTCTTCATTGGCAGAAAGGGTGAACTAAAAAGATAGTTCATTATATAGTACTTATTTAGACACATCACATGTTTGATATTATTCATTGATCTACGACTGTAGGGATCATTGAAAGAATTAAAACTCTGGAAATAATTTGTAGATGCTTGAGAAAATTCGACAAATAACTATTATAGGATTGTCATATATTAGGCTCTGATCCAGTAAATGTTTCCTACATTTTGCTTTTCTTGTTGTTTGATGGGTTTTGAAGATTAATGAGTGAGATATGACGGAACTGAATTCCCAGCATTATAATGATCAACACAACACTTTAGCTCTCAAACAGTTTCGGAGTAGCAGGTGAGGGTCAACAAGAATAGCATGGATCTGAAGTTGTTCAAAAGCATCCAGCTAATTATTGTTTGTATTCTTCGAGTGCTGGTATATTAATGGTTTACTTTCCACATGAGTGGATGTTGTTGCCTCAATCACCTCAGAACATTAGAGGCTTATCTGAACTTTGCAATGATGTGTTGTTTAATTAGGTATTTCCATGTATATTATGTCCTCAACTGAACATCCAAGGGGGGAAAGGATCAAAACATACACAAACATTCACTTACAAAAAGCCTGGAGGGAATACACACTTTATTAATCTTAGCAATATAGTGTGTGAGGAAAAAATGACATAGACTCTCTGAAACAGCAAAAAGGTAATCTGACCCATTTGTCAGGCTGCAATAGCAAACAGATGTTTAGGTTCATATAGACTTTTTGGGATCCCCACGCTCTCCATAACCATCCAGGGGTCCTTTACCCATAGCACCCCCACCCTCCTCATAGCAGCTGTTTTCTGACCAGTACCCCCAGCAGTCTCTGAAAATCTGAAATGTGCTCACTGATCCAAAAGGTTTGGCGACCCCTGCTTTAAGCCACAATAGATATTTTTAAAATCTTGGTTTCTTTGAGGCCAGTGGTTGCACATTTGGGGCCCTCAGGAAGAAGATAGTTGGGGCTTAGCTTGTAGTTAAATCTGCCTTCTGACCTTTTCACAAAATTTCAGTCTTTAGAAAATCATTAAAATAATTGCTTAGAAATGCATTCAAGCAGCTGTAATTTACAGTATCAGTCACTAGAGGGGAAAATGGTCCACAGTTTTGGAATGAAGAACAATGCTAATACAGTGCTTTCCACCTTCCCCACTATTTCTGTGAATAGCAAACTAGGTATTTTAAATAGGACTTGCAAATGTTTTGAGACAAGGATGTCAAGCGATTGTTTAAATGCTTCATAACGTCGTAATAACGATGCAAACCTCTGACCGCTGAACATGAAGCCATGTTGATGCAGTGAGATTTTGTGTAGTTAAGCAGTGGGAAGTGGGCTGTGGGGTTCTTGTAGTCCCTCCCTGCTCCAGTACAAATCCCCCACTTCTCTTATTGGCTTTACCATAGTATTATGACTCCCCCAGTGCTGACCATGGTTAACATTAAGCAGATATACTCTTAAGTATGGTTTGCCAGCTTGCTTCAAACCCTAGTTTCAAACTTTTTTTAAAAAACAGCAACAACATGGGAACCATGGTGAACTTTATTATTGCTCACACCAGTGCAGACATGAAACCATAGCAAAAGCCAACAAAGGAAAGGAGAGAGGAATGCATACCAGAGAGAGGAGGAGCAGGCAGTGAGGCCATTCGTGAATGCAAAATGAACTGTCATTTCAGCCTCTTTGTATATGCTGTGAATGAGCGCTCCTCAATTTCTGCCTCAAAGCTTGCATAGCCTAAGTTTGAACAAACAGAATTTGGTTCAGTGTGGTGTGAAATGGAACAGTATCAAAAGGACATCACCCTCCAAAACCTCCCAACGTTCCAGTTTTGTGTGTCCAATGCATTTCAGTCTTTTGACTTCTGTGTGGGTAAGATCATATTCCATTATCTTGGCCTCGCAGCTTCCAGAGGACATGTTCTTTCAAAAACTAAATGTTGATGAAAGACAACAGGAGTAGCTGGGCACAAGATATGGGCTGACTCTTACTCGGTGCTATCAGATGGGTTTTCCCATACCCACCAACTGTCCTGGAAAAAACGGGACATCCCATTTTTTTCTCACAAGAGGATGGTGGCAAAAATGGCCGCTGTGATCTCACACAATTTTGGGCCTGACTCTTGCCCCCAAGAAAATGCTTTTGGGGGGCAGCGATCCCATGTGGGTCATGTGACCTGTGTGGGTGTGTGGTCCTGGAAGATGGCATCCCAGTTTGTGGACACTTTGTATTGGATGGTATGGTTTGCTCTATTCCATGGCTGATTTGCCCCCATATGAAGCAATTAATCATTCAGATCCATGTACATGGTTTAAAAAGATGGTGAACTGTTGTTGTTTAGTCATTTAGTCGTATCCAACTCTTCGAGACCCCATGGACCAGAGCACGCCAGAGCACGCCAGATGGTGAACTAGAAGGCATTAAAATGCTATGCATCAAGGTTGTTTTCTCAATAGATAGGAAAGATTTCTTTTTACAGCAAATTCCATTATCATGGTTGGAATGATTCCCTTTACTGGTCCTTCCTTTTTTTGTTTTATCTCACTTTTTGAGGTGTCTTGTGCCAATAGGATCACTGTCCAGTGCTAGATATCACCCTTCTGTGGCCAATAATGTTGGCATTATCAGCCGTTAGTTACTGACGTATTTTTTGCTTCTTTGCAAAAGGGCCACTTTTCTTATGAAAAATCTTAGCTATCTTTATGGTATAATGCTAGAGCAATGCGTGGTACAGTTTCTGTATTGTTGCTGGTTGTGGTGTGCACTTAGTTTATTGTTAAGCATAGAAATAGTGGTGTTCAAAAATGGGTTCATCCCACTCAAAGACTTCCTGTAGCAGTTAGTGGTTTTTGTTCAGTGCACACATTAGGAGATTTTGATAAGGAGCTCTATTCTATTCCAGCAAATTATGTCCATGTAATCTGTAAGAAACGGGGAACATACATTTTGTTAATCTAGTAATAAAGATTTAGGGCAATTTAAAATGGATTAACCCGCATCCCACAAAATTGAACTCTTCAGTATGCGGTGTTGAGCTAGCAGTTTTATAGCATTGAAAGTAATCCTCAATCAGCAAAAATGTCATTAAAAGAACTAGAGAATCTGCTTTTATAGAAAAAAATGAATATAACATTATTTGCAAAAATATGCACTTTAACTCTAAATTTCCTTAATTCACAAATTAATACTCCACCTCCCCGCCCCTTTTTGGGTGATATGAGCTGCTAGATCTTGAACAGAAATCTTCAATTAATTGCCCAGTCCAAAATAGACTGTGACCTCAGTGAAAGCTTTTACAACATACACACCAATTCAGGGCACAGTGATAATTGAAAACACCATTGGGGATCCCCAGTATCCATGGCTGACATTCTCACCTACTCATCCATGGCAGAGATTCTCAACTACAGCTTGAGAACATGGAAGGAGAGCAAAGCCTTTACAGGCAGTTCCCCATTCAGTGTGATTGTGTATGAATGGGGAGCATGGTTTGTAGGTGCAAATGCTGGTGTAGAAAGGAAGTAAGGAAAAAGCTTTGGTGTAGGTCATTGGGAGCCACTGTGGTACCCTATGTGATACCCATCATCCTCTATCATTAGCTATGATGGCTGGGACTGAAATGTGTTGTACTGCAAAACATCTGCAGAGCACCATGTTGACAATCCCTGACCAAAGCTCGCTCCTTCCTTCCTTCCTTCCTTCCTTCCTTCCTTCCTTCCTTCCTACTCTAGCATTTAGACCTGCAAACTATTGGTATGACTTTCATTACAGCATGTTAAAAAGCAGAGACATTACTTTGCCAACAAAGGTCCGTATAGTTAAAGCTATGGTTTTCCCAGTAGTGATGTATGGAAGTGAGAGCTGGACCATAAAGAAGGCTGATAGCCGAAGAATTGATGCTTTTGATTTATGGTGCTGGAGGAAACTCTTGAGAGTCCCATGGACTGCAAGAAGATCAAACCTATCCATTCTCAAGGAAATCAGCCCTGAGTGCTCACTGGAAGGACAGATCCTGAAGCTGAGGCTCCAATACTTTGGCCACCTCATGAGAAGAGAAGACTCCCTGGAAAAGACCCTGATGTTGGGAAAGATTGAGGGCACAAGAAGAAGGGGACGACAGAGGATGAGATGGTTGGATAGTGTTTTTGAAGCTACCAGCATGAGTTTGACCAAACTGCGGGAGGTAGTGGAAGACAGGATTGATGGCGTGCTCTGGTCCATGGGGTCACGAAGAGTCAGACACGACTAAATGAGTAAAAAACAAAAGGAAAGTGCAGTGCAATCCTACCTATCGGTATGTTTATTCAGAAGTAAGTCTTGTTGGGTTCAATGGGATTTACTTCCAGGTCAGTGTGCATAGAATTGTAGTCTCAATAATCACCAATATATCCTAGATTCAGGTAGGTGTTGGTCTGACACAGTTGAAATATATATATAAATAAAAAAATTGTTCAGTAGCACCTTAGAGATCAACTAAGTTTGTTCTTGGTATAAGCTTTTGTGTGCATGCACACTTCTTCAAATACCAATATATCCTGTGAACCTGGGAGTATGACAGGTGTGCCGAGTTGGGCCCAATAGTGGCAGGGGGGGCTGTTGCATGTGCATGACATCACATGCACAATGCCCCACCCTCCATCAGGCCGCACCTGCCAGGACGTGCTGGTGCCTGCCAGGATACTCTGGCGATCGCAGCGGGGGGTACAGAGGGTGAAAATCACCCCCAAGCCTTCCTCCTGGTGGGCTGGCACTCTGGTGATTGCAGCAGGCGGAGAAAATCACCCTCCGAGCCTCCCACCCAGCATGATGGCACTCACCCAGGGGGAAGGATGGCGGCTCCTCAATATTGGGGGGGGGGCTTAGACCCCTGCCTCAAAATATTGAGAGGGCTGAGGCCACTTCTGCTCCCTAAAGCTGGTACCCCTGGAGTATGATCCATGGGACCCACTAAGAACCAATGTCTGGCTATGCTTATGTAGGATTGCACTGTGACGCAACTTCATGGGCCTTAGTTCTGAATACACGTCCATAGGATGATGCTATAAGGATGCAATCCTATGTACACTTAACCATGGATAAGTCTTATTTGACTTAAAGGGACCTGCTTCTGATGAAAGATTGGATTGTAGCTATCTGTAGTTCTAAATGTCCTCTAGTTTCTAAGATTTCAGCAAAGCCCTATTACATGAAGGCCATTTATCTGAAAATATTATATGTTCCCCCCTGCTGCCGCCCTTTTTGGGAGTTCCACACACTGCCTATTGCACATTCTCACTAGTTTAATGTTTTTCATATCATTTTTGGATAACAACATTAGTTAATTAAGATGATCAATTATATAAGCAGCACCTACCAAAAATACATCAGAAACGTTATACTGTTCCAGCACACACACACACACACACACACACAGAGAGAGAGAGAGAGAGAGAGAGAGAGAGAGAGAGAGAGAGAGAGAGAGAGATGAGAAATAGCCTTTGTACAAAATTGCTGAGGCCACATCACAGATTGAAAACCCATTTTAACAGCACCCAGAAGCAGCTTCCAAATCCAATTAGCCCACTATGACCTAGCTAATCCAACACAGTTCTTTAAAAAGGAGTTGTGTACTTTTCATTATAACTTCTTATTTCTTCTATAATAATATATCACATTTCTGCAAGTCTGCCTGGTTTCTACTCCTGAACTGCTTTGCTGGTGTAGCTGGACGAAGGCAGATTACAGCAGGAGGTGGATGCAAAGCGTTCAGGGAACCTGTATCTTTTTGCCTGCAAAAAGAGACCCCCATTAGATCCTTTGATGTTATGCTAAGAACTACTCAGAGGAATACCACAGCCCTCCCTTACTATAAGGAGCCAGTAGGACTTTGACCTAAGTAGCCATTATATTCACCCCAAATTCATCCCAGCCTTCAGATTTATTCTAAAGACAAGTATCAAAGTATCAAGCATCAAATCTCTAGTGTCTAACAGGCAAGGAAATAAATGGTCTAGAATGAATGTGGATATATGAAGGCAATGAAAAAAAAATATGTAGTTTCCTATCCATTCTGCTACTGTCTATCTTTGTATCTGCCAACATCTCAAGAACACTTGCAGTATGATATTCTGCTTCTCACTCAATCCAAAAATACCGCCTGAGCTTTTTGACAAACAGCCGACTGTCTGTGAGATTCTTTGTGCTTTTCAATTTCTGTAGCCTTTCAAGAGTTGGTAGTTGCTTTCGGCTATGGAAGATTTTTTTAAAAAATAAATAAATCACAGTTTAATATGTTGTTTACCAATTAGTCTCAAATTCAGTCTGAAAACTGCAAGCATCTTTGATTTAAATCAGGAGTAGGGATCCTCTTTTAGCCTGGCAAATCTTCCAAGGTCACATTCTGATGATGGGTGGGGCCAGAGACAAGAGGCAAGGCAAAAGCAGGTGGGATAATTTTTCCTATTCTAAGGTATTCTATGTAATTTTATGTATTTTATGTACATTTTATGTGTTTTATATGGACTGCTCCCTTAGTCTTAAGGGGAATTGTATGTAAAATATGTTAAATGCCCATAAAATACATAAAAACCTAAGGAAGTGTGGAAAGTGTTGGAATGATAAAAATGATCAGTTGTGATTGGTGGATGGGTGGAATTTGCTAGAAATAGCCTTATGGACTACTTGAAGGAATCTGGCAGGTCCATGAACTGGGGGTTCCCCAACACTGATTTAAATAACAACAAAAGCCTGTCTGGGATCATCTATTCCAGCTTGTATAGTCAAGGAGGATCAATAGGATGGATTTCTTAAAATCCTGTCAACGGTTATCTTGACCCTGGTGTTTCTTACCTTATTGCATGTACAGTTTGCTTCTGGCTCTCTATTTACCACCTCCAGTTTTGACATACAGTGGTATCTTGGGTTAAGAACTTATTTTGTTCTGGAGGTCCGTTCTTAACCTGAAACTGTTCTTAACCTGAAGCACCACTTTAGCTAATTGGGCCTCCCGCTGCCGCTGCTGCGTGATTTCTGTTCTCATCCTGAAGCAAAGTTCTTAACCTTGTATATTATTAGAAAACTATCCTGTGGTATTAGTGTCAAAGCTCATAGAATGCCAACAAATTCCTTTGGTCATTGCATGTAGAGGCAGGACAGCTATTGAGCTCTATCCTGAACAGTTTCTAGTGCATTGATTCATATAATAATAGGGTTGGAAGAGTCCTTGGAGTCACCTGGTTCAGCCTCCTGCTCAGAGCAGGACTTACAGTGCCAGATACAACTACAGTAAATCTGGCAGATGATCATCTGACTACTGCTTAACTTCTGCAAAGGTGAGACCACCATCTTCGGAGACAGTCTGTTCCACTATTGAACAGCTGGTACATTCAAAGGATTATCTTGCTAGAGAGAAGGAATAAACATATCATACAAACCTTGTCCTATCAAAACTTGTTGCATAGCATGGTAACGCAATCCTGTGACTCTCCTACCTGATATTGATTCTTCCTGTACTGAGTTTCTCCAAGGCTCACTAGCCATCATTGAGAGAATGTGTTGGTCCAGATGAACTGGGTACCAGTTGTCCACCTGAGCCCATCTTAATTATTTGTTTTGGTTCTTTTTCATTAGCACTTTTTGTTATAGCTTCTGCCTGTGGGGAATAAGACAGAGAAGAACATTTTGTCACTTCTGGGTTCTGTTTTATTTTCTCAGCAGAGAAAAGGTAGACCGGTCTATTACTCTCATTTCATTCATTGTGTTAGTGGGACATATTCCTTTCTGTCCCACTAACACCAGGTTTACATCATTAAAGAGAATACTTGTAACCATTCAACTAATAGTTTTATAGCCAAGCCATCTTTCCTCCCCCCCCCCCTTCGTTCCCCTTTTCGGTCATGAACCCAAGCTATTAAAGGAGTAGGTTATTGCTTATTTGGAAGAAGGATCATAGATGTAACCTTGAATGGCTTTGAAGCTCTATGTTATATATCTATATATCTATAGCTTTATACCTTGTCTTTTGCCAGTTGACTATAATTATTGCTAATAACAATAAAAAATAAAAAGAATGCAGCTGACAAGTGAGGATGAATTAAAGTAGCCAACAACTTAACTGAAACAACCTTCAAGTTCAACCCAATAATTTTCTTTGAAAGCCATAATTAAAGAGACTTTAATACCACAATTGAGAAAATCCTCTCATGTACCTCTGCCCACCATACTTCAGATGACCATTGCAGAGTGGTGTGGAGAGTGATTTATGCCATGCTGAGCTTCTTGGGGGAAAGCATGAGATATCAATGCCACACTTCAGATCATTACTATGGCAACTGGTAAGCCCTGTTGTGGCTAAATCTAAGACAGCCTAAGATATTGTAAACTGCCCTGTGATCTTTATATGAAGGGTGGTATAGAATTTAATACATAATTGTAATAATAATTGAACTCCAAAAAACACTTGGAAAAAGATAAGCGAAGCCACTTAGACTGCAATTTTAAATAGACTTGCTTGGAACTGAAGCCCATTGAACTCAATGGGGCTTAAGAGTAAATCTGGATAGGTCTGGGTAACAATGGATAATTTGATTTAAGTTATATTGTTGCTTTCAAATAGCAGTTTACCAAACTTTGGGCTGACTAGAAGAACATCTCTATCTCTTCCAAATTTTGGCACCTGTTCCTTGGCTTCATACCTGTGGAACATATCCAGCAACCTAATTTAGCCACATTATTGCTTGTAGCAATTAAAAACTGCAGTTAGCCAAATTATGATATATACTTTTTCATGCACCAGTCAGCATGACAGTGCTACCTTTGAAATGACTGTGTTCAAACTCCTTCCCTACTGTGCAGACTTTAATTTGTTCCTATGGCTAAGATGATTATGTTTTATTTGTATTGCTACAACTGGAAATGTGTTCCTGTAATTAGGTGGTTGATATATTCATCAGTTTCACTGGAAGTTAATTTATTCAAAGCAGTCTCATTTTTTATTGCCCAGATAATCTATGTACCATATATTCAAATCCATACCAAATGTAAAGAGCTATTTCTTTTTGGGGAGCTTATGCACTAGAAAAATGAGCCAAAAGTGACTTTTCAGAAGTCAGTCACAGCCAGAGCCCCCCACATCCCTGGGCCACTTCCAATATTATTTTGGAGGTTTCCTCCAATCCCCTGGAGCATCTTTTTCTTCTTCTTTCAGTTAGTAGAGTATGAGACTCTTAATCTCATGAGTTGGAGCCCCATGTTGGGTGAGAGATTCCCTCACTATAGGCTGTTGGATCCTCCGTATTGAGGAAGTTTAGTTTTCATTTGAGACAAAAAATCCCACCTCTGCTTATGAATGGTGTATGTGGGACATTATTAACCCCCCATCCATCTGCAGCCCTGTGCCCTAAACATTGTCTCCAGGGAATCCAGAGAATCTAGACAGTGTCTAGAGAAGCTCTCTTTTATTTTATTTTTGCGGGGGGGGGTGCGTTAAGGGCAGCAGGAGCAGAAAGTACTCCTGCTTCCACAACATAATGTTTTGGTCCAAGGCCAAGCTACTGAGAAAGCAAAGCAAAGAAATATTTAGTGTATGAGTGGCTCTGACTGCTTCTCAGTGATTTCCCATAGTTTATTGACACCACCTTTGTATTTATCTGAGGATTTGAATGGCTTCTTTGTCAATGATACCACACGGAAGGTGAATTCAATAAGCATATAACAGGAGGTTAGCACAGCTGAAAAATGTTCAGGTCACTTGGTGAAACAGGCTTTTGTTGCCATGCATAGAGTGAGTGTTATTAAATGGATGAACCTGTTGAGCTATGCTTTAGAAGAAAGGTTATGCTGAAATCTCAATACAAAGCTATTTTCCATTCGGGAGGGGGTTGTTTAAAAAGTGTATCAGTACTGCTTTAAATTTTGAGAGCATGTCAGCTATTAGTCTCACTTCAAATGCATGTCTTGGCAGGTATGTAAATATTGCGTGTAATTTATTGCATGAAGAAATAAGTGCCTGGAAGAACAGTCTGCCTTGGCTTTTAACTCCTGGCTCAAAGCTGTTTAGGATTTTAAAAAATATATTACAGATGTAAATTAAAACTTTATGAAGCAGTCAGAATCTGTTTAGGAGAAAGTTATTCATTGAATTAATGACTGCTGAAGTAAATGGATCTATTCCTAGCAGTACTTACTGTATCTATTCCTAACAGTAGCAGTGGTTGGTTGTGGGAAGAACCTTTTCCAAAGCAATTCAGAGTTTCACACATTTCCCATGCAAATTCTACCCTCAGATGTGCAAATTAATTTCTCCAAATGTGACTTCAACATTTTAACTCGCTGCTGCAGAATAAAATCTGATTGTTTTAAACTATTTGGTCATCAAAACAAACCAACCAGTACCAAACAGCATTTGCAATGATCATTAAAATTACATTCTCCCACACAACTGGTGGGATTTTTTTGGACCCAGTGCACTGCAGATGGATTCAGCCCTCCAGTGCACTTATGAAAGAGGAAACCAATTTGCTGATGCTTTGTAGCTAAAAAAAATTGCAGGTGGGATGGAGGGTCCAAAAATAAATCAGTGGCCCCACATAAATAATAAGATGTCTGACAGACAGAATGCCAACTGGTTAAGCTTTCAACATAATAGTATTTACATACTAGGCAAGCTTGAGGTTCAATTTCTGCCTGCCACCCAGCTGTCACAAGACCCCTGCTTTCCCCAAAGCCAGTCCTAAACCATGCAAAGAACTTGCAGCTGTAAACCAGATATGTTACCGTAGGTCTTTCATCAACTGATTTTAGTTCTTGATGCAAAACCAGATGTGGTATTTCAGATGGCTGTGTGTGCACTTTTCACAGCTTAACTGCATCCCTCCCCCCCCAAAAAAATGCACACGCACCACCACACCAAGAGGCTGGGTAACAACAGTGGATTATATTGTGGGGTTTTCATACACTACAACACGATCAATGTCATGCATTATGGGTGCTGTAGTCCAGCATCTGGAGGCTACCACATTGGCTACTTGTAGCATAGACAATTCTGAACTGGTTGGAGCAAAAGTCCAACTCAGTGTAAAGTTGCACCCTATGTTCCTTTTGGGCTGAGTAGACATGTATAGGATTGCATTTGTCCAGCATACCAAAAAGGAAAGAAAGTCAATGATTTTGAATTACAGTACTAATCAGCCCTAAAAACAAGTTATTCTAGGTTGTATCACCATCTCTGTATTCAGTTGTCCAAAAGCTCTTATATCCATGTGATTACTTCCCTCCTCTGCTGCATTTGCAACTACTTCAGAGTGAGATCTTTGTAGAACTGGGTCATCCACAGGGGTTTAACACATGAAAGACCCCACTGCTAGTTAGCTACTGTATTATAGCCACCACATGGAGATCTTTAGAGCACTTTTATCTGTGTTAGCTTGTAGACAGAAGGGGAAAGTATCTGTTTTCATCCACTGAGTGTCATGAATAGAATGGTTAGCTGCCTGGGAGCCACATGGTGTCTCAAAGCTTACTGTGTGGTCCTTATATGGAGGAACATGCCTCTGGCCTTTCGCCTCAGGATTAAGCCCTGTTTTTCTACCCCTTTACAGCAATGTGACTGCCAGTTGTCTGACTCGATCCTGCATAGATTCCAACTCCTAGGGGCCAAGGCAGTTCCAGCCTCCCCCAATGCATTTTTTTGAGAGTTTTGGGCCCCCTCAGTTTTCAGAGGCTGTTCAGCTCTGCCCCTGGCTCCTTGCGGCATCATGCACATGACACTCGGACTTTGCACTATGTTGCATTGTGCTTCCTCAATCCTCTGGAGAAGCTGGCGCCTCTGCTATCCTGAGTGGTTGTTACCCTGTGTTGGAATTCACATCTTCTGCAAGTTGGATCATTGTGGAAAATGAATTAATATAAATAGTTAGAAGCACACTAATGGTTTGTGGTATTATGAGACTGTACTTATAGCTGCTAGCTCAAGATTTGTATTATCTTCATAACAAACTGACCTAAAAGTATCAAACCAAATCTGAATTTTAAGCAAGTTTTAAGGAGTGAAGCACATGAAAATGAACTGATAAGTTCTCACTTTTGTTGGAATATCTAGAACAAATAACATTTATGGGTTGAAGTAGATGTTATAAGAAAAATGGCAATCCTGTCAAATTCTCCCATTCTTTCACTCTCTTTCCTGCATTATTTACTGCAACTTACCCTGCATTTTAACATTGTTGCAATGTGCTCTACTTTAGCCTTGTTCAGTTTTATACCTGTGAGCATCAAATGCAAGAAAGTGTCATCAAGAATACATGAGATAGGCAGACCAGCCATGCCTTTCAGACAATCTGTGATTGGCATCAGCCTGAAGGGGACTATAGAAATATATGTAGGGCTCCCTCAACAGAGACAATCATATTGATTGATCAGGATTTATGTTGACATGTAGAGAGACCTACATATGCACATCTGTGCTCATGTAGGCCCCCTCAGATTGCTGCCAATCACACATTGACTGGGCCCAGGTATGGCATGTCCAGTCTACATTTCAGAATCTGGGAGGGTCACATGATCTGGATAGTCCTTTCACATGTCTGTAAACTATGGGTGTCACTTACATATAGGACATCTATATACAGACCACATGTATGACAGCATGCACAAGGAGTGCACTTGCATCTGTTTTGCCATTCATATGAGTGCTAGGAATCGGAGACACGCTACATACTTGTCTAAAGCAGACATGTGCATAGGTGTGACAGCGGACATGCACTTTGTCACAATTTTTTAAATGCAAGCAACATCCTTGAAGGAGATTGTAAAGTATGATACAACCTGTATTCTGCTTTTTCCCAGGGAATTCTCAGCTCTCATGGTCTGTTCCATCATTTTGTTTCGCATGGGATCGATGACCAGCTGTCCTGTGTGTTAGCGCCACAGACATACCACTCCATTTGTTGGTATTAATCTTTCCTCTGATCTGAGCATCTTGTGTCAGTTTTCATAATAGAAGCTGGACATGGCGATTCTGGTAAACGTAATAGCCAGAGAGATGCCATGTAAAAGCAACAATAACTAGCTTCTGATTTCCATGATATGCTTTGCCTATACACATTTATAAAAGTCCCCACCTCATATCCATTTGTGTTAATACTCTGCATCTTCTATCTTCATCAGAAGAACATAATGGCTTCTGTTGACCATTACTGTGTGGTAGCCAGTGGAATTCTAGTCATCAAATGACTAGCCCACACAAGGAAGTTGACTTATTACACCTTTTCTCCTCCCATATTTTTCGCACAGGAAGATATATCCTATGCTAGTAGACTACTCCCTGACTTCCTCCAAGGCCCAACAAAGGAACTAGACGGGGCAAGGGTGCCGACTTGCCCCACACATTGTGGGTGCACATCACGTGATGCATCACTTTACGTGTCATGTGACACGTCCCGCCCCCACCTAGTGCAACATCGTCAGGGAGGCAAAGTGGGCCTCCCCACGCGACATTGGCAGGGAGGAGGTAAAAATGGGGTGGGGGCTGAAGACCCCTCAGCCCCCACCACTTGGCACACCTGCACAGGGGCTGTTCACAGACGCCCATGCTGCCTGCCCCACTGGTTTCATCCCTGATATCCATGAGGATTCTATGTGGCTAGACAAACCTATGGAATGGGCATATCACTGATTTCTATAATTATTTATTCATCGTATTGGTAGCTGTACCATTTATTGCAGCTCTGCAACTATGCAGGGATGTTTTGCCACTTTAAAATGATAACAGTTCCAGTTTCCTTCCAACTGAACTAAAAGGGATATAGTTTTCTCTGTATTTTGAGTTTAAAAAGTTGGCGAGGAGAAAATAACCCAGAGCTACTGTCCATAAATACATTTCAAATAGCCCTCAAGAAGATGAATGATATACTGGAACAAAATGGTATCATTTTAATTCAGTTTGCTTCCAGACATTCTGTTTTAATGAGAGGATCAGAGTTCAGCCTGACTGCTTTGGTATTGAAAACGAACAGATTAAAAAGGGAATCAGGAAAATATACAGAATTGCAAGTTTTCTCATCCCCTGCCAGGGCTAAGAAATTCACGATTTGATTATGTGTGAGAAGAAAAAGGAAGAATAAATGTTTTAACAGTGATATAAGCTTCACAACAGCCTGTGTTTCTATTCCTCTTGGTACTATTTTGTGATTATAGATGCAGCACACTGTACATTACTTTTACAGTAATAGCAGGACTATTAAAAACATGCATACAGGCAATAACTGCAGTAAGAGTCTGCCTTTGTGTCCTTTAATTCTGTCTTATAACCCTGAAGGGCATCGTTCCTTTTAAAGAAGCTTCTTGCACTGCGCCCCGTTTTCTGTTGCAAGGGTACAGTGCCAAATCAAAGCTGCCTATTCCCATTGCCAATGGAGCAATTGCAATTATGCTGATAAGGAGCAAAAGCCCAAGTGCAAGAACTGTCAAACATAATTTAGTGTAACCAGTATGTGGCTGGAAGCAAACCAGGGACAGAAAAGCAAAGTGTCTGACATTATTTTTTCTGTGCAGAAGACATTGGAAGAAGCACTAACAACAAATGTCAGAGGGATAATACTGGGAAGGCAATGGAGAGCACAGAAAGCAACAGCCGAGGCATCAGCTACTTCTTGCAAACTTTGAAAATCTGTTTTACTCCATCAACTTTTTTGTTGCACCTACATCATCCCACTTGCCTAATCTCTGACAACATTTCCCAAAGAAATGACATTGCCTCTTTGACCTTTCACAATGTGTAACAGCTGCAGCACTTAAACCCTTGGTATGTGTATGCACTTAATATTCCAAGTATTGTGCTGAGCTTAAAGAGACGAGATTCTTGCTCCTGGTTCACCTTTCCTTCATGATGGGATAACTGGTCAGTAGCATCATCTTTTCCTGTATTGGCAGACTGTGTAGTTCTGTAAAGAATCACAGTAACCTATGAATGACATATGGTGCCTCAAACATTCCCAACTGCTGGTGGTGGTGGTGATGGTTGTTGTTGCGGCTGCTGCTGCTGCTGCTGTGACATGCTTTGATATCCCAGAATAGCAAACTATATCATATAGATCTTATCACATGCATAAATAAATCTTGAAAATTACACATGCAAACTTAAACACATATAATTCATGTGTTTCATTACTAATGAAGTCTATATTTCATTTGTAATGAAGTCTGAGTTGGTTTTCTAGTATCAGAGAAACACAAAACAACTTACATAAAATTAATTGCATGCTTAAACACCTTAAACAAAACATATTCTAGTAACATATTCAATACAACTCCACCCTAAGTGCAAATAAGAGCAGCAATATTAATAATAAAGGAAAGCTCAGTAATCAAGGTCCATCCACCTCAGGAAACAAAAGGAGAGAGTTGGCAGATATTTCTCTAAAGCATAATATTCCAGCGAGTGTCAAGTATGCATAGTATTTGGCAGCTTTCAGAAAGCAGGAGTTCCATGTCCCATTTCCCACCACAGGGAAAACTGTCTGCTGGTGAGGTACAGTCAATAAAGTCACTTGAGTGTTGTTGGTCTATCTACCATTTGGATTAGATGTCAAAAGTGGGAAGAAAAACAAAAAACCCTCTGAAGAAGAACCTTTGAGATAAAACATGCTCAGGACTTATAACAGTCTCACTTTCTCATATATATGCACTACACTGTAATGTTGTTGAGGTCATCAGTGCTATTTATTGTATATTGATATTTTGGATTAGTATATATGTCTAGTTTCTGAAATTATTACTTATTACATCACATAATATTTTATAAACATTTTTGCCTTCTTTGTTCATGTGGTTTGGTTTGTGGTTAATTAAGATGTGTTTTTTTTATTTTCTGGAAAAACAGAGTGCAAATTGTTTCTTGGTGTAATACTCTTCTCCACACCCACACACATACTTGCAATTTGGAAGATGACTGCAATTAGCCAGTTTGTTCTAACAAGCAATGCAAAAGGAAGTGGATTGTATGAGAGCCTCTGTCCCATTCAGTTAAAGAATATTTTTGTCACTTCAGTATGCCTTAACAGCTGCTTATGCCTTAATGTTATATCGAAGCGAATCTCTGCCATGTATTGTTTCGCCTGGCATATTGTTTTGAGAAGTTGAGATAGTGATTCATGCAATGGTTTCATGTCCAGAGCAGAAAAAGCCAACAAATCACTATGGTATTCCCTCCTCAATATACACCTGGGCAGGGGGTAGCCTGTACCATGTGAAGTTTGTTATTTCTCTCACACACCACCATTAATTCTGATTCTTAAGAGCCAGTGTGGTGTAGTGGTTAAGAGCGGTGGACTCGTAATCTGGTGAACCGGGTTCGCGTCTCCGCTCCTCCACATGCAGCTGCTGGGTGACCTTGGGCTAGTCACACTTCTCTGAAGTCTCTCAGCCTCACTCACCTCACAGAGTGTTTGTTGTGGGGGAGGAAGGGAAAGGAGAATGTTAGCCACTTTGAAACTCCTTAAAGGGAGTGAAAGGCGGGATATCAAATCCAAACTACTACTACTACTACTACTACTACTCTTCTTCTTCTTCTTCTTCTTCTTCTTCTTCTTCTTCTTCTTCTTCTTCTTCTTCTTCTTCTTCTTCTTCTTCTTCTTCCGGATGCTCATTTACATTCTGTTCCCACCCAAAATGTGAACGGTTTTATTTCTCATATTACAGCTCAAATATCTCTGATGCACAGTGTACGGTGATCTTCTCAGTGCTAACCTTAGCCAGGTCCATAGAGCAAACTCCCTAAAAGGACTCACTTATGTTGGATGATGCCTAATATCAAAGCAGCCCATTGGTTCATCTAGCTCAGCACTGTTGACAGTGACTTGCAGCAGTGTGCTGAGATTTCAGACCAGAGTCTTTTCCCAGCCCTACGTGGAGATGTCAGGGGCTGAACCTGACATCTACCACCGAGCAACATCCCTTCCTTCGTCACCCATATGAGCCTCCTTGTAAAGATCTTCAGCTGTGACCTTTAATGTTTCGCTTCCATCAGAGATGTGGTTGACAGTGACACAGGACAGCACTTTCTTGGCAGTAGCATCTAGGTTGTGGAACCTCCTTTCTTTGTGAACTCCATGCTATGGGCCTTCTAATGCTCTTAAAAACCTTTGGTTTTGAATGATTTGTTGCTGCTCTGCCTTAGTGTTGTATTTGTTGTTGGAGGCTGTTTTCCTGATTCTTTGCTATATTTTACACCTATTTTGCTTTGTTCAGATTTTAGACTTCATCTGTTTTTATCTTGTGTTTCACTTTGAAGGTCTCCAGTTGGAGAATCAGCCTAAAATGTATATAAGCAAACAAATACCTGCAACATGAGTATTCACCAGTGGCTTTTTCCTTAAATGTTTTCAGTCAAAGCTAGGCTTGTCACTTAAGTATGACTAAAAAAAAAAAAAAAAAAAAAGAGGGCAATATGGAAGCTGAGGGCTAGCTCAGTCGGTAAAGCAAGAGACTTTTAATCTCAGGGTTGGGAGTTTGAGCCACATGTTGGGTGAAAGATTCTATGAGTCTATGAAAATGTGTATCTAAATCATATTGGCATAATTCTATGTTGGAAGCCGTGGAAGCCCTGTTGGACATTTGGCTTCCAAAAGAACGTTCAAAAACCGGAACAGTCATTTCCAGGTTTCGATCATTCAGGAACCAAAATGTTCGAGAACTAGGCTGTTCGAAAACCAAGATACGACTGTACCTTGTTCACCCTTCTTAAGGTTTTCATCTTCAAACTGACCTTGATAGCTCCTCAAATTGAGGACCGAAAGCTGACAACTCTTCACGTAGTGAACTATCCTCTGTAAAGTAGGACACTTGGGCATCCTAGATGAAGCTTTGAGAGCCATGTGATTTGTCCCTTCCAGAGACCAATACTTGCAATTATCCAACTCTACCCATCTAAGTGCATTTTCTATCCTCTGCTTAACCTGTTTAGGTTCTCTATAGCCTAAACTTTTGTGAAGAAAAAGCTGGTAATTTTGAGCCCTTATTCTGAATCAGCTAGCTGAATTGAGTTGATTTAATATTTGAATCCAACTTTTCCAACAACAAATGTTGAGCTCAATAGCATTAAAAAAACCCCAAACCAAACATTGCAATCACTATAACCCAAACCTGTTGCAGTTCTTGGCAGCACAGCCTGCAAAAGCAGCAACTTTATATCTTTTAGGTTTTATTTTTTATGTCACAGTCATAGAACCAGTCCAGTTCCTGCTCCTAAGACCTATTGAATGGACTGGCCTTCATGCATTGTTCCTGGAAATGCTGCCAACTACTATGTGGAACCTGTTTTAGATTTGCATATCCTTAGGGATTGCTCATTGAAATAAGTATTAAATTTTCACTGGTAACAAACATATTTATCAACAATACAAACAAAGGAGAACCAGCATAAAAAGAGCATTGAAAGTTCCCGCCTCAGACAAATTGCTTTGGTCTTCCAAATGGAAATAGATGACTAGAATAAGCTGCTGCAACATTCTCCATGTTCTTTAAAAGCAACAAACTATCAAATAGCAAAGACATGGTGAATTATCATTAAAATAATTTTAAAGAGCAGAGAACCACTGCATATTATGGCAACTGTATCGAATCTACATTAAAGTGCTCCACAACTATTATCACGTGATGATGAGACTCCATTGTGGTGACTCCATATGCAGCTGAGGCAATTTTCTCTATGCCACCACATAATCTTTAAGACTCTATGTGGCTATACATGGCGTGTATAGCCTTACAAATTCAGTGGTGGCATACTAAGTGTCCATATGGTGGCCTAACATGTGCACTGTTAAGAAGCTGGTGTTTTGCACAGAGATATATGAAAAAAACATTGTCCACTTACATCAGGGCTGGGAAATGCATGGCCCTTCTTGTTGACTTGGGCTTTCAGGACCAGAGATGATGGGAGTTGTTGCCCAGCAACATATGAAGTGCCATAGATTCCACAACCCTGATTTACATGGAGGAGACTGTCTTCCTAACCTAGAAGCCCATTCAACCTGCTGCTGGAGAAATGTCTGATATAATTCTGGATGGTTTCCTTTTCCTGAATCTTTATCCAGGAAGAATCTCATTGCCCCTCTGCTGTTATAAAGCTGTTTAAAGATAAAATATTCTTGCAGCCCTGAGGCAATTACTGTGGAGGAGTCAAAGAGTGTTTGTTGAACTGAAGAAAAATAAAAGTACCTAGGAGACTAGCTGTCCATAAATCTTTTCCCCGTTACCATCATATCAGATAGATGCCGACAAGAAATGCATTTATCAAATAATATTTGATGCCACATTGTTGTTATTATGTGCCCTTGGGTTACCTCCAGCACATTTAAAGTGGCTAAATGTCAGAATAATGCACTCACTGAGGTGAAACTCGCAGGGAGCATTATCTTATCCAGTCGTTTTCCATTTGATATCTTATGACCTGTGTTGTTTGAAGAGAAACTTGAGAGCACTAGGGCTCCAAAAGAGAAAACCCCTAGCAACGGATTCTGTGCTGAAGGAAATTGGAGGGTGTATATGTATGTTTGTGGAGTCCAGTGGCCTTGATGGATGCCACAAAAAGGGCCTGGAGAAAAAACAACCACATCCTGTGTCCTTGAAATTAGCTATAAATGCAGTGGTATATTTTAAAATGCTCCTGCTTGTCATGACAACCTCCATAGCCATGTGCCAGAGAACAGGCCAGCAGTAAATCACACCATTCAAATTTGGAGTTAACTCTTTTATTAGCACACTTGACTGTCAGGTTTAATGAGCACAGCGGCTCATCCATGGTAGGCCTTTCCCCATGAATGAGTTGCTGATGCTGAAAGTCCTCACCCCCCCCAGCCATCTAAGTCCCCTCCTCTCCAGGGCTTGTCTACTCAGAAGTAAGTTCCATTGAGTTCAACAGGGCTTCCCCCTAGATATGTGTCATTACAGCCTCAGGAAAATTAAAAATGAGATTGTAAGTGACATGTTGCGGATATAATGTCTCTGAGATGTATTTTACTTGCTTCCGTGTTTATGAACCTCTCTGACATTTTGCTATCCCATTTTAAAATGTTCTTCTGTCAGTGAGCTGTTCTTGCTTGATTGTAGGCACATCACCCCGTAGAACACCAGCCAGTTCACTGATTCATATCCATTATCAGGTGTCTTGTATGTGCAAATGAGCTATTAAACAAAGCAAGCCATAATGGGGAGTTGGTTCGATAGAGCTAAGCTGACAGCAATACTGTAAATCTCACAGAAGCACACCAGTCATTAAGGGATGGATACAAGAACTCCTATAATTGGTAGCTCACTAACAGGCCCTATTTAACACACCGCAAAGGGAAAATAAATTTCAGAAAATCTAGAAAAGAACTGTTTGAGGAATCATACCCACTGCTCAGTTCATCACCCTGAATGTGGTATCATTATTTTCTCGGTGACTGTTTCTTTGTTGTATTTCAGCTATTTTCATACTCTGTATGTGCATTGCTATTTTTTATTCTATTTTGGTTTATTTTATTATTTATTATTAAAGGGAGGCAGCATCTTTGGTTGGCGGAGGCAAGAAGGGAAACTTTTGGAAGTTAAAATAACATGTGGAAACTTGGAATATAACTAATGATGAATGAAAAAAGCAGAAGCAAACAGCATAGACACAACTTGTGTTATCACCTCACATACCAAACCTTTCAACTGAGTCAGTTCACATGTTTAGCTTGTGAGGAATCTACTGGTGCACATGCGAAGCACCCACATCTCAACTAGCACAGCAACAGCATGGGAGTTCACACAACCTCTTCCATGCATAGAAAGGACCTGTGGAGAGGGCCGTGTGGCTGTGTGGACATGTGTTTAGCCCAGTCCTCAGCTGTGTTCTGATGCTATGCTTTCATAATACCTGCATATTTAATATACATGAGGAGTTATATGTGCATATAGAGTTCCTCCACTTGACCCTGGCCCAGTCAGGGTCTGTTGTCACGCAGAGGAACTGTATGCTCATACATTGGTATGCACAATTCTTCTCTGTGTGTATCCAACTCGTGCACATCGAGGGAGCATTGCTTCAGTTGTGACAGTGGCAGAGAGGGAGGCCTGTGACTATCTCTTTCTCTGTGCAGAGAGAGGTTGTGAACCACTTTAGAATATCTATTGTGCAGTTGTTGTTGTTTTTAATAGAGAAGCAGCTCCTACATTTATAACTAATTTTAAACAGCTTGGAGAGATGAATGCAGCCTTTAGGCAGCAAGTTGAACCTGGCCACACTGCCCTTGGGCTTAGATGGTGTGATGAGTTATGTTCAGATGATGTATATTTCAAACAAAACATAACAAAATGCATTGCCAGCCAATAGCAGCAGGTGGAACTTTGGAACTATTGTCCCACATGTCACAATTACTTACAGATTTCAATTACATAAAAAGTTCAGACCTAGATTGTCTTCAATTTATACACAGAGTTAATTATCCCATATTTTTTTTCCTGTTGGTGCGTTCTTTCTATTTTTAGCTCCTTAAGTGGAGAATTTCCTTGTTGTTTTTCTGCTTTGTTAGATCTTCTTAAATAATAAAGCAGGTCTGTAGACTCTACATGTGTATCTAAAAAAAGGACAGTGAACTTAAAGCAAAGGTTCAGAGGGAGAACAACTGTGTTCTTACTGAATATTTAAAATGAAACTATCTTTAGCTGTCTATATATAGCCCTTCGGTTTATGTTCAAAGGCATTCTCCCCCTTGCATTTTTCTACTTGTATTTATTTTGAGAGACAAACTGGCTGATCCTGCTTTGCTTATTGAAGCAGGGGCAATGAAATTCATGGTTTGCTGCACACAGCCTTAACTAAAGCAGAAGAAGGTGCACAGTGTATTTTGTGGCCACCACCAGCTCAGAGTTGGGTTGACTTCTATAGTCATTGACTCCATTGCCATAATGCACTTATCATCAATACGTTTCTCCTAAAGTTTAGCCAGAATTCACCCCCTTGTAACTTTAACCCTTTAGATTTACTCTTGCTTTTCATGGTTGCAGAAAATACCATATTTTTTGCCCAAAGGACGCACTTTCCCCCTCCAAAAATGAAGGGGAAATGTGTGTGCGTCCTATGGGGCAAATGCAGGCTTTCACTGAAGCCTGGAGAGCGAGAGGGGTCGGTGCGCACCGACCCCTCTCGCTCTCCAGGCTTCAGGAAGCTCTGCGCAACCCTCGGGAGACCGGCTCCGAGGGTTGCGCAGAGCTGCCTGCAGTCCCGGGATCAGCGCAGCTCTGCGCGGCCACCAGGAGCGGGGCGCGAAGTCCCGCCCAGCTCCGGATGGCCGCGCAGAGCTGCCTGCAGTCCCCGGCTCAGCGCAGCTCTGCGCGGCCACCGGGAGCCGGGCGCGAAGTCCCGCCCCGCTCCCGGTGGCCGCGCAGAGCTGCCTGCAGTCCCGGGATCAGCACACTTCTCCCTATAGCCAGCCCCACAAGCTTGGGGGACAGCGGGGAGGCAGAACCCCGACCTGGTTCTTCCAGCCCCGCACCTGGGGGGGAAATAATTTTTTTCCCTTTATTTCCCCCCTATGGGCCGGAGCATCCTATGGGGCGCAAAATACGGTAAATCTTTGCCCTCTTGGATGTGACAGCCCTTGCACATGTCCCTTCAGTTAACTCGTATCCAGGCTATGCATACCCAGTTCCATCAACGTTTTCTGGTAAGACAAATTTTCCCTACCACTGACCACCATATATAGAAAGCATTTTCAGAGCACTACGGACAGCAGTTTCTAATACAAGAAACTAGAGAGGTGTATAGATCATGCTAGCAGCTATTGTTGTTATTAATAACAATCACAAGAACAATTAATATAGGCATTCACACAGGCACGGTTGACTACTATCATGCATAATGATAGTAGTACTCTACTTCACAAAATCCACATGAAAATGTGTCAGGATAGAATTAGTCAAATTCTGATGCAGAACTGTGATTGACTGGGAATGGGTCTCTCTATTCCTGGTAAGGGGCTGGAAAGATGGGTGCTTGGCAAGCAAATCTCTCCTTGCTGAGCAATGCAGCCTATTTTTCTCCAAGTTACAGAAGCAGTGAGTCTAGGATAGCCTAGTAACATCACTGAGGCAAAACCAATGCCATGATTTAGCTGATGGGAACCATTTTTTCATGGCTAGGAATGGTGGTAGTGGTTTTTGTCTTGGCAGTTCCAACGCTTACTCAAGTGGGTTGTTCTGGTGCTTAGCTGATCTCTCAAGTCTTTCCTCTCCACTGTATGGAGAATTGCCTTGTTATATTGTGTGCGGATTATGGCTTTGTTTGAGTTGTGTTTAATAGGAATGATGATACAGTTAGCAGAATCACTTAATTAAAGCAAATGGACCCCAGAGAGGAATTCTGGCAACATTTCACAGAGCAAACTAAACAAAACAGTATTTGACTTGAAGAGAAAGAAACAGAGGGGTTTAGTCTTTTAGGGGCAGGCCTTGTTGAGAACTGGGTTAGAATCAACTAAATATTCAGAGTAAAGCTCCCAGACACCTACACAAGCAATCACAGCTACCTCACTAAGAATCATGCTACCTCCCTGGTTGCTAAGAAACACCTCCACCCCCCTCCTTTTGACCAGTTTGCTTACTGACAACCAGATTAACCCTTAAGCTGCAAACTGAATGATCCCTTCCAACAGATACATCAGTTGTAAGATTTTTTTGATATTTATGCAGTATCATATGTACAGAATGCATCATTCAGTAATGCAAACAAGCACTGGCCTTACCCCTTGAGGGGTTACAAACTAAAACTGTCACTGAGGAAGAGAGCGAGGGAGGAATGCTGAAGATAATAATATGAATGTGAGGAAATACACCTTGTGCACCTTGACTTAGAATAATATCAGATTTGTCCAATGGGAAATGGAAATATACTGCTCTTGAGTACTGGAACAATTGTACTCTGAAACAGCAACCTATTGAGAGTTCTTTAGGCTTTCCTATAAAGAAGTATTCACAAAGTAGGAGAAGTTTCTGTGCAATAAAGGAAGGCTCTCAGCTTTTTCCAGTTCCCAAGCTGGGCATGGAGAACGTCTGTGAATACAGTTAGTAGTGCACAAGATTTATTCACAAGCACTGTTGAATGCACGTAGGCGAGAACAGAATTGCAAGTGTATACTCTTCCAGGGATTCCAATGCATGCCATGCTTTGTAAACTTTTCTATTGCAGAACATCTATATACTATCTATCTTTAACTTTTGCTGTGAGTGGGGAAACACCTGAAGGAGTGTTTTTGGTGGACAAATGGCAGAAAAATAATGCATTAATAATGTGCTCTTCTTACTCAGCCTAACTGTGATCTTAAAGTTTGGTGTGTATTATCTACCACACATTTTAGAAAGTTGTCTGTTTGCCTTGCATTTGGATACCTTAAGATATCATAACCACATTTTTCATGGTGGATCTTGACAACAAGGAGCAGGTTGTCCTCTATGGTTGGATGTAAGAAGGCAGGCTGAACCTTTCACAACTTCACTTAATTAAGCTGCTTATTTCAAAACTGCACTGATTTCTTTGGTTTTTTAGAATTCCTGAGCAATATAGGTATGAGGATGGTGTGTGTGTGTGTGTGTGTGTGTGTGTGTGTGTGTGAACATCACATGTTTTAAGCCTTACTGAGAACAAACACAATGTTGTCTTCTTAGCATTGGATGCCTCCATATTGGTGACAAAAATGAAAATCTACACAGCTGTGAAATTCTCAACACACTTCCAAAATGATTAGCTGAGATAAACTGAGAAAGACAAGAAACTATTCATCTTGAATATCATAACAGATTAAGGTTTACACAGCACACAGTACTTCAAATATCTGCCAGACTGCAATTACATTGTGCTGTTCGTCAGTGATTATTGAAGATATTGAAATGAGTGGTAATATATTGCCAGCAGTTCCTGGCATCTGAAGCCTTCACAAGGCACCAGAGAATTCAAAATGCGTTTTAGCCCATAGTTTCTTCCAAACCTAATATTCTGGACCTTATTCAACTTAAGATGCAATATATTTTTCCCTAGGAAGAATGGTGGTCAACACTTTGCAAAATTACAAGAGTCTTTGTAGGAAAACGATCAGACGTGTGGCTTTGATTTAACTCGTGTTTATAAACTTTTCCCATAATTAGACTTGCATAATCAACTTCCTTTCCAACCCTAATATTTACTCCCAACAGCACACTAAATAAATCCTCAGCAAAGTCTCTAAAACCCAACACCTGCATGATTGTGCAGCATCTAATCCCTTTTTACTCAAGGGGACTCAAGGGGATCATCCTTTGCTCAAGACTGGTCTTTTATCAAACGGCACTCCCTGTAATCTGTTCACAATCCCAGTCTAACGTTTCAAAAAGAGAAGGAAGGGAATATCTTCAACGTGTACCAGAATAAGGGTGGGCTGGGTTGGGGTGTGTGCAGTGGGGTGTGTAGGGAGGACTCTTAGGATTCTAGGGATCTTGAATCTTGGGGTATCTCATGAGCAGCCCTTCTGGTCTCATTTTTAGCTTGATGGTCAGGCTTTAGTCTTGTTAGAAGGCTTTTGTCTGGAGCAGTCTGCCCCAAGGCTATCTGGGTCCCTTCCTACATGACTGGCAAGTTCCACTTGTACCTTCTGCCAAGCAGTCACTCTGCTGCCCACTAACGTGACTGCTGTAGAACTCTCCCAGCTGAGCAACAAAAATAGAGCCTTGTGAAAATTGCTAAATAATGTAACATGTAAGACCTATTTTTAGATGGGGAGATATGTTGGAAGACACGTGCTTGAATGCTTGAGTTTGAAGCCATTCACATTCTCTTGCAAGGCCACCTGCAGCACCAGATTTAATTTGTTAATCAGAAGTCAATCCCACAGGCCCCTGTCACATAATTAAAATTTAATATGCACATGGAATTTTTGATACAAGTTAGGTTTATATATAGAACCTGGATTCTAAAATAGGCATTCCACATCTGAGGGAGTGGATACCAACAGTAAAAGGAATAAAACTTCCCTAGAGTAGGTGTGGAGTTCGTACGGTGTTTCCTTATCTCTTCATGGTTGGAGTGCCATTTCAGAGGGTGAACTTGAAGGCTGGTGCCCTGACCAGTCATGCAGAGCTGTGTGCAACCAGCTGAGCCCAGAGACTGGCTGGCAATGTGGATACTGGGGGCCTTGCAATTGCTGGCATCTCTCTGCATTGCATTGCTTTTCATTGGATGCACACCTGAGAGGGCAGTCCTTTGCATGCTTACTCAGAAGTAAAGCCCATTATGTTCAGTGGAGCTTACTCCCGGGTTTAGATTGCATTCTGATATAACTAGCTATGCACAGCTATGCACAACTAGGAATTGTGCATGGAATGGCACATGGAATGGCTACTTGCAGCTAGAGATGAATTTTGGTGTGTGATAGAGACTGGCTGGTTGATGAAGAGTGGTGGGAGCTGCCTGTCCAAGAGACCCCCCCCCTCACTTCCCTGTGATTTTTCTTCCTCATCCTACTATTGTGGATGTAGACACCAGCATAGAAAACACATCCTGTGAGGAAAGGTCAAAGGTATTGGATATGTTTAGCCTGGAGGGGTAAGGAAGACATGATAGCACCCTTCACATACCTGAAGGGCTGTCAATAGAAGAGGACAAGAACTTGTTTCTTACTGCATCAAAGCACAGGGCTAGATCTAACGAGCTTAAATAAGGTTGAAGAGTCTTGTTGGTTGTCAGCATAGTTCAGTAATGGGACTAGTTACCTAGAGGGATGGTGTGGCTTCTCCCTTGCTTGGGTGTTTTCAAGCTGAAGTTGGTGCAGAAGCTCTAGAACTGGATTCCTTGCACTGAGCAGTGGGGTTTGGCTAGATGGCCTACAAGACCGCTTCTAGCAATATGATTCTCTGGTTTTATGAGCTTCATCTATTCTTAGAAATTGAACATCTCAGGCTGGATCTACAAATATATCAGAACAGGATGGTACAAATATTTTATGACTTCAGACCTGTAGTTGTCGGCCAGGCAGGGCAGACAGGGTGCCATAGCTAACCTGACATTGGTTGCCAGTTACCAAGAGGGGGCAAAGTGGTGGGGAACATAGTATGGGCATGGTGGCTTCAGACTGCAGCAAAGGTGGTGGTGAGGATTTTTTTAATGCACTTCATTGTAAAAACAACCACAGCCAAAAAGTAAAAGGAAGAAACACCCAATTCCTTGCAAATAGCAAACTAGCACAGCAAGGAGTGAACTATGTGCCCCCCCATGAGTTTATAATATATGGGAACATTCAGAATGATACCCCGCCCTCTCACCTGCAGTCCAAAGTGGAACTGCCCACTGTATCCCTTTCAGATTTTAACCCCTCGCTTAGCTATGTATGTAGGCAATGTGCTATTTCTGTCATGTGCAAAAGCTGTTAGATAGATGTATGAAGTTGGGAGGTCAATTGGAATGTGCTTTGGTTAAAACAAACCCTACCGTTGTTAATTTATCAATTTCTGTATGCTTCATTTTCAGGCAATGTCTTCGTTGTCAGCCTAGCCATCGCTGACCTGGTTGTGGCAATCTACCCATACCCTCTGGTCCTGACATCTATCTTTCACAATGGATGGAACCTGGGATATATCCACTGCCAGATCAGTGGGTTTCTTATGGGCCTGAGTGTTATTGGATCCATATTCAACATTACTGGAATTGCAATTAACCGATATTGCTACATCTGCCACAGCCTCAAGTATGACAAGCTGTACAGCGACAAGAACTCTTTGTGCTACGTCATCCTTATTTGGGTCCTGACATTTGTTGCCATTGTGCCCAATCTTTTTGTTGGGTCGCTTCAGTATGATGCCAGGATCTTCTCATGCACCTTCTCCCAGTCGGTGAGCTCAGCGTACACAATAGCTGTTGTGTTTTTCCATTTCATGCTTCCAATAGCCATAGTTACATTTTGCTACTTGAGGATATGGATCCTGGTCATTCAGGTACGGAGGAGAGTTAAACCCGACAACAAACCCAAACTAAAGCCACATGACTTTAGGAACTTTGTCACCATGTTTGTGGTGTTTGTACTCTTTGCCGTCTGCTGGGCTCCTTTGAATTTTATAGGCCTTGCAGTGGCTGTCAACCCAGAAACAATAATTCCCCGAATTCCAGAGTGGTTGTTTGTTTCCAGTTACTACATGGCATACTTCAACAGCTGCCTTAATGCTATCATCTATGGACTTTTGAACCAGAATTTTAGACGAGAATACAAACGAATTATTGTGACAATTTGTACAGCAAGAGTTTTCTTCCAGGACAGCTCAAATGATGCAGTCGACAGGATGAAAAGCAAGCCCTCGCCACTGATCACAAACAACAATTTAGTCAAGGTTGACTCGGTGTGAAAAGAGAAACCTTGTTAACTGACAATTTATAGACACTCTGATGTACTCAAATGTCAAATCTGTTAGCCTCATGGTTCAAGCTCTGCAATGAGACACTGGTCCTCTAATGTACAATTGCACTCAGATGAGATTATATGTATAGTATTTTTGAGCCAAAGTAACAGTTTTTAAGGTAAAGTTCCTCCTATTGCACTACATGCTATGTTTCAGTACAGTGGACATGATCCAGCCAAAGTTAAGCACCTCAGACCCATCAATGCCAGAGGGATAGTTAAGCATGCAATTAATATCTGAAATTATTATTTTCCTTCAGTTGAGTAATTCCTAGTGATTCGCTGATACACAACTGTAGGCTATTATGGAATTAAAGAGCAAATCATTGTAAATCTTTTGTTTAATTTAAGTAAGCACTAGAGATGGATTGGAACTAACAAAGACATGTTACTTGGATTTTAAAACAAACAAACAAACAAACAAACAAACAAACAAACAAACCAAGCACCACCCCAATCTTGGTAAACTATAATCTAATGCTGCAAAGCATAAGCATAAGTACATGTAACTAGAAATAATAATTTTTAAAAAGATACAAGGAACTGCTGGTAAATTATCAGAGTATATACATCGCTAAACTACAGGATGACAAGTTGCTGAAAAGAGTTCTGTATGACAGGGAAACTTAATTTTATGGAGGAACAAAGCCTCCGGAATCACTCAGGTGTGTGTATGTGTGTATATTCTGGACAATGAGCACCAAGGTTGAAAGGCCTTTCAGCCCCCACCCCTGCAGCTGATAAGGAATGATGGTGAGGCAGGCGGGTCACTGAGTCTCACTTCAAAGAAGAAACTGAGAAGCATCTTCTCGGTCATAATATGGCTGTTGCCTGTTCAAATGATCTTTTGAAGTATTGAGATTAGAGAGGTGCATACTAAATTGTATTCCTGTGCTTTAAAACCTAGAGGACAATCAAAAGACTAAATGAGCATACGTGGATGAAAAACTATTTTCAATTTAGCATCTTGCAATATTTCCAAACCTAAAAATACTCATAACAGAAGGGGCAGAATATGAAAGAGAGTGCTGTTGCCCTTGCATCCTGGTTGCAGGTGTCACAGAGGAATCGGGTTGGCCACTGTGAATACAGGATGCTTGGCTAAATGGGTCTTTGGTTCAGATCCAGCAGAGCTTTTCTTGGGTTCTTAGGACTTGCCTCTTCCTATCATCAATGAACCTCTCTTTTATCAAAGTGCCAGAAACTGGCAATAATCTGTTAGCGTACCTCGATGTTCCATATAGCACCTGTTGTTATCAGCCTGGAGGGAAACAGACATTTCTGGGAAAGCATAAACCTGTGATCATCATCATCATCATCATTTGTAATTTGCATGGCAAAATAACCAAACAAAAATGACTCCTAAGAAACTAGTGGGAGCTTTTCTTGCAGTGCAAACTGCAGGCAGAAGGAGCTTGATCCAGTTACAGACAGCAGTGGGCGAGAAAGGGTTAAATCCTATGCTATGGTCTGGATTGGGGCCTCCATGCTGACAAGAGGTGTATTTGTTTGAGGGGAGCTGCATTCAGGGCAGAACTGTGCAGTTCAGGTTACATGCAGTTTGTCCCTTCGGCACCCACTAACCTGTATCTTCAAGCATGGTCCATGATGCTGCATAGTTCAAACCATCTCTTAAGTCGAGAGGGGTGGGGGAATAGTTTGATTTTTTTTTAATTGTAAGTTATAATTGTAAAGTATAGCTAAACAGATTTATCAAATCACTTCTATATACTATATTCTCAAATATTTTGTTTCCATCACTAGATGCAATGCCTTTTCAAGCACTAAATATTCATCGTACTCTGTAAGATCTAGGCATACGATAAAAAAAAATCTATTTCCTGAGGCATAATATTACTGTGCAATTTAATGTAGCTCATGCGGCAAATGAATATACGTTCGTACATACTTGAAACTGCCACGTGCAACAAAATAGGTGTTTTTATCTTAAAAACAAGAGCCTTGCGTGTTGTTCTTCGCTCACTTTGAGTCTGCAACAGAATTAACAACAACTTTTCTAGGTAACAACAAGCTGGTCAATGCATTTCTCAAGGCACTTGACTCACCATTGTTTACACTCAAACCATTCTTGCCAATCAAACCACTGTGTAAATAGTCAGTGCTCTCCTATTGTGACATCATGTGGTATGACTGACCAAGTAGATTCTAGATCACAGCTTCCTCCAGTGTGATTCCATCCTTAGAGGATGTTTTGTTGTGTATTGACATTGCTTTGTATGTAGTGATATCGGAACAATAAGGTGGCCAGACCATCTGATTTTAATCATATAAGAGAAATACACTATTTATATTCTTTCAAAAATCTTGCCTTACTTAAACAATATTATGATTAATAATATAGTAATGTTTTATGATGCATCTGACAAAGTAGCATAAATGTAGTCTCAGTAGCCTGGTTAGTATTTAGAATCTTTTCTGAAGAGCTGGTTTCTTTTTCATTTCCCCTGTACAAACCGGTAGATCAAATTGAAAATGAAAATGTACATGCCCTAAAATAATTGCTAGGAGTAATCAGTGTAGGTTATTGGAGGAATTAACAGTTTTGTTTTGTCCCTTTCGCACAGAGTGGTTGAGGTAATCCAGTCAGATGGGCGAGGTATAAGAAACAAATTATTATTAATGTCTACACAGAAGTAAGTCCCATGGAGTTCAATGGAACTTGCTCCCAGATAAAGAAGTATAGGATGGCAGCCTAAAATATGTATTTATGATAATTCTGAAAATATTGTTTGCTATGCCAAAGGACTATATTTTGGGGGAAAGGTTAGTTATTAAAATGGTTAGCATTTTCAGATCTGGTATTTTAAAATATTTGTATTAAATATGAATTCACAGAAAATATGCATGTTGGTGATGTTAACAACCTGCTAAATATAGCAATAATTTTAAAGACGTATTCTGTTTTCTTTGCTTGGCTGTGTGTTAAAAAATGCCTCCAAATTAATGCATATGACCTGCTGAATGGAATCTTTAAAAATGTTTTTCCTGACTTCTTTTAAACTACTTTCCCATTTGAAGGTTTATTTTTTCATTAAAAAAAGGCAATACATTAACAAACACTTCATTAACCATTCATTTCACCACGATTTTTCTCATACTTATTATTTTTACTGAGTGACCAGAGATGAAACTTATTGAAAGTATTGTACACAATATATTACAAATTATGTGTTGGCTTTCTGAACATGTTTTAAACTTGGCTTATGTTTTTTGTGAGTGTCATTGTAAATACAGGGAGGAATCTACCAGGCCTTTAACACATCTCCCTTCCTGAGTTCAACATATACTTGAAATGGGAACCAGTTTTCCTAGAACTCACCCTTAAATCTGAGTACAAACGAACTCTAAATGGCACAAATCATTTGGCTACACTGACTGGCAGCAGTCCTCTCGAGTTTCAGACAGGGAGTATATTCCCTAGCCTGCCTGGAGTTGTCAGGGATTGAACCTGGTATTGTCTGCATGAAAGCATGTGTTCTGCCCCTTCCCCTGAAGGTCTACTATTTCCTTTGGTGCACTTGAAACTTCTCTTTCTCCAAGTAACCCAACAAATCCACAAACGGGCTCAAGAGGGTTGTATACCCATTATAGAACTATGTAACAAACAATACAATCGTAACCATGTGTACTCAAAAGTAGGTGCTACTGAATTAAATGGGGCCTACTCCCAGGTAGGTGGTGTTATGACTGGAGGCTCAAGCTGCTGGGTGTAAGTCCCATTGAACTTAATGAATAGACTTGTATAGGATTAAACTCAAGATCTACCCCAATATCTGATTACTTTCGAGCATGGCCACTATAGATGTAAACACGTTCCTCTCTCACCACAACTCTTCTAACATTTAGTAGAATGTTAATATACTGTAATGCATTTCTACCATGGCATTATACCCTTGTGTCATCACTGATAGTGAAACAAGAGGGGATGACTTCCAAACCTTTGCTCATATCTCCTGATTTCCTGCCCCCATTTCGTTCCTCATCATGGTTCTTTATCCCAGCTATTTGTACAACGAATAGACAGCAGCTTTGGAATAATATAAAACTTTCGAAACACACACAACTCCTGCAGACCAATGCAATAACTCCCTTTTCAGTGATAAGACATGAAAAGAAATGTTAATAAATTCCTACCCTCTTGAATTCAATTCCCATGCCAGATTGCATTTTACAAACCATACCAAAAACTAGCACCCAAAGCCAACTTACTTGGCAATAAGCCATACACATTTATGGCATTTTCTCTGGGACACTGTTTTAAATTCTGTAGGATCAAAAGTTATCCTACCCATAGGTGACCTTTCTTAATAACACAGAAACATGGGTGGTGGTGGTTGATGTGGCTAACTTTGCAAATGAGAGAGTCTGAAAAGATGAGCTCATGTCTTGCAGTTAACCTTGGATTGGTGAAGTATTCTGAGCCTGTTTAGGACAATTAGAAACACAAGTGTTATGAAGCTCCAACAAACCCGCTAAATAATGCTTCTTTCTCCTTCTTGCAAGGTGTGTCCATATGCTTCCTGTTCTGCACAATTGCATTTAACCATAAATACAGCACATGCCACTGGGAAAGGAAGGCATTTTGGGGTGGGGGGAGAACTCATCCCTGACATCAGCACACACTGTTCGAGAAAAGCACATGGTACAGTTTCCCTAGGACTTTCCCTCTTCTGGCTGTAGGGGTCGACTGCATATTGGAACACTCCATGCTGTGTTCTTAAAGCACCCGACTTCAGCATTGCACTTGCAGGGAGTATCTGAGATGGGCAAGCATGAAAACATTGCATGGCTCACCTGCTACCAGTCCTCCTAGTATGGTGTTTCTCCTATATGTATTAATTGGTTCTGAGTGACTGAAGTTAACATGTCTTAGCGGGTTTCAAGATCCAGGGCGTTTATTAAGAGCCAGGACAGCTGAATGCCTACACCTGACATGTGTGAACCCCAAGGGGTCTTGCGCTAGTCCAAGTACTCACTGCTGGTAGTTCAAACACATATTTGAGATGCTATGAATATCTAGTTTCAGTTCACAGCTTTCTGATGTGTCTGTTTGGGTGGGTGGGTGTGTAAAATGTGTCTACTTCTGCATGGATGGCACACTGTACCAAAGTTACACCCACATGAAATGAACTCCTTCAGATCAGAAAAGCTTCCAAAGAGCACTGGAGCATTCTGAATGACTCCAAATGCATTCTGCTCCCCATTTCCTCAGTTTGCACTCAGTATGCTCTTATCAGGTTTCCTCGCTCGTTAGCTGAGCACAGCAGGCATTGAGCTGGCGCTATTATAATGGGTCAGGGCGTTCAGGAAAACACCTTTGACTTTGTCATGATATTCAACATGATGAAGTCATAGCTTGCTGATTCAAGATGTCCTGACAGCAGGAGGTAATTGTGAGGGTTGCTGCTTTTCATTTTGGCATGTGAGATGTTCCGTGATGGCTTCTTTTAAGGGAGTGCATATGTTAATATAGAAAGAACAAATAGCAACAAGGCGTCATCACAACAACGCTCAAATGTTGCCCGGAACTTCTGTAACATGTTTGAAAGTAGCCTCATCTATGCATTATTACTATTATTAATTGCCCACACTTCACCCCAAAACCCTGGGGTGGGTTGCAACAATTAAAACATAGCATTAAAAGCAGTTTAAAGCAAATTACAAGCACAACAGAAGGAGGGCCCTGAAACTCTACACCACAAGTATCAAAAGCCAGGGTACATAGATGTGTCTTCAACATTCACCAGAAACTGTATAATGAAGGAGCCAGGCATGACTCTGTTAAGTTTTGCCCAAGTTTTTAAATGTTTCCCCTCACAGTGTTTCTAAGGAAAGGAAAGGAGATGGAAAGGTTTAGCCACACTCCTGAATGTCTCTAAATGTTCCTCGCCTGCCCTGTCCCTTATCTGCCCTGAAACAACCTCTTTTTCACCATACCAGCACTGGCGCTTTGGCAGCAGTGGGATAGGAGGGTGCAATATCAGATCTCCCTCTCCAACATCAGAGTGGAACCGATGAGCTATCCTATAGCCTCTGAGATGGCCTCTGAGGAACCATACTACTGCAGCATTAATGTATTTTATCCCCAAGTATCAATCTTGAGTGCCTTTTAGTTCATATTTTGAGCCAGGAAGCAGATCATGAGATTCAGAGAATTGAGACATTTGAAGGATAATTTCTTTCTGCACCACATATTCGTCTGGGAGATAAGGATCAATGGCATTTGCATTGGAATTTAAGGAAGTTGAATTTCTCAAGCATCTCTGTTAGGAACTTGGCGCTGAGGATTTATTTCCAGCCTAGAGTTCAACAAAATTTATGAACTAGTGAGACGCTCCCCTTTCTAAGCCAAAAGAGTCACATGAGGGTAATTAGTCATCTGAGGAGTGTAATGAGTCTGAATTACACCATTAGTTTATTGTGAGAGCTTACCATTTAGCTACTCAGCACCACCATGAAACTAGAAATTCAGTAATGAGATAAATACTGGCAAGTCAGAAGAGGCGATAAATCTCAAGACAAGGGGAGCAACATGAGCCAAGAATATGAAGCAGGAAGACTCTCAGGATGCAAAAAAAAAAAGTCTAACTTCAAAACATTCAACTATGTCGTGTTCATCAATCATCTCTCTGTTTAGCTCAGCATCTGTTACTCCTTCCTTTTTTTTACTTAGCATTTTCAAACAATTTATTGTGGGCCCCAGCAGAGTGAACAAATCAGAAATTTGTCAGACAAATCAGTTGCCTGCTGTGTAAATTGCACTGAGGTATGAGAGTGCAAGGGCTAAATAGGATCTCTATAAAAATGAATATAGCACATTGCGAAAAACTGTTCTTGCACATTTACACCCATGAAACACAGTGCTACGCTTGTTTTAGATGCCTTGCTTAGATTCAGGACATATAATTCTTGGACATTCAAAACAATGCTGTAATGTAATAGCAGTGTGTCAATGGACAATTTTGTCATGTGCCTCTCTATATGCCCCTCCCTCTCTATATCTGCACCTGTATACTGATGGGCTCCAATCCTATACCCATTTACACTGAAGAAATCTGATAGATAAGTGATGCTCTCTTAACTACTCTGAAATCTTGCTTTCAGGGAAGAGAAAATGCTGACATTGTCAGTTTGACAACTAATGGCTTCTATTTGCCTCAGGATTTCAGAGACCCAAGATTAATATGGCCCCATGAGCTCTTCGTTTAAGGAAATAAAACTTCAGATTGGATTTTGTAGAATGTGTTCTCACACTCTAATTCTGAGATGATGCAAACAATACACAATCCGTGACATTACATTTATGGGTTTGATTTTACAATGCAGTCCATTTACACCTGCTGGAGAACAGTGAGATATTGATTTACAGTGGATCATGTGCATATCTGCTCATGAAGTTAGGTCCTCCTTCATGAGTTAACTTGCATGAAGGGGAAAAGAATGTACAAAGGGTTCCTGGGGCTGCATATCTGGCCTGCCTCTGGTGTCCCATGTCTCCACCCAGCCTTGGACATCTAATGCTAAGAAGCCTTTGCACATTGACCTTTATGCACATAACACTCCTCGACTTCTGGAATTTTCCAAATTCCTTTTCTATAGACTTTTGTCCTTCATGTGAGTAATATGCCAAAGGCCGAAAAGTCCTAGAAGATGGAAATGTTCTAGAATGGTTCCTGAATATTGTCCTTTCTGGTGTTAGACTTGGGCCTTCTGGCGGTTCCCTCATTGCAAGAAGCGAGGTTACAGGGAACCAGACAGAGGGCCTTCTCGGCACCCACCCTGTGGAACGCCCTACCTTCGGATGTGAAGAAAATAAGCAGCTATCCTATTTTTAAAAGACATCTGAAGGCATCCCTGTTTAGGGAAGTTTTTAATATTTAATGCTGTATTGTTTTTAACACTCGATTGGGAGCCACCCAGAGTGGCTGGGGAAACTCAGCCAGATGGGTGGGGTATAAATAATAAATTATTATTATTATTGTGCCCATTTATTCTTTTGGCTGGTGACTGACCTGTTTGTTCTGTGTAAAATGCAGATGGGTATTTGCTGGTAGACAATGGCATATATCCCACTCCAGAAATGTGATACTATACCCAGTTGGGGGAAATGGCAAATATTAATTAGCTTTTCCATACCAGGAAGCTTTTTGTTACCATCCACAGTGCTTCGGGTCTGATCACTGTAATTATCATTCATACACCAAAGCTGGGATGCCATTTTCACGGTCTTAGATGTGTGTGCACGCTCACATTTCATTTCCTCTGAACTCACTGCTTCCACCCTGACGCCGTCCCCTGCAAACTCACACGTGTGTGTTAACATATCCCTGCCAACTTAGGATAACATTTAAAACTTCCATTGAAGGGTACTGTAGTTCACAAAAGCTTATGCTATAATAAACGTGTGACAGAGCGATCCAAACCCCAACTCACTGCAGGGGGGGGGGATTTTAGAAGAGGTGAAGGTGCCTCTCTGCTTAGCTCTCCTTGGCTGTATTGGGCTCTCCAGTGGGAAGGCTCTACTAGCATGGAGGGCCTGCTGCTGTGGAAATCCCCATTCTGCCCAATGAAATCCCTAATGGGCAAAGCTGATGGTGGTGTTAGGTAGCCTAAAGCCCTGAAGTGGGGCATTTGGGAGACAGGAAGGGATGGAGCTGTGGTGGTGAAAGATACTGGATTAGCCCAGTGAGCTGAAAGTTAGGGAAGGGGAACCCAATCTTGGCTCCTTTGACCTGGGGGAGGGGGTACAAGCGGTGGTGGTGTGAGTGTGGCAATAGCTGTGTGGTTTCCCTAAGCTTCTCTGCTTTCCAGGTTAGGATTGCATCTTTAGTCCTTTGAGGTACCACATGCCTTATTGTTTTGCAGAAGCAGACTAAGACACCCTTCAGACATCCTTTTCATCTTGCACTCATGATAATCTATGCTCGTGGTGGTATTGGGGCAGTTTTAATATTGTTGGTGATTGCAAAAATTTCAGGGCAGATGCATCCTTTCATTTCCAACGAGCGCATGAACCTTAACTTCCTGCTGAAGTGTGGTAACCTTTTATACCACAAACAGTCTGAGCTGTTGCTGTTTTAATCCCACTTCTGTTGCATTATAGTGCAAGAGTGCCCCGTCTGACAGAAATAATGTAGATCAACACTGGGGAAACATTGCAGAACAACTAATAGACTGGAATGATGTGTGGGCAGTCTAGTGTCAAACCACCACTAATGCACTATTATTATGCCAATGGCATGTTGCAGGTAACACACACAAATAAGCCCATCAGTCTGCTGGGCTTCTAAGAGGGCTATCTAAATAATAATAATAACAATAATAATAATTTTATTATTTATATCCTGCTCATCTGGCTAGGTTGTCCCAGCCACTCTAGGTAACACATATAAAACATAATAAAAGCTTCCAGATACAGGTTGCCTTCAGATGTCTTCTAAAAGTTGTGCAGTTGTTTATCTCCTTGGCATCTGATAGAAAAGCATTCCACAGGGCATTCACATTTAGTCAATGCTAAAAAAGCCCTCTGCCTGGTTCCCTGTAACTTAACTTCTCACAGTAAGGGAACCATCAGAAGGCCCTCAGAGCTGGACACTTCTTAATGTAAGCATCACCCCATGTCCTGAGAGAGGCATAAATGACACGGGGAACATCAACATCAGAGCTTCCTCCCAGGTAACTTTGAGGTTTCCATGATACTCGACCATCATAGAGTACGATCAGATACAGTCATACCTCGGGTTACAGGTGCTTCAGGTTGTGTTTTTCGGGTTGCGGACTGCCAAAACCCGGAAGTACCAGAATGGGTTACTTCTGGGTTTCGGCAATCGTGCATGCGCATAAGCACTAAATCGCGCTTTGTACATGCACAGAAGCACCGAATTGCAACCCGCACGTGTGCAGATGTGCCGCTGTGGGTTGCTAACGCTGCAGGTTGCGAACGTGCATCCATGCGGGATACACATTCGCAACCCGAGCGTCCACTGTATAGTCCTTAAAACATATTTGATCTGAGGGACAGATCAGGACAGGTGATGTGAAAGTCACGAGATTAGTCATATTTCCTCATTTAGATTGGATGTTTACTTCAGCCAGCTTTAAAAGCTTCCTGAATGACTTACACTTACTCCATGACATGACAAAACAAAAAACAAAACAAAACCCAGCACCCTTTAGTGTTTACAAATTAGTAATTCTGCCTCTCATAGGGAGAATTAATGAATCGCCCAGCTTCCTGGAAGTCATTGCTATAGCAACGGAAAGAATATATTGAGCACGTCACCCAGTCAAAATGATTCCAGGCATGTGACTCCACTCTCACATTCTCTCCTTTGCCTTAGTTTTTAGCCACAACAACCAATGGAACTCATTGTCTCGGCTGAGGGTACTTACAATTCTCATTCAGAAAAACGGAAATTACATCCCACAGGGAAAGAACTGGCTAGTGTATTCAAAGTGATATTTAAAATTTCTTTGTTTATTTCATTGCCAGCTTTCTCCCTCTTCGTTTAGCACCACCACCAGCCATCTCTTGGCAACATCTCTTGGCAATGTCAGTCATATTTTTATATCCAGACCCACCATTTCACACACTCCCTTCTAACCTTATGCATTGATATCAGTGGCCTCAGTTCCCTGTCTCCCTTGCCATTGTCCTAATAAAAAATTCTCTATCACCTTCACTTCACTCCACTTCACTCTAGCCCAGCTAAATGCCAAATCAGCTACCCTGGTGCTATCAGAATTATGGGCTTCCAATTGGGGCATCTGGTTGGCTTCTGTGAGAACAGGAAGCTGGACTAGATGGATCCCACTGGTCTCATGCTGTATGCTCTTCTTATGTTCTTGTGACTCCAACAACCATCAGCCTGAGCTAGCACAGCCAATAATGATGGGAATTTTCATCCAGCTATATTTGAAGAACCACAAGTTCCCCACCCCCTGGTCTACTCTATGTTATTCCTCCACCAAACCTTGCCTGTAGGTTCCCTGCCCATGAAAGGGTCACAAGGGGTTAGTTAGTTCCTTCCCTCTGTCTCCTGCATCCTTTTCCATCCACATTGCCTGCTGGTGTTCTCCCTTCTGTGGGCTTTCAGAGAGAGGCAGAGGAGTGGGTGGATGAGGTCGGAGGGCCAGAGGGAAAGGGGAAAGGGGTAACAATTTATGGGGTTTCGTTCTTCCAAAGAGGCAGGAGTCAGAGTTGGAGGATGGTGAGGGGTCTGAACAGTTGGATACGGGAGGAGCGGCAGGATATGGGGAAGGAGCCAGAGCAGGAGGAAGAACAGGACATGCCTGGGGTGGAGATGGCCCGAAGGGAAGATGGTGGCGTCAGGGCTCTGATGAGTGTGTGGCAGAGACAAGGGGCCAGGAAATTGGTCCAGGAGAGGGGACCAGCAATTTGGTGGGTTTGGTGCCACCTACAAGACAGGGCAGAGGGAGGTTCAGAGCAGTTTGAGGTGGAGGGAGCCTTGATAGTTGTGTTGGAGGCAGAGGAAGAGACTGTTCAGGTGAGGGATGAGCCAGCTGAATCCCTGCCATTCCCTACCCGGCTGTCTCCTAGAACCTGGAGGGGTTGAAGAGGGAAGAGCAACAGCTGCTTTCATGTAGGAGATGTTTCAGGTTACGTGCATGTGCCTTGTCAGACGAGAGTACATAAACCAGTGAGGGGGTCATGGTCCCACTGTTGCTGCAACTGCTCTGCAGGGCACAGACCTGGGAACAGCTGACTAAAGGCTGGAATTGTTTGGTGCATGTATATCCGGAGCACCATGGAAGTTGCTTTATTTTCTCAATAAAGAATTACCTATCAGACATACACCTTCATTGGTTGGGGTTGCCCAAGACAGTGGGCAGCATCCCACCATCCTCACTGTCTTCCAGCACCAGGTTGGGTTAGCAGAGGCAAGCACAGCAGCAATTTCCATGTAGGGGAAGTTGCAAGGTGCTTGTGCTCATGCCATCAGACTAAGGTTCTCTTGTCTTGCTCCCTATATAAAGATCTCAGGGACGAGACCATCACGCCGCTCCTATCTGCCATCCCGGGTCGCTCTTGTGAAGCCAAATTGTTCTCACTCCTAGCCGACCAGAACAGCTCGACAACAGAGAAGGTTGCCAAATTTATCGAGAGAGCAATGAGACTGAGAGCTGCTATCTGAATGAAATCAGTGTCGTCACCTGGATTCCTCGCCTAGGATCTTATTATTATTATCATTATGTTTTATTATTATTATTTTATTACCTCTGCCAAGTTTTAGGTTCTGAGATTATTAATTTATCTGCATCTGGTTATTATTATCTTTCTCCCTGTCCTGACCGTCCCCCCGAGGTTATATTTATATGTGTTTGTCCTTTGATGCTATGGCCTGTCGGCTACGCAAATAAAGTCTATTGCAAGATCTCGTGGCTGAAGGACACCTCCCCTGCTTCCGAGGCTTTAACATACTCCGAGATGAGCTTGACAAGGCTGTGAAGCATCTTTATGGCACTGTGCTGGGCAATGAGATGCTTGGCCACTGTGGAGTTCTCGCCACTGCCCATAATTGTCATCCGTGCCACATGATCAACCCCATGCACTTGGCCTCCTCTGTGGCCAGAGTGTACATCAGTTTAGCAAACAGCATTGTAGCCTCTCCATTGATGATGTCAAGCACTGACTCGAAGACACTGACAGGCAGAGTCGTGTGTTTTGTCATGGGGTTCAGCTTGAGGAAGAGGGAGCTCTCGATAATCCCACACATCTGCACAGCGGGGGAATGGAATACTAACACCAGGCACCATGACTATGATGTGGAATGAAAGGCAATTGGTGGGGGGCACCTAATTTTGGCATCTCACAAGGCACTGCTGAAATTTGAGACCCCATGTTCCACCACTGCTCTGCTCCTCCCTCCCTCTTATCCACACCATCATGCTAACAGTATGCAGTAGCTCCCCTCCATACATTCACTAAATGCACATAAGAAGGAACAGAACAGTGACCCCAATCCCACCTCCATCTCGTTACAACCATTGGATCAACCCCCAACCTACAAGGGTTTGGCAGAAGACCTGATAGGGGTCTCTGTGCACAACTAGCCCATGTCACATCCAGATGCTATGCATGTGCATAAATGCACATGAGACCGTTCCTTATCTTTTCCCGAAGACAATGGAAGTTAGTGCACTTTCCCCCATGCTGTGAACATTTGTGGGAATAATATTCAAACAGGGCTACTGTGTCAGCCAGTCAGTTTCACTGCCGTCCTTTCCATAGCTTCAATACAATAGAGATCTTTTTAATTAAACACCTTCTGTTAGAGGGCTGTCTTTCAGATTTCCCATGCTGTAAAAAAATAAAAATAAAACACACACCACAGCACTCAAGCCATTGCCAATAAACACACAGTATATCTTTGGAATAAGGCTCCTTGTTCCGTTTGGCATGCAGTTCAGTTACAAGCTTGTGTTATGAATGATAGGAAATGCATAAGATGCCACCATCACTAATTTACACCTACAAGTTAGTGTAAAGGAAATGTGTTCTCATTTAGATTCTTCCCATCTTCTCAGGCTCTAAACTATTTCAGGGAATACAAAATGCAGGATCATAAGTGGAGAGCTTTCCAACAACTGACAAAATAATATGTTCTTCAGTTGCTATGGTTACTACCCATAGCTATGGTAACTACTGTATTCCAGGAAAAGTTGACATTTGGTAGATCTCGTCTGAAGCGCAGAGTTTACAGAAAGCCATTCCCTTCCAAATGTGATCCCTTACCAGTGGATCTGACTTGCTGGAGTTCTTGTTGTGGGTGTTCCTCTCCAGAGCTCAGATACTTAACAGGTTTCAGGTAGCCCTCAGTGGTGGGAAGCCTTAGGCATGCAGGGCCAAATGCTAGCTAGAAATGCTCTTGGATTGCAAGAATCCCCTTTTCTTGATAGGATGGAGGGTGTGTGTGTGTAGAGACCTGACTTTTGCAAGGATGAAAGGTAGTCTACTGTACAAAGGTCAGAGTCTCATCCATCACTTGACTCACCTGTTACCTTGCCCATTTTGGGCTTCTGACCAAATCCAACACTGGCATGTGGCCCCAGGGAGGCTGCACACAGAGGAATGTGGCCCTCAATGTAAAAAGGAGTCTCCACTCCTGCTCTTAACAGGAGCTCTGGTTAAATATGCCTGCCTTCCAGGTGCAACATATCCTAATTCATTAAGAGGAGGGAAGGAAAACTAGCAGCCTCTCCCTCTATGGGCTTCAGACCACACGGGGGCCTGAATTTCTGTCCAATTCACTTATTCTGCCCTCTGTGTGACTATTCTTATAAACAATTTAAAGCTGCAATCCTGTGTGTGAGAGAGTAGAGATGGGGGAGAAATTTGATTCAGGTCTTGTTTAAATCTGAATTTGACAAGTCAGCCCTTTCTGAAACAATAGGGGAATAAAATCAAAAGTAGTCTTTGAAATTTGCACTTCTCTGAATTTTGTGATGCACTTTGCCACCCAAGCCATTTTTTTTTTAAAAAATGCATATATTAGAGGAAAGTTTGCATAAAAATAGGAGAGACTGAACTCAGAATGAGTCTGAAGCCCCACATGGGTCTGAAGGTGACATTTTATTACAGAAAGGATCTACAGAGTGGTCAAATCTGCCTTTGTGAACAGCTCAGCATTGGAACGGTAGCGGCAAAGCAATCTGAGATGCCCTGCTGAGGCAAACAAATCAAGGAAAAAGTAGCCCAAACACTGTAATTTTCAGAATGATCCTGTAGAATTAAATTAAAATCTACTTCAAGTTGCATAGTCGAAACTGAAGAGAGTTGTTTGTTTTGCTTAGCAAAATACTAAGGAAAAAAGTAAAGAAAACTGTCAAGGACTCTGGAATGTTTACTTTGTCTTGATTTTGATGGTGAAATTAGATCCTTAGGGAGGTGAGAAATTAATTGTATTATATAGTGGCCAAATCCTTGTGTCTAGCTGACTATGAAATGATTGTTTCAGATGAACCAGATAACTAACTGTTTGTGAAGAAGCCCCCAAGGAATTTGACAGCTGTGGGAACACATAGTGAGGAACCTATGACTGATGGAGGTACCATCAGATTGGTACCAGTTTGGTGCCAATGTGTCAGTACTGCTGAGCAAGACACTACAGGAGTGAAAAGGGGGCAAATCATTACATAACATGCTGTCACCATGTTGTTGTTGTTCCTTTATTACAGCATCTCAGATTTTTACAGGTATTACCATAGTTTGGTTTGCTGAAGTGTGCTGGGCTTTCTATTCCATATTTGTTCCTGACAAACCCACATTATTGTTGCTTTTTTAAAAAAGATCTTATTATACAATAGATTTTTGTATACAAAACTGAACAGATGTGTGTTCATCAAGAAGTAGTAGCAAACATGTAACGACATACTTCAGAGTAGCAAACATGTAACAACAAAACTTCTGAGATACTTTAATAAAGGAACAGCGACTTACAATTTTTTAAAAAAGAATACCTTTGTTCTACTTTGCTTTTTCTTGCTCCCACATTTTTCTGGAATATGTACAGCTTCCTTCTGTTTCCCTTCATTATATGTATGAACCTTCTGTATGATTTTGACACTTTTTATGTTTGATGATACACTTAAATTTCTCTTTAATCTGTTTTGGAAACAGGAGTTCTTTCCACACATTTATTTTTAACACACTATTTACCCAGTCCACTTCTGTAGGCGTTTCTATAGATTTCCATTAGCAGCTAATCTGTGCATGTATCTCATAATGCACACTTTCTTTCTCATCACAACAGGGATTCCCCACTCTCAATATTTTTTGTATCTTTAAAAAACATACAACCCCAAGAGCATAAGGAATGTGCACATTAAGGACAGCTGAATGTTAAATTTGACACAACAGTGCAGTGTTTTTCTTTTATATCCATTGTCTTTCAACTATATCCCAGCTCTGTGATTTCATGGAGTCAACCTTCTACAAACAGACCTTCTCTAGAGTTGCAGCTGAGTGAGGCGTATGCACAGATTGAATCAAGACTGCTGGTCCTTTTTTAAAATGAAAGTTTTCTGAATCAAAAAGAGCTTAGCATGATAAATGTGCAAAAGCGTGTCCGGATACAGCTGTTTGAGGCTGGCTAAGCCTATTTCCCCACACCCGAGGTTTAAAATAGCTACCTAGCATTCCCTCTCAAGTTTCTAGCTGAACGCTGCCTGTCAAAAGTTTGGGGGTGGGGAAGGGTTAGTCATCCTTATAGGAAACCAGAGAAACTAATTAAATCTGTAACATTCGGCATGAAATCTTTAATTGCAATTAAATAGGATTTCCGCCCCCTTCCCCCAACACCACTCAAAGAAAGGGCCTAAAAGCTGATGAGGGAAGAACAGAAATTACGCACATTTGCTAATGCAGAATATGTTGCACCCAGTCCTACAAAGCAGGGAATTAACTTATAAATCGTCTCCTTTCACACAATAAACAACTTCCATGGAACCAAGCAAAAGCAGCTAATACCGCAAATGTCCCATCTTGCAGGAAACATTCCACATTCGCCACTCCTGTTTCATTTGAAAGTCGAGATTTCACAGCATTCATATCCCGCAAGTGGAAGAGCATTAACACAAGGCTCCTTCATCTCTCAGAAGATAAGTGCTCCTCAACAGCTGTGAAAGTGTACAGAAGTGTCTGATATCAACAGGGGCTTGTTGGAAGGACTTGTTTCCTATTTTGTGGGTGGGGTTCAATGTGTATTCCAAATTCAAGTTGCACAAGTAAAGCGGATTCAGTGCTCTTCTGCAACAAACCCACTTACATTGCCCTCAAATTGGACTTTTTGTGGTACGGAAAGTGATGGGGAAATGCAACGGAAAGTGGAGGATGACAATTGATGTTGTATCACCTCCTCATGAGCAAATCACAATGAATGCTCAGTAAACAGTTGGCGGTATATAACTTCCTTACAACACTGTAGATACAGCTCAGTACGAATGCTAAATAAACATGTTGTCTGGGATCTACATTCTACTGTTTCTCCAAAGCCAGGCATGTTTCGGTAGGATCATGATAGGGAATTCCAGGTGAAACAGGAGGCTAAATAAACAAGATTAGGGAGGATATATGGTAGGCAAGTGGTATCTGCAACAAAATGTTGCAATGTGGTGTGGCCATGCTCAGGGTTCTAGCCAGTCAAGCAGCCATGCCTTTTTCAGGATGTTTCATTCCAGTTCCCAGGATTTAAAATTTTTGGTGGTGGGGAAGCCATAACTGTTAAGTGGTATAAGAGTGCTTTAAATGTATGGTGTGCATGGGACCTTAGCTTTCCCCCTCTAAATGTTTTTAAGCGTATGCAAAATTTAGGTTTTGCCCATTTGTGCTGATACCTTCCTCTTGCGTCCCTGTAGTCTCATTTTGACTGCATTGTTAACATTAGTCAGCACCAGAATTCATAATTAGTATATGATACCTGGGGAGAGATGGTAAGAGAAAGGGCAGGGTAAGGGTCAACGACTTGGATGATGGACTCAAGGGCATCCTGATCAAATTTGCAGATGACACCAAACTGGGAGGGGTGGCTAACACCCCAGAGGACAGGATCACACTTCAAAACGACCTTGACAGATTAGAGAACTGGGCAAAAACAAACAAAATGAATTTTAACAGGGAGAAATGTAAAGTATTGCACTTGGGCAAAAAAAATGAGAGGCACAAATACAAGATGGGTGACACCTGGCTTGAGAGCAGTACATGTGAAAAGGATCTAGGAGTCTTGGTTGACCACAAACTTGACATGAGCCAACAGTGTGACGCGGCAGCTAAAAGAGCCAATGCAATCCTGGGCTGCATCAATAGGAGTATAGCATCTAGATCAAGGGAAGTAATAGTGCCACTGTATTCTGCTCTGGTCAGACCACACCTGGAGTACTGTGTCCAGTTCTGGGCACCACAATTCAAGAAGGACACTGACAAACTGGAACGTGTCCAGAGGAGGGCAACCAAAATGGTCAAAGGCCTGGAAACGATGCCTTATGAGGAACGGCTAAGGGAGCTGGGCATGTTTAGCCTGGAGAAGAGGAGGTTAAGGGGTGATATGATAGCCATGTTCAAATATATAAAAGGATGTCACATAGAGGAGGGAGAAAGGTTGTTTTCTGCTGCTCCAGAGAAGCGGACACGGAGCAATGGATCCAAACTACAAGAAAGAAGATTCCACCTAAACATTAGGAAGAACTTCCTGACAGTAAGAGCTGTTCGACAGTGGAATTTGCTGCCAAGGAGTGTGGTGGAGTCTCCTACTTTGGAGGTCTTTAAGCAGAGGCTTGACAACCATATGTCAGGAGTGCTCTGATGGTGTTTCCTGCTTGGCAGGGGGTTGGACTCGATGGCCCTTGTGGTCTCTTCCAACTCTATGATTCTATGATTCTATTCTATGATTCTAAGTTACCCTGAGTTCAAAGATGCAGGTAATGTTTTTTAACTTCTGAGTTTGACAAGAGTTGTGAAAAACATCTCAGTAAAGTTTTCGCTAGTCTTCCAAGTTTTGAAATGAGCTTGCTTTGCGACAGCAAATCAATATCCCCTGCTAAGGATGTTCATGTTTTTGAGCTCCATCTTTCAAGCAGGGTCAATTGAGTCGGGCTGCCAAAGCCCTGCTGCTAGTATGAGTCCTGGCCCACTTCAAGACAGACAAATACCACCTGCCAACAATTGAGCTTACACATTTTCAACATGTCTCTTCCCCCACCCCTCAGATTTGAACTTTGAAATAGTCAAGGGGAACTGCCTGGATCTACCTAAACATTCAGATTCTTCCAAGAAAGAAAAAAATAGTTTCTCTTTTCTACTGCCAAAATATTGTTACAAAAGTTGGAAGCCACCCACACTCTCTGCTGAGCGGTAGCAAGATGACAGGGGGTTCTGGGGTTCTGTGCTCCTTTGGAGAATTGAAGACATGCCAGACTGTCATAGCTTTAAGAAATACGGTTTATTCACCTTCAGTCTGCATGGAGGGAGTCCAGATCTTACGGTGTGGTCATTTCAAGAAGAGCTTGTTTCCCACAGCAGTGCAGCACTGGAGGCAAGGCATCTCTCCCAGCCAGCCTTCAGCCAGCCTTCCCAAGATGGAGCTTTCTCTTGGTTCTCCTCCTCTTCTTCCCAGCACACCTTGCTAAAGACATTCTTTTTCTGTCACCTTGGCAACTTCTGTCTGCGCAGGCTCAAGATTCTTCTTAGACCAACCATCAACACTTTTTGTCATGTTAATGCTTCTATCCCAGGTGAGGCCATGGCTTGGAAAAGCAGCTTTGCCTGTATTTTTCCACTGGGCTGCAATCTTCCCTTCAGTACTTCAAACAATCAAAATAATACCACTTACCAACTTCTAGGGTTTACCCCCCCCCCAAAAAAAAACCCCTATAACAATATTTATATAGTATGATGGGTTTGACCAAGGGGTTTTACGGAAAAAATATACTTCAAATATTTTCTAAAGAAGTGTGTGTTTGTGAGGCAGGGGACTTCAGTGCTGGTCAGTGTGTGAAGTGTTTGCTGTGGGATGGGATGTGTACAATGTTGCATTTTTAAATCTGCTTTCACCAAAACTGGAAATAAATATATAGAATGATATTTTTTTAATTAACTGGGAAAAAGAGATTAAAGTGTTGATTTCCAGCACTTTTTAACTTGCTGTATTTGTGGAATTTTTTTATTGGATTTGTTTGAAACTTGGCACTTCCATAGACTGCATCACATAGATCATGTGCACCACATTTTAGGTTATTAGCCCAACAGATATCTTTTTTAAAAAACAACAACAAGCAATCGTGTTTATAATGAAGGAACCTTAGTTTTGCTATTTACCTTAACTCTAGCTGCAGTCCTATAATTTCTAATTGGCCACAAAGACCACTGACATCAGAGGTGCTGTGTATCTCATGAATGGGCCAAGCAACCATTTGACTGAGCTGAGGAGCCAGTTTCTGTTGGCCTCAGATTCCCATAAAAATGTAATGCTTCACTCTCAGTCATCAAGCTACACCCAAAATGGTGGGCTGGCATCTTGGCCAAAACCTTCGACGCAATCAACGCTTCTGGACTCATCCCCAAAATATGGAAGGAGGCCATTATAGTACCAATTCATAAAAAAGGTTCTCCAACGGAGCCGGAAAATTACCGTAACATCAGCCTCCTTTCGATCATAGGGAAAATCTATGCCAGCTTTTTGCTGACGAAACTATTGCGATGGGTAGATGAGACTAACCAGATTGGCCACGAACAAGCAGGGTTCAGAATTAAACGCTCTACAACTGATCATGCGATAGTTCTTTACCATCTGGCACGGAAGTACTCCTCCCCTCCCCGGGGCTACCTGTGTGCTGCCTTCCTAGATCTTAAGGCAGCCTTTGACAGTGTTCCTAGAAATATTCTTTGGGAGAAACTTGCGAAACAGGGCATAGACAGAAGACTCTTATGGCTTATAAGTCAGCTCCACGAAGGTACCCTTGCCAGAGTGAGACTTACTCCTGCGGGCGACCTCACAAATTCGATACCAATAAACAAGGGAGTGCGCCAAGGATGTATATTGGCTCCCTGCCTATTCAATCTATTCATCAGCGACATGCGAGCATCCCTAGTCAACTCATCTCCAAGTACACATGCGCCTAGACTAGCGGATTACCGCTGTCCACTCCTTTTATACGCGGATGACGCGGTAATTCTATCTTATACACGTGTTGGACTAACCAGAGCTCTGAAGATCTTTGCCACGTATTGTCAACTCAACCAATTAACCATCAACCATGCTAAATCTAAGATTCTGATTTTCGCCAGAAGTCGGAGATTATACGAATGGAAGCTTGGTGGAGCAAAAATAGAGCAAGTCCTAAAATTTCAATACTTAGGAGTTATTTTTCAATACAATTTGGGGTGGAAAGCACAAATTCAACACCTACTTAACAAGGCCAAAACTCTGTCATATGCGCTCCTCCGATTTTTCTTTTCGGATGGAGCTTTGCATGTGCCCTCGGCCCTAAAGGTGTTCAAGGCAAAAGTGGTTCCCGTGCTAGCTTATGCTGCCCCGCTCTGGGCCGTGATGACAGATCTTGCTCCTCTTGAGACTCTGCAAAACCAATTCCTACGTCGGCTCCTAATGCTCCCCCTGTGCGTAAGCAACGCAGCCATACGACTAGAATTGAAGATCGCATCCTTAGAAACTTGCCTGTGGAAGCAAGTCTTCAATTATTGGTTATCATTGTGGCATAGATTACCAGACCATTATCTTGTCCAATGCTTATGGCGAGATGAATTCTCCAGCCTTTGGACTAGTAGAATTCACGCCAAACTCTTGAGCTATGGAATCTCTCCCTTAGATTCCCTAAAACTAGATCAAATCACTGCTCAAAGACTGATCCGCCAAAGACTGGATGACATCGATTTACAGCGAAATTATTCGCTGGGGGGAGGTGTTTGTTCACCCCAGAACATTGGTATCACTTTAACTTACTGCGTTCCATCATACCTCTCCTCCCTTTCGACTGTTGCTCACAGGCTGGCCTTCACCAAAGCGAGGTTTAACGTTTTTCCCTCCAATGTCCTGAGACATAGATTCTCAAAGGGCCAAGCCTCCGCCATGTGTGTATGTGATAAGGAGACGCCGGAGTCGCTTCAGCACATTATGTTTACTTGCCCCTTGTTTAATGTGCCACGGGCAAATTTGTTGGGACCAATCATACAGAAGCTAGAGGGTACCCCACCAAAATTCCATCTTGCCCAAATCCTGCAGGATAAGGATATCCATACGACCCTGAGAGTGGCTAGGTTTCTGGTCGCTGTCCTTACCCAAAAGCGCTGCCAAGGTGCACTACAAGCTAATTAAGGCGCACTATGTCATTCCATCTTACAGTATTTTATTGTTATAGTGATGTTTTAGCGACTGTTTTTTCCCACGTGCACAAGCTGTTATTTATGTCTTGTTTTTTATCTGTATGGGCCTATGGCCGTAATAAATATCTATTCTATTCTATTCTATTCTATTCTTCACTCTCAGTCTTTGTCTGTTGGAGCCATTTGGCCAGATGACCAAATATGGGCTCTCTCAGAGCCTCTCTTCTGTAAGGAACTCTGTACATGATCTGAAACCCAAGACTCAAGCAGGTAACATGTAACCAGCTTTTTGCCTTTTTTATTTCACTGTTCATCTGTGTGTGATTCTTCCCTTCCCCTTCCCTCCCCTTTTTTCTTAAATAAACATATCTCTTTTTTTAACTTGCACATTTGATTTTCTTAATTTAAAAATGGTTTTCTCATGCAAAATTTCACAGTTGTTAAGCTATCATTCTCCCCCCCGCCCCGCCCATTATTATTTTTTACAATAGTTTACAAGATTTTGTGACCACTGGGTTTTGAGGGAAGAAAACAGAAGCTCCTCTCTATTTCCCCCCAGAGTCAAGCTGAGATGGAGCTGAGTCAGGCTCAGAAACTTTTCAAGCAATCTGTACAGCCAGGGGAATCTCAGTATGTTCATCTTGACTGGTAGTAGTCTATCATAGTTTTTTTGTGTGGAGTAGAATACTTGCCAGGTGTGTGGGGGGGATGGAAATAAGGAAAAATCTCTCCTTCTAGAGCTGCCACAGGTTGTTAATGTTCTGACCAGTTGCCATACATAGCAGATGGGCTTAATTCTACCTGATGGGCCAGAAGTTGTACAGGTGTGACTGAGCTTACCTGTACATAGTTTTGCCGCTTGTTTGTCATCTGGGCCATAGCCAAAATGTTTAGTGCAGTGTATGTGTAGGGTGTGTGAACTAATTGTAAATTACCGTATTTTCCGCTCTATAACACGCACCCGACCATAACACGCACGTAGTTTTAAGAGGAGGAAAACAAGAAAAAAAAATTCTAAACGAAACAGTGGATGTATGATTTTTGTGGTTCATGCTGTGGCCACAGACATGTGATCTGACAGTGAGTTTGGAGTAGCCCAATGCAAAAATCCTGAGGATCCATGTGGATCCATGCTTTGTAACCACGTTTTAAGTGGGGAGGGAAGGAAAAACACAGAAGGGACAAGGAGCACGCGTGGGGTGGGTGGAGAAGGATGCTGCTAATAATGAAGAAGAGGGGTTTAAGGGGAGAAGGCTCCTCTCCTTTCCCACTTTGCTCCTTTAAAGCAAGCAGGCTCTGCTTTTTTTCCTCCTCCCCGCTCATCTCCGGCTTAGCGAGCTGAAAAACTTTGCTGCTATGTAGTGAGCTGAGTGGGGAGGAGAGGGGGACAGAGAGCCTGCTTGCTTTAAAGGAACCAACCGGACAGGAGCCTCTTACACTCATGTAAGCGGCTCCTCTCCTCTCCCGCTTTGTTCCTTTAAAGCAAGCAGGCTCTCTGTCCCTCTCTCCTCCCCACTCAGCGGCTCTTCTCCTGCTTTGCTGTTTCAAAGCGAGCCACGGAGGAGGGAAGGAAGGGGAACCATGGATCCTCTGCTGACGACTGCAGCAGATCCCCCTGCCACCCGTAGGCATTCCCTCCATAACACGCACAGACATTTCCCCTTACCTTCTAGGAGGAAAAAAGTGAGCATTATGGTGCAAAAAATACGGTAATTGTAAAGGGCAGGACTGCTCAACTTCGGTTTCTAATGCCAGCTATTTCCCCCCCTAAGGAGCTATGTGAGACATATTGTGAAAGTGACATGGTACCCAAATTGTTCTTCATCACCCTTCTTCTTCTGTGCCCCATGCAGAAACTCAATAGAAAGCTCAAAGACAGCATGCCAACTGCCCCTTCCCCACCAATAGCTTTTGCTCTCATAATGGTCACTGCCCTTTGATGTTGCTCAAAGGCTCAAGCCTAGATCTGTTTCCTCTGAATATCTGCTGACCTAGTGTCTGCTCGAGCATAAAACAGCAGAACATGATGATCTGGCTCCAGTACCTGTCTGCCCTGTTCTAAGCTGTTTATCAGTCAGTAGCTGACCCTAGAGTCGGACACGACTGGCCCATACGGGCAGGGGTACCTTTACCTTTACCTTTTAGCTGAGCCAAAAGAAGATTGAATTCCTTATTGCATGGGTTGGCAAACTAAGGAGCCCACTTGCCTCCTAGATCTGGCCTGTGGACAGTCTGGGAATCGCTGCATGGATCGCCAGCTCACATTCTTTCCCTCTCCCTCACATGGTGACGGCACCTCCTCCCTCCCTCCTCCTGGCTTCTCTCTGCCCTGCCTAGAGGAGGAAGGGAGCTGGACTTTGTTGGTGCCAGCAGCAGCAGCAGCGCTTGAGCAGCCGCCATTTTAAGCAGCCCCTCTCCGGAGCCCTTTCACGCACTGCTCATCATCCCTCCACTGCTGCTGCCGCCGCTGCCGCCAGCCCCTGCCACTTGTAAGACACAGCTAAGCAGCCACTGGGGTTCATCTGGTGTTGTGGAGAAAGGAGGGAAGAGTCATGGGGGGTGGCTTATAGTCCGGCCCCCCACAAGGTCTGAGGGACAGTGGACCAGCCCCCTGCTGAAAAAGTTTGCTGACCACGGCCTTATTGCCTCTTCCAGCATTTCAATAGGAACAGGCTGATCAACAAATTCATCCACTTGCTCCTCTGATCTCTCCTTAGTACATTTCCATTTCTCCGCCTAGGTTCAGAAAACCTCTCTCTCAGCTTTCTCACCTATCAGGCAACCCCCGAGGATTCTTACACAATATCTATTGACCTTGCCAGTGTGCTTCTTTGTAATTTATGCTGGCATGTTGACACCCGATTCAGTTTTTCTCTTTTCCATTGTTCATTAGCTATTAACTTCCTGGCTACATTCATGTTAATGAACCAGAAAATGAAAAGGGAAATAGCTCGCTTTAACTTTATTGCTCTACCTATGATCCCTGAAGAGGTTTATGTTGTTATTGTTTAATAACATCAGTTGCTTTCCTGAAGGATTTATGAATTATTTCCTTTGACACATACTTAAACTGCAATGAAAATATGACATTTAATTCTATCCTTTTGCTGAATGTTAGGTATGGCATGGCATGGAGAGAGGAGCCCCACACTCATGCAGAATGATTAAGGTGGACACTGGCACTTCCCATGCAGGAAAACAAAAGACATGTGGCCATTAGACACAATCACTACCACCACCACCACTTATCCATCCATCCATCTCTCTTTCCAACCTTCTGTTCTGTTCTGATTTGTTACTTTCCCCCTTCCCCACCCCCACCCCAAAATCCCAAGGTATGCAGTGAAAATATAGCATAAGAACACATAGTCAGCACATGATATGGTTTGAAACAGAGCAACCAAAATCTCTGGATATGTGCTAAAGCTGAAGATTATTTTATTCTTCATGTAATCAATAAAGTGTACCAGTCAATTGTAAATGAGTCTTTGTGTCTCTGTCCTTTAGCTAGTCATATTTTGGTCGATTTCTCTATTAGGGCCAAATGCCAAACTCTTATTGAATTAAAACAATTCAATAAGAATGCCCCTTTCAAGTCATTCCCAAAACCCAGTTATAACAAGCCTAACTACTAACAATAAATAACCAACAAGAGACTTAAATGAAATATCTACATTATGAACCTGAAATATATTTAATAAAGCTACTGCAGGGGCTGAATGGCTTGTTGACCAGTGATATTGTGTATCTCTAGAAACTCTGTCTCCCCAAAGCCCAAAGCCCAACACCTTAACACAATGCTACCACTTCTGCTGTCAACATCCTCACCACATCTTCGCCAACAGAGCGAGCAAGATAAAGAGACGGGAGGTGCCATTTTTGCAATCTTTTCAAGGAGAGTTCCTTTGTAGACACTGGTGTAGATTTGAACAGAAATTTATCCTATATTGCTGCCCAGCTGTCCTCATCAATATGTATATTCTAGTCCATCATTCCATTGCAGAACTGACTCTTATAACATTAATCCCTGCTTCAGTACCCCTTTGGAGAAATGGGTTACTCTAAAAGTATTATGGCTGCAAGCCTTCGGCCAATGATATGCTCCAACTTCTGCACTTAGAACCAATCAAAAGCAATCCAGAGTATCCAGGCCAAGTGAAGGCGGGCAACTTAATTTCCATGACTCACACCACACTTCTATGCAAACTACCGTATTTTTCGCACCATAGGACGCACTTTTTCCCTCCTAAAAAGCAAGGGAAAATGTGTGTGCGTCCTATGGAGCGAATGCAGGGGGGAGGCAGGCAGGAAAAGCCCTCAAGAGCCGCACGCAAGCTTCGTGTGCTCTTGCGGGCTTTTCTCTAGGAGGGAGAAGGGACTGACTGGCTGCAGCAGTCCCTTCTCCCTCCTGGGGGAAAAGCCCCCAAGAGCGGCACCCTCTTTAAAGGCTGCGCGGCTCCTGCGGGCTTTTCTACGAGGTGGGAGAAGCCGCGCAGCCCCTTTAAAGAGCGGGCGGCTTCTGCGGGAGTTGGGGGAAGCTGCAGCAGATTCCCTCCTCCCGGGCTCCCTTTGAAGCGGCAATGTGGGAGGGGAGCAGCTTACACTCGTGTAAGCAGCTCCTCTCCTACTTTCCTGCTTCAAAGCAACCACGGAGGAGGGAAAGAGGGGACCCATGGATCCTCTTCGCTGCTCGAGGCTGCAGCAGATTCCCTCCTCCCGGGCTCCCTTTGAAGCAGCAATGTGGGAGGGGGGCAGTTTACACTCGTGTAAGCAGCTCCTCTCCCACTTTCCTCCTTCAAAGCAACCACGGAGGAGGGAAGGAAGGGGACCATGGATCCCCCGCTGCTGGAGGCTTCAGCGGATTCCCTCCTCCGTGATTGCTTTGAAGCAGCAATGTGGGAGGGGGGCAGTTTACACTCGTGTAAGCAGCTCCTCTCCCACTTTCCTCCTTCAAAGCAACCACGGAGGAGGGAAGGAAGGGGACCATGGATCCCCCGCTGCTGGAGGCTTCAGCGGATTCCCTCCTCCGTGATTGCTTTGAAGCAGCAATGTGGGAGGGGGGCAGTTTACACTCGTGTAAGCAGCTCCTCTCCCACTTTCCTGCTTCAAAGCAACCACGGAGGAGGGAAAGAGGGGACCCATGGATCCTCTTGCTGCTCGAGGCTGCAGCAGATTCCCTCCTCCCGGGCTCCCTTTGAAGCAACAAAGTGGGAGGGGAGCAGCTTACACTCGTGTAAGCAGCTCCTCTCCCACTTTCCTCCTTCAAAGCAACTACGGAGGAGGGAAAGAGGGGACCCATGGATCCTCTTCGCTGCTCGAGGCTGCAGCAGATTCCCTCCTCCCGGGCTCCCTTTGAAGCGGCAATGTGGGAGGGGAGCAGCTTACACTCGTGTAAGCAGCTCCTCTCCCACTTTCCTGCTTCAAAGCAACCACGGAGGAGGGAAAGAGGGGACCCATGGATCCTCTTCGCTGCTCGAGGCTGCAGCAGATTCCCTCCTCCCGGGCTCCCTTTGAAGCAGCAATGTGGGAGGGGGGCAGTTTACACTCGTGTAAGCAGCTCCTCTCCCACTTTCCTCCTTCAAAGCAACCACGGAGGAGGGAAGGAAGGGGACCATGGATCCCCCGCTGCTGGAGGCTTCAGCGGATTCCCTCCTCCGTGATTGCTTTGAAGCAGCAATGTGGGAGGGGGGCAGTTTACACTCGTGTAAGCAGCTCCTCTCCCACTTTCCTCCTTCAAAGCAACCACGGAGGAGGGAAGGAAGGGGACCATGGATCCCCCGCTGCTGGAGGCTTCAGCGGATTCCCTCCTCCGTGATTGCTTTGAAGCAGCAATGTGGGAGGGGGGCAGTTTACACTCGTGTAAGCAGCTCCTCTCCCACTTTCCTGCTTCAAAGCAACCACGGAGGAGGGAAAGAGGGGACCCATGGATCCTCTTCGCTGCTCGAGGCTGCAGCAGATTCCCTCCTCCCGGGCTCCCTTTGAAGCAACAAAGTGGGAGGGGAGCAGCTTACACTCGTGTAAGCAGCTCCTCTCCCACTTTCCTCCTTCAAAGCAACTACGGAGGAGGGAAAGAGGGGACCCATGGATCCTCTTCGCTGCTCGAGGCTGCAGCAGATTCCCTCCTCCCGGGCTCCCTTTGAAGCAGCAAAGTGGGAGGGGAGCGGCTTACACTCGTGTAAGCAGCTCCTCTCCCACTTTCCTCCTTCAAAGCAACTACGGAGGAGGGAAGGAAGGGGACCATGGATCCTCTGCTGCTCAGGCTGCAGCGGATTCCTCCTCCTTGATTGCTGGGAGTTTCTCTGGGCAGGAATTCCCTCAGCTTAAGTGGGGTGGGGGAAGTGTGGCAGGTAGGGGGGGTACTGAGAGACACATGTCTCTCAGATGAAAATTGGGAGTGGGCATTGTGTGAAGTGGCTGTGGATCTCCTGCCGCAGAACTGTAGGACTGTATAGAGTTGGGAGGGCCACCCAAGGGTCATCTAGCCCAGCCCCCTCACAATGTAGGAATCACAGCTAAAGAACGCCAGGCAGATGGTCCCCCAACCGCTGCTTAAAAGCCTCCAGTGGTGGAGACCCCAAACACCTTCCGAGGTCATAGAATTGCAGGGTTGGAAGGGAACCCCAGGAGTCATCTAGTCCAGCCCCGGTGGACAGCAGGCGCAATCCATCCCGTTGCACAAGACTAAAGATGCTGTGCAAGGCTAAAGAAGAAGCCAAGGCAGTGAGCGGGATGGATCGCGCTTGCTGCCTTGTCTTCTTTAGCTGCACTGGAGAGGTTTAGCTCCTGGCTGGAGAGGTTGCGCGGCTATGGATCCCGTGCACTGTCTTGGCTTCTTTGCTCTTTGGGGCTGGGGGGGGGGGAACCCGGGCTTCCCCCGCAGCCCCGAGAAGCTCTGGGAGAAGTGGACAGGCTGCATGCAGCCTGTCCGTTGCTCTTTGGGGCTGGGGGGGGGATAATATTTTTTTCCTTGATTTCCCCCTCTAAAAACTAGGTGCGTCCTGTGGTCCGGTGCGTCCAATAGAGCGAAAAATACGGTAACTCAGAGGCACATATGCTTTCGTTTTAAACCCAATTCATGCAAGCCATTGTTCACTCACATCTCTAAATATAAAATGTGGCCATTAGACACAATATATGGTTGCAAATATAAAAAGACTGGCTGCTGTCCAAACACAGCTTGCACCCATCGCTACTCCATTTTAAAAATAAAAATAAAAAGAGGTTTGGAAGGATAGCAAGCTTTTCCAAACTTCTCTCAGGCAAATGTTAAGTGACTCTTCTCTAAATATCTGATTCAAAGAGCAAGGAGAAGGAGAAAGATTGAGCAGTGATGAGCTATGTAAGAAACTGATAAGCTCCATTCCCTAATCTGCCTTAATTTTAGCCAGATCTTGCTCTCCCATAAACGTCTATAAACATCAGCTCAGCATAGGCGCCGACTCCATGGGGCCTGAGGGGGCTTGAGCCCCCTCAAAAAATTTTTTGGGGGGGCTCAGCCCCCCCAATAATCTCGGGTGCCCTTCCAGCAGAGCGCCGCCGCCGTCCCCCGCCTCCTCCCCACCTGCTCCCTCGCCAGCCAGCCAGCCAGCCGCGCGCCCTAGTCGGAGAGCCCCGGCCGTCCCCCGCGAGATTAGGGAATCCCCGGGGGCGGGGGCTCCTGCCTCGCTGCTTCGCAGCACCACCGCCACTGCCAAGGCACTGCCGGGGGGAATTATCTTCCTCCTGGCGGTTTCAGCCCCCGCGAGAACAGGGGAATCCCGACCGGCCACACCTCCCAGCCTGCCCTCTCTTCTCCGGCTAGCCCCACGTTTCCCGCATATCAGCTGTTCCGGAGCTGATTAATAGGCGCAGCACGCTCTCCCCTATTCGCTCACGAGGAGGCGGCGCCACTTTATTTGCATATTCATGAGCTTATTTATTATTCATGAGCTTTCCCGGCCCCCCCCCAATATTTTTTATAAGTCCGCGTCCCTGCAGCTCAGTGGACCCTATATAAAGGTAAGAATGCTAGGGTTCTCTCATATCTTTTTAATTTGAGCACTGGGACTGACTGCACCTGCCTTTCTGAATCTGAAATAATTAAAAGATTAAATTAAAAGGTCTGTTAAGGTGAATGGGGCACTGCCCTAACAACATCAGTCTGCTCTCAGCCAGCTGCTACCCACCTGCCTTCTCACAACAAATCCAAGAGACAGCTCTGGCTAGTAGCTTCCCTTTCCACAGTCTCAGTGTTATCATTGTCAAATTCAGTAGGGAAAAGCAGAAGGGCAAAATCAGGATTAGTTGGTTCCATTTACTGTTGGCTTTAAAATAATAGCACTAGCAACATTGCATTCCCCTCCCCATATCAGTAACTACATGTCATGTACAGCTGTGCAAGAAGAAAGCCCATTGTGTGGATTCCAGTAGTTCTGTGGGGTCACAACACCCAAAGAACCATGGGTCCTATTCATGCGGCGCTCCAGCTCATGTGCAGGAGACCTGTCAGGTTTTCTTCAGGGACAACATGCTGTTACTGAAAGAAAAATGTGAGTTCAGCTCTCTAACCATGTGCCAATGCAATGTGTGAATTGGGCTTATGCGTGTTAGAAATTGGGGTTGCATCCAGCAAAGTTATACTCAGAATAGACCCACTGAAATTAATGGACCCAAGTCATGTCTGCTATTTTTAATGGGTGTATTCTGAGTAGGACTTAGATTAGATACAGCCCATGGCACCTTTGAATGGGATTCCCACTTAGGGTTTGATTGATATATCGGAAGCCCAGGATCATGGTGAGCCTACTCATATCTATGTTATTCTCTCCTCTTCCCATGATGAACAGCAGGCCGAAGTATTAGCTTGCAAAGCTCCAACAATTGGAGAGGGGAACCACATACAGGATCTGTTGGGGCACACAGTTTCTTAACCACCTGGAGATAATCATGCAGAATCATCCTTCCATACAGTCTGTGCTCCCCAGCTGGATTGGGCTGATAATACAAAACGAGAAACCTCTCCTCTGCCACATCCTTCTGTGCCATTTGAAGATCTATTGCTGGGATATAATTATGCTATCAATACAAGGCCACAGAGATGACTGCAGCCAACTTGTTCATTACTGCAGAAATGGGCAATAATAGGGGAATTATGCAGATATAGATGAGGTACTGTACCATTTTTTAAATTATTATTGCATGCAAAGTTTGTGCAGTAGACTGTGATGGATGTGTTATATGCAGGAAAGGAAGATAAATAGATGGTTGTTTTTTAATCTGGGTTTTGATGAACATCGTCTGTTTTAGATAATAATCATGTTTTCACTGGGGTTTACATTCATCTTTTCCCTTTTCCATATCTAATTTCTCTGTAATTGCTCTTTATCATTTTATAAGGGGGGGGGGAGCGCTGAAATGTTTTCCAGTAGTAAATAAAACAAAAATATTTGCTTTGTTAAATATCCAGCAGGGAAGAAAATAATGCTTTTTTTCCAAGTCATGTATATGATCATTCTGTATATTAACCAAAATGCATTTGTTACAAAAATCTTCTCTCTCTCTCTTACAAGCCTCCTACTTTTCATGTTTTTTGGAATTGTGCGCCTTTGTGTCTTCTGCATTTCACCTTTAAGTAACTCCGATCCATTTTGAACTACCTTCTGTTTGGGGATTTCTGACCATGAGATCTCACCCTGTTGATGAGGGCCAAGTCCAAAATGGATGATCCCCTCGTTGCACTTGTTCCCATGATACCACCATGCATTGCTGTGTTGGGTTGGGCCAGAATGAATATAACACTCTTTAAACTAGGGAGAAAGGAAAACTGCATTTCTTGTTTCTAGCCTTGAACCAAGGACAGCTCTACGAAATATCTGAAACACAATCCCAATCTTAACTAGGTCAAAGGCCTCTCAGGATCAAAGCTTAGTAGGCATGACTCCCACACTGAATTTCCTGAGCACAATGTATAATGCTTAATATTAGCACCAGCATTATGAAGTAGGCCTGTTTGATCTGGACGAACATGATAAGGGGAAGGCTATTGTGAAACCTGTTAGCCATACTTTATTATCAGTGCTTAATAAAAGAAGAGGTTGATAAGAAGTCTAGACTCCAATTTTTACACTTTCAAAGGGGAGGCACCATTGAGGGTATGTGAAAGAGATCTTTCAGAGCAGACAACTCTGATAAATTAGGGCATTGGGATATAGTTAACAGTTTCTCAGTGGTGAAGAAATGTACCTAACCAAATAAGGACTAATAACAGGATGCACATATATTCTCAGGTGCCTTGGCTCTTGTTTAGATAGAATGGTGTAACATAAATCTCCTTAATGAATTGCTGTATATATCCTAAACACTTTGGGATGGTAATATTCTCAGCTTGTAATGTTAAGACCTTACAAAGAATATAATTTTAGATTTATGCCTATTTTAATTTCAGTGAACTGCATTATGTTGAGCTTTAATATTTTACTCATTATTTTCATTTTAAAAAATATTCTCCCAATGGTTGTTCTTATGCCAGTTCGATTATACACAAATAATCAAGGTCCATTTAAATGTAATTGGTCAGTCAATTAGATAAAAAGAAAGAAACTCATCAGCTACATCAAATTCTTATGTGTGCAACACCACACATATTGTGCTCGTATTCCCGTGAGAATCCTAGCTGCTGTGTTTTGAACCAATCAAATCTTTCCCCAGAGCAAATAAATAAAGCTTTGATAGCAGCTCCCATGTACAGCATATTTCAGTAGTCCAGTCTCAATGCAAACTAAAGCATGCCGCACTGTGGCTAGCTCCAACATCTCTAGAAAAGGTGCAATATTTGGTATGCCGGTCTAAACCGGGTGTCGGATTTAATAACAACAAGGGGAGGGGAAATATCCATTGCTGAAAACAAAGGATGGTCTGCAAATGTTAGATAATCATAATAATAATTAATAATAATTTCTTATTTATACCCTGCCCATCTGGCTGGGTTTCCCCCAGCCACTCTGGGCGGCTCCCAACAAAATTAATGATAATAATAATAAAAAAGCAATAAATATAAGACATTAAAAACTTCCCTAAACAGGGCTACCTTCAGATGTCTTCTAAAAATCAGATAGTTATTTATTTCTGAAATCTGATGGGTGGCCGTTCCACAGGGTGGGCGCCACTACCGAAAAGGCCCTCTGCCTGGTTCCCTGTAACCTCACTTCTTGCAGTGAGGGAACTGCCAGAAGGCCCTTGGAACTGGATCTCTGTGTCCAGGCTGAACTATGGGGTGAAGACGCTTCTTCAGGTATACTGGGCCAAGGCTGTTAGAGCTTTAAAGGTCAGCACCAACACTTTGAATTGTGCTTGGAAACATACTGGGAGTTTATAACTACCATTCTATGAAGAGGAGAGCCATACTGCTGACTTTTTTCTTAATTTTTGCAGAGAACTAATGAAGCCCAGTAATACCAGATGGAAGGAACTTTGCCTGGGGAAAGGAATTCTGGCATAACATTTTTTTGGGGGGAGAGGGGTTAGTGAGAAAGGGAAGTTAAAGTGTTGATCATGTATTCCAGGTCTTCGAAGTCTGCTTTAATGTAAGAACAGGTGCAGAGAGGGCACGCCCTGGGAGAAGAGGTTGATGGTAGATGAGAAGGAAAAGAACCAGCCAAACCCCAGGGTGTGACTGCTCGAAACTGACAAAAAAATTTGGATCAACAGCTTTGATGCACAGTGCCTGGATTTGACTTTCCTTTGTGCTGTCTGCTTCTTCGACCATCCATGTGCAGAGAAGTGTGCACCTACCTCTCTCCCAACTGTTCAAACCCCACAGGCCTCAACGAGCCTTCCAATACTCTTTGCAACATTCCTGAACTGGCCAGGGAGCCTGCTTATGAAAAAAGGAAGGGCTGGCATGGAACATTCACTGTCTCTCCTGAAATCTGAGCACTGGTTCAAAGTTCTTATTTGACCCCAGGTTGTTATTTAACCAGAAGTTAACCTTGAAACTATCATTTAGCTTTCGGTGTGAAACCAATTGCTCAAATAATAGGGGCAATTGATGAAGTCCAAACCACATTGCTATACAGGAGCTGCTGAATCCAATAGCAAAATGCTGTCAGCTTGCATGCTATATATCAGGAAAACAATGCACAGGCAATACAAATGAATCAGGTAATGTGGGGATTATTCTGTGCACTTCACATGAAAATTTGTGGATTTGAAAAAAAATAATTCCAGCATAATTTTTATTGAATTTTTCCATATTTCATTTAATTCAATACACATATTCACAACTTATATTATTTGCTCAAGATGGGCTTAGACTTCCTTCTATCTCTCTTTCTGACATCCCTATAATCTATAACATATTTTTCACATTCCTGTAGTCATTTCTTTATCCTATAGTCACCATAAAATATCACACTCTTGTTTACAAATCAACATCTTAATTTCACATTACAAAACATTTCACATTAATGCTACAAACGTTTTTAAATGAGTACAATTTTCTTTCAGGTAAATAATAAATTTGCTCCAGTCCTTTTGATATTTTTCTTTGGGCTTTGATATTTTTCTTTGGGCTTTGGATTTGAAATGTTTGGATTTGATGGACTTTCATATGTAGAACCGTGGTTCCCAAAGGAGGCACTACCACACCCGAGGGTGGGGATAGGATTGCCTGGGGGTGCTAAGAGGCAATGAGGCAGCAGTGGGGGCACTGGGGGGGTAAATGACTATCCGAAAATTAAACTAAATGGTTTTAACAGGATTGTGAATAAATGTGCAATTGATTGGTACTGTTTTGAATTTTATTATTTTATCTTCCATCATGGGTTGTGCAAATTGCTATTCTGAATAATGTTTTTATAGGGTGGGGGACACTGGGGGTGAGCTCATGGAACCAAGAAGGTGGTGGGCCCAGAAACTTTGGGAACCACCAGGGGGGCGATTTGCCCCTCATGCTGATGCATCACATGATGTGTCAAATAATGCTGCCTGGGTCGGGTTGTGTAGAGGCTGATCTCCATGCCTGCTCGTCCCAGCTGCAGCTCAGCAGCCTGGCAGCCCAGGAGCTGGGCTTCAGTTGGGACGAGTGCAGGTGATCGTTGCTTCACTTGTCCCAGCTGCTGCCTGGCTCCTGGGCTGCCGGCAGAGGGCGCCCAGCAGCAGGAGGGGGTGGCAGTCCCCTCAATATTGAGGTGGCTGTTGCCCTTGTCCAAAAATATTGGGAGACCTGAAGCCCCCTCTGTCCCATATACCTGGTGCCACTGGGAACCACAGATCTAGAATTATCAAGATAGCAACAGAACATGAATCAGGACCCCCAATGTCCACTTTACATGAACAGCCTGGAGATACACTGGAACAGAGATGGGGAACCTTTTTGTACTCTAGTCCCTTTCTGGGCAACCTTCCAGCTTCCAGCCACTCATGCCAATGGTGGGTGGGACCAGCAGTGAAAGTGGGTGGAGCAATGAATGCAGATTTTATCTTTGCACTGTAGGAAGAGTTTTGAGGGTTAGACAGAGAGACCTGGAAGTCCACATTCAAATCTTGCACCTGAAGTTATCCAGCCCTGATGTAGAACTCACTTGTGAGATCCCACCCTATGGTGACATTTTGGTACCTAAAAGATTCCCTTGCTTTGCTGATTCCAGGCCCTGGTTCAGCACTAGAACCTCAAAGAAAGAGTGAGGTCATGTTTATCAAGCTGGAAGCATTAGAGGAAGGCTCTGATATACTTTAATGCTCATTTCTCTCCCTCAGGCAGAAAATATTCACTTAAGCCATTGATTGTGTTCCTTCACATTGTGGCATACTCATTAATATCAGCTACTGTACTGTGCTCGTATTGATGTATTCTGAGGAACAATTTAAACCTAATAAGTTTAATCAAATATGCCATTTAAAAAACAAAAGAAAATAAGGTTTGTTTGGAAATCTAATGCTTTTGGCAATGGAAAGGGAAAAATGAGGCCATACCTCATCTTAAATTCAAAAATGTTTTTAGCAGTGATTTCAAAGCCCTCAGCAATAACTGTGGAAATGAAAATGTTCAAAATGCAGTGAGCTCGACATTATGCAAAACTAGAGAGGCAAACAAAGAATGCTGCTTGGAAATATATTTATTTGTGCAGTGTTTTAAATTGACACTTGTAGGTCTGTCACAGGTAATTGAGTTATCTGCCATGAGACGGCAATTGCTTTAGGAACATGAAAAAACAGCAACAAAATACAGTATAAGGTTCACCAGTGGAATCTAAGGGCCTTCTTTCAGGTGGTCAGCAGGTCTGGTGTGGGGTGGGGAATCTCTGACTCAGAAGCAGGAATGGAGGAGAGTGTCACTGATTCCACTTCTGTAAGCAAATTTGCACCTATCAGACAAATAGATGGGCTGGAACATAATTATCGTACAGATTTTGTATTTCTCCAAATTTTATTCTACTGTACTCACCTCAGAAAATGTACCAAGGTGACCTGCAAATTCATGGAATGTTCCATATTTTAAAGAAAGAAGGAAAGAAAAATGTACCAAAATACCTGTGCACTTCTAGCTCATGTGTCTTAAAGGGATTTCATCAATTCACTAAATATTGAATGGAAAAAAACCTGGTGTAAATAGACAAACAGGTGAAGTTAAGCTCTCCTCAGTGTGTTTACATATTTCAAAACACATCCGTTTGAACATATATTCACTGCCTTTTATGTACTGATTTTACATAACAGCACAACTTCTGAGCGCCTTTGATTAGGTGGCAATTAACTAGTACCAACAAACTCACACTTGCAGCCTTTCTACTCCCCAAGAAAGAAATATCTCCTTGTATAACCATTAGCGTTTGATGTGGATGTCATGCAATGCAGACTTCTCAGTACAATTAAGCACCTGCTTTTTAAAGTTCAAATGGTGGCAAAAGCTATACAAAGTCGAATTAGGTTAGAAATAATCTGATAATAATCTTTATTTCCTTCTATCCACCCACTTCCACAGAAAGTGACTTTTGCTTCTACCAGCTCAGAAACAGTGTCCCTATTTGTTGCTCAGCACAATGCAGCTGTCACCTTTGGTTTCTACATATGCCAAAGGATGCAGATGCCAACAGTAGCAATGTATCAAAGGGCATGACATGGCACTGGGTAAGAAAAGAATTCTGGGCCACATCTGACAGTCAAAAGAAACCAGCTGCATGAGAATGAATGCTTGCAGCTGCAATGAGTAGGCTTCATAGCCAACAGATATGGAAGGGAGCTGACGGGAAGGCGATTCTTATAAAGATGGTGGCCTGGCTTCATTATTGTAACTGGGAGCAAAGACTTTGGCAGTGGGCAAAATTACTGACTTACCTCTCTGAGTATTTTTGCTGCAATCAACAACAAAAAAAGAAATTTGGTTTTTCTCCCTTTTTATCTGGCTTGTGGAAATATTAAAACATGGTAACTGAGAGATTAAATGTTTCTTTTTTTAAAAAAAGTGGTGATTTCATATGTGTGTGTGTGTGTCTGAAATTCAGACTTCTAATCTAATCACAAAATTATGTATATATTTACTAATAAATTTTAATGATCGGTTTTTGGAGAAGCACATTGTTGCAAAATTGTGCAAGTTTTTGGTTCTCACATTTTTCCTATATAAAATGAAAATCCAATATATGTATTAATTGATCCTTAATTTGTCAGTATGCAAGAAATATGCCTTTGCATATTGCATCTCTTATAGGAGCCAGACTCGGTGGCAGATTCTGGTTTGCTTCTGTGCTGTCTGTGAAATATAGGCTTTGTGCAAATTTAATGTGTCTTATATTAGTGCCTAGGCTGCGTATTTCTTTCCAGCACAAAGGTTTTCCATATATGGAAGCAAGTATCCTAGAATAATATTGAATAAAAAAAGCACAACAATTTACTAGCTGTGGACCAGCATGCTCCACAACTATACCAATGATAAAGACATTATATTAATTAAATGCAAATGAAAATATTAAGGCAAGCTGCTGCCCTCCAGCATATGATAATTTTTCCATCTTCATTATTCAGGAATTAAAAGGAAACCTTCAGAAAGCAAACTGAAACTGGTGTAATTTTGTTCTTTTTAAAAAAGAGTTGATTAGCTCAAACCCAGTGGGGAACCCTGCTATTTTCCCTGCTGTCACACTTCTTACATTTAGGGAAGAAGGCATCTCCCCAGAGTTTAAGAAAATACAGTCTGCTCATGCTCAAATTTTTATTTTTGTTCAAACTGTGCCTGGTACTGAAACAAATTTCTGGACTTGCACATTAGGGACCCTGAAATCAACCAGCAGTGGAATCATGTTTATTTGTAAGAAAGTCCCATTGCATTCAATGAATTTACTCCCAGGGGAGCATGCACAGTAAAGATTGCAGTCTCGTCTCAATATGCTGAAAGTATCTTTTGTCAACAGGCAGGTTGCAATTCATCCTGAAATGGGCTGCAGCACAACTAGTGTTGTTCCTTTAAGAAAGAAGAAAACTCTTCTTTTAGAAAAAAAATTGAAACCTCTGCTGGATGTTGACATTCTGACTGCATTCTCTGTGACCACACTGATGGTGGTGGGAAGCGTATTTTACATCCCTGCAGCAATGAATGTGCACTCAGCCAGAGAGATGTGTCTCCACTGGGGTCACAGGTAGTCCTGGCATATATGGACAACTGGGGTCCCTGATGCAGTCAGGTTGTGGAAGTTGAAATGCGTCTTAGTATTATATCTTTTCTAGACTGTCCTTCAGCTGATCTTCACAGAGTGGTGTGCAGGTTTTGTTAATACAAGAATAAAATCTCAATGATAAAACTGCGAAACCACAATAATGGAAATGCTTGCAAGCAGCCCAACACGCAACCATCAGCAACCATTTAGTCCTATTATAAGCCGCAAAAGACCAGGAAGAACAAATAAAATCTCCAGTTGGTAATGGAAATATATCAATGAGGAAGACATGCAAATCTCCACTGAGAGGGAATTCCACAACCATGGCAACAGAACTGTGTCACACTCGTGGTGCAGGGATACATCTTTATTATTTGTGTTATTATAAACATTAATCACCCATCCTTCATTTGCCATAACAATATGCATGGCCAGTGCTATTTTTCTAGGAAAAGAGGTGCTGGAACTCACCATGAACACCTCCCTCGTTCTTTTAGAATGGCAATGGTGCCACCTGAGAAGTGCTGGAACTATACTTTGGGGAGTTCCAGCTGGAAAAAAAAGTCCTGTGCAGGGCAGCTCTCTCTCTCTCTCTCTCTCTCTCTCTCTCACACACACACACACACACACACACACACACACACAAAAACCCCTAAAGTGCCCAGTTGGGTCTGCAACAGGTGAAAAAGCATGTTGAACGCCTGCCAGAATAATGATGACTTAACGGCATGGCAAAAAGCCCACAGAGAAATGGCCCACCTCTGGCAGGAAGGTCCATTGCCTGGGTGAAGCCATGCAGAAAGCCGCCTCCTCCTTTTTTGGGTTTACACAATGGAACCCATGGTGGAAGAAGCCTCTGCAGCAACACAGGGGATGCTGGAGATTATGACTGGGACCAGCAGGTACCAGCATTCTGATATTGCCCATTATTTGACTAAGAAGTCCTGTGGATACAGGGGAGGAGGAATATTCATTTGAAGGCATCATTAAATACTCTTTCTGAGCTTTTCTCTTCTTTATGCTAGAAAAAAAAATTCTTATACCTCTTGATTCTCTTGCTGCTTTTGCCCTCACCTGCAGAAATTACACTTATCTTAAGGGCCCCATTACAGTTGTAGTTAGAGTTATTGAGAGGAGTTTCGCCAAGATGGATTTAACCAATACTCTAATCAGGATTATAATCATGTGGCTGGACAATATGAATATATTTCATACTTAGAATAGAATTCCTCAGTTTGGAACAATCCTAGACTTAAAACTACAGATAGATCTTGCTTGAACTTCTATCCCCCTCCCCACCAGAAAATAACCAAGATGTTCTTGCCATCCTTTCCCCTTCTATCATATTCAGATCACTTCCATGGGGATGTGGGAAAACTTATTTTGGATCTGAAGTTCAAACTTTCACTGTTCCCAAAATAATATGTGAACCAAAACACAGCTCTTCTTCAAAATCCGCACTGCTCTGAATTTTGTGTTGCAACTCTCCAAACAAATAGTGTTTAACAGTAGGCATATATTACAGCATGGTGTGCATAAAAATGCAACTATTAGTGAAATGCATTATATTAGGAGGAATTGCTTGCAAAAATGTGTATACTGTATTAGGAACAACAACATACAATAATGTGTTTATTAGGAGAAATTTGCACTAAAATGCTAGCGAATTTTCACGAGGACTTTAAAGAATTAATAAATCCCAAACTGATGTAGAAACATGAAGAATTTAAGACTTGAAACTGAGAGAAATCTAAATTGAAAGATTTGTCCATCTTTGCTGCTCACACATTTGGCTGTAGACTTAAGCTACTCCTACAACCTCACAATAGCTGCATCTCACTGTAAATGCATTTAGTTAGTACAGAACATTGGCTTCAGTATATTGCAAGTTATTGTGAGAAAATTCCTAACCCCCACTTGATTCTCTCAGGCTAAGAAGTATTCTCGAGGCACAAATTACCATCCAGACTAAATAATGGCAGAAAATTCTGGCCTCTGTTCAAACATCCAATATTGGCTGCAAGCTAAAATTAATTCAAATTAATCTGCTCCACAGAATTTATTGGGCCTCTCCACATCACCTAATGTATTAGATTGCCAAACACATACTCTCTGGCAATGCAATTTCCCGTTGGGGAGAAGAGGATGCAAGATATGTAATCTTGTCCTAAGGTCTAATTATACCTTAGCTAAAACAGGTGTGTGTGTGTTTTTGTGTGGGATATGATGAAGGTTTTCATCAATGGAAATGTGAACTTCTGCTTCCATACTAATATGGATAATGGGTAATGGAGGAAAAATATTTGGTGGGGGTGGGATGCAGCAGCTATCACTACACACTCCAGAAGGTAGCATCTCTTCACTATGAATGCCTCCCCACCACTGCCAAGATGGGAGATCCTGAATAAAGGCCATGCAGCAAAGGAAAGGAATAATGCATGCCCAGTGATACTTGAAAAGCTTTTGGAGTTGTAGCTGCTTCTTACTGACCCCTTTTGCTAGTGGCAATGCAGAACTGCAAGATTATTTTTAATACAACGTCTCCTTTCAAGAGCAGCTGAGTTTAGGCTGTATGTTTCTTTTTGTATTCTCTCTGAATGCAATGGCAACAAGCATTACAGTCAGGGCTGCAGTACTCTTCTGCACAGACTCTGCAGTCCTGACAAGTACTGCTAACCATGCAACAAACCAAAGAATTGCCAAGCATGCAGACATTAGAAAGCAGGCATGCTACAGCCCTGAGCAGGCTTCAAAAGTGTAGATGAATACAGACATGGAAGAAAGTCAATTATGCTGTGTTTGCCTTTGCCTCACAACACCCTATTGGACCTCATCCATTCTTGGACTACCTCACTGTGCTATACCTCAGTTTCTCCTAAAGACCCTACATAGCTAGATCGTTTTGATATCTGACTGCTACCACACCAGTCTAGGCCTTACCAGGTGGCACTGTGGTCTAAACCACCAAACCTATTGGGCGTGCAGATCATAAGGTTGATGGTTTGAATCCACGCAATGGGGTGAGCTCCCGTTGATTTTCCCCAGCTCCTGCCAACCTAGCAGTTCAAAAGTATACAAGTGTGAATAGATAAATAGGTACTGCTGTGATGGGAAGGTAAATGGTGTTTCCGCACACTCTGGCTTCCATCACAATGTTCCATTGTGCCAGAAGCGGTTTAGTCCTGCTGGCCACATGACCTGCCAAGCTGTCTGTGGACAAACATCAGCTCCCTCGGACGAAAGCGGAGATGAGCGTCGCACCCCATAGTTGAATTTGACTGGACTTAACTGTCCAGGGGCCCTTTACCTACCTTTTACCTTTATATACATAAAAATGTAAGGGTGTCATTGTGCAGCCCCCATTGGAGGATTAGTAGTGCACATCATAATCCTGGATTTGCATTAAGTCAGAGTGCAACCCCAGTTAGAGGATTGGAGTTGATTTAATATTTGTACTCTTCTTTTCCAGTGACAAATGTTGACCTCAGAGTGGCTCACAGTAATCACAACAGCATTTAAAAAACAACAAACATTGCAATCACTATACTATCAACCACATTAGCATAGAAAGCAAACAGCAACATTAATCAAAACAATTAATACAATTCAATCAAGTCATAGTGCCTCATGGCAATCCTGGATTTGCATGAAGTCAGGATGAGGGAGGGGATCAAGAGAGAAGCCAGGTTGCACAACAGCAGAGGAAAGGTGTAGTTTTAAATGACAGCAGAAGTTTGAATAAAGCAGGGATGGACACATAGGAAAATTGAGGTTTTGCAAAACAGCAGAAATTAGGGGGGGGAGCAGCATGGAGGAGACACAATGTATGGGAGAAGGAAGATGCAGGAAGTTACCATGGGGGTTGTTTGTGTGCAGAGGGGATGCACAAACATAAGATGCATGCACATGAAAGTAAAAATGGATGCAAAGTGGGGCTGCAGATTATAATAAAGAAGCGGCTTCAGAAATAGGGTTGGGAAGGTGAAAAGTGAGTTTAGTGGTTGCATGGGGTGGGAAGAGAAAGCTGTATAGGATTAATTTGGGGAGTTGGCTAGTGGAGCAAGCAGGGGTGCAGCCATACATATGTATGTTTGTGTGTGTGTGTGCATTTATAGTGAAAACCCACCTTATGAAAGAGCTGGGCTTCAAATGTGGTGGAGGACTCACTGTTCTGTGCTTCCCCCTCACCCCATGCTTTCATAAATATTTTCATATAATTGAACACTCAAATCTATTTCATTTCCCGATTTTAGTGAAATATAATTTACAACCAAAGATTGCATTTCTTGTGAAGTTCCTATCGATCCAGCGCTGCTGGTCTATTGGTGACTCACTTCACATTTATAAGAAGATACTATTATTATATTACTCATATCCTCAACTGAGGTGTGAGCTCATAACAATAACAACAAGGAACCTAGCCAGCTTTTCCAGGGAGGCTGGCATACTTCAGTCCTGACCAGCCTACATGAGGTTTCAGTTAGCTCTAGCTGCCCACAGAGACAAGGTAACTTGTGGCTGCCTTAGCATAGCCCTCTGGAGCTGTCCAAGGTCCTGTATTCTCTCTGCTTGACTCAGACTGGGGACTGGGCAGTGCCTGTTTTCCCTATGAGTCTCAGATGCCCACAGAACTGGTCACACTTAGAATCACAGAATCATAAATTGTAAAGTTGGGAGGGACCACCAGGGTCATCTAGTTTAATCCCCTGCAATGCAGACCACCATTTTTGTGGCTTGAGAGCCCACAGAATGTATGTTGCAGTCCTACATAATTTTGGGCCAGTTCTGGATAACAGTCCACCTTCTTTTTTATTTTGAAAATAATTTTATTTATAATTTTTCAACTAATAAACAGTTTGACAACATTTCAAATTTAGAAAGCAATAATTCCTCCTACAACTTCTCCTCCCTCCCCTCCATGGTTCCCTCAAATTTTCAATTTATGTTGCATATTATAGTTACTCTATTCTATACCTTTACCTTTCTCACAATAAATACAAAAAATCACCCACTTCTGTTCTTACTCAAATCCTATTTCAGCAGCCATTCTTCTTGGGTAGGTACCACCTCAACACACCATTTTTGTGTGTATAATATTTGTGCTGCCATGGTTGTGTAAAGAAATAGATTCATCTGTTTTTTTTTGGGGGGGGGATTTCTGCTTCAGTTATCCCTAGTAAAAATGCTTCTGGTCTTTTTGGGAAAGTTGCCTTAAATATCTTTTTCAACTCATTATAAATCAACTCCCAAAAGTCCTTAGCTATTTTGTTACTCATTTGTAACATGAGTCTTCTACTTCTTTACATTTCCAACAAAGATTTGAAGTTGATTTATACAGTTTGGATAATTTACTTGGTGTTAGGTACCATCTATATATCATTTTCATAAAATTCTCCCTCAAGGTATGACATACTGTGAATTTCAACCCGAATTTCCACAACTTTTCCAGTGATTCTAATGTTGTGTCCCACATGCCTAGCCCAATGGACCACAGTAGATTTAACCATTTCATCTTTGGTTTGCCATTCTAACAATAACTTATACATCCTTGATATCACTATTACTCTATTTTTTATTAGTTTGATTTCAAATTGAGAACTTTGCTCATCAAAGCAACACTTTTTATCACATGTGAACATTTCATTCAGGTGGTTGCAATGCAACCAGCTCGTTACCCAATTTCTAATATCATCAAACTTTTTCAGTTTTACATATTTTTCTGTAAAATCTAATAGGTCTCTGTATATTATTGCATGTTCAATTTCTTCTGGGAAATTGTTTCTATAGGTGAAAGCCACATCTTTACGGCTGACATTTGACCCAATAGTGATAATTTCACCCTTCCCCATATTTTCAAGTTCTTTCTAAGCTTTTTCCATACTATGACATAATTATCTTGGAATATATTGGTGTTCTTAGCTATCAGCCATACACCAAAGTATTTAATTTTTTCCTCAATCTTTATTCCACTTAACACTCCTAGTTCCGCTTTTAACTGTGGTTCTTAACTGTGGCACAGTTAAGAACTCCACCTTCTTTTGAAGAAATATTGCTGATACTCCCACCTCTCAAGCATCTCCCTAATTTCAACCTGTGCTTTATGGCAACAAGGGTGTAAATTGAAGCTTGATTTTGTTAACACAAATAAAAGACATAGCCATTTGCAGCCCAAAGACATCTAAAACCACATCTGTTCAAACACAAGTTTCTTCTTCTGCAGTGGGTCTCTTGAATAAAAAGAGAGAGATGTCTTACATTTATTGCAAGTAATGGCTTTATATTGTGTGTCCTTGAAAGCTCTTGGAGTTAAATACCAGTTAGGATCACAAAATGGCTACAATTGGTACTGCTGCTCAAGTTTACTACTTTTGCATGTCTCTGTGTGTAACAAAGCAACAAACACTACACCTAATCTTAGCTCACTGAGGATGCAATCTCATCCATGTCCCTTGAGGTGTAGGCCATATTCAGTTCAATGGGAAATACTGCAAAGAAAGTGTGTACGGGATTGCAGCCTGAAGCACTTGTTCCAATTCTCCCTATTAGTAGCACAGAATTCTTATAACACTGTTATCCCACAGCACACATTGCACTTCAGCGCTGAAACAAGCCTTCAAAAATTAATTCAAAACCTTATCTATGGTGGCACCTGATCTCTGGAACATTTTCCCCCACCCCAAATTTGAGAGGCTCTATCTATAGTGTGTTTAAAATACTGGAAACGTACCTTTTTGTCTACGCATTTGCTGGTTGTTGATTGCTGGGTTGCACAGCTGAACTACTGTTTGTTCTGTACTATTCTTAGTATTTTTGATTCTTTCATCTGCTGGTTATTTGTTATATATAGCTTGCACCCTGCAGAGGTTACTTCAGTGCTGCTAACACAGCATTTTGACTTCCTCCCAGAGGCACACTCCATTGTCTCTCAAGACAGATGAATGCCAACAATAACAACAACAGGAAGCAGTCCGTAAGTTGACTAAATAAATAATAATAATCACAGTTACTTAGATACACCCTTATTTGTTTCCCATTGCACTGTTATATCTATGGAAAGAGTCATCTATCCATTCATTTAATCAAGAACATCAAGTGTTTGCTTTTAATAAAATTCCCATGGTAGGTAGCCATCATTTCTCTAGAACAAATTCTAACCCTAAACTAGAATATTTGCAACAAGAACAGTCATATAACCAATAATGTTAAACAATGAAAACACAAAATTCCTTTCTCTCCATTAATTTCATCCCTGATCTTATGACGGCGCTCCAGTTCTTCATTCTGTTTAGTTCTATTCTCAGTTGGCCATAAGCACAAGTAAAACATTTGGCCTACAGTCTTTAACTTTCCAGTGAGGTCAATCCTATTTTATAGAGAGTGTTTTTGTGACAGACAAATGGAAATGTTTTAGGAATCCATTGTTGCTATTGTAAAAAGTTCACATGAACCACTCTTCCAATTAGACTAATCCAATAGTTCACCTAATCCAATATCCTGACTGTAACAACTGACCACGCCAGGTGCTCCAAAGGTACACTGAAGGCCATTCTTCACATGAGGCCATTCTTCACATACAGCAAATAGTCTTGTGTGACAGCCACACAAGTTCAGCAGCAACACTAAAAGTCTGGATTTCTAAATCCATATACCAGGGAGTGGGATTTCCTACCCGAGTAAAACTGTTTGAGATTGCACTGCACAGGACTTCGGTGGCTGTGTTAGAAAACCATGATCTGAAATACTACACAGACATGGCGATCTGGCCTTTCTGATGAAGGGAGCTTGTACATGTTCAGGCGTACATATCTCAGGGGTTTCTCATTGTATATGGCACAAAGTACTTTCTTGATCCTTGAGGCCAACAGCAGCTGCTTAATGGATTGCTCCCATCTTTCTCAATTTTGCTTTTGTGCTGACTAACCAAATTATTTAGTGGATGTTTCCCTTGAAAAAGAACCAGGGAGAAGGAAATCTATGCATTCCTCTCACCATATGGCAAAAAAATAAACTCAAGCAAGGCTCTGTTGTAATCTAGGGAAAGGAAGTCAGTGAATGACACATACATCAACAATAATGAGAACGCTCAGCTAAATGAATCATGAGTATATTGTGTCATATATAATCACTGACAAGGCAGAGCAGCAGGGAGAACACTATTTTATCGAATGCAAAGAGTTTTGCAGAGTATTTAATCATAAAAGCACCGTACAAAGGGGTTTCCCTGTGATCAACAGATCCTTTCATCATTAAGTGACATGTTATTCATAGGTTAAACAGCCAAAGGTAAAATGCTTCCAGATAACTCTCTTTTTCGGGGTCTCAGTCATCTAGATTCAACTCCGTAGTTTTGCTAGCAGGACCCTCTCCTCCCCCCATCCGCCTCCACTGGCCAGTTCCCTTGGCAACGCCTCCCCCAGCCAGGATTGGCTAATTGATTAGGCTAGGCGGGAACCTCCAGGTATCCAGCTCGGGGGGGGGGGCAAAACCAGCTACCTTGCCGGGGGTCTAGTAATCTCAGGGAGGGGGCTGCGCACCACCATGCAAAAGCTGTCCCCCAGTTAATACGGGGAGTGGTCATTCTGTCAGACAAGTGGAGAGAATGTTTGTTTTAGCACAACATTGGATTACAATATTTCAATGTTGTTGTTTTTTAATAATTGGTGAACAGCATCTTTCATGCTGGTTTATCTTCCGAAATGACCTGTCCTGATCCTTAAGACACCCCTTTCAATATGACTCATTTGACTTATGGGTTTGGATGTTCACGCCCAAACCAGTGTGTGTGTGTGTGTGTGTGTGTGTCTCCTCACAATGAAGAATAATAAAGCTATAAGAGGAAATTTAGGATGAATCTTCTACAGCAGGGACAGAGGTAGCCCTTCGGATGTTATTGGAATCCACTCCTAATAGCACTAGCCACCACAGCCAGTGGTTAGGGATGATGGGAGCTGTGGTCCAACAACATCCAAAGGGTTATAGGTTCTTCATCCCTGTTTTACAGAATCATTTGAGTTTATTGAAAATGAAGTTCTCCCCTCAATTTGCCCAAGACTACCTACTGTGATTGACAACTGAGGGGGGGGGGAGATGTGAATCTGAATTTCCCTCACAAATAATCACTATACTTAAACATGGTAGCAGATCAGATAAAATGGTTACAGTGGATTATTTTAAGTTGATGTTTACAGAATTATAGCAAGCATTATACCCATATGGATTAAGGTTTCATGTATTCCAGGGTTTGTGAAGCATTTGGATTTTTAGTGGGAACCTCTCAGGGTTCATGTTAGGTCAAGGCAAAAGCCTTGAAGATTTTGGTCAGAGTGGAATGATATTACAGTGGTTTTGTGGGTTCTTTGTGTGATGCCTGGGAACTTGCTGAACAACAACATGATTTCAGATTAGCAACACATGAACCAGATGGTTGGACTAATACGCAATCTTAAACATAATGAGAGAGATCTGTTTTATTTGTGATAATTAGAATGAGGATTTAATGAGTAGCTAGGAGTTTTTTATTCTTCTTTTGATTACTTATTATTTTCAAGGAACAAAATAATTTTATGTTGTATTGAGAAAGTACTTAGTTTTGGAGCAGAAATGGTCTGGTCTGAGTATAATTATGTATTTTATTTTATTTTTAAAAGCCATGCAACAAAGAGTTTTCTAATCACTGCCTCAGTATCTGAAGACTTACAACAGGCATGCCCAACCTGCAGCCCTCCAGATGTTTTCACCTACAACTCCCATGATCCCTAGCTAACAGGACCAGTGGTCAGGGATGATGGCAATTGTAGTCCAAAACATGGGGAGGGCCGAAGGTTTGGGGTGCCTGACTTAGGATGAGAAAACATAGGTTCAGTCCTTAAAATGCCAGGCTGATTACTGTCTGCTCACTGGTGACGAACTTCCTTATCCATTTATAGCTCAATGTTTTTCAAGTCTACTCGGACGTAAGCCACATCCAGTTCAATAGAAGTTAAACTTGAATAGGTGTGTTATAGCCTATACACAGTGACGTAGAAGTGGGGATGGAGAATAAATATAATTCAGTTTGCAAACCGATCTAATTCAAAAATAAATAAATCACACTTTCTGAAACAATACATGAGCTGAAACATAGCCATTCTTCAAAATTTTCAATTCTCTGAATTTTGCAGTGGAACTCTCAACAAAGTACCGGTAATGTGAACAAAAATGCATATGGTAGGTTAAAGTGTCCATATTTTTGACATATATTAGACAAAAGAACATAAAAGTGCATTATATAAGGGGGAAATAATCTGCAAGAATGTGTATATCAGGAGAAATTCACTCTAGCATGCTGATGAATTTTCAAGAGGGCTTTAAAATCACAAACTGATGTGGAAATGTGGAGTGCTGAACTTAAGATTGGAAAAGTGAGAAACCAAACATGACACAGTCACCCATCTCTACCTCAGAGTAAGTCCCATTGAACTCAGTGGGCTTACTTCTGAATAGTCAGGAAGCCTCATAAGTTCCCAATCCACATTGAAATACGACCTGAATGTTCCATCTTCTCTTCTCTCTCCAAATACCATTGTGGATTATAGCAATATAAAACTAATAATGTCATGCAATGGGTCTCTGCTTTTCCTGTCCCTTACAATCATGGCTGGGATTTAAGAAACCTTTGTAGAATTTAGCCACCTGTTCACTGTTCCAAATTCCTAGCAAACAATGGTGCTAGTGCTTCCATACAACACATATGCTAAGCTTAAAGAGTTTACTTGTTGCACAGAAGTTTAGGTGGCAAGTTTTGCTTTCTGAATAAACTTCTCTCTTTGTGTAAACAGCTCTTCTCTTTTTTGTAACCAGAATGATAGTACTATTTTCTTTTTGAAACTTGACATGGATCCTATGATTTTGTATTTTGAGTGCTATCATTGGCATCTCATTAAAAGGATAGAAACAGCTTTCTCACGTGGCAAAGCAATAATTGATTGATCATCTCAGGTAGAGCATCTGTGGAGGTGTTGTTAGTCTTAATGTTGAACCCCCCAGCATCCCCAAATCTGTCTTGTTAACAAGCCCCTGCTGTGGGATCTTTTCTCGCTCCTCCACATGCAGCTGCTGGGTGACCTTGGGCACACTTCTTTGAAGTCTCTCAGCCCCACTCACCTCACAGAGTGTTTGTTGTGGGGGAGGAAGGGAAAAGGAGATTTTTAGCTGCTTTGAGACTCTTTCGGGTAGTGATAAAGCGGGATATCAAATCCAAACTCTTTTTCTTCTTCTCTGCATGCGAATAATGCATTCATAGGGCTGATCCCCACCCCCATCTCTCTCACACATACACACATTCAGTTAGGTTTTCAGGACTGTCTTGATCTGTGTTGCTTTAGCAGGTCTGGCACACACTGCAGATATGTCCCATGGCAGCCAAAGTGAATCACTGGGATAAAACTGCCTTACATAAACTCATCTAGAGGTTTTTCAGAGCAAGCCTGCCAGATATTTGGCCTTTACAGTCAGCCACTGAAAATAAAAAGAGAAGACAAAATTGTCAGGCAGATGGATCTCATTCATTTTTACTCAGAAAATAGTCTCACTGTATTTCTTGGGGATTTCTCATACACACACACACACACACACACACACACACATATATATATATATATAAATAGGGGGAGGGTTCCAGCCTTAATCAGTTAATGTTTTCCTCCCAGAATATTTCATAAATGTCTATTCTAATTCCCCCCCACTCACATTTTTACATTTTCTCAAAGAAAGGAAAAAGGTGAGCCTAAACCAAATTAAGAATTAACTTAAGTTTTAATTCTAAGGTTTTAAAAGTCACTTTTACATGAGGGAACAAGAAAGGACAGCCGTGCAGTTTTGCCCCATGGTACAGGTAGAATAAGTTAGCATTTATACAGCAATCTAAAGCAGAGGTGGGGCACAGTGGCCAAATGTCCCTCTATGTCTCTCTACCTGGCCCTTGGGCCTCCCCCAGTCATGCCTACTCTCCCCAGATTGCCAATCCTCAGTAGCCCTGCTTTGCACTTCCCTTGCATGCTTCTGCCCAGCAGCGATGTGTTCTTGAACCCTGCTTGCCTAGATGGAGGGTAGAGAGGGGTCTATGCAGAAAGCAGCCTACTGTGCAAAGATAAGAGTCTCTCAGCCATGATATTACATCAGCTGTCAATAAACTATTCTCTCAGTTCAGACCTTTTTTGGCAGCTCTTTCATTATTCCGATAAGCACTGAAGTTTCATTTAAAAGCCTCCACCCAGTTTCGAGTCTCCATTCCTGAGAAGTGTCATGCCACATTTTCTAGAACATTTAACAGCTGCTTATGAAAGCACTTCCTAATGATCACAGCTCATCATTCCTGGTGGTAGCAGCATCTTCCTCCTCTAAAAACAAAACAAAAACCCAGAAGTGCAAAATTCGTAATACAAGTTCAGCATTTACAAGTCTCTTTGTTATCGTAAGCAAAAAGCAGTATATACAACTCTTCTAATTAAAAGAAACAAAGACATAAAGAAACAGGTGTACTTAAAGATTCAAGTAGGGCAGCAACCTCCCCCAAACTGATACTCTCCAGATTTTTTAAACTACAAATCCTATAATCTCTGACCATTGAATATTCTGCTTTGGGCTCATGGGAATTGTAGTCCAAAACATCAAGCTAGTATCAATATTATTAATACATTGAGATGTTTTAAAAGCAGAGCAATCTGATATTAAGGCAGATTAAAGAAGTACAATAAACATATGGGACTTTTCTTACTTGAAGGGCACAAAAACAGAGGCAACTGTTACTCCACACTTTCTCTGAAGATGTAAGATCATCTTGGCTTTGACAAAGTTCTACCTACTCCTTAGATTTTATAGAAGTCAGTAGTCAAGCCAACACTGGGAAACAAGGGGCAGATCAAAAAAGTTCAGTGTGCATATGTTTGTAAGAATGCATTGATGCCCTTTTCACCCAATATTTTTCATATGCAACGCTGTTCCATTCCGCTGCAGTCTGCCTTCTGCACAAAACTATGTAACTTGTTTCACTGTCCACTATTGTAAAATTCCATAATCTACATAATTTAAGTTCCCATTGTTTTATTCTACCATAATAAAATTGGGCGGGAGGAAAGACATAATCAACTACATATCATTTGCAGACTAAATGCAGCAACAGCAGCAAAAACTGATTGTATTTATTGGATTGATTTCCATTCCAGACACGGGACAAATAAGCAAAGATCAACAATTTCTGTTTCCATTGGGATTCACCAGCATGCCTAACTTGTTTATGTATGTGTGCATGCTATGTAATACGCCATCGCATTTAGTATGAGCACAAATTGGGGTACACTCTTTGAGAAAGCACTATCCTTATTTATCCAGCTGAATAATCTGTGGCAACTTTTTATGTTCTTTGCATGATAGTCTCACTGGAAAGTCCTTGCTCCAAATCTCAGCTCGACTATGAGTGCACTGAATAGTCAAAGCTAATATTTCTGATCCCAAGCTCCATACTGATAATGCAGGGCTAATACTGGTCTCTCATACAGGGCTACTGTATAAATCACTTTGAACACCAAGAAACAGGAACTATTATGACAACAGTGACTACAACAATGACTCTTACTACTACTTAATAATGATTAATGAGCCCTTCTTGTCCTTTAACTACACAGTTGATTTTTAATACATGTTTATGGGTAAAATGGAGAATCTCATCCATTTTAGGGATTGTGAATGCAAAACTAGTATGGGGAAATTCTTCTGAATCCATCAGTTTCCATCTTGTAATAATGCACATGGTGCCTGTGCCGTTTAGGAGTTATCTTGTTGGATATCCTAACCCAGTCTAAGCACAGCCTATGGCCTTCTTTAATTTCAGACATAGATCTCTTTCTGCAGCCACCACCTTTCACCTATGATTGCTATTCCTTTGGCTGTTTGTTGATGCTTCTGGGCTTCAATAACCGACAGACTGGAAAAGGAGCAGTTCACAAATAATGGCATATGAATAATTCAGCGCTAGGCCATAGTACACAAAAATGCAGCAGAAGCAATTGAGTTGTTTGGGTGCATATAAATTGTCAGCCCTGTTAGGCAGGTAAGCTTGAATTCTGGACATTTTTTCCCCTTGCACTGCCCATAGGTAGAGCTAAATGACTGAAGCATAGAAAGACAAATACACATTTTGAAGTGGAAATGTTGCTGGAGAGTGAAAGGGTTAAATAGCACTACACATATTTATTTATTTTTGCCAATTAAATTTTATTGATTTTCAAAAAATAATAATTCAGAATATTGTTTTCTCATTCCAAAGCAACCTCTTTCTTAAGAATTCCGCACCCCCCTTTACAAAACCAGCTATCTCAGTTTTGTCACCTGCAGTTGTGTGTAGCATTTCGTTCTGACTTTCAGTGTGGCATGCCAAAAGGTAGATCAAGAATAAATGAGCCTCCTGACTCCAAGGGACTTGTGCATCTCCGGCTTAAGATCCCAGTTTCAAAATGCAGGAACCAGCAGAAGCATGTTAGTTAAAGGATACCACAGTCATCATATGTCACTACACCAACACTGTGTTTATTCTCTAATGGCTTTACATAAATATCTTGGGGAGTGGAAGACACAGATGCAAGATGTAGATGCCCGTGGGGAGAAAAACCTGTCAGCTGTGAATGTGTCACTGCAAAATAGAAAAATACGCCTCCGAAGTGTTGCATCGTATATGCATATTTTCATAACCAAATGGGAGTAACTTGGATTTTCTTGGCCCACCTTTCTTCAGTCAAAGACATATTCACTAGAAGATGGTTCTCTCTCTCTCTGAAATCATTTTTATTTGATTTTACAAATATAAATTTATAACCATACCAAATGCACATCCATATAAAGAGATTACTCTGGATCTTGATACTTCCCCACCATCCCCTCCATGGGTCCTATTGTCAACAGTTTCAACTGCATATTACTGTATTTCGTAATCTATATTTTATATCTGTCCATATGGTCCTTACTATTTGTTACATTACAAGTGAGATTAAAATCCTGCTAATGTTTTCATCTGCTTACAGTGGTCTCCTAAATAAATTGTAAAGTTTTCCCATTCTTTCTTGAATTTCTTGACTTCTTGGTCCCTGAGCTTTCCAGTCTGTTTTGCCATTTCAGCATAGTCCAACAGCTTAGTCTACACCTCCACACATACACTTCCTTTATGCTGCTAGAGTCCTCTGACAAAGGAACAGTCATCATGCATATGACTTCACATCTGCTTGATATAGGGAATTTAGCAGCCTGTCCATCAGTCCAGAAATCTCATTTCACTCAGTTCTTTTCCACGGTACTTTCCTGCCCCAATTCCCATTTCTGCCCTTCAAATATGATGTCACTTCTCACCCATAAAAATATGGTACTGCTGAACCCGTGGTTATATAGAGTAGGGGTAGGCAACCTTTTAGTGCCCATGTTCTCTTCAGGGCAACCTTGTGGGCTCCAAGTATATGGCCCCCATTAGCACCAGGAAGCATATGTTGATGTGATGTTCATGCTTGATTACATTCGTTCATGTAAGCAGCTGAAATACAAGCTCAAGGTCACGCAACTACAGGTGCCTTTAACATGTACAGATTTCATAACAACCTCTAATTCCATTCCCAACCTATAATAAATTTATCATATACATTGTTTTGACCTTTATTTGCACACCCTCTCCTCTCCCACTCTTTCTCTTTGTCAGTCTGCTTTTTCTTTGCTCAGCTTTAATAAAAGATATCTGTGATGACTCAAAGTCAGAACAGAACTCAAGTGCAGGTTGCAAAACCACTGTGCGAAGACTACTGATCTGGAAAATCCATGAGCTGGCTTGGAATTAAACATGAAATTCCTAAAGCCAACACCCTTTCCATGAGAATATATGGATTTAGTGCTGCATTATAAGGAATTAAGACAGCAAATATAAGAACCTGAAATTTTAATCAGGTGCACTACAGTTCACATCATGCTGGCTAAGGCTTATGGAAGTTGTAGTCCACAACTGAGGGGGACCATGTAAACTATCCTTGCTCTAAGTTCTAGGAGAGGGTTTAGGATTGAAATGGTTATAATTACTTGCTACATTCTACTTTTGTTTTTGACATCTTAAAAGTTTAGCATTTTCCTTATCTTCTGTTATTTCACACATTTCCCCAGCACATCGGAAGAAAATTCTGGATTTCTAAAATATACTGCTGATTGGTTTGCCAAACTAAGATGATCATTGAATAGACTAAGAGAGGAGTTTATCATCAATTTCATATTTAAATTAAATACTTGCATTGGGACATTTTATTTGGTACTGCACAGACTTTTTATATATTAAAGAAAAAGAGGGAGGGACAAATGAACCCAAGACAGATTAAAATGACATTTAGGTTTCTTATCTCTGACACTCAGATGGAAGCAAAGCAGGGAAGATTTTATACGATACAGGAATCCTTTGACTGCCCACCTTGAATGCTCAAGTGAACAAAACAAATCTCTATTACATTATAATATAAAACTCAGATGAGAAATAGTTTATCCCTTACTACAATTTATCCCATTTCCCCTTCTTAGTAGTGTTAGGATGCTAGTCATAATGACCACCTATTTTCCTACCTCTGACATTCTTGCAAAAATGTTTGGTGCAGCACATTACTAGCCAGCTTCTTTTTAGGTGTATGTGGGAGCACTGGGTCCATGGAGTGAGCCTATCAATCCTGAAAGAAACAGTACAATATTTCAGACTTCAGAGAGAGTGAAACTTCATCAAAAGCAAACCACCTCCTTTCCATGCAGTCTAGGGAACCACCAACTAATAGTGCCACAGTCTTACCTTGATTGAGCTTTAGTTTGTTGGCTCTCATCCACTCCAATACTGAGGCAAGACAAGAGAGTATATCCACTTGCACACCTGAATATCAAGGAGAAGTAGAGCTATGTGTCAGCAGCATATTGATGACAACATACTCTAAAACTCTGGATAACCCCACACAGAAGTTTCATGTAGATGTTAAACAGCATAGGGCATAAAACGGAAGCCTGTGGAACTCCACACTGAAGGCTCCATGAGGCTGAAGAGCACTCCCCAAGCATTACCTTCTGGAAGCAACCGTCCAAGTAGGGAGGAGTGGCAAATCCCTAACAGAGACAGCTGCTCCAAAAGGATACCCTGGTTGATGGTACCCAAAGCCCTTGAGAAGTTGAGGAGAATTAACAAGGACACATTTCCCCCATCTCTCCCAACAGAGGTCATCATACAGGGTGGCCAAAGTAGCTTCTGTGCCAAAACTGGGCCTAAATCCTGACTGAAGTGAATCTAGAAAATCAGTTTCTTCCAAGAGCTTCTGCATCTGGTCTACAACTACCCACTCAAGAGGGGAAATTAGCAGGTAATTACTTAGATATTCTGAATAATACAGGGAGAGTTTTTTGAGGAGTGGTTTTACCACTGTCTCCTCCAAGCAGGCAGGGGCCACCCCCTCTCACACAGAGACATTTATCACATCCCTGGCCCAGCCAGCTATTCCCTCCCTGCTCATTTTTATCAGCCAAGAGCAGGGGTCAGCAAACTTACTGCACTTTGGGCAGCGTCTCCAGCGTTGATCGCGCGGCGGGCTGAAGGGCAGGGGCGTACATGCCCATGCACACACACTATTTCTGGCGCTCTTCTGGGTCAGAGGAGCACTGGAAATAGCTTGTGCACATGTGCATGGACCTCCTCCGACCCGGATGTGCACCGGAAATAACACTTGCACATACGCAAATAACGCTTGCACATGCGCACAAGCTATTTCTGGTGCTCCTCCAACCTGGAAGTGGGCAGCTGTGCAGCACAGCACTGGTAAGAGCAGGCTGTGGCAGCGGGCGGTGGGGTTTGCCGCAGGCTGGATAAACGAGTCCCTCGGGCCTTATCCGGCCCATGGGCCTTAGTTTGGGGACCCCTGGCCAAGAGGGAAAGGGTCCAGAGCACAAGTGATTGCCCTGACCAATCATCATCATAATCTCCCATGAAGCCATCTTGGAAACTTTTGTTTTTGTTTTTGAGAATGTCACTAACTTGAACTCAAAAAACTTCTAAAATAATATGAAAAACTATCAAACTCCACTGTGGAGCAGTGAGCATTCTTTTTGCAATTAATTAACTAATTTAAGCACATCTTAGAAACAGTACCATGCTTAGCAGCTGGTGAGAGCTTATTATTTTTGAGGTGAAATTGGCTGATTCTACAGTGTTTATAACCATTGATCTTCTCGCTCCCTTCTCTGCCTGTTGGAAGGAGACAAGCGGCCAAGACAGACGGTCTGAGAGATCATTTTGGAATCAACTCTGACATCAGTCACTTCTGACTATCTCTGCTTGGGCTTGGATTAGCTAGCAACTGTCTCCACTTAGGAGCTCAGCCTCGGAATATGAATTGTTTTCCCCACTTCATCCAATTCAGAAACCCTATGAAAGTTAAACAACCCCACTGACCACTGTATTTCTTACTGACCACTAGACAGGAATTTACCTCACTGTTGGTCATGAAGATTTAGTGGGAAAAGCACAAGAGCTGGCAAAAAACAAAGTCATTTATGTCTGTTGTAGTCAGGGATTCAAATGAGCATCCCACTTGTGGACCTCTCAGAATTTCAAAAGGATTTTCAAATGTCAAATGCTTTAAAAAGAAAACGTGGCTTTAAAAAGCGTCTTTATTATTTTCTCCCTACAATACCACAGCCATAGATGTTTCTTTAATGTCAAGAAGGTATTAAGGCTCTGCACTGTAGAAAATTGCTCACTGGTCGTCTTCCACCCCCATGTACTTCTTTCTGAATTATTGTATCCGAACACAAGGCAGACATTGTATTGGACCACATTTGGTGCCTTTATGACATGTCTGCCTTGTTTATTAATAATGGAGATTAAATTAATCCTCCTTCCCATCAGTGGTTTTACTTGAAAGGCTAAAAAAATTGAAACAAATGAAAATGAAACACCAGCAATGCATTTCACAGTGTCAGCTCGACCTCTGATTCAAATAATTAGGCAAAGCTAACTCTACATTAATGTCCCTTACTTTAGAAAGCAGAGATGCCACAGTTGCCTGATTGCCTGGCAAGGCTATGGTGACTTTGGGGATATAATGCCTGTTGTGGTGTAAAGCTCTGTTTTAAAAACAACAGCACTTAAATGCACAGAATCGTGACAGGAAGGAGCAGAGGCTATCACCACACAAGATCAAATCCTCAACAGCTATTAAGTGAGAGGCTCTGTTCCTGTGAAGTGCTGTGCACCATCCAACCTTTTAAAAGGAGTTTTCATAGTTCAGAACCCCCAAAATATCCCCTTAGTGTCACCTCCAAATTGTTTTGGGGACAGATCTGGGATGCAATGGCCCCCGGGCAGCACAGGGTGGCTCACCCGGAACCAAGGTTCACAAGGTGGATTGGAAGGTCCATTCACAGCCCTAGTAAATACCAAATTATTCTAACGTCTGTTTCCAAGGTGACCGGACATTACAGCTTGCTTGCAGAAAAGGCAAAATTGTTGCTTGGGGTATGGCATTCACAGGAGAAAGGACTTTAAACACTTAAAAGGAAAAGCTGAATCAGATAGCATTTTATTCTCATCCTGCTAACAGGTGTTGTGAAACATAATGTAATATGGAAGAAAAACTATTAACTTTAAAGATGTCTTTTGCAGGATAAATCTGGTTGGTTTCTCATATCACTAAAATGATGTGCACTAAGAGATTACTGTTAGTGATGTATCAGTTTCATTCTACTGAAGGAAGGGAAAATAATATCATTATTCTTACATTACATACCTACATTTTCAGCCATTTAGCTTCCTCCATTTTTGTTCTTCAGAGGGTAATAAACTCTTTCAGGGAAATAAATGCAAATGTGGTGAAGAAGGCTCCTAAGATTTGGAATAAGGGAGTTTATGCTCCCAGTTGCATACATTGTTGAGCCTTGGTAATTGTGTGCGCTTTCAGTATTTGTAGGTTCTAAATGTTCTATCACTCTTCTACTTCTCATGCCAGGAGTACCCTGGGGTCTCAAATTTCAGTGGCGCCCTGTGCAATACCAAAATTCAGCATGCACACACCCAGTTCTCATGCTCCATTCGAAATCATAGTTGTGGAATCCCCTGCGGCCCTCCCAAGGCTTGGCACCCAGTGCAACTGAACCTGGTCGTGCTTCTCTAAATCTGCTTCTGCCTTTAGCCCCTGGATATCATTGGGCTCTGGGATGGCTCCAGACTTCTGGGAGCCCTTGGGCACAAGGTACAAGAGGGCTCCCTGTCCCTTTCATCCTCAGACCAAACTGTTTATTCACTCTTGGCTCCACCCCATGCCTTTTCATCTCTGCTTCTTTTCAGTCTCAAAGATTTACTCCAAAAGAAAAATAGGAAGCCTAAGGCTGTGGCTCTTTGGGCTGTAACTGTGGGCTCATGCAACTGAATGATTCATACCATAAAATAAAATAAACCCCTGCACGCAGAAAACTAGAATGAAGGCAAAGCTAGATGAACTTGCTTCTCCCTGAAATTTAGCTTTCTTTATCAAGGGGATTTTATTCTGTGAGGTAGCATTCTATTGTTATAAGACTCCCCATTGGCAAACTGATGTGATATTACCCAGATACACTTCAAAGGTGAATCTAGGGGAGAATGACCAGTTCAGTCACAATGGGCATGGAGATTCTGGGGTGTCACAGCAGGCGCTGCAATGGAAGGCGAGAGGTGGGCTGCACATTTTGGATTTTGGCATCACACAGGATGCCACTGTAGTTTGAGATGCCAAGGTCCACTCCTTTACAGGTTCGTCAGCCTTGCTAAAATGGGAACTGCATTTCTGTGGACTATATTTTAGCATGGAACCAAAAGTTATACAGTGGTACCTTGGGTTACAGACGCTTCAGGTTACGGACACTTCAGGTTACAGACTCTGCTAACCCAGAAATAGTACCTCGGGTTAAGAACTTTACCTCAGGATGAGAACAGAAATCGTGCGGCGGCAGCGGGAGGCCCCATTAGCTAAAGTGGTACCTCAGGTTAAGAACAGTTTCAGGTTAAGAACAGATCTCCAGAACAAATTAATTTCTTAACCTGAGGTACCACTGTAATTATATTAAATATTCCCTTATTGCCATGTTTTGATAACATAGGAGCCAACTCCTAGGGGCTGAGGACCCTTTGCCCAACCCAATAAAATATTTGAGGGCTCCGGGCCCCACCAAAGGTGATGGGCATTGTCATTCGAATGCTGTGTGTGCACTGTGTCATGTGATCAATTATGGGGACAGAGCTTACCTGCCCCCCCAATATTTATTCAAGTTTGCCCCCCCTTTTGATAAGGCATATTTCTTTTTCTGTTGTAATCTTTAATCTCTTTTGCGAATGACAATCAAGCATTGCTTCCTTTTCAATAGGTTTTTAAGATCCAGTAGCCGATCAGCACATTCTTCCCCCAACAGATGCAGTGGGGGGGGGGGCTTCTTGTACTTCACACATGATCCACCAAGTTAGAAGACAGCTTCCAAGTGTCACAGTATGTACAAGCCTATCTTCAAGGAAGACGTGAGTTGGTTCATAAGGCTGGCTGGTGCTGGAGAAAGTTTTAAATCTCTAAATGCCTGGGGAGTAAGTGAAGTCTGAGCTGCATGTTCATGTGAGGGGTCATATTTTATGCATCAATTATACAGTACAAAGAAACCTAATGGATGCAAAATCACTATGAAAATAAATTGCAAGTTGGTTTTAAAAAAGTGAGTAGGGGAACGTTATCTTCAAGTCACAGTTTTGTATGCAAGAAGAATGCAAATTGGACACTTGTTAGCGAAATTAAGCACTGCTATTACTTATAACTATGTACTTAACAAGAGTTGATTTCCTCTCACTGACTCCACCTCAACTTTTTGGATGGAGACACCCCAATTTTGTTTTTTTGTTTTTTTAATAATTTTTTTATTAAAGTTTCCATAATTTTTATAACAACAAAACCAAAACAAGACAATACAATAAACACAACAAACAAAAAAAAGGTACAATTTCAAAATCTTATTTTCTTATAATTTACTTCCCCGACTTCCTCATACTTCCCCTTTCTGTATTCCAATTTCTAATCAATTATTCAGCAAATCCTTCCCTTATTTTAACTTGAATTTAGTCTTACTTATTCTCCTTAGCTTATCCGTTACTGCTAGTAACTGCTTATTTTCTGATCCAACATCATTTTAACATTCATTAATTTTGTAATACTTCTTTAAGTAGTCCTTAAATTTTTTCCAATCTTCTTCTGCTGTTTCTCTTTCCTGGTTTCGGATTCTGCTCGTCATTTCTGCCAAACCCATGTAGTCGATCACCTTCATCTGCCATTCTTTCAAGGTGGGTAGATCTTGTGTCTTCCAGTACTTTGCGATGAGTATTCTTGCTGCTGTTGTAGCATACATAAAAAAGTTTTATCCTTATTTAACACCCCCTGGCCGACAATACCCAAGAGAAAGGCCTCTGGTTTCTTCGGGAAGGTATATTTAAATACCTTTTTCAGTTCATTATATATCATTTCCCCCAAAGCCTTAATCTTTGCGCATGTCCACCAAAGGTGAAAAAAGTGCCTTCATTTTCTTTACATTTCCAACACTTATTGTCCAGCAAATGATAAATTTTTGCAAGCTTGACTGGGGTCATGTACCACCTGTAAATCATTTTCATAATATTTTCTCTTAAGGCATTACATGCCGTAAATTTCATCCCGGTGGTCCACAACTTTTCCCAGTCAGCAAACATGATATTATGACCAATGTCCTGAGCCCACTTAATCATTGCTGATTTAACCGTTTCATCCTGTGTATTCCATTTCAGCAGCAAGTTATACATTTTTGACAAATTTTTAGTACTGGATTCTAACAACTCACTCTCCAATTTCGATTTTTCCACCTGGAAGCCAATTTTCCTGTCCATCTTAAAAAGCTCCATTATTTGAAAATAGTGAAGCCAGTCTCTCACTCTCCCTTTTAATTTCTCAAAACTCTGCAATTTCAGTCTGTCCCCTTCATGTTCCAAAATTTCCCAGTATCTCGGCCATTTAGACTCCATATTAAGCTTCTTAACAGCTTTAGCTTCCACTGGCGACAACCACCTTGGAGTTTTATTTTCCAACAAATCTTTATATCTAGTCCAGACATTAAATAGTGCTTTCCTGACAATATGATTTTTAAAACCTTTATGAGCTTTAACCTTGTCATACCACAAATATGTGTGCCACCCAAAAGCGTTGTTAAAACCTTCTAAATCCAAAATGTCTGTATTCTCAAGAAGTAGCCAGTCCTTCAGCCAGCAGAATGCTGCTGCTTCACAGTAAAGCTTAAAGTCTGGCAGGGCAAAACCCCCCCTTTCCTTTGCATCAGTTAAAATCTTAAATTTTATTCTGGGCTTTTTGCCCTGCCAGACAAATTTAGATATATCTTTCTGCCACTTCTTGAAACAGTCCATCTTGTCTATAATTTGCAGTGTTTGAAACAAGAACAACACTCTTGGCAATACATTCATCTTTATAACCGCAATTCGGCCCAACAAGACACCCCAATTTTGGAGGACCTCTCTAGGGATGCTTGCCTGGTGCCAATATTTTTTTTCTTTCAGTGGCTAGACAAAAGTGTTTTCTCAGGTGTTTAAGGATTCCAAAAGTTTAGCTGATGGTTTTGTTTTATCTGCTGGCTTGTTTTAGCACATGTTTATTGTTGTCAAAAACCATCTTGTTAACCAGATTTACCATTTCCATGGAAAAATCTGGGAGATGAGAAATGCACAGAAATGGTAAATCCAGATTCAACGATGCCAGTATTTTGATGAGGACAATATCAAGTATGGACACAGCACAAAACTTGCATACATGATCAGCACCGAGTTTACAGTAAACTGCCACATGGAAGCACCATTAGCTGAGTGCTTCCACCATTCTAGGAAAACACAGGGGATAGCTGATGCATTTATATTTGCCAATGAGCAACGGGCATCACAGAAGCCATTGAGGTGAGTTCCAACAGTCAATAGATTACACAGGCTTATATAGACTCATTTCCTTGCCTTTGTGCATAGAAGCTGAGGCATGTACACAGCTACAGCAGAAGAAAGGGGTGTCTGTCTTATCAGGGCCAGATGCCTGGCTCATCAGGCTGGGCCTTATTTCTCACTAATATTCCACTTACTTGACCCTCTGTTGGGTTTGAGGAAAATGTGTCAGGCTTAGACCAATTAATGTTTATGTTGATAGCTTTAGAAGGAACACAAAAAATGACCCTTGAGTCTGTTTCTCTATTTATTTATGTTGACAGTCCTGGAGCTCATAACCATAACTTGAATCCCATGCATGAATAAAATCATTTTAGGGATTATTATTATTCATTTATTTTGGTGAGGTGTGGCGGTTTTAAGCTTTTTTATTGTATAAAATACTATCGTTTTATTCTTTTTGTAAGTAGGCATGAAGTTTTCTACAACCAAGCAGTACATACATTTTATGAAATAAAATAAATAATAAATAAATCTTGCAGTGGTACCATTAGGAAGGGGCAAATTTCAATGTTTCTTTCTTTTTCTTTCAGTCTTAAGTTCTGGTCTCCACAGCCCTCAAGAATCTTCATCAATGAATTTCCCATAATACACAAATTTCTGCAGAGCCATTTCCCCTAATACAATGCATTTTTGTATGCCCCCCCCCCACTAACAGAAACATTTTTGCACAGACTACAGTATATGCCTTTCTGTAGATGTTACTTGGCTGCAAAATGGCCAGATTTGCTTTCAGTGAAAACAAGTGATGGAAAAATCACTGATCTATATTTTCTCCTCTCTTTTTTTAGTTTCTAAATAACAAAGAAAGATGTTAATTGCCTTGCTTAATGGCTGCTGCAGCTGCTGCAAGCTACGTACAAACAAGAAGGGGGAAAAGAATAATTAAGACTGCTTCACTGATCAATAAAGGTTGAAGACACAGATGCCTTTAAGGAAATCAGGTTCCTACAGAGGTGTGCTAATTACTGTATTCCCGTACATAGGGCAGACTTCAGGCTGAGCTGAAGACAGCTTATTAGATATTCAGTCTTGGGTTGGATCATTACTGCTTTGTACGATTCAGTGTGCTCCAGGCAAATTAAGCCAGCCTCTTTTTTTAATAATGGAAGAAAGGAAAGAACACTTGTGTGTGTGTGTATGTGTGTGTTTCAAAGCCACTTCAAAGCAAGGAGGAAACAAAAGCAGATCAAAATGAAAATATTGCCAAAATAAACCTCCCACAAATGTGGCCTTAATTCTTAGGAACAGATGTAGGCAAGTGAAGATGTGGGTTTGTGAAGTTCAAAACAGGCAAAGTTAGTTTATGGCCTATACAGTTGGCCAAGCAATTCCCAAACTGTGTGCTAAGGCACAGTAAGACCACTGTGCTTCAAAAAAGCAACTAATTCAATCATCAAAATATATTGTCAATACCCATCCACAGGTAAGGCAGCCCACTGTGTCTACCTGATTGATTGCTCCTTGCAGTTGACTGCTCCTTCCTTCTATTGGGTGCCATCAGAGCATTTAAACACTCCTTGATACAGATAGTGGTGACAGCAGCACTCCACATCTTTGGGCAACTGTTAGGAACCCCAAACGTCAATACAGCCTTTCCAATATTGACCCTTCTGACCCACCCATGTTCTTTGGCCTGATCTTGCCAAACAGCAACAGGAGGAGACTTAAAAATGATCATTTTGATCTTCTCACAAAACCTCAGAACAGCTGTGGATGTATCCAGTGGGACAGATTGTTATCTCCCACCACCACCACAAGCCATGTTTGACAAAGACACAACCCACAGAGCTCTGATGAGCAGCTGATCATTAGCGCTGGTGAATCCAAGAGTGCAATGGTTTGGTGGCACTAACTGCAAACAGATGCTTTATCTAGATGGAGATGCTGGACTTCCTTCTTCCAATCAAAAGCCCTGCCTAACAGTGCATCTCATGCAAAAACCACAGTAGCTGATCCCCTCTGAAGGTAGATGGTTCTTACAAAGCAAGCATCTTCGGCTAAAGGTGGAGCAGCCCTCCTCTTTTAGTTCAGAAATATGTGCTTTAACTTTTAGATATTTTGGAAATCTTGAAGCAATCGAAGGAAGGAAACAGACAAAACTCAACAGGAAGTTCTTCCACTCAAGGTTTGATGGAATGAATAGCAGCTGAGCATGAATAAAACTGATACTTCAATGGAGCTCACTCAAGAGAATATATTCACATGGGGGTGGCAAAGCTACCAAAGTTCATATTTGCTTAGCTTGTCCCCCATATACATTACAAAATAAGCAGCCACTAATCTCTAAAGCAGAGCTTTCCAAACTGTGTGTCATGACACATTAGTGTGTCAGCTGCAGTGTGTAGGTGTGTCATGCAAGCGCTGGAAAGGGGTTGGTTTAACCTCCAGTTTGCTAGTAAAACTGAATTACTGTGTTGCGAAATGATGCATGTCTAAAAAGTGTGTTGCCAACATGAAAAGTTTGGAAAGCTCTGCTCTGAAGTATTCTCTACTTCTTACTGAATTCCAGATGGAATGCCTGTACCTGTCTCCATCCTGCCTGTATAACTCTTGCAATCTATCTAATCCATATCCCTTCTGGGCCTGAGCCCTACCCCTTCCCACCAGTTTGTGGAAATCTTACTGGAGCCTTGGTGTAAGACTCCTCCATCATAAGGATAGTGGCATCCCGGGAAAATTAGGTCTCCCAGGGTCTCCACTACCTGTGTTTCTTCTGTTGTAGCATTCCAGAAGAAAGGGGTGGAAGTTTCACACAGCAGCCTCCCATGACACCTCCCTGCTGCCTTCAAAGTGGGAGGAGACTTGTGGTGGAGTAAGGAATGTTAAAATTCTGGAGATGGGCTTCGAATTCATATTGGGAACAGCAAGCTGTCTTCTGACTTTAAAAAAAGGAGGTGCTGCTTTACTGCACTAGGGGAAGACGGGACCAAAGGGAGCTGCCTTATAACAGGTCCAACTATTTCTCCACCCAGAACACTATTATCTGCTCAAGGGTGGCAACAGAGAGGTATTTCCCATCACCTGTTGCCTGACCTATTTAACTGGAGATGCCCAGGACTGGACGTGAGACCTTCAGAATGCAAAGCGTAAGCTCTGCCATTGACTTGTGGACCAGGAGGGCACAAGTCCAGATGTGAATATGGAGCCCAAGCCAAATGCCTCCATAGCTATTCATCTCTCCGCTGCTGCCGATCATTCTCCCTCTAGTGGGTGGGAAGCTGTCTCACCCCCACCCAAGCTTTATTGCTGGGGTTGTGCACACTGTGTGCATGTGCTGTAACTGTAGTTTGTACAGGGGTGGCCACACCCCCTTCCCCCTTCCACATGCCCACTCTTGATGAAGGCTTCTTGGTCCTGCTGTAAGCCTTGATGCAATCAGAGCGAGAAACCCTGGCAGGAAACTTCAGCAGACACTTTCAAATTAACTTTTTTCTCACGGCCTGGTTTCTTATGCATCTGCTTTCTCTGCTGGGGAAACCCTGCTTTTTGCCTCGTGCTGGCAACGAGTTCAGTGATGATTTGATATGCACGCCGTCTTTCCCCGCATTCTATTTTTGAAACCTCTCTCCTTCTCCTTCTCCTCTCTGCTGATGAGAAGCTTTGATCCCCTACTTACTATATTCTGGGAGTGCTTAGCAGTTTTTGCCCGTCAAAGAGGCGCTGAGCCGGCTGAAGCAGCCGAGAGTCACCAGGGTATCATGAGCCTTTGGGCCTTGTTAGAGGGCGCTGGAAGAATCTCCTCGCCTTATTTACTACATACTGCAGTAAGCACTCTTCTGCAGACCAAATATTGATCAAAACCTTTTTAGAAGAGCACTATTTTACACCAGGATTTTGATAATATTTATCCTCCGGTAATTAATTCCTTGGAAGGAAGGAGGAAGCAAATCATGGTTGACAGTATTCAGTCACACAAGCAGCACAATCCTACGCTGTGTATAGTATACCTGTTTAGACCGATGTAAGTCCTATTGGGAGAAGTTTACTCCCAGGTAAATGGGTATGGGATTGCACCTAAAGACAGATTAAATAATAAACTGCAGATTAAGCAATGCTACTTTTCTAGAAAAAGAGGTGCCGGAACTCACCACAAACACCTTCCTTTTTCTCTTAGAATGGCAATGACATCCACCTGAGAAATGCCAGAATTGAGTTCCAGTGAGTTCCGGCTTTAAAAAAAGCTCTGAGGTTAAGTACAGTGTTACCTCTGATTATGAACATAATTCGTTCTGGAGGTCTGTTCTTGACCTGAAACCATTCTTAACCTGAGGTACCACTTTAGCTAATGGGGCCTCCCGCTGCCGCCAGCGCACAATTTCTGTTCTCATCCTGAGGTAAAGTTCTTAACCTGAGGTACTACTAGCGGAGTCTGTAGCCCGAGGTGTTTGTAACCTGAGGTACCACTGTATTAGGAAGAAGGGGTGAGGTTTTGCTAGTGTGCATCGCTTATCAGTTGCCGCCAAACAGTAGAGGCTACCACTGATGGCATATCTGCTGACAGTACAGGACTGGACCTACACTGACTTGTTTCATGTTATTAGATACCGGTATATAATAATGAAAGCGGTAGAAAAATGTTCACAGAAAAAGGAACTCTCAGAACCAAGAACTCCAGCAACATTTTCCCTGTGCTGTAATACCGATTGCTTCCATGAAAAAATAATCAGTTCTCTTCTTCATAATGAAAAAGTCTCACACACCAAGAATCGTTCATTTCTTTGAGCATATTCTACTCATACCTTTTATAGCTGACTTCTTAAAACCCAGAGTCTTGCAGGCTTCCTACTGAAATGAAGCATGAAACTTGAATAAAGATGGCAGAATCTGAGGACTCTATTAGCTGGACCACAATCACCTTCCCTTTGTGCAACAGACACAGAGAACAAAGTTGTGTGTGTGTGTTTTGGTGATGGGCCAGGCTTACATCAATTGTGGAGTATTTGGGGGGGTGTCCTGTAATAATAATAATAATAATAATAATAATAATAATAATAATAATAATAATAATAATAATAATAATAATAATAATAATAATTTATTATTTATACCCCGCCCATCTGGCTGGGCTTCCCCAGCCACTCTGGGCGGCTTCCAAAAGAATATTAAAATACTATAATACATCAAACATTAAAAGCTTCCCGAAACAGGGCTGCCTTCAGATGTCTTCTAAAAGCCTGGTAGTTGTTGTTCTCTTTGACATCTGGTGGGAGGGTGTTCCACAGGGAAGGCGCCACTACCGAGAAGGCCCTCTGCCTGGTTCCCTGTAACTTGGCTTCTCGCAGTGAGGGAACTGCCAGAAGGCCCTCGGTGCTGGACCTCAGTGTCTGGGTAGAACGATGTAATGTAATTCCTAGCTGTTGGCCAACAGCTGAGTGGGTTTAAATGTATGGTGATCTGTGTGCTTGCTCAGCCTGTTGTCCAGGAGCTATCAGTTAACGGGCAACTTCAACACTGCTACTCACACTTCGCATGGCTGCTGATCTTTATGTCAAACCTGAATTCAACAGTCCTTCAAGTAGAGGACTCCTTCAAACAGATGACTGGACACACGCCACTCTTTAAAAAAAACGTTTTTATTTGTACTTTTTGAATTTATACATTTCATTAATTTTACAATCATTTTTTATTTTTTAATATCTTCTGCATATCCAAATTAATTTAATTTGCTCATTTAATTATCTACTTTAAACCTAAACTCTTTTGAAACAGTAGGTTATTACAATAATCCTGCCAATGTTTTTATCTCATTGCAATTATCTGTAAATATTCAATAAACCATTCCCAAAAAACATGCCACTCTTTATCAGGGAGAAGCTTGGACTGCCTTGGCTGAAAAGATAATAATAATAATAGTAGTAGTAGTAGTAGTAACAACAACAACAACAACAACAACAACAACAACAACAACTCTAAATAATCTCACTTTATATGTATAGTTTGTCAGGGATTTGGGGGGGGGGAACCACACTGCAGTATTTTGTCTGAAACAAAACTGATATATGAAGCATTTTGCTTGAAATAGTGCAAAGAAGCAACCAGGAAGATATATAAAAGCCTTCACAGCCTCAGTAAGACACATAAAGTTATATTTATTGAAAAACTGGGGTAAAATACTAGTGCTGAGAGAAGGTCAAGAAGGACTGAGATAATGCACAGCAGAAGTTGCTCTGTGTTCAGGGAACTAAAAGAAGGCTTAATACAAAATATTGCATGCATTCTAAATATAAGCTTCTGGAACTGTGAGCCATGGGGCAGCTTGCATGTGGGCAAATGATAACGAAAATGAGAAAGCTAGGGTGTGTGGCATGATTCTGCCCTAAAATTAACTTCCCTCTGAACCGCTGGAAATGTTTCATCTGTCAGACAATGTTCCCCACTACCAAAGTTGGATGCCGAGTTCCATCCCTAGGAACTAGCTTTAAAAGAGCAAGGGATGGGGGGTGGGGAGAAACAGATGCAGAAATAGTAAAGAGAATTTGATAATGATTTAGGGCACGAGAGGGAGAAGCAAGGAGGGCATTGAGATTAAAGGGGGGTAGATAATGCAGGGCCCCAGTAAGAGCTGTAGCTGGGTGTCCAGCAGCATGTGTTGAAATCCCCTGGTGCAGTGGGGCACAGAGCAGTGTTCCTTTCTGGGTCACATCCCATAGGGCGTACTGAGAAGAATACAGGGTAGTCGGGGTCACTGTGGAACTGGATGCAAGGTTATGTAGAAGAAGAGTTTGGATTTGATATCACGCTTTATCACTGCCCGAAGAAGTCTCAAAGCAGCTAACATTCTCCTTTCCCTTTCTCCTCCACAACAAACACTCTCTGAGGTGAGTGGGGCTGGTAGACTTCAGAGAAGCGTGACTAGCCCAAGGTCACCCAGCAGCTGCATGTGGAGCAGCGGGGACGCAAACCCGGTTCACCAGATTACGAGTCCACTGCTCTTAACCACTACACCACACTGGCTCTCCAGTTATGAGAGAGTTATAAGTTATGAGGCCAACAAACAGAAAATGGCTTCAGCACTGGTCTAGAGCCAATGGAGAGCTTAAAAGCAGGGATAGCGAACCAGATGTTGGACTCCAACTCCCATCAGCCCCTACCAACATGGTGGCCGATGGTAAGGGACAATGCGAGTTGGATTCAAACAACATCTTGAGGGTCATACAAGTTTTCTCCCCTGATTTAAAGCATCCTGCAGGGTAGAGTACATCCAAAGCTTGAGAGAAGCTTCAGAGCTTCAGAGAAAATCTACTCAGGAACAGAGCCACACTCTATTCTGTAGGTGGCTGCTCTGCTGCCTTTAGTCATGGAGCATGACCCGAAAGGTGCTCTTAAGTTGTAGGGGGGTTGGCCATGTTTGCAAGGGCTGATGGAAGTTGAAACAGGTGGGAGAAGCCATGTCTGTCTCCCACTGAATCAGGATATTTTATAAGAAAGTATCTGGTGTCTACATTGTGGAACCAAAACTGGATGCAGAAAATCAGCTTTTAAGTTACTTGTAATCTATTCTTGCCCAAAGGTTTATTTAGGATTTTAAAAAAAAACAAAAAAACCCCACCACCCTACTTTCATGATGATGGGATGCTCTTTTAAATTGTTTTAAGGGCTTGCAGTGGGGAGGGAGGGTGTAATTATTAAAAATAAAAAGTTCCCAAGTGATATGAGTGTATGACACTACTGCTTTTGGCCCCACTGTGGTCTCCTTGGTAAAAATTCTGTACTGTTTCAAAAGCCAGCAAAGCCATGATCAGAGATCATAGCAGGCAAGCAACCCTTCACATAATTTACTCTCACTACTTCCACTAGTTTAGAACCTTTGTTTTTAAAGATCGCTTCCAGCATGCTTCTGAAGAGTATTTAATGCCAACAGTCCATCTCACCATCATAAAAAGAACATGGGTGATGCCCAGCATAGGGTGAATGGGCTCAGTTTGTGCAGTGGGGCTCCTCGCCACTGCAGCACAATGTGCAGCCCGAAATCTGCTCTAGAGGGTTCAGGGGCGCCCTTGAGCAGATTGTGGGGGGGGGGGCACACTGAGAGCAGGAGGGGGAGAACAGAAACCAGAAGTCCCATTGCCTGAATTGATTTCCATAGCGGACACCTTGGATATGCTGCTTTTTAAAAACACCCCCCCCCAATAGTCCCAACAGCAAAAAGACCACAGGATTTGTTCTTGAACCAATTAGAGTAATTTTTTGTTTAATGCTAGCACACTGAGCAACAGCAGGCTAGCTCACAAACATCCAGTAGCAAGAAAATAGCCCATATTTTATAGCAGAAATCAAAACACTATAATAAAATGCACCTACGGAATTGATGCCTCATGATCAGAGCTAGAGAAGGGGGTGGGGACAGGAGAGAGACATGGCTTCACGCCAACCTTTGTCCAGAAACCAATGTTTATCTTATGGCAGTGTTCTGTTCTTTTGACATTATCTCTGAAGTACTGCAATCTCTCCGCTATGGTAATATATGTAAGATTCCTGGTGCACATTTACAGTCTTCATTTTCTGGCCAGGTTTGTGATGTCCAGTAACTCTATGCAGATACAGGAAATTACTCCTCTCACCATAATGCTGTCTTGTATTTCTCTGTGACAGCTAACTATGCTTTCTGTTAGGCTGCATATAGCAATGAGGTCGACCCACCGCATGCTTTTTGGATGATAGCTCCCAATCATCACACAGGTTGCACATGCTCTCAATTTCAAAGCTTGCTGGGATTTGTAGTTCCTAGTGGCCTAGAGTTTCTGTGTTGACCTACAAGATGGCAGAATTCTTTCCTGGAGTATGTAGAAATTATGAGTGGAATATTCAAAATATTTTCTATTAAGAGCCAGTGTGGTGTAGTGGTTAAGAGCAGTAGTCACGTAATCTGGGGAACCGGGTTCGCATCTCCGCTCCTCCACATGCAGCTACTGGGTGACCTTGGGCCAGTCACACTTCTTTGAAGTCTCTCAGCCCCACTCACCTCACAGAGTGTTTGTTGTGGGGGAGGAAGGGAAAGGAGATTGTTAGCCGCTTTGAGACTCCTGAAGGGGAGTGAAAGGCGGGATATCAAATCCAAACTACTACTACTACTACTACTACTACTCTTCTTCTTCTTCTTCTTCTTCTTCTTCTTCTTCTTCTTCTTCTTCTTCTCAAAGGTGGGGACAGCTTTGCTGGTGAAGGCCAATGCCTCATCTGGTCCAGCATCCCGTTTTCACAGTGGCCAACCATAGATGCCCAAGAGAACCCTTCTGTCCCCTCTTCCTTAAACAAGAAGTTTAGGACTGACATTCTTTTGAGGGAAACCAATGGGGTTTTTGCAGTTCTTTGTTCTTCCTGGAAACACCACTTAAAATACAAGTTTTGAACCAGTCAAATGTAGAAGTTAGGTGGCAGCCATATCTGATATGTTGAACTACTATGAGTTTGCACTGAGTTGTATTAATTGCTTTATGAATTTGTTTGTTTTAAAAGCCTTATTCAAATGCTACTGTGTTTTTGATACGATTACAGTCATTGTAAGTTTGCTAATTTTCAATGCTGCTATTATTGTGAACTACCTTGAGCTCCACATAGCGCTTGGCATAGTGGGGTACAACTATTAAATGAAATCATAGCAAATGGCAGAAATCTGTTTAACCAAACTATGGCAGCAGATTCCACAAAGGGGGCTTGCTTCTCCTTCAGCAACCTTTCCTCATTCACAGAACTCTGGTCTCTGCAAAGTGCTATGTGCTCTGCTACATGTTCAGAGCATTTCCCAGCCTGCACTTATTCACCCAGAAAGCTCTATTTTCTCATACGTGTCAAGGGCATGAATCTAAGCAAAACCGAATGCAAGTAATACATCAGAACACAAGAAGACCTACTGAATCAAGGCAGTTTCCCATTTAGTTCTGCTTCCTCTTCTCACACTGGCCAACAAGAAGCCTGTGGGAAGCCTGAAACAGGACCTGAGAGCAACCAAACTTTCCCATTCTGTGGTTTCCAGCAACTGGCATTCAGAGGCCTAAGGCCTCTAGCCATGAAGGCAGAGCAAAGCCATTATGGCCAATAGTTACTGACTGCATGGTTTATTGAATATTTGCAAATAAACTGTAAACAGAGAAGAACATTGGCAGGATTATTGTATTAACCTGCAGTTTTATAAGAGGATATATTTAAAGTAGATGAATAAATGAGTAAATTAGGTGTTTTTAGATGTTCTGAATTGTTTTAAATATGTTTTTATTTCACTTTAATTGCATTATTCTTTGTTGTTTGCCATGCTGAACTTCTTTGGGGGAAAGGGCAGGATAGAAATTTAATAAATAAACCAGTAAATAAAATAAGCCGCCCTTCCACCATTTCCTGCATGCCGAATCCAAGCCATTTATTTCAAGGACCCCACCTTCTCCTCTTGGATAGTGAAACTGATAAAGGTACAGTGAAAGCCATGTCAGTTTCACTCGCTCCCACCACAATCACACCAGGTTCTTTAATTAAAGTATGATGTGTGCAAGAAAAATATAGAATTTGCATATATCAGAACAAGGGATGGAAATGTATTCTATTTCTACCCCTGCATACAAGGTAGGATGAGTAAAGGAGAAAAAAAGGACAGGGCATGTACTTTGCATTGCAATGAATTTTCATTAAAAGTCTAAGGCCCTTTCAATATGCTTCTATTCTGAAACATGTCCTCTGTTTCTTTCCATGTGACTGAATTCAAAAGCCCACATTCTTGTGTAGTCCTTGCACTCTCTCTTTAACTAGGTCAAAATGCACATGTAACATTATACATTTTTTATCAACCTAGCTTTCTGACCTAAATGGCTTATAGTTGTTCTTGGCTTTGAGGCAATCAGCTGGGTTGTGCAAAAGAATCCTTCTTATAACTCACTAAGTTGCTGTTACTGAATGATGTCACAAGCATATGGCAAGGCTTCAATGAATGCCTATGCTCCATGGTGACAAAACAAAAGCATAGCAAATACCCAAAAGGAATGTCGATAAATGTGTATGTTGCAATATATAAGGAACACTATCCAGATATGCATTTCCACTTACTTAAAAAGAAAAAGAAAAATTAGCATAGGAATAGACAGAATTACATTGAATAGCTTTTATGGATTATTGGACGCCTAACCCAGTGCAGATAACCACCATTCTACAACCGTTGCCATAGGCTAGTGTTAAGGTTCCAAGGGGTTGCTCGAGAGCGAGCAGGCAAATGCCTCCCTGCTCGGCTCCGAAGCCTTGCTTTTGATGCCAAAATAAACTTTATCTGTCCAGAGCGCCACTCTCCCGTGGCTGGCTTTTTCACTGACAGAATCCGTGAGTGGGCGGTCCTTAAACCTTCCCCAGCAAAGTAGTTTCTTGACGCCCAGTCTGCGCCTCCCCTCTTGGCGCGAAAGCTTACTGCGCAAGGAGGGCGTGGGTAAAGGAGGACCTCTCTCCTCCCCGCTTTGCCCAGGCAAGGTGTCCTGGCACCACCTCACCTCCTCCGAGCCCTGAAGCTCCTCTCCACTGGAGACGTGGTTACTCTCCTCCGCTGAGGAGGAGCTGCTTCCCATGATCTTTGGGGGCTCTCTGTAATCCACCCGGCTTTTCCCCTCTCCCTCCTGAGCCGATGGCAGTTCCCTGACAGCTAGGGTTACCATACGTCGAGAATTTCCCAGACATTGCCGGGATGCAGCTCTTGGAAACAATGTCCAGGCAGAAATCTCTGGAATGTCTGGGAAAATCTGGATGTCTGGCAACCCATGTCATAGCCTAAAAACTCCTCAACGAAACTAAAAAACTAAAGAAAGCTCAAAAACCTTGGCAAAAATGAAAAAAGCTCAGTAACTTTGCCAAAAAAAGCTCAACAACCTTTGTGTCTGGATTTTCGCTTTTCAAAATATCGCAACCCTACCATGGCCTAAAGCCCAAAGGAGGTTTTAATAATTTTCCGATGGTAACATACAATGGTACCTCGAGTTACGTATGCTTCAGGTTACATACACTTCAGGTTACAGACTCTGCTAACCCAGAAATAGTACCTCGGGTTAAGAGCTTAGCTTCAGGATGAGAACAGAAATCGTGCTCCGGCAGCACGGTGGCAGCAGGAGGCCCTATTAGCTAAAGTGGTGCTTCAGGTTAAGAACAGTTTCAGGTTAAGAACGGACCTCTGGAACGAATTAAGTACTTAACCCGAGGTACCACTGTACTTTAGCTAGGGGATTCTCGCAAGATCAACCTAATTAGAGATGTGAGGCTATAACAGGAGTCCTTCCTGCAAGCAGAGCTGAGGCCTGGCTCAAAGTATGGAAGACCCACAAAACATTGATCCTTTTGCAGGACTGAGCCCAGCTTCAGGGTGACAGAAAGCAAGGCATCCCTAAATCAAATTCTAACATTGATCAAATCAGGCTGCAGAGTTAAAAAGAGATAAAACACAGGGAAAGAAAAATCCTGCTAAGCCAGTGTGTTACTAGAGCCGCAGATACTGAGAATCAAGTCATACTGCTTGTCAGTTGGAGAGGCCATGCATTTGCAAGTAACAAATGCCAGGCAGAGCAGAAATGCAGAATCCACTGAGCTCTACATGAAAGTGCCTCACTTGCTCTGGAGCAACAGGTTTCTCAGGTGTGTAGTCCAGATAACAACATAGTTCCAGGTGCCTAGCTTCAGAATCGCTGCATATTTGCTGCTCCAGAGCATAAAGTTCCGGCAAGGTTGAACAGATTCTTTCTCGCTCTCTTCAATTTCCTTTAGAGACAGTGTGATATGTTTCCCAGCTATTGCACAGAAGCAATCCAATGACTGGTGGCATTTTCGTTGGGTTGTTTAGATGGCTAACCTTTCTGCATTAAGCCCTGGATCATAAGAACCAAATGAGTCAGGGGGCCAGTAGGATGTCAGAGAATTACAATCAAAACATAAACAGGTGGGAATTGTTGGTGTTCTCTCATCTGTCCCGTATCTGGAATGGAAATCATGTCTGGAAGTGTGATTGGGATTTGCTGTTGCTTTTGTAAACGGTGGTGAGTTTCTCCCCATTTAAATTGCGTTTTCTGTGTATTGAACTGAATGAATGGTGTGGAAATAATGACCTCATAAATTACATTAAATTTGCAACTTACGCAGCTAATTATATAAATTTAATTAAATAGTAGATGGTGAGACAAATAACATAGTGTTTGGTGGAAACTGAACTGCAGTGGGATGGAAACAGCGCTGACTGTGGCAAAGATAGGCTGGAATGAAAACCACAGCCTTCTTGCATCCCTACTAGTAGCTTCTAAAAGCACCCCTTGATATCCATTTGTTTTGTGTATTCCATATCTTCCCAGCCCAAATTATTTTACCATTACTACTTGCACTTGCTAGCATACCCAAGCAGCTCCCAAATGCAACCATCTAAGCCCCTTGGCAAGCTTTTACCTTTCAGAAACCTCTCATGTTAAAAAAGCTGCCGGACCAAACATTTCCGTTACCCAGTGTTGTGCCTTTGGACACATGCTAATAGAAGCAAATGCTGTGGGCACCAGCCACAAAATGGCTCTGTGGAGACATGACATAATGTTTGCCACATCTTTAAGAAAACCCACAACCCATTAAAACATAAAAAGAGGCAGGACCACAAAATGGTGCAGGTATCCCCACCCATCAACCACCCTATCAAAGGGTGAAATGGTATCTATGTCAGCCACCACATGAGCACTTAAAGAGGGAAGTTCTTTGCACCTTTCGTTTATAAAGAACCAAGGGAAGGGTAGGCATTGAGTGAAATGTGAGCAGGTTTAAGGGGCGTGTTCAATATAGGAGAGGCTGAACCCATGCAAATAGGAACTGGGCAGGAAGAGCAAACATTCTTTCATGTATAGTGGATTTTTAAAGAATATATTTACTGAGATTTTACATGGTCGCCATAGAAGTTCCTGGCAGACACACTGGTGCCCATTGGTACAATGTTGGCAACCCCTAAGACCAAAGACTAATGCCACCACTATGACCTATCCCATACGCTTCCCTGTTGGTTGTAACTGAAGTGTCATTTGAATTAACTGGCAATGTCTTTCAAGCTTTTCACATAGAGCCTTCAGCCTGGAAAAGCACATGCACTAGCCCTGAGCTATGTTCCCATCCCATCCGACCCCTGGAATAGGATTGGAAACATTCAGCCCGAGACTTTCTGCATTTAAAACATATGCTGCTGCTGTTCCCAATTAGAGATGGAATAAAGATGCTGAAATAATTGGTTAGCTGTGTTTTTGCAGGGACCACCAGTAGCAGTTCCTTTGCCACCAACTACTGATGTGATTCTACAGCATGTGAGCTCTTGTGTCCTGAAAGCATCTGTGCAGCAAATAAAAGAGCAAAATAAAACCAGATGGACTAAATAGTGATGACACTTTTCTCTTGGGTTTCACTTATTCACCTCCCAGGAGTGTTGAAGGGTGTTAATTAATCAGCAAATGTTTATTCAGCACTTTCGATGTAGACATTCTAAATATTTTTACTTCTGCCTAATCTCAGCAACCTACATAGTGACTCATCATGAAAGCCCCCAATGATAGAATGAAGAATTGAATATTTACTATGTCTGCAGAAATGGAAGAATCTCTTCGGTTTCATTCCTACATGCAAGTAAAGGATCTTCTGTCAGGATACTTTAGCTTGGTCATTGCTAATCTAACAAGTCCAATCCTTTGTGACTCTGCCTAAAATTTGTTTTCTAGATCCCAGAGTAGTTTAACTTCTGTCTTAATATTATAAATGTATCCAAATGGTTTGTGCTTTGAAATGGAAGATTATTTTATTAAAAACATAGTGGAAATTTGTAATGATGTACAAATATAGGTTTTTGAAAACGTAGATTTACAATGCCAGTGCAGGTGATGGGGCTTCCTTGCTACTTTGGGAGCCTTTTTGTCCTTACCTTGTGGGGTGTGACAGCTGCCCATCAAAAAGCATGAAGCAATGCTGGCCATCAGTGTACCTGACCCCCTTTAAATAAAACTAAAAGGAAGAATTTGTCCTTCAGCAATCTAACAAGATAAACCCCTCAGGGATCAGGTTGGGAAAAAATAGATAAATACATACACAATTTTGCATACATGTGCGTGTGTGAAAAATTGGAAGAAAAGTGTGAATAGTTTCAGCTCAGCCCTAAAATAATCAGTGGCACATTTGAAGAAAGGTCATGGTTTTCGCAGCATGGCTCCGTAAACTTTAACAGTTTCTGGACAAAAACAACGTCTTCTTCTTTGTGTGTACTGTGCTAAAGGCAGACTCTCTGCTGTAGAAAGCCACTGCAGTACATATATTCATACAACTTGATTTCCTCTCCCTTTTGCAGAACAGAAGGGCCACTGCTTTTTCTAATGTTTGGAGAAATGGTACAAACAGCTCTGACACCAGTCCTTTCCCCTATTAAATGAGTTCTACTCAATGACTATTTGTTGTCCAAAAGAACAGTTATTGTAATTAGACCCAACATGAGAGCAACCTGTGCCACTATTGAACAGTGTAATTTAGGCATGATGCAGAGCTACTGGCTTCTGAAAAGTGCAAATTAACAATTACGCATAATAGTACACACTTCAACACACAGGATTTAAGGAACAGAGTATAATTATATGTGCCTAACATACTTAGGAACCAATATATCATTCGTTCCACTTCTGGTGTTCAGGAGGCTTGAGCTATTGCTTATGAAGCCAAAATGACGCCACACAAAGGCGGGTTTCAGCAGACTTTAGAAACCCCTAAATGGAAAAGAACCCTCAAAATAACCTAATGAGAACTGAGCTTCTAATGTGACTATGACTGCTGACTATCTACATGGATGGCAAGGCGGGGTGGAGGACAGGAACTGTGTAGGAAGAGGAATGGAATGGAGTGTCATAGAGAAGGGAAAGGCTGACTGACAGGAACGGTAAACTGGAGCACTCTGGACTGCAACGTTTTGTTGCAAGCCCTGCTTGTGTTCTTCAAAGGGTGGCCAAGACCAGAGCATTCAATCAGACTCCAAAATCGCCAAGGGGGTATAATTTTATACATTTCCTAGAGTTTTCCAGTGGAGCAGGAACTTGGTTATGGGGTTGATGCAAATAGGTAAGATTAATGGAACAGTGAATTATGAAGGTGAGCAAAAATACTCCTACTATTGAGCAATGGGCCCAAGGGACCTGGAAAAAAAAGGAAATTTGAGACATGGCCACAAGCAGAAAAAAATGTGCTCAACCTGTATTTGGTCTGCCACTTCAGACAACTAGTATGGATTTGCATGAATGAACTCTCCTCTGTTCAAAATAATTCCCTGCATGCAGGAAGCTAGCTAGTCAGGGTAAAAGCTAGAGCTCAAGGGAAATCTACAAGTTAAAAAAAAAATTATAAGGAATTTGTTTTTCATTTGTACAGAGGAATCGTGCAAATCCTCACTGGCAGTCTGATGTGGAACTGTCCAGGAACAGTCTTGCCTCTTCAGAAGCTCTTTCTTAGAACTAGCTCTCAAATAAGACTAGGAACTGAAAGTGCAAGAACTTCAACCTCTTTGCTTTCTGTTGCTGTTGTTTGTTTATATTAAATTTGTGTAGCAAGTAATGTGCCGAGATTAAGGATTTCTCAGTTCCTTCCTCACATTTCTCAGTTCCTTCCTCACAGTTTCAGTGAGGAAATCATGTGGATATATCCTTGCAGTGTGGAATGAAGCACTTCAGTGATGTGAATAATTATATATTGTCTCCCTGTATTCCAGTTTATAAGACTGGATGCAAGGGAGCACAATCATACGAGTGGAACCTTGCTTGTGAACATAGATAATAAAGAGTGATTGTTAAAAATGTTTAGCATTAGGGATGCTTTGTTTGTTTTAGAATTAAAATGCTCCCCTTTACACATAGAGGCACATGATCCTCTCTCTTTTTTTGCATGCATAATCAGAGTAATGTAACAACAACAACAATAAGCTCAGCTATAAAGTAACAGCTTTTGGTTTTACCAAAGTCTAATGCTAGAGAACGCATTGTGAATGCACGTGTTTCATCGACTTGAATGACTATTATTTAGATTTTAGATAAATGATTTTATGGGATGCATGTGTGTATATGTGTGTGCATATTGTTAACTGCATATTTTAATAATTACGTATTTTAAAATTTGTTGAAATTTATATTTGAAAAGCAAATGCATGGAACATCCCCTTCTACCCAATTAAAATATATATTAAAAGGCTTACTTGCCATTTTTTATCATACCAGATAAAGAATATTTCCACGTGATACTTTTAAAGTCATGGATATCAATATAGTGGTACCTCGGGTTACAGACACTTCAGGTTACATACGCTTCAGGTTACAGACTCCGCTAACTCAGAAATAGTACCTCGGGTTAAGAACTTTGCTTCAGGATGAGAACAGAAATCGTGCTCTGGTGGCGCGGTGGCAGAGGGAGGCCCCATTAGCTAAAGTGGTACCTCAGGTTAAGACAGTTTCAGGTTAAGAACAGATCTCCAGAACTAATTAAGTTCTTAACCTGAGGTACCACTGTATATTCAAGGTCAGATTCAACACCCGGTTAAAGACAGTATCAACCTGTAAATTGACAGAGAGAACAATAGAGAATGCTTTCGCACACTCAGGATGCTGTTGCTGGTGGCTGACTCGCAAAAAGGTCCGGGTCATTCATGGCCAAAAGCAGTTAGTGAGATGATGAGCTCAGAAAGAGCATGGTGTGAGCCTGAGCTTGCTGGCTTTGCGCTGTTTATAAATGAGGATATGAGAAGCACTTTAGGTGATAAAGCGACTTGCCTTATTAAGAATGTATAGCCCACAGGTATTTAACATGAAGCCAGTTCCTTGGCAGCTGCAATACTAGGCAGATTAAAAGAACTATGAGGAAATGAATTGATCCGGCGGAATCCAAGTGGAACCAACTTTGCAAGCAAGAGAGTAATAAATTTCCGCATGTACGCCTCTCTTGCCTAAAGGTGATGAGAGGTACATGAGCAGCTGATGATAATATGACATTAATAAGGCAAAAAGCTTTCATGAGGGATGATTGGACTCTGCTTATAAACAGCATATCAGCAACCCTGAATAAATGATTACACCCTGAGCAGGAAAAGACAGACCAAAAAATACCAGTGGGGCAAAAGAGTATAGTTCTAATAGGCACATTAAAGAAGGTCACTGCAAATTGAATGCAGCTCCACAGCTATGCAGTACCTCAGTTGCTGATGATGTTGATCCTATCATGTTCCATCTCCAAAGGTACTGGAAAAAATGTGAATGAAAGCTCTCTCTTTTCTCAACTAGATGATTATGTAGAGACAATAGCAGCAGCGTCCAAGCCAAGCCAATTCCATACATATTTCCAGAAACTTTGTTGTCGGAACAGAAATACATTAGCTATGTTAGTCACAACAACAGAAACTATATCCGATCCATGGGATCTGTTGGTGGTGGTAGCAGCTGATATTGTGGGGTGGAGCTATGAAGCCGCCTTCCAAACACCGGTATGACTGCTGTTGACTTGGATGGGTCTGAGAGTGGGGCAACGATCAGGCTGCACACATACACTGGTGGGACCAATTTGACATTCCTTCTGGGGCACCCATGCCGCCCCAACTTTGCCATTGCCCTGCTCCAGCACCAGTCCTGTCCAGGTAAGCTACAATGATGTTAGTGGTGGGAGAGAAGCTACTGTCTGTCACACCACAGAATTGCTTAATTTCACAGCAACCACTTTGGGTATGCATCAGGCTAGACGTCTTTAAACCTTCTTTTCCCCACCAATAATCTATTGCGTTGAGTCCAATTCTTCTATTTATAAAAATTAGCTTGCCTTTTTTCGAGTTTCCAATTTGCTGGATATACTTTTGTTAATATTTTGGGATAGGACTTTCACTCCATGATGTGCTCTACTGGCAAAATTGTTTACATATTCATTTACCCACATAAGGAAAACACAAAGGCTAAGAGAGCTTCTAAAATGGCCTCAGTTTGAGGTTTGAATTTCTAGCTTTTGTCAAGCCTTGGTGGTACCTGATCATCTTGCATCCTCCCTCTTTTGAGATTACTGATAAATTCACCTTGAAATCTGATTTTCTGTGTGTGATTCTCACATTGAAGAAGTCTGGCTTACATTTTTTTTAAGAAACCTTTTGCACGCAGCTAGATAACAATCCTTTATCTCACCTTTCTCATTCTTTCAAGGTTTTCTTTAATAATTTTATTAGCATACCTATCACATGAATGCTCAAAAACAGACAAGCTTTTGCGACTCTGCATTCTACATATTTTGAAGAGTGATATATTTTAATTTTTATTCTAAAAACACACCTCCAAACATTACAAAGCTGATTAAAATGCACACACAACCCTACTCAGGAATGGCAGCTTCAATAAAATATTGGGGGTGGAGGGAACCAGACATCATTTGAATGGCAATGTCTATTAACTTTGGTGGGGCCCGGCCCCCTCAAATATTTTAGGGGGGGCAAAGGGACCTAAGCCCCTAGGAACTGACTCCTATGATCCTACCACCACCAACCCCACCATTTGATAATACAGTAAGAACAAATAAATTATTGTTTCATATTGATGGGGAACACACACATACACAAACACACAAAGCTATCTTGCTTGGAGCCCTCTTGGAAAAGTTTATATTGCCAGTGCTGTTTCCTTAACAAGTTTGATATCAACTGTATGTATCTGACCTCCCAGTGTGCCAATTTGAATTAAATATTGAGGGGGAGGAGCTCAGGTAAGTCCAGCCCCACTTACATGACAAGGTGCATGCACACCATTTGAATAGCAATGCCCATTAATTTGGGGGAGGGGCAGTCCCCTCCAATATTTTATATTGGAGCTCCTTCAGCCCCTAGGAGTTGACTTCTATGTGGCCTACTTAGGGTGAAGTTGGCTATTTTAAAACAAAACAAAAAAACAGATTCTTATCCTGCTTCTGTTTCCAGCTGTACAAAAAACCATGTGCACTCACAGTTAATTCCTCTTCTGCTCAATTCCTGAGATACTCATAACATTTAGTTTAATCAGCCGATTAGTGGCCAGTGAAATCTCACTCCTTTCAGCGGCATGCTAGGCCCTGAGATAAATTTAATTAAAGATGCTCATAAGTGTTCAAAGGTTCAAGACCTTAACGGGATATTTACTGAACAGTTACTATTTCTTTTCAGAGTGTAGTTTCAAAGCAGTTGCTTGTGGTTTTTTCCTTTTTATTTCTCTTCTAATCCCTGAATGGACAAGTTCAGTACAGCAGAGTTGGAAGTTTCACTATTCCCAGATGTGTAACTCCCAAGTGTAAATAGAGTTTGAATCCTCTGGTACCAAATCTGACCAGATATTTTCTACCACATCCTATAGATGCGCAGTATGTGGAGGTGATTCTCCCACCAGTTGCCTCAGAAGCACTCTACAACTGCAGAAGGGAGCTATAAAAAAGATATTTGATAATGATTTTTATCTCCCTTTTTCCAAATTTTAGTAAAAATATTCCAAAAAAAGATCCAGAAACTAGGAGGTGATTTGATTTCTATCTGTATCCACAGCTTTGGGGAGCAGCGCTACAAAGATTTCAGGGACATTCTGTGTCCTTCCACTTCAGCTTGTTATCTGAGAGTGAATTAGATCTGTTACAAACTAAATTCTCTTTTTCCTGCATTCAGTATAATGTGGAATCTAAAAAAAAGCTGTAACTTTTTTGAACTTTTAATAGAAGTGGATGAAATTTTCAGGAATATCAACCATTCCAGGGTGGATTAAGCCTGCCAAATGCAGGTTCTTTTGTGCAAGGCACCTTAAAAAACCCCACTTCTAATGGAAACGTCTATAACATTCTCATTTTATACCCAAATTGGATGCAATTTGCAGTCGTAGTCATCCCTTCTGAGGGCTTGAAGCCTGTCAAATTTCTGAATGGTATCCGCAGTGATTCTCCAGCATGGGTGAGCAATGTGAATATGGGGTGGGGGGAAATAGCGAGGATTTTAAGAAAATACAGGGTGGGTTAAATGTTGCTCCCAGAAAAGACCCTTTTACCGCAGGGATTGCTTTTGGTGGTGTTTTTTTCTCCTCTGTGGATGGTTGGGGCTAGATTCTTTTCTCCTTGGGGAGTGAAATAGCTTTCCTTTGACTTGCACAGGAACTCTGAGAACTGTAGCTACATGAGGGAAATAAGTGTCTCCAACAAAACTAAGCACCAAGGCTTTTTCCCCCGGCTGGAACGTTCCAGAACAGCGTTCTGGCACCTTTCTGATGGTCCCCGGAAGTGTGGGGGGAGAGATCTGACCAGCCTCAGCAAAGCTGAGAACTTTATATAGAAAATAAGAAGCAACGTGCATATGGAGGGCATTTTCTAGTTTTGCAATGCATTTACTAAGCTAGTCACAGACAAACCATACATTTAAAGTGCATGGTTCCTGTAATGAACGGACCTTGGGTCACTCCCCTGGAGTCCCTGCAGCCAATCAGGGCTGGGTGGAGTGTCAACCATTCAGGAGGGAGTGCAAAGTTAAAAAGATAGAACCACGCAGTTTACAGTTAGATGAGGCTTGGAAACCATTTAGATGGGACTGGAAAAGGCTTGGCTAAGGGGTGAGCTGGGTAGTTAGGGGTTTAAAAGGCAGGGCAAACTAGATTGTTTCTTTCAAGGTAAGGAAAAGATTCTAGAAGAGGGCTTTACTTGGTTAGCAGAAAAAATAGCCATTCCAACAGGAATCAGATTATTTAGAAACAGGTTTAAAGTGAAAGTCTTAAACAGAGTTTTAAAAAAACTAAAAATAAAATCATGACATATGTAAAAGTGATTCTGACTGAAACAAAGTGCTGCCCTTATCAGAACAACCATTAAGCTTTAACTTTCATTGAGTGTGCATAAATAAATATCCACTTTTGTTTCCAAATTGCCTCAGCTTTATTACCAGTTTAAGGGATAAGTGGTCACAGGCTTACCTTTTACATCAATTAAAGTCTTTGCTGTGGAATATTAGTCAATGCTACTACATGCAGAGAATTCCAGACCTCTCACATCTCACTGGAAGGCACTGCCTAATTTTAAAACACCACAAACCTGGTACTGTTACTATACTCCCAACTTTATTGAAGAAGTTTGCCACAGTCTCCCAGAATCCTAAGAACTGTAGTTTAACCCTCATAGAGCAACTACTCCCAACACAGTTAACAAACTGCATTTGCAAACTTCCTGATCCCGTGTGCATTTTCTTGACAGCAAGCCTCACTTGCTACTTCTCTGAAAAGTGTGCAAAAGTTTGTCGTTTTAGCCTCCTTTGTAGATCTCTCTTGTCCTTCCAAAATGCCCTTCAGTCTAAAGAAAACTTGATTTGCTGTCCCTGCTTTGGGGATTATGCTAGGGGTTGCCATTTCTCTGCCAAACTATTAGGCGGTGAAGAGAATGCCCTCAGGTCCAATTCAGGAACCTCTCTCTCTCTCTCTCTCTCTCTCTCTCTCTCTCCCCCCCCCCCACCTTACCTCAGCAGCTGAGGAACCTTGAAAGAAGGCTCATTTAATGCAAGACTGCTTTTGCATGCTAATGCAAATTCTGCAAGACAGGCCAAATTCTTCTCTGAATCTCAAAACTTCACTACTTCAGCTGCCGCCGTGCAAACAGAAACTGCATGAGGCATAGCAAAGGTCTCACCCTATGGACCAGAGCCATGTACAGTGGTACCTCAGGTTAAGTACTTAATTCATTCCGGAGGTCCATTCTTAACCTGAAACTGTTCTTAACCTGAAGCACCACTTTAGCTAATGGGGCCTCCTGCTGCCGCCGCGCCGCCGGAGCACGATTTCTGTTCTTATCCTGAAGCAAAGTTCTTAACCTGAAGCACTATTTCTGGGTTAGCAGAGTCTGTAACCTGAAGCGTATGTAACCTGAAGCGTATGTAACCCGAGGTACCACTGTACTAATCTGTTGCTTGATACTGTACACACATAACTGCACCCCTGTCCTATTACAGGGATTTGTTGGGGCGGCCTTGTGCAGGCATTAGAGCATGGTTGCGCTTCTTACAAGCCAATGGTCATTTGCATGCAGAGGAAGTGGGGAAACAAGAGGGAAGTGTAACTGAAGGAGGTTTGTGTGGTGGACAATACCAAAAGACTCACATTGCTGGTCAGGAATTTGTGTTCAAACCCCATGCTGGGTGTGGAAAGCCTCTCAGAGTAGCTGGGGTAACCCAGTCAGATGGGTGGGGTAGAAATAGTAAAATGATGGTGATGATGGAATGAAATGTTAGACAGTATGACAACCTGACATTGGAAATTAAGAGAATGATGATAAACGATTATGTCTGCAAGAATGGCTAAGTTTGATCTCTGACTTAACCCACAACAGATTTCCAGATGCACATGGCCCTTTCAAGTTAGTCCATGAGTTGCAAATAATTTAATGTGTCACTAGAAAGGTCTCAGGGAACCAGGGAATGATTAGGATGGATGAAATGCAGTAAACAACCAGCTTGCCAAGTCAATCATACAATAGAGGGGGCATCAATTCCCCATTAAGGTGTAGAAGTTATTCCACCTCTTAAAAGAAAGGAAGAAGCTTCACTGAATTGTAACTGGGTCACCAGTCCTTTCATGTGACTTGCGCCACAGTAGCTTCTTATAATTCTAAATAAAAGCAGTGACAGTTGTAAAATGTTAGCACTTACACATTTAAATTTGTTTGTTCCCTCTCACTCCCACATACAGTTCTTTTTATTTAAAGATTAAAAAAAAAACCCAGGCCCAAATATGCTCGAGATATTTAACCTTTAAAATGCTGTTGCTCTACTTTTTGAGTTCTGCATGGTTTTTTTTGTGCTGCTCCCCTTTTTAAGGTGGGAAACACTCTCATTTTGCCTTCTAGTCCTTTCCCAAGTTTCCTACTGTGCTTGTGCTGTTGAAAGCTCTTGTGCTAAGCAGGAGATGGCAGGGCTCTTAAAAGCAAACTTGGATGGTGACTGACGACAGAAGTGAAGCCAAAATGGGGCCATTGAGAAACGAGATTGTTGAGTGTCACTTGGAAGAGATAATCAGAAAACTGATTATGTGGGTCTATGTTGAAAAGCTTTCCTAGTGTTTACAGGGAGGGGTGTTGTGGTATAAATAGCATTGCTCTTGGCTTCTTTCTGTTCTTTGCTAATTCTGTCTTTTAAGCACAGTGAACATGAAACAGCTATTGCCCCAAATGAAGGTAGAGACTCTGCATGCCCAGAAAAGCAGCAAAGCATGGCCTGGGTTCACTCTGAGTTGGCTGAGGATCACATATGTGCAGCGTGTCTGGTGTCTACATTGCAGGAAACAGCTGGGCAAGAGGGATGGTTCCAGGGCAGTATACCACCAGCAGTTTTCTAATGAACTTAAAAAGGCAGCCCCAGTCCCTCTTGCCGAAGGAGGAGTCAGAGTCAGAAAAGTCAAGCAAGAGGAGAACAGGGCAGAGCAAGAATCAAAAGTTCCCTTCTTACTCTCAAGACACACACACTCACACATACACACAGTGGCTGAGGAAGAGGGTGCAGAGGGTGCAGTCATCACTGGGTGTGTGTGTGTGACAAAATCAGTTTTAAAATAAAATTTAAAAATTGGGCTCATGAAACTTTTTAGGAGTGATGTGATGACTTAGGCGCCTGCAGGTTCTGCGCTGCCTGAAATGGCAGCATGGGACTTGGGTCTGCCTACTGCCTCTCCCTCAGCCGCCCTACAGCTGAGGGGAAGGTGGTGGAGCGGCTCCAAGCGTTGGAGAGGCTTGCCCCACCCCCATGGGCAGATCACCCCACCTCCATGGGAAGATCGCCCCACCCACATGGGTGGATCGCCCTGCCCCCGGCTGCAGGACACACACACACACCCCGCACCAGACACCTGAGCGCATAGCTACACCTCTGCATACACAAAGCAGCTTCGGCATTACACTATGTGGGATTTGGGATGGGGAAAAATATGGGTCCAAGTATGGGACATTTCCAGTCCCAACCCACCAATAGCACTGGGGAAGCATACTATGACAAAGTGCCTCTAGGAAGGCTATTTCTGTGGGGGGGGGGATATCCCTTGCCCATTCCAGCCTACTCTTCAAAGGAAAACAAGTTGCTTGATTGGTGTGCAGTACCATGCCTAGAGGCCCTGCTATTGAATCAGTGCCTGCAAACCTCCGGGGGGTGGGGGGGTGGTCACTTTTAGTTCCTCCCCAAAATCAGCTTTAAATGAGTCATTGAACTAAACCTTTTGGGACAATTTGAAAAATGGTAGCTTTCTTACCAAAAGGCATCTTCCTATGCTGTGTTATTTTCAGACCAATTTCCTTCAGAACTCAAGAGGAGATTAAGTGAATCTTCTTTTGACCCCCAAACCTGTAAATGTTGCCCTTACATCTAATAGGAAACCCTCTGCAGTGATATTTCTGAAATTTGGCAGGATTCAGCCTTTCAGGAGGCACGAATATGCCTACTAATTTCATCCAATTCTGCCAAAGATCACAAAGTGATAGATGCCCCCCACCCAGTCTTACGGTTTTTAAACATTGACTATCAATCCCAGCTTCCAGAATGACTAATAATGAATGTTTCTAATCATGAAAGTATGTTTCATGACTTTCAGTTTGTCTTCAGTTGAAGAAGACAAGAGCACTTGTTTTGCATTCATAATGTCCCTCGTTCAATGTCTGACATCTGGCTGGGGAAGACCTGTCATACTGGACTAGATCAACCAGGGACCACATCAGGTACTATGTAGAATAGGATGTTCCAGTAAGTTGCCAGATGGAATGCTGGAAAGTTGTTCATAGAGGAGGAGTGTTGTAACTTAATACACAAAAGTGGGAGCCTATAGTTTAAGACCCCTCATTTTGGCAAATCTTCCTGCTGCTTCTGGAGCTCTCACAAACTATCTATGGCACTTGTCAGTCAGCAGGAAACAGTGGTCTTTTATCAATGAAAACTGAGAAAACAAAGAGAACTAAGCATTTTTTAATTTGTCTCTGATAAGTATAGTTTGCTAACAGGAAAGCCACCAAACCGAAACACCAGGTGTGAGCTCTGTAGCAGTTTTTAACAGGACCCTAGCAGCAATCTAAAATAAATGCAGAGTCACCTAGAATGCCTCAGGGAAGTGTCAAAAGAGGAGTTGCGACTGTCTTGTTCTTCCTCTCCCCACATATTCTAGGTTTGTCAAGCAGAGAGATATACATTTCCCTATGGCTACAGAACAAACTCATCCCATTTTGCAAACACTGTGAGGTTTCTTTGCTTTTTTAAAAAAAACAACAATCAAACGGTATATAAATTTTATGATTTTTTTTATTAAAAAAACACTTTGGGTAAGATCCAGAAAAGTAAAAAATGTCTTGGACAGCACTTTAAAAACTATGAAAAAGTGACTCTATAATGAAAAATATTAGGAAGAAAGGTTTGGGAAACTAACACTAAGACATTGTAATTTATGAAAGGTGGCACCACATTCAAACTTACCATGCTCCAACTATTTGGCTGCCCTTTGTGGCAGCTTCCCAATGACATCTCTAGAGTGGTAAAAACTACAAAGTATTCTTAATGCGATTTATAGTCTGCAGTTCTATTTTTATATTCCTAAATGTATTTATAGCCAATAATCTCTGCAAATGCTGTTAGTATTCTATCCACAACATTAGAACTGCTTTTCCCCTTGGTCTATGCCCTGTTGTAACTTCTGGTATATAGTTCAGATAGTTCTTAAAGTGAAAAATCTAATTTAATCACAGGTTCAGGGCAGATTTGGACATTATGTTGTTAGGAAACTGCAAACTTGGGTGAAAATCAGTTGCATTTCAACTCTTAGGTTAACTTACAGATCACCAGTGAAAGAGTCTTCTTGTCTCTAACCATAAAGCTGGCATCATAAATGCTCTTACTTGAGAGTAAGCCTAACTGAAGTCAGAAGGATTCACATCCAAATATGTGCATACTTAAGATCAGATGCATCCTCAAAACTTGGAAGATTTCCTTATTTGCCAACTGGAAGGGAATTTTGATGGAATTTTAATAAAACGGCACATTTTCCTGCTTTTTCTGTAGACCGCTAAAAGTGACTGCTTATTTTGTTGGATGAAAACCTAGACTGACCACACATACTTGTGTCTTTGCTATTGTGACATGTACCCTTTTTAAACTGCATGCAGATGCAAACAGGAGGCAATTTTGATCAGCACAAACAATGCATAGGGAGGGTAAGAGATTAAAGACATCCCTTACAAGCTGTTATCTAAGTCTAAAATCCCCACCCCCACCTCAATGCAGCAGTTACATACCCCCAACATGGGACATCCTATTCCATAATTGCTATTATTATGATGATTATGATGATGATGATGATGATGATGATTATGATGATGATTATTATTATTTGAGCAGCTTTCAACATATATAAAATAATAAAAAAACATTAAGCATTAGAAACTTTCCTTATACAGGCTGCCTTCAAATGTCTTCTAAAGGTTGTATAGTTACTTACCGGTATCTCTTGGCTTGGGGGTCAACAATATTGCTACTCCCTCTCTTCCTGCACATGTGTGCTCCTGTTCCCACATGATTCCCACATGACAACAGCAGGAAAGAACTGTATGCTGATCTTCATTACACCATTTTCTGGCTTAAGAGGGCTGCAAATAGATTTTTTTCTGGAATCAAACAAAATGGAAACAAGGGCTAAACATCCACTATACAGTGGTACCTTGGTTCTCGAACAAAATCCATGTTGGAAACCTGTTCAGTTTCTGAAATGTTCAAAAACTGAGGTGCGGCTTCCCATTGGTTGCAAGAGTGTCTTGCACTCAGTGGAAGCCGTGTCGCACATTCTGGAAAATATTCAGAAACGGAAGCATTTACTTCCAGGTCTTTGGCGTTCGAGAACCAAAACGTACGACAACGGAGGCGTTCGGGAACCGAGGTTCCACTGTATTCCGTTAGCTTTCTGGAACTGGCTTTAACTCGATGCTAAAGCACTAGGGACGCAGGTGGCGCTGTGGGTAAAACCTCAGTGCCTAGGACTTGATGATCGTATGGTCGGCGGTTCGAATCCCCAGGGCGGGGTGACCTCCCTCCCGTCTTTCGGTCCCAGCTCCTGCCCACCTAGCAGTTCGAAAGCACCCCTAAGTGCAAGTAGATAAATAGGGACCGCTTTATAGCGGGAAGGTAAACGGCGTTTCCGTGTGCTGCACTGGTGCAGGCTCGCCAGATGCAGCTTCGTCACGCTGGCCACGTGACCCGGAAGTGTCTTCGGACAGCGCTGGCTCCCGGCCTCTTAAGTGAGATGAGCACGCAACCCTAGAGTCAGACACGACTGGCCCGTACGGGCAGGGGTACCTTTACCTTTACCTTAAAGCTCAAATATAATGTGGAAATTAACCATTAGGGCAGTGGAATAAACTGCCATGTGAATGCAGCCTACGCCTAAGCTGTGGCTGTTTAGGCAACAGGATGATGGGGTCTGGAGTGAGATTGCCTCTTTACCGGCTCCCATATAGCTGAAGTTGTCTTTTTGTTGTCTTTTAGCACTACAATTTCACTCTCGACATGGGGGAGAAATGAAAACAGCAAAGTGTACTCAGCGGGGAATACTGTGTGTCATCTTCTTAGTGCAGAGATTAAATAGAGTGAAGTGAGAGAGACTGCAGAATCAGCATAGCTTTCTGATTGTCACCACTTCAAGTCACCTGGGATATGGTATTATGTGTGGGACCTGCTTGAAAACAACCGTTTGTGCTGGAACACTTCAGAAAGAAGGTGTTAGACGGATTTATTGTAGCACACAGTGAAAATGAGTACTTAGCTCTTGGGATGCTAGATTTCGAAGCAATTTATTGCAGCATTATTTTCCTTTCAATTGATATTAGGGACATTTAGTATTGACATACACAACACTTAAAGGTGACATCAAGTCACATAAAAGCCAGCAACATTATCACAGAAAAAGACATCCCTCTCCCCAATTCATCATTCTCAATTTCCATCTTTTATACAGTCATTCTAAAAGTCGCTGTTTTCATACAACCCTTTCTTTAGTAAGTGCTGGCAATTTACATAGACAACACTGATTGCAGAAAATACTTCCCAGAAAAATCAGCTGCACCTGTTTGTAGCATGTGTTTTCTTTGTTTTCTTTCCAATTCAGTTTCCAGAGTTGGAATAAGCAGAGCGGCAGTTCACAAATCATGAGCAAATTCTTCCTGCCTCTACTGATCCGTCCCATCAGGACTATGGGGAGAGCCCACCATTTAGTAGGAGGGTGTGTGGTTTGTGGGTACAAGGTACCATTTTGAATCGCATGCATTTCCAGTCAAAGGAGATCAGGTTACAAGGTGGCAAAAGGTCTCTCTCTACCTTGGAGAGCTGATTTGTATATCGCCCTATACTCGCAGGTCTCAGGGTGGGTCACAAAAGAAAACCACAATACGAAAACATAAAATACATAATAAAAACAAGAATAACCCAATAACCCCCCCCCCAAGACATTTTTAAAGGGCATAACATTACATATGCTAATTTGATTTCTTGAATCAAGTTTATAAGCAGCAATTACTATAATTTGAACAGAAATCCTTCCCATATTGGGAATACAGTGGTACCTCAGGTTCCATACGCTTCAGGCTACAGACTCCGCTAACCCAGAAATAGTACCTCGGGTTAAGAACTTTGCTTCAGGATGAGAAGAGAAATTGTGCTCCGGCGGCGCGGCGGCAGCAGGAGGCCCCATTAGCTAAAGTGGTGCTTCAGGTTAAGAACGGACCTCTGGAACGAATTAATTACTTAACCCGAGGTACCACTGTACTGGACCTATGAGCCTGCTCAGGCTGCTACTGAGATGATAAATTGACAAGCTACTCTGTGAATCACCTCTCAGTAAATGTGGCTGCATCAGGGTTTAATAGGAGAGAGAGGTGCTTCACACAGTGGTTTAGCAAGCTGCTCTGCGAAGCACTTTAAAGCACCATTGCTTTAAAGGTTGTGAGGTGTGGGGCACGGGGTGAGCTGTGAGGGAGGGATGGGGGAGGAGCAAAGGGAGGGGGTCAAGTGGGAGGGGAAAGCAGTTGGTAAGGGGGTTGGCAGGCAGGTGGGGTTGGCAAGCAGAGTGACCAGGGGCAGCAGCCCCCAGTTTTCCCATTTAAATGTAACATTTTTGAAAAAGCTTATAACAGGGGGGAAAAAACAATTTTACAGGGACCCAGTCTACTCCTGTTTTGCATATAAGAAGATGTACAGGTCAGCCTCAGTAATTGGAGGGATGCCTTCTTTTCACACAGGTCATTAGTGATGTGTGAGCGACTGATAGCTTCTGTTTTCCCACTTAAAAATGTGTGATGCTTTCCGTTTGGACACATTCCAGGCCAAACGCGAAAGCATCGGGACATTGTGTCCCTGACAAAATTAGTCTGACAATGAATAATGCCTCTGTACTTTCCTTTTCTTGCTTTCTTTCCCTCCGAGATACCCCTTCTTGATTATATTTCAGAAATAGATTAATGAATTACAAAATACATTCACGAGAAAAGAAAAATTCGTAGCTGAAGGAAAGGGTGTCATAAAAGTGAACGAGAAATGGGCGCGCCTCCTCAGGAGATGAAAGCATTACCAGAATACCTGAACAGTTCGGATATGAAGCATTCAACCCCATAGGCACCATAAAGTGACACAACCCGGGGGGGGGGGATATATACAGTGCTACCTCTAGTTACGAACTTAATTTGTTCCGGAGGTCCGTCCTTAACCTGAAACTGTTCTTGACCAGAGGCGTGCTTTCGCTAATGGGGCCTTTTGCAGCCTCTGCGCTGCCGGCGCACGATTTCCGTTCTCATCCTGGGGCAAACTTCTCAACTCGAGGTAACTCTTCCAGGTTAGCAGTTTGTAACCTGAAGCATTTGTAACGTGAGGCATTTGTAATTTGAGGTACCACTGTATGAAGACTGAGAAGCAGAGTGCTTCATTAGAATTGCAAAGGAAATGCAAATATTATATTTTACTCATTTCGCTTGTGGAAATCAAGCCTTGCCATAAATAGCAGGTGAGCAGGTAGCAGCCGGCGATGCAGTGTGGATAGTGCTGCACTGCTCTTCTGGTTTTCCGACACCGCGCGTCACTACCAGTTACCAACAAGAGGAGGAGCAAAACAGCAGGGAGATCAGCCTGGGCGCAGCATTGGGTGTGTCAGATTGGCTTCACCCCTCACCCTGTGGCCTCACTCCATCGCCTCCCAGGAACCGTCAGACATGCGGGGCATTAGAAAGCCAGGAGAGCAAGACAGCCCCATCCACAGTCTCCCGCCAGCCGCTACTGTGCAATAACTGTCCCAAGAGCTAGAAAAGTGACAGGTGGGGGTTGACACGAGAAAGAGAAATGGCAATTGTGAAGAAAAGGTCAGTGTAGGAGAGTTTGTGTGGCAGTTACGAGTGTTGGATGGGGACCTGGGAGACTTGGGCCAGTCATTTTCTCAGCCTAACTGACGTCACAGGGCTGCTGTGAGGATAAAATAGAGAGGGTGAGAACCATACAGTCGTACCTTGGCTCCCGAACGCCGCAAACCCGGGAGTGAGTGCTCCGGTTTGCAAACATTCTTTTGGAGCTTCCTGCAGCCAATCAGAAGTGACAAATTGGTTTTTGAATGTTTTGGAAGTCGAAAGGACTTCCAGAACTGGTTCCATTTGACTTCCAAGGTATGACTGTATATGCTTGAACTCAGAGGAAAGGTCGGGTATAACTGTAATAATGTTAGCATCCAACGGTCTTGGGAGACAATGGAAGTGTGTGCCTTCACTGAGAGCCAGTGTGGTGTAGTGGTTAAGAGCGATAGACTCGCAATCTGGGGAATCTGGGTTCGCGTCTCCGCTCCTCCACATGCAACTGCTGGGTGACCTTGGGCCAGTCACACTTCTTTGAAGTCTCTCAGTGTTTGTTGTGGGGGAGGAAGGGAAAGGAGAATGTTAGCCGCTTTGAGACTCCTTCGGGTAGTGATAAAGCGGGATATCAAATCCAAACTCTTCTTCTCTTCTTCAAAGCCAAACCATTGGAGAGCTACAGTAGAGACTGATATGGTAGAGATATGTTTTATTGCAAGTGAGGCAGGTGAAGGCATCCAGTTTTGCTGCTACAGGTGCATCAGGGTGTTTCTTCTCCCTGCTCTCCTCCCAGCGGTCATTTCTCCTATAGTCACATAACCTGACTGTCTGCCTCCAGACACTCCAATTGTCTGCAAGGGATTCCCACACCACAGGATTAATGTTTCCAGCCTTAGTGTCACATTTGCAGACATCTTTGTAATGCAGAGTTGGTCTGCTAATTGCCTAGTTAGAATTGAGGGAATGGGAAGGTGGGGTGAGAGATTACCTCATTCCATCGGTGAGGTAGCTAAGGGGTTGGGAAGCGTTGTGTGTGCTAGACTTTACCAGCCAAAATGTGGCTACAGGCTTCTAGGAAAGATAAACAGTAACTAACAACTGGAAGCATTCGAAGTTCTTTACATATTAATAGGGTATTTCCTTCATTGCTTCGAGAAGGCCACAAGGCTTTACCGGCTATTCTCCCTCAGGAAATACAAGACATTAATCCTCAAAGCACATATTGGCTCTTACTTGCTGCCAGGCACAACCTACAGAATGCATTTAGCATAATAGCAGAAATGGTTGCCATAGTTACATGCAATCTGCACTGTGTACAGTATTATTTTTTTTTACTGCGTTTTGATAAACATTGCCAATTTTTAGGCCATCCTTCTGCACTCGCTGCGTTTTCAGCTGCAGACGTGTAAGCATGCATATAATTTTCCCTCCACCAAGGACTAAATCAGAAAAACATGTACAACACTTGATTTCTCTGCAGAACAAAGACCGGCACGAAACACTGGACCCATGCACTTTGTCCTCCTTCTGCCAGTTATCTACCCTGCCACCCACAGCCTCATTCATTTTTAGTGGCAGAGGTGACCCCACTTGACCAAATAGTGAAGAAAGCACATTGCTTCATCAGTGGTAGTCAACCCCCATTTCTTAGGACAGGGGTGCAGAACCATTTACCAGCTTGAGGGCTACATCTTAATCCATAGCTGTCAACATTTCCCTTTTTTTAAGGGAAATTCCCTTATTCCGAATAGGATTCCTCGCAAGAAAAGGAAAAAGTTGACAGCTATGTCTTAATCTGAACAACCTTCCAGGAGCCATCTGGGGCCAAAGCCACACATTGGTGGAACAACAAATGTACATCTTGCCCTTGTACAGTAGGCCAGTTTCTACATGCACACCCTATCATTGAAATTCTACTCAATATTGATCCAGAGTAGATTCCAATGTATAGTTAGCAGAGTAAAAATTTAAAACATGTTGCAGGATTCCCAGAAAATAGACCAGAGGCAACCCTATTTTATCCAGCTGAGCTTTTCTGCTATTGAAGACAAGTGAGCATAATGGTCACAAATCCAATACGTTCAGGATTGGCACTGATCATAAGAAATCCAGTTGCAGCAGACATACCTTAAACTTACAATAACTTGTAATAAATCTAAACCTTAACACTAACCATACTTATGTACAGAACACCACACCTAAAGGAAAAGAGATAGAAAGAGAAAGTGAAACCCAGGCTCCTTCTGGCCTTACTTTTATAGTCAGCATGACCTTGACAGAAGAGAGATAAGAGAACCTGTTTAAATCAGCTATACTCAGCTTCTCTGAAGATATAACCCAAACATCATTAAGCTTTTGCTTGTTTCTCTCACACAGAGAAGCTTCCAGAACCCTCTTAAATTATTCAGAATAGGCAAGATCTCTACACATCAGATCAATACTTTCTGTACTGAGAAATGCAAACTGACACACACCCCTCTCCATCTACCATCCAGAGTTCAAGAATACTTCTAGCCAAACATAAATGCCTGGGATGCACAGCAAGGCCAGAGAAGGGTTGTGTCCTGTGGAGAGTTGTAATAGCCTGAGCAAGTCCTGAAGGGCTGTATTCAGCCCCTGGGTCTGAGGTGCCTCTCTCCTGCCTGTGGCTCAGTGGATAGAGCAGATATAGTGCATTCCGAATGTAACTGCCAGGTTAGGCTCTTAGGCTGGGTGTGAGCATCACGTAAGGCAATGGTGTGGAACCTCCAGCCCTCAGACTTAATTCAGCCCATCAGCTCCCCTCCCAATTTGGACTGTGAGGCCATTTTGACCAAGCCGCACCCACTTGCCCTCCATCCAACAACCCATTTCACATCATGTGTGGGGCAGAAAAAGCTGTGGCTGGGTCAAAAGGGGATTTGCAAAGCCTCCAGAATTTGTCCGGCCCTGTGCATGGCTTGCCAACCACTTTCCAGGCCTGGCCATCTGCTGATCACTGGGTGGATCCAGTTCCCCACCCCTGATGCAAGTCCTTGGAGAGCGTCCATCAGTCAGAGTATAAATACTTGCCTAAGCAGACCAAGGTCACATTTGCACTACACACTTAAAAGCACATTTCACACATTTAAAGCACCTGGTTTATCCCAAGGAATCCTGGGAGCTGTAGTTTGCAACTCACAGAGTCGCAATACCCAGCACCCTTAACAAACTTAATTCCAAGATTCTTTTCATGAAGGCGTGTTATCCAGGTGTGTGTTAAGTGTCCTTTAAATGTAATCGTGTGGCTCAGCACTGTCTCGATGTAAGGCTGCTTCATTTGAATAATGCCGGCACTGAACACTGTTAAGTACTTTTAACTCCTACCCATTTCGGTGGAAGAATTATACAGATCGTTAGCTTCTGCACTGTAATCAAAGGAATGTTGAAATAATGGGGTTTCCTAATATAAAAATGCCACTGGGATTATTCCCACCTACTTAAGATCAAGCAAGAGCACCCACATTTCTTTGTATCTCTGGAGAGATGTGTTCAGCATGCATAATTTTGTCCAATTGACTACAGTTTCAAAATGAGAGCAGTGCATTGCATTCTTCTCCGTGGAAGATGGACAATGAAATGTCTGAAAATCCTGGAGCGGCCAAGGACGACTATTCTGTCAAGTACCTGGCTCGTCCGTTATAGATTGGAAAACTGCTCAGCAATCTTGTCAGGCTGCTTGTACAAACATATTGATTGCTGTAAGTGGTGTTGAAGGTCCATGAGAATTATTTGCTTTGGCGGGCTTGGGTCAGGTTTGCTTGCTGTACGCATTATGCCCAACCATGACAGTTGAATATTTTCAGTCTCTGCTGTCAGAGATCTTTCTGAAGGATAATTCTCAGAAAGGAACGATGTTGGTCTTCAGCAGAAAGAAAGTCATGGCATTGAGCAACAAACTGATATACTGTGGCATGAGCCTACTTGCATCGGCTTGCATGATTAATATATGCTAATTAGATGCTGCTGTTTAATTAAAGGAGCAGGTGCACAGTTTGGGATACTTCTGGATCCACCATTGTCATTTGAGGCACAAGTGGCCTTATTGGCACTCAGGGCTTTTTTCCAGCCAGAGTTCACGGGAGCTCAGCTCCGCCACCTCTCAGGTCAGTGCCACTGCCATTCTAAGACAAAAAGGGAGGAGATCATGGTGCGATCTGCCACCTCCTTTTCTAGAAAAAAAATAGCACTGGTGACACTCAGTACCTTCCATCAGCTTTGGCTGGTGACCCAGTTCAACTTGATTGGACAAAGAACCTAGCTTGTCTACAGAGGGCCTTCTCGGTAGTGGTGCCCACCCAATGGAACGCCCTCCCGTCAGATGTCAAGGAAATGAATAACTATCTGACTTTTAGAAGACATCTGAAGGCAGCCTTGTTTAGGGAAGTTTTTAATGTCTGATGTTTTATTGCATTTTTAATATTTTGTTGGAAGCTGCCCAGAGTGGCTGGGGAAACCCAGCCAGATGGGCAGGTTATAAATAATAAATTATTATTATTATTATTATTATTATTATTATTATTATCTGCTAACCTTTAGGTTAGATTACTGCAATTTGTTATTTGAGAGTCTGCCTTTGAAGACAATTCAGCTAGTACACAATTATTTGGCCAGGTTGTTGAGAGGAATAAGGAGGTCTGATCCATTGTCACTCCTGGCCTGACTACATTGGCTGCCAATTAGTTTAAGGGCTTGATTCAAAGTACTGATTTTGAGTTACAAATCCTTATGTGGCTCTGGATCGAAATACCTGAGGGAGCACCTCTGCCTGTGTGAACCTACCCAGAGCCTGCATCTGGCATCTGAGGAACTACTTCTTTTGCCCCTCTGAGGGAGGTGCACATGAGATAGGGCCTTCTCAGTGGTGGCTCCAAAATGCAGAATGCTCTCATTAGAGAGGTGCACCCAGCACCGTCATTATCAGCCTTTGGATACCGGGCAAAGAAATTCCTGCTCACCCACACATTTTGCTTTCAATTGTTGTTTATCTTTTAGTCGGGTGGACTAGGATGTGTCCCTGTTAAGTTACTGCAGAACAAGCACTTTTATTTATTTGTGTTCTTTTATCTTCTGATTTATTTCAAATTCAGTATTGCATGCTCTCTCTTTTTTGTCAGTTTGAGACAATGTTTCGTAGCAAGCAACAAATAAATGAATATAAACAAATCTCTATTTAAGTGACACCTTGCTCCTTTGCCTCTTAATTGAAACTTGAACACAAGTAGAGCTCTGATGGTTTGGGCTAAGGGCCCATCTAGCTCAGATTCTGCTTCCAACCTGGGCAGCTCGATGATTCTGGGAGACTCACAAACAGGGCATGGGAAACAGGCATCTAAAGGCCATGCCATATAACAGTGGAATACATTGGCAATGATCTGCCCTAACAAGACAATAGGTTTCTTGTGTTTCTCTTAGTGTGTGGGGAAGGGTGAATTGCCTGCTGAATTGCCTCCATGGCCTGCTGCAAACCCCTGAGCTAAAGCTAGAGAGTTCAAGCTTGCCCAGCATCTAAATTCTCCTCTTGATTTCACAGGTGGAAATCTCGATGAAAGAATCCATGAGTGAAAATGACAGAGCATTGAGTTCTGCTTCACAGGAACTTAGGCTTACTGTCGTCTGCTTCTTGCACAACCAATCAAACAGGCAGTGGTTGTACATGTAGCATACTCCAGAAGTGCTTGTACCATCCGTGGTGTTACTTCCAAAACTTGCATCAGCAAAGATTTCAAGACCTCCAGTCTTCTGACTGGTGAACCTCAGCCTGTAGTGCAAAGTCCCTTTCAAATAGTGGGCTATGCGCTTCAGAGCTTTCCAATCCTGAATAGTAGGATTATTCGCATGTCTGCTAAGCAGGTTAGTGCTTACAGCTATGTCAGGTCTTGAGCATCTAGCAATGAAATTCAACTTGCCAAGAATGCATCTGTACAGCGTTGTGTCAGAAAACGCTTCAGCAGTACTGTCTACCTGGTAACCTGTCACCATCGGTGTGTCTGCTGGGTTTGCATCAACCAAATTCAACCTGGCTAATACATCAGCAATTTTCTGTGTTTGGTGTACCAGAAAATTACCTGCTTGGTCCCTCTCCACCTGCAGAGAAAGATAGTTGGATACCTCACCAAGATCCTTCATGTCAAAGTGCAGCTGAGCTAGGGTGCTTTGATAAAAAGCCTGATTCTTCCAAAACATCAGAAGATCATCAACAAAACATAAACAATACAGTTTGTTTTGCCCCTCCTCCTTGACAAACACACATGGATCAGCTTTACCCTGGTGAAAACCTAGAGAAAGCAACGTCTCAGTGAGTTTTGTGTTCCAATACCTGGCACTCTGCTTGAGACCATATAAGTATTTCCGCAGTTTACAGACCATTCCCTTCTGTATCTGCATCCCATCAGGTGGAAGCATAAACAGCTCCTCCCCCAAAATCCCGTACAAAAAAGCTGTATTAATGTCATGATGGGAAACATGCAGTTTCTCCTCTGCAGAGATCTTGAGCATCAGTCGAATGCTCTCATACTTGACGGTGGGTGAGTAGGTCTCGTGGTAATCCTGTCTTGGTACCTGTGAAAAACCTCTGGCAACCAATCTGGCTTTGTGTCTGACTACCTTGCCATTCTGGTCTGTCTTGGCCTTGAAGACCCATTTGCTGCCAACCAGTCTCATCCCTGGGACTACCGGTACCAGTTCCCAAGTTTGGTTCCTGTTCAAGGAATCAACTTCAGCCTTCATGGCATCTGCCCTTCGTGGCTCTCTCAGATCTGCATACTAGACGCAAGTGTTCTGGACTCATCTCCTCTTTCTTAGGAGAAAAGTGACCAATGGTGAACAGTGGTTCTTCCAGTTCATTGTCAGATGCATCAGATGGTCTGACTGAGGCCTTTGCGCTCTTGTAGTCTGCTGTGTCATCACTGTCACTGACATCAGCAGCAGCGCTGCCCACTGAGCTGGAATCCGAACTCTGATCATCATCATCAGCTTCCTCAGCTTCCTCAACATTATCTGCTTTCTTCACATCACCTTCATCCTCCTCTGGGTAACTCTGGAAAATTCCCACATTTTCCCCCCACTTAGGATTGTACTCAACACTCTTTGTGAACTTTATGGACTTAGAGTCAGTCATCCATACCCTGTATGCACCTTTTTCGTACCCCATGAACAAACCATGTGCCCCACGCTTTCCAAGCTTGTTGCTCTGTGGGGTGTGTACCCACATGTCAGAACCAAAGGTTCTCATGTGCTTGATGCAAGGTTTCTTACCAAACATCTTCTCATAGGGGGTACAACCAATAGGTGATGACAATCTGCGATTAAAAGTGTAAACAAAATTCGACAGAGCCTCCCCCCAAAACTTATCAGGGAGATTGGCATCATGCAACAAGGTTTTCATTCCTTGCAGCAACGTTTGATTTGCTCGCTCCGCAAGCCCATTCATCCATGGCGATCTAGGCGTTGACATGTCATGCTGGATTCCCTTCTCAGTCAGGAAAGCTTCAAACTGCTGAGAAGTGAACTCCCCACCTCGATCAGTAAACAAACAACCAATGCGTTTACCGTGAACATTCTCCAACCAAGCACAGAATGCCTTGAACTTCGGAAACGCTTGCGATTTCTGCTCGAGCATAAACACATGAATGTACCTGGAAAAAGAATCAATCAGAACCATGAAGTACCTTGCTCCTCCCAAAGATTGTGCAAGTGGACCAACCAGGTCTGCGTGCAATAGCTGGTAGGGTTTGGAAGCCTGCCTGCTAGACTCCTTGCCTTATGGAACAACCTTCACCTTGTTCTCTGCACAAGATACACATTTCATGTGAAACTTACAGGGTTTGATGTTCAAACCCTCAACCATCTGTGGCATCTTGGCCAGTGCCTTCCAAGAGAGGTGACAAAACCTTCTGTGTGCATCGTGAATGCATCCTGCATGAAGAACTTTGTTAGTTTGTGCAACACAACAAGAATCAACATTAGACACAACAGCACCATTGTCATTATAAGTTATACAGAACAAACCATCTGTAAACTTTGCATGCAAAATGTCCTCTTTGCCTTTTCTGATGACACAGACGCTCCTCTTGAAGGAAATCTCAAAACCATGCCCAGTAAGCTGTGGGACACTGAGCAAGTTGTCTGCAGCACCTGGAACATATAGTACATCTTTGATGGTAGTGTGCAGACTTGCCAGTCTCACAGTCCCTTCTCCTGCAATTCACAACGTCTTTTCATCAGCCAGGTGGATCTCACCTTCTTGAGGTTTGAAGGAGATAAAGAGATGGCAGTCCTTTGAGACATGGCGGGTACACCCCGAATCAACAACAAACCTGGCTTTGGCCTTTGGAGCAGCTTTTCCAGCAAGCAAAACCTTGTTTTCCATTGGCGTGGGCTTTTGCAGCTTGCCCCCCTGCTCCTGGCCATCAAACTTGCCTTTAGCCTTTGGTGAAGCTGTGCCAGCAAACAAAGCCTTGTTTTCCACTGGCGTGGGCTCTTCACCCTCCCTCTGCTTCTGGCCATCTGCAGGCATCTGCCTCTGTTTACTTCTGGCCTTCCGGTATCTGTGAGGATGACCTTGGCTCCCATGAGAAACAGAGCTCTCAGCTGCCGACTCCTTGGTTCCCCCTGGAGGCTGGAATGCTGCCTGGGATGACGTGACAGTCAGCTCCCCCTGCAGCTTGCAACCGGTGCCCTCAGCATCCCTGCATTCACTCGCATTCTGGGAAACAGCCAGGACCTCCGATGCAGTCAAATTCTGGGCTGGGATGACTGGCAGATGAGCTATCTTCAAAGCTTTCCACATCTTACGTGCAGTCACGTTGCCAGCTAACGTTTTAATTTCCTCCAGAGAGACGGACAAGACTATTACGTCAATGGCCCTCGAATTCTGGGCTCTCCATCTATCTGTCAGAGGAACTGGAGGGGTTTCAGACACAGTATGCCACACTCCAAACTGACACAGCAAACTCTCACACCATTTTGCCTAGGTTTTATAATTGTGCCGATTTAACTTTGGGCACTCAGCAGCCTCAGAAGCTTGGAAAGACTCCATTCCAGCTTTTTACTTGAGCCGTGAGTCTTATTCACTTCAGAAACGTCTTATCTCGGCAGCTCATAAATCTTGAGGCCTGCTTGGCTCGACTCCCAGACCAATTAGGCCTGCCGGACATCAAAAGCTCTTGCCGCGGCAAACAGAAAAGCCTTACTTTCACTTTTCCTCCACATACCTTTCAGCAGTCTGTCGCAGTCTTACTCTCCTGTAAGTGCCGTGAATCTGGGCCCGAAACCTGTTGTTGGGATACTGGCAGGGAGACAAAGTCCATCATGGCCCCAAGCCGTCTGCCGGACGATCCATCGATCTCCCGTAGGCACTCAGTATCAGCAATTAGTGACATGAGTTTCTAGAAAATATCTTGCCACATTCCAGAGCTCATGCACACTCTATCAGCAGATAATGCACAGCAAAAGTCGCACTCAGGAGAGCATTATTTACAAGTTTTATTCAGCGTTGCTCAGAACAAAGAAAGACATGACTGCCTGCGTCAGTGTCTCCAGACAGAGAGTGAAACAAAAGCAAAGACACAACAGAAACATCCTGTGAAAACAGGAAATACGCAGACTCTGTGACTCACAGCTTGCTCCCTTTTAAGGTGGAACGGAAATATCCTAACAGGGTAGACACCAATATATCTGGACTGACTTCATTGCAAAACATTACCTCAAAGTGCATATACAGTGGTACCTCAGGTTACATACGCTTCAGGTTACAGACTCTGCTAACCCAGAAATAGTGCTTCAGGTTAAGAACTTTGCTCAGGATGAGAACAGAAATCGTGCTCCAGCGGCACGGCAGCAGTGGGAGGCCCCATTAGCTAAAGTGGTGCTTCAGGTTAAGAACAGTTTCAGGTTAAGAACGGACCTCCAAAACTAATTAAGTACTTAACCCAAGGTACCACTGTATTGTCCATCTAAGGTTTTCTACCTAGTGCATATATTGTCCTCCAAGTTTTTCTACCTAGTGATGAGTGAGTTTCACCAACTGGATTAGTAATGGGCCTTTCTAAACCAAACTTGAGTATCTGCAACACTGTGGACTGGAATTGACAAGGAAATTCGGGAGCCATGAGCCTGGTCTGCAAGGAGCTATGCAGAAAGAAACTTCTGAAAAAGTAAGACATATATTTACTGGCAAAGTATCTATTCACATGGAGTGGAATTCAGGGAACATATCAGGTAGAGATAGTTGCAAGGGAGTGATGTACCAGGTAGGTACGACTTACATTATACAGCTTCCCATGCAAAGACCAAGGTCTGACCTGGAAGCATTTGTAGCTAGGCTAGGTCTAGAAAAAGCAGCGGTTTATCTGCAGATGTGGCCACATTGGGCCCTTAAGAGGATAGTCATGTGCTGCTCTGCAAGGGGCTGAACTCATGCAGATCTTGAGAACAAATGCTCGGTTTTCAGGTCATTCTGCTTATTTTGTAGCTAGCTTCTGTTAAAAATGAAAAATAAAAGTCACGGAAGGATATTTCATTACCTTCCAGTGCAACTCTGCTATAAGCTTGAGAGATGAGGGCCTGAATAGGAGAAAGGAGAATGAATCAGACTTTAATGTAATTTAAACGATTTCAAAGTCATTATGAGTGATGGGGATATGATGGAGAAAATCCATACAATACGAAAATGTCAGCTCTAGCTGTAACTGTAAAATATCAGGCTGAAAATTAAAACGAAGATGTTTGTGTTTTTGTCAACTGTCCATTATTGAACAGCTCTATTTAAAACAAAACAAAACTGGCCCTTAAAAATTAAAGAAATGTTTTTTGAGTTTTGACTAATTTTTGCCTTTGGGAAGAAATTTACTATAGCGAGATTTTTGAAGAAACAGCGAGTGTATTACATTTGAAGATGTCATTTAACATTTAATAATGAATAAAGTGCCGGGAGCTAACTTACGAGGTCAGTTATATCCTTTGGGATAAATATTGCTTAAAACAATAACCTTTAAAAGTTTTTTTTTAGGGTTTAGAATGGTCTATTGAATAATAATAATAATAATAATAATAATAATAATAATAATAATTTATTATTTGTACCCCGCCCATCTGGCTGGGTTTCCCCAGCCACTCTGGGCGGCTTCCACAGAAACCAAAAAACACTAAAATATCATACATTAAAAGCTTCCCTGAATAGGGCCGCCTTAAGATGTTTTCTGAATGTCAGGTAGTTGTCCATCACCTTGACATCCGATGGGAGGGCATTCCACAGGGCGGGCGCCACCACCGAAAAGGCCCTCTGCCTGGTTCCCTGTAGCTTCGCTTCTCGCAATGAGGGAACCGCCAGAAGGCCCTCGGCGCTGGACCTCAGTGTCCGGGCAGAACGATGGGGGTGGAGACGCTCCTTCAGGTATACTGGGCCGAAGCCGTTTAGGGCTTTAAAGGTCAACACCAACACTTTGAATTGTGCTCGGAAACGTACTGGGAGCCAATGTAGGTCTTTCAAGACCGGTGTTATGTGGTCTCGGCGGCCGCCCCCAGTCACCAGTCTAGCTGCCGCATTCTGGATTAGTTGTAGTTTCCGAGTCACCTTCAAAGGTAGCCCCACGTAGAGCGCATTGCAGTAGTCCAAGCGGGAGATAACTAGAGCATGCACCACTCTGGCCAGACAGTCAGCGGGCAGGTAGGGTCTCAGCCTGCGTACCAGGTGGAGTTGGTAGACAGCTGCCCTGGATACAGAATTGACCTGCGCCTCCATGGACAGCTGTGAGTCCAAAATGACTCCCAGGCTACGCACCTGGTCCTTCAGGGGCACAGTTACCCCATTCAGGACCAGGGAGTTCTCCATACCAGCCCGCCCCCTGTCCCCCAAAAACAGTACTTCTGTCTTGTCAGGATTCAACTTCAATCCATTAGCCGCCATCCATCCTCCAACCGCCTCCAGACACTCACACAGGACCTTCACCGCCTTCACTGGTTCTGATTTGAAAGAAAGGTAGAGCTGGGTATCATCTGCATATTGATGGACACCCAGTCCAAACCCCCTGATGATCTCTCCCAGCGGCTTCATATAGATGTTAAAAAGCATGGGGGAGAGGACGGAACCCTGAGGCACCCCACAAGTGAGGGCCCAAGGGTCTGAACACTCATCCCCCACCACCACTTTCTGAACACGGCCCAGGAGAAAGGAGCGAAACCACTGTATAACAGTGCCCCCAGCTCCCAGCCCCTCTAGACGGTCCAGAAGGATGTTATGGTCGATTGTATCAAAGGCCGCTGAGAGATCCAGCAGAACTAGGAAACAACTCTCACCTTTGTCCCTAGCTCGCCGGAGATCATCAACCAGTGCGACCAAGGCAGTTTCAGTCCCATGATGAGGCCTGAACCCTGATTGGAAGGGATCCAAATGGTCCGCTTCTTCCAGGCGTGCCTGGAGTTGTTCAGCAACCACTCGCTCAATCACCTTGCCCAAGAATGGAAGATTTGAGACTGGGCGATAGTTGGCCATACTGGCCGGGTCTAAAGATGGTTTTTTAAGAAGCGGTTTAATGACCGCCTCTTTCAGCGGATCTGGGAATGTTCCCTCACAGAGGGAAGCATTCACCACCCCGCAGAGCCCATCGCCCAGCCCTTCCCGGCTAGCTTTTATAAGCCAGGATGGGCAAGGATCAAGGAGACAGGTGGTTGGTTTCACTCGTCCAAGCAGCCTGTCCACATCCTCGGGGGTAACGGATTGAAATTGATTCCATGCAACTTGACCAGACAGGGCTCTAGCACTCTCCCGCCCCAGCCCTGCTCCCACGGTGGTGTCTAGCTCCTTCCGAATATGAGTGATTTTATCTGCAAAAAACTTTGCAAAATCGTTGCAGGAGATCTTGGGGTCTTTACAAGGCCCCGATGGTAAAGGTGGTTCCGTTAAATTGCGGACCACCTGAAAGAGTCTCCTGCTACTATTTTCTGCAGATGCAATAGAGGCGGCGAAGAAAGTCTTCTTTGCCGTCGCTATCGCCACTTGGTAGGCTCGACGTTGAGCTCTAACCTGTGTCCGGTCAGATTCGGAGTGAGTTTTCTGCCACCGACGCTCTAGCCGTCTCAGCGATTGTTTCATCGCCCTCAGCTCCGAAGAAAACCACGGGGCTGTCCGGGCTCCATGCAATCGGAGAGGGCGCTTCGGAGCCAGACAGTCGATAGCCCTGGTTAACTCCGCATTCCAGCGGGCCACCAGGGAATCAGCTGAAAGGCCATCAACACGGGATAAAGCATCCCCTACCACTCTCTGGAAACCATTTGGATCCATTAAGTGGCGGGGGCGGACCATCCGAATTGGTCCCACCTCCCTGCAGAGGGGAAGGGTCGCGGAGAAGTCCAGTTGCACCAGGAAGTGATCTGACCATGGCACTTCTTTGGTTTCATTTTTACTTAGTGTCAGATCACCCACGTCGCTAGAGGTGAATACCAGGTCTAAGGCATGTCCATGACTATGAGTTGGGCCCAACTTATTCAGGGACAGCCCCATGGAGGCCATGCTTTCCACGAAGTCCCGAGCGGCCCCTTGTAAGGTCGTGTCGGCGTGGATGTTAAAATCCCCTAGGACAACCAAACTAGGTGTCTCCAGGAGAACATCCGCCACGACCTGAAGCAGCTCGGACAGGGAATCCTTGGTGCAGCGGGGAGGTCGGTACACCAAAAGGAATCCTGTACTGCCCCTATTGCCCAACTTCCAGAACATGCACTCAGAAAACTGGGTCTTCCCAGTAGGACACCTGGTGCAGACTAATGACTTCCTAAAAATCACTGCAACCCCCCCTCCCCGCCCACATGACCTGGGTTGCTGTGCGTAAGAGAAACCTGGTGGGCAAGCGGCAGCAAGGACGGGCCCATCTGTCTCATTCAACCAGGTCTCTGTCACACAAGCCAGGTCAAATCCTCCATCCACAATCAGGTCGTGGATGGCAGTGGTTTTATTCACTATTGACCTGGCATTACACAGCAACACCTTCAGGTTATGTGGGTTTCCCCTGTTGATTCCAGTATCCATCTGGTCAAGGCCAGACCCAGAGGCAGGGATAGTCTTCAAACAACGACTAAACCTGCCTCCTCGGTAATGACATGGTCTGGTCTTAGCGTAACTCCGCCTCCTGCCCATGATCACCGAGATCGGATGTCCCAGTGCTTCCCCCCCTGTGGAACTTGTCCCAGCCATCGTGTTGGCTGGGGCCTCACTCCCAGGCAGCCCTGATCCCACCCCTTAAAAACAAAACACAAACTATACAGAACCAATAAAACAACAGAAAACAAAAACAGAACAATTACACTAAAATTAATCCCCAACCAAATATCCATTACACCCACCCACCCCCAGCAAGAGAAAAAAGGAAAAAAAGAAATACAAATTTAAATTGCCACCGACTGCTTGAGGACATTTTAAAACACATTGGAACAGGGAAGCAATTGCAGAACACTTCCCAGCTTCCCCAAAAGTTTGTTCCAAATAAGGGCCTGGGCCACGCCCCCTGGGCCAGTTGGAGGAGGCCCTGGAAGGGAGCAGGCCCTGCAGTCCTCACCCAGCCGATGGTCCGAGGCTTCCCTGCAGCAGGAGTCCCTTTATAGCCGGGAGAAAGGGCCTGGGCCACGCCCCCTGGGCCAGTTGGAGAAGGCCCTGGAAGGGAGCAGGCCCTGCAGTCCTCACCCAGCCGATGGTCCGAGGCTTCCCTGCAGCAGGAGTCCCTTTATAGCCGGGAGAAAGGGCCTGGGCCACGCCCCCTGGGCCAGTTGGAGAAGGCCCTGGAAGGGAGCAGGCCCTGCAGTCCTCACCCAGCCGATGGTCCGAGGCTTCCCTGCAGCAGGAGTCCCTTTATAGCCGGGAGAAAGGGCCTGGGCCACGCCCCCTGGGCCAGTTGGAGAAGGCCCTGGAAGGGAGCAGGCCCTGCAGTCCTCACCCAGCCGATGGTCCGAGGCTTCCCTGCAGCAGGAGTCCCTTTATAGCCGGGAGAAAGGGCCTGGGCCACGCCCCCTGGGCCAGTTGGAGAAGGCCCTGGAAGGGAGCAGGCCCTGCAGTCCTCACCCAGCCGATGGTCCGAGGCTTCCCTGCAGCAGGAGTCCCTTTATAGCCGGGAGAAAGGGCCTGGGCCACGCCCCCTGGGCCAGTTGGAGAAGGCCCTGGAAGGGAGCCTTCTCCAAGGCCAGTTGGAGAAGGCCCTGGAAGGGAGCAGGCCCTGCAGTCCTCACCCAGCCGATGGTCTTTTGCAAAAATAAGAATAAATCTCTGTGAGAGAAAGGTTTACATTTGAATTTAGTACTGAAGAATGGAGATTTATCTGAATTAGATACCTTGCGTAATTGAATTTTAATTGTATTAAGTGTGCTATTGATAGATGTTGATTTGATTGTTAACCACTTTGAGAGTTGGTCTTGTTTGCAAAGCAAAAATAAATAGACAATAAACTCCATTCCAGTGATTCTCAAACTTTTTTTCTCTGGGCCTGAATAAAAATTTGCTCATGCCACACCATTTTTTTTAATTGATAAGAAATACTTTGGGAAACAAAAAGAAACAACTTCTAGCAGTGCTTGATTTATAACATAGAACTTTATAACATAGAACAAGTACTTTATAATATGATCGTGAGAAATCTAGAAAGTATAAAACAATGCAGCTATATAAGAAGATAAATCATTCCCAAAATATAATGCTGATTGTCCTTGAATCTTCCCACCACAAGACTGGCAGATGTAGACTTCCGGGTTGACGCGATCTGGAAATGGCGGATTCCCTCCGAGCTGCGGAGGGAATCGGCTCTACTGAGGACGGGTCTTTGCCGCGCCGGCGACGCGGGGACCCTTAAAAACCGCAGGCGCGGAAGCCTGCGGACTGAAGACTCGGCGGGTGCCTTAAGCGCCCCCCCTGATCCACGAAGAGCCTTTTTAAAGGCTGCGGAGAGGATACGGGGGTGGCGTGGCACTGAGAGTCGACCGCTACCTCGGTGGAGCGAAGCCGCGAGCCATGACCAGAGAGCGCTGACTTTCTTCCTTGAAAATCTGGACTGAAAGAATTACCCGTGAGTAAGACGGATTGGGACTTTAAAAATTTTACCCTGAATTGGAGACGACCGGGGGGTGTGCTAAAAGGAAGTCCGCACCCCCCCCCTTGCAGACGATCTAAGCAACGACATAAGAGCTAAGCTGGAGAGCCTACCCTTGGTGGGGTGAGTTAAAAAGGACACTAACTTTCAAGATTTAGCTAAAGGAAATTTTGTGCTGGAGAGTGGAGTTTTGGAGACCCTCTTTTTGTTTTAAACAACCCCCCCTCCCGGGCTCGGGAACGTCCTGCCTTTGTGCCTGTGTAAGAGCTGCGGAGTTTGACAGCTGCCAAAGCTGCCAAACGGGCAGTTTAAAGTGGAAAAATCACTATCTAAGATCCCTCTGGATTAAGACGAGTTATAATTGAGCCAAAATTGTTGGAAACAAAGTAATAATAATAAGTTAAAGGACTGTTGGAGAAAAGACTAATAGGTAACCAGATTCCCCCTAGGGGGAATTCTGTGAAACTACAATGGATACAATGGCTGTGGATGGAAAGTTACTAGTGGAAATCGAAAGGATGTTTCAATTGGTGGGAATCTTACAAGAGCAGAGCTTAGCCATGAATAAACAACTTATGACTATGACCTTGGGAACAGGCAACTCTGCTGTTTGTATTGAGGACCTGAATGAGAAAGAATCCACAGCTGAATGGGAAACAATGTCCACAGAGGTGGAAGAGACTAAACAAGAAAAAGAGAAAGTAACCTTGGGAAGCAACAACCAAAAGCTGACATCTGTGGAATATAAGCAAGGAGACTCTGGGAACATATTTACCACAAGTCTGCGAAAGACGCAGAAGAAGAAGGAGGAGGTTCTGGGACAATATGGAATACAGGAACTTAAAATAAAGAAATATGATTGGGGCCTCCGTTTGGACTTTGATTTTGAAGATACAGGCTTTGTGGAAATTCTCCAGCAGTTGCTTTCAAATCTCCTTGTGGGAAGAGAATATACTTTGATGGTGAAAGATCTTTTTCCAGACTCGACGACTGACATAAAGGACTACCAACAAGACCGGCGGAGAGGGACTGAAAGAGACTTGAAAGCCTCGGACGTGAGGAACCCAGGTTGAGAATCTTGACTTTGGATTTTTATTGGGAAGGGACAAAAACCGGGGATGGGAGGGAGGGAAGAGGAGATTCTTAAAAACTCTTAAGACTTTTAGGTTTGGTTAATATGACTTTTAATTAAGATAAAATGAAAAATCGATGGAAGAGAACTTAAGTCCAACTTAGGAAAATCAGTTTTTTTTTTTATTAGAAAAGAGGTAATAAAATGAATAAGATGGTTAAGAGGAGAAATACCAACTTGCCGATATAATCTTGGGAATTGGGATGCACGAGGGGGGGTGGGGGGAAGTCAGGGAACAAGGTTATGAAACGAGGATCTGCTGAATTTATACATGTTTGTGTCTTGTGTTATTTTTGTGTCTGTATTGTTTTTATAAAAGCGGAAAACCCAATAAAAATTAAAAAAAAAAAAGACTGGCAGATGCAACTAATAGACTATATGGAGATGGCGGAAATGACTGGCAGAATCCGAGACCAGGGAGAAGACTCAGTGGAAGAAGATTGGGGGAAATTTAAAACCTATTTGCAGAAATATTGTAAAATTTCTGAATGTTGATGACATTGAAATGAAATGCTGGGGTTCTAGCAACAAGGTAAAATTTAAGACTAAACCAACAATAGATAAATTAATGGGCTATGAATTTGCTGAACCAACTTTTAAAAGGGATACAAGAATGGGGGACGTGAGGAAGTCAGGAAAATATGTGAATTTAAGATGTAAAATTAAGAAAAAGGGAATTTTTGTGTTTTTCTTATATGTGCTTTTTCTTTTTATTATTAGTTTTTAATGTATGTATTTTTGTATTGTACTTATGTGCTTAATGTTTGTATTGTTGTATTTTGTAGTATGTATTTTGTGTCTTTATATTCTTTTTGTCTTTGTCTTTGTATTTTTTCTTTTATACTTTGCATTGTTAAAATTTAATAAAAAACTTTATAAAAAAAGAATCTTCCCACCACATTTACCATCCTAACCTGCCACACAACACAAGTGTCTCTTACCACACCCTTTCAGAACCACTGATTTATACCAGAAGAATTTTGCAGAACATTCTTATCAATATGAATTTATCCAGTTTTGATGCCTTACAAACTGAGAGCCGTTCCTCCGAAGCTGCTTCCCAGCTTCAAGTGTAAAGCAAGATTCTGCATTTATACAATCAAGACTGTCATGAAATTCTACTCAATATTGATCCAGAGTAGATTCCAATATATAGTTAGCAGAGCAAAAACTTAAAACACGTTGCAGCATTCCCCCCAAAATAGACCAGAGGCAATTGTATTTCATCCAGCAGAGCTTTACTACTACTGAAGGCAAATGAGCATACACTTCCGGGTTTTTAGCGTTTGAGAACCAAGGCATATGAGAACCAAGGTACAGTCATACCTCCGGTTGCGAATGTGATCCGTGCGAGAGGCACATTCACAACCAGCAGTGTTCGCAGCCTGAAGCGCTGCATCTGCTCACACGAGTGATGCGATTCGGCGCTTCTGCGCTTGCGCGTGACGTCATTTTGCGCTTCTGCACATGTACTAGTACCAAAACCCAGAAGAAACCTGTTCTGGTACTTCCAGGTTTGACACGGTCCACAACCCAAAAATGCACAACCCGCAGTGTTCGTAACCCAAGGTATGACTGTACCACTGTATATGATTAATCTATGTACAGCAGCAGAGGCATATATAACATTACAGGTGCATTTCATTGTAGTCCTAACACATTCATAACTCCACACTAAAGAATTTGAGATTCCCTATAGTAAACAAAGGAAAAGGAGTACAACAGGCTGTCCTACAAATTCCCAAAGATAGAGAGAGATTGTTAAATAATACATTTTTCTGGCTCAGATTGAGGAACTCCTTGTCCCTGGAGGGATGCAAATGTGTGCAAGAGCTCTTAACCAGAAGCAGCCAGATGCAGGAGGGGGGGTCTTTTTGCCTCCAAGGTTTTCTCCCCCCCACACACACACACACTTTTTCAGCTCCAGCTCAAACGTGCTGGAACCCCTCTAGAAAGCTTCATGACCTAAAATCTAACAAAAGCTTTCCTCACATAAGTGTAGAGTGAAAAAGATGCAGTGGAGCTCAAAAATGGCAAGCATTTCAAAAGCTAACTTCAGAAGTACAACATTGCATTTTACATTCAGGTATGTTACTGCTATGGGACGCCTGTGGCGCTGTGAGTTAAACCACTGTGCCGCTGATCGAAAGGTCGGCGGTTTGAATCCCCATGATGGGTGAGCTCCCGTTGTTCTGTCCCAGCTCCAGCCAACCTAGCAGTTCAAAAGCACATCAAAGTGCAAGTAGATAAATAGGTACCGCTCAGGCGGGAAGGTAAATGGCATTTCCATGCGCTGCTATGGTTCGCCAGAAGCGGCTTAGTCATGCTGGCCACATGACCTGGAAAAACTATCTGCGAAAGCGGACAAACGCCGGCTCCCTCAGCCTGTAAAGCAAGATGAGCACCACAACCCCAGAGTCGTTCACGACTGGACTTAATTGTCAGGGGTCCCTTTACCTTTATGTTACTGCTATTAAAGTTTAAATAGCATTCATTTATTTTTACCACTGTGGCAAACCAGCAGTAAATCAAGCATTCTTTGGGGGCAAGCTCGCCCACAATGCCCTACTCTCAAAGGACCCTGTGTTTTGTATGTTCCCACATCGGAGCAAACTATTGCTGGGTATGAGGCCTACAAAGACTCAATATGCCTATGCTGTTGCAGCAGGACAAAGAAAGGAAAAGGAGCAGGAGGGAGGAGGCAGTGGCTCAGCCTCAGGCAGAAGAACATCTTGTGTTAAGCTTGATATTTTTTTCCTTTTTTGCTCTTGGAGAACAAAACGGAAATGTGTGCGTCTCCTGCTCCCTTCATTTCCATCTCCATGGCATTGCTTATGCATAGAGAGTTATTTGTATCTGGCAACGTTCCTGCAGCTGCTACCTACCCATTACCTTTCGCTGCATCATTACTATCCTTTTGCCAAAGGAATAATGAGAAATTCACTAAAATCTTTGCTAAGTATGTAAGTTGAACATTTATCTATCAAAAAGTATTTTCTTAATCCCACAGTAGGGATGGAAGGGAAATTTTAGATTTCTACTATCCCATCTGCTCTGCATGTAAATTGTAGAAAACAGGTGCAACACTAGCTAAACAAATAAATAACCTTACAGTGTAGTAGTAATGAAGCAAGTTAACTCTTGATTTTGGGTAACAAGAGTCCTCCATAAATGGTTACACTTAGGCTGAAATCCTGTATTCACCTACCCAGGAGCAAGTTTAGAGATGGGGAGGTTTTCTTTATATATATATATAATTTTTTATTCATTTTCCAAACATTTTTATACAATCAACTAATATTAACTCTCACGTTCATCAATTTTTGACTTCCCTCAGTTTCTCTGCCAATCTTTCGTTAAAATTTCTCTTGTTAATACATTTCTGAACTTATTATTGCCTTTAACCCTTCCTCTTCCTTTCTCCTACTTTCTTTTTTACAATATTTCTTAATTTTTCACAGAGACTCTTCAAAACCAACAAGCGTTGTCTGTGCATCACATATGCTTTTCAGATAATCTTTGAATTTCCCCCAGTCCTCGATAAACTTTTGGTCTTTCTGATATCGAATCTTCCCAGTCAATTTATCCAATTCCGCATATTCAGTCAATTTCATTCTCCATTCTTCCACAGTTGGAATTTCTTCCTGCTTCCATCTTTGCGCCAGAAGTATTCTTGCAGCTGTTACAGCATATTGGAAAAGTTTACAATCTTTTCTATTAATTTCATTACCTACCAATCCTAGTAAGAAGGCTTCTGATTTTCTAACAAATGTATATCTCAACATCTTTTTCAATTCCTTATATATCATTTCCCAGAAGCCTTTCACCTTTTTGCATTCCCACCACATATGATAGAAAGTTCCTTCTTTTTCTTACATTTCCAACACTTGTTACATGTTTTGAGATGGGGGGGGGTCCATATGCGGCGGAGGATACAATCAAAATACCTGAGGGAACAGAAGGATTTTAACCTGGCAAGTAAAAGACAGGTGCCATAGGAGGCTCTCTGGAGAAGGCATTCCATAGATGGGGCACCACCACTGAAAAGGCTGTCTTCCTGGTAGTGACCCATATTAACTCACTGGGCAGATGAATATCTTAAGGCCCAGGCAAAAATATGTCAGAGAAAGGTTCCAAATCACATGTATGACTTTGCATATGCAGCTGAACACACAAAGGCCTCCTTGCTGCAGATATTCACCTTATACACATGGACATCAATGGGCAGAGCAGATCAGCATGTGAGACATCAGAGGCAAGGCCAATCGGTGCGGCGTGGCTCATACATCGATTCTGTGTGTGAGCCCTTTGCGCGAATATGGCTTGTGTTAGGCAACTAGTGTTAAGGAGCAAGCGACTGAACAATGTGAGACACCGTAGCATGAGGTCCTGTTGGTACGCATTGGGTTCTTTTGTATGTTTGATCATGAAGAAAAACTCGTCTTCATAATAATCTTGATGAGTTTCGCTGAGCACCACCAAGATGTTGGCTCCTTCCGCGTAATGAATTTGACACAATTGTTAGGCACAGCATGTGCCTGGCACACCCTCGTAGTTGCCGATAACCTGTCTAGACACCTTTTCAGCATGATTGATGTAGGGAAGCATAAACTGCTGACGAAATTAAATCTTAAAGAACTCTGAATACCTTTTGATGTTCAGCTCATTGTTACAATAAATCGGGTGGTTACCAAGATTCTGGAACATTTTGTGTGGCATTGACTAGGCTTAACCATTCAAGCTAGGCAGTGCTTTGTGAAACCAAGTTACAACCAGTTAATCACAAGGCTGTTTATCCTAGTTAGATGTTCTCTTTTCACTACCTGAAAACAATTGGCCCTTATTTCAAGCATACTATGGATGTGACTTCTATCAAGCTGCCTGTCAGGTGGGCAGCCAAGAAGCAAATAACAAGAAGGGTTCTTACTAAGTCGCCTGGCCAGGACGGTCTTTCTGTTATATACTTTACGAGGCATCTGACCCTCACCTGAGGCCTACTGCAGCTGAGGCATCACACACCTATTTCCCAAGCTACCAAGCCCCACCTGGGCTATTTCACTTTTCAGGTCAACTATACAGGGTTTCATTTCTATTCCTCTCACAAAACCTTTTTTTTTTTTTTTTGCAAGTCTATAATCCTGATTCCAGAGCAAAGCACACAAGCCCCAACCCCCACCCCCAATCCATTATTTAAAAAATTCTGTCCATACAAAACACCATCTTTGGCAACTGCACATTTGTTGTGATTCAATTTGACCTTAAAACCTTTGAGCTTTCTGTTCTACTACTCTCAATGCACTCCAGGTCCTAGAAGGGGGGTCAGAAATGCTTTCTAATGAGAACGTGTTTCAAGCTTCTCACAGGCATTTGGTTGCCCACAACGAGAACAGGATGCTGAGGCTAGGTGGGCCACTAACCTGGTCCAGCAGACTCTCCTCCTCTGAAGCTGGGGTTTTCAAAATAAGGGGTGGATAGGAGTTGGCACTGGATAAGCTTAGACCAGCGTTTCCCAAACTTGGGTCTCCAGCTGTTGTTGGACTACAACTCCCACCATCCCTAGCTAGCAGGACCAGCGTTTAGGGACGATGGAAAATGTATTCCAAAAAACAGTTGGAGATCCAAGTTTGAGGAACCCTGGCTCAAACAATGATATTTCCACTTGGAAAACAGAAAGCAGAGAATATTCAGTCTACCTCTGTAGTGGTTTAATCTGCCTTGACATTTGATCTCAAAGTGTAATGCTGGTAATATATTTGGAGAGTAGCTCTTATCCTTTCATCACTTTAGTCTTGAGACCAGTCACATTCCCTTCTTATTAGAAGTACTTTTCTATGCCTATTAATAGGAATATGGGCATGGATGAGAATCACTAATTATATACAGTAGTTACCTTTTTAGCATATAATGAAAAAGAGTAGCACAGTTTTCAGCTTGTTATGAGTTTGTAGGTGCTAAACCCATTCTAACCTCTGAACCCAGCAAGTGTTAAAATATAAGCCAGGCCTAGCTTCCTGTGTTCAGGTAAATTGCCTGGGTGATGGGCCATTTTAAATGTGTTTTTGGGAGAGGGTGAGAGGAGGAGTTATTATTTTGTTTTCTTGTTCCTTTTTCATTATGTATTTTGTGGTTTTATTTTCGAGCTGTGAACCATGCTAAGATATACAGGTGAAGGATGGTATACAAATGTTGTTGTTGTTGTTGTTACAAAGGAATGGTGCTGGGCCATTAATAGAAAACAAAGGAAAGGTAATGGATCATTACGTAAGCAAAGGAAAGGCGGCTCTGTGTGAGACAGAAAATGAGGGAGGGTGGGGGGGGGCCCTCCTTCAACTCCCTCCCGCAGATAGTGAGAAGGACAAAAGCCAGATCTTATAGTTGAAAGTTGGTAATGTGACCTAGAAGTAAAGCTACAGACTGGAAGACCAGAGAGGCAGAGCACAATATTTGATTTCTGATTGAATCCAAGAATGCAGCTGTGTCCTGTTGCACCAGAAGTGGTTTAGTCATGCTGGCCACATGCAGTGGCATCTTCCTGATGAAGCGCAGCCCAGGACATTCACAAATTAGTCCCAGTGCACACTAGTGACACATATCAAAAGACATGTGCACGCTCAACCAACAGAGTATAGCAGAAAACGATCATGGAGCATGAGTGTGTGCATTATAAGTATTTATTAAACAATATATACAGGACAAAGCAATCATGGCGTCCTCTCACTTCTTCTCCAAGAGAGAGAGAGAAAGAAAAGTACAAAAGCACAGTACAGCGGAAGAGATAAGACTGGCTTCCGTTCTCACACTTTCCAAGCCTAGAAAGTAAACACTGACATGTGATGTTACATTCATTCTGCCTGGAAGACGAGTTCCTACAGCTGTGTACGCAGGCTCTGTGGTGCCCAAACTGTTCGCCCACCACCTCCCCCTCAGCTGTAGGGTAGCTGAGTGGGAGGAGACAGGCAGACTCCTTGGAGGCCCCACGGAGCATCCTGCCCCAACTTGCCCCTCCCCCGCAGGTGGCTGGCCCTGCCCCTGGGAGCAGGGCACGTGTGCTACCCAGGCACCTGATCGACTTGCTCTGCCGCTGGCCACATGACCTGGAAAGCTGTCGGCAGGTAGATGCCGGCTCCCTTGGCCTGAAAGTGGAGATGAGTGCCGCACCCCACAGTCAAATTTGATTGGGTTTAACCATCCAGGGGGTCCTACCTTTCCTTGTAGGCTCAGGTTGTATATATGTGTAAGCAAACCATGTATCATAAAGACACCACAGTCTCTGCTTTGCCTCGTTTTCAAAAGGAAACACGAACCCAGGGAAAGTGCCTGGAACGCCTGGAACTTCACAGCGCTTGGAGATTGGGGTTGCATGCAACAAGCTGTTACTATGGCATCATCCACTGGGTTAGATATCTAGGAAAGGATTTCCGCAGGGTTAATCTACCAAGCTTTTAAGCCTTCCTTTGTCTTGTTAACTCATTCCGTATGCTACCAAGCTGATATATGCAATGACACATTTTGATAGATCTTCTGTTCCTGCCGCTGATTTTCTCTTAAGAACTAGCATCGCTATTGGGAACAGTCAGTCAAGTTTGAGTTTATTAAACACTGCCCCCCTGTGCCTTACTGAGGAATATGTTCTGTTTTAATTTAAATGTTCAACTTGTTAATGTCAATACATTTGCAGTCGATAATGCACTAGTCCAGCACACGTGACTACTTCCATTGACCTAATCATCATTAAGCTTGTTAAGGGACACCTACTGAAAATCTGTGTAACCCCTAAGGATGGATGTTCTTCATAATGCAAAATAAGAAAATTCTACACTGTTGCAGTTAGATCCTGCTGTTAGCCTGCCCGACTGGCATCTGATTGGCCACTGTGAGAACAGGATTCTGGTCTAGATAGGCCATTGGCCTGCTGCTGCAGCAGTGTGTGTGTGTGTGTGTGTGTGTGTGTGTGTGTGGTGTGTTTAGACTAAGGAAAATACAATATCACTTTGGAAAGGGAATTATTTCCACAAGACAGCTTTTTGGCGGATTCTCCAGTGGTGAAGATCTCCCCTGAATTCCATTTCCAGGTGATGAAATAGATTTTTAATCACATCCTAGAACATGTTGCATGGAACAGTCAGATATTGATCTCATGCAGTGGGTACATATTTCTTTTTTAAAAAATAAAAATCCTCATGAGTAAATGATGGAGAAGATTCTTAATATTTCTCTATGAAGCATTGCCATGTAACTTCACCCTAAATGCCAGTATATGCCGTCCATATTGTTTCTATCTGAAATGCCCATGGTTATGGCAGCTGGGAAACGGCAACTCACAACACCGACAGAACAGTAGAGCAAAGGGACAGAAAACAGAAGTAGGAATAGCAGAGTCAAAGTTCTTGAGCTCAAGTTATGCTATGTCCATATTAGTACTTCTGCTGTCTCATCTTCAGATCAGCCATTGGCTGAAGTGTAACAAGACCATGAGATTCACAATGCAGCTCCACACTGTTTTCTCTTGGGGGGGGGGGCTACATTACTTTAGCACTGGCTTGTCACTCACCAGGCTATGTTTGGTATTCGAGACAGAAAGTGTTCATTATTTCCTGTTGAGTCAGAGGGAGTGGTACTGGAATTTTTCGACGCAGAGAAAATTATTCTGTGAACTTGACAATTAAGAATTAATATTCTGGCTTCATAGAGGTAAGTCAGAATGCAAGAGCAGTTATTGTAAGAAGTGTCACCATTCTGAATTCTCAAATCTGCAGTACTGAATTAGTTCCTTATGAATGCAAGTAATTCATTGCATTACTAATTCCCTCACTACTTCAGCATTATGGGAGACAAGCAGAGCAGGAGTCAATGAAGATCTTGACTAAAATTAAAATTTCGGGCCACTTCCATCTGACTGGTGCGAGCTGTCAGTTTGAGAGCATAGTTCAGAGGAGAGATGTGCCAGCAAAAGATGATGGTATTGGGTTAAATTACTGCCCAGTCTCTATCTGCAGACAAACTCTCATCATAATAACCAAGTTTGCCATAGCTCAGTCAGACATATAGTTCCTCTTCTAAACTCTCATACTCCCACAAAATTAGAATTTTGTAATAAAAAGGTAAAGGGACCCCTGACCATTAGGTCCAGTCGTGACCGACTCTGGGATTGCGAAACTCATCTCGCTTTATTGGCCAAGGGAGCCGGCATACAGCTTCCAGGTCATGTGGCCAGCATAACTAAGCTGCTTCTGACGAACCAGAGCAGTGCACGGAAATGCCATTTACCTTCCCACTGGAGCGGTACCTATTTATCTACTTGCACTTTGATGTGCTTTCAAACTGCTAGGTGGGCAGGAGCTGGGACCGAACAATGGGAGCTCACCCCATCACAGGGTTTCGAACAGCCGACCTTCTGATCGGCAAGCCCTAGGCTCTGTGGTTTAGACCACAGCGCCACCCACTAGGCATTAAAAGCCACAAAAAGTCTTATAACTCCAAAACTTACTGGCTGGAGGAACGTGAGGGTACATAAGGAGTGTGACTACAGCCACACACTCATCCTCTAATGACAGTGACATGTGACTGAAAGTACAGACAATCAGCTACAAATTTACTCTTAAAAACATTGGATCAAACAACAAGTATAAATGGAAAGTGTGGAAAGGCTCTAATACTGATGTGTTGACGCTAACATGTATTGGAGCAAACTCCAGATTCTTCAGGCAAATGTTGACAACCAAAGAATTCCAGAATCCCATAAAACTACCCAACATTTCAAATCAGCATCATATTAGTATGAAAGGATATAAAACATCCTGGCATCCTAGTTAGTTATAAAGTTCCTAAGTCAGATTCAAGTCCAGCCACGTAGATTCTGGTTGTGACTCCTGGTTTGTCTCAGAACAACAAGATATGACTGTTTCATTTGTGGATATGGTTAAACTGTAGTTCTAGAGATGAAAATAGACCAATTTCTAGCGGCTTCTTCCTCCCTTCTGCTATCAGTCTGTGCCATATATGTAGATAAACAGTGCTGGAGAAAGCAACTTCATATCATAATGTTTTTGTTCCTCTGTCCATCTGTTTTACAGTTCACAATCACGGGAGTTGGGGGAGTTTCCTCGAAAGGAAACACAGTATATAAAACAGCATGGATAATGAAGACTTCTAGTTTTCCTTGACTTAGTATTATCTGTTGTCTTTTCCTATACATCAGCCTAAGGTCTGTGACATCGATTATCATCTATATTTAAAACCATATCTTAAAAAAGATAATCCCAAAGTCATCACCCAGATGGCTGTCACTGTTCTGTCACATCTGTCTCTGCGAGAAATGTGTCCTGAAATAACACTTTCCAAAGCATTTGAGATGTAATGGAAACAAAACCTCAAAAATGAAAAGCTATCTGCAGTTATGTTACTACTAATTGCCATCCTTTGACTGTTTTGCTGTTCTGTTGAAGTTGTAAGAGTGGCAGCGGAGCAATGCACAAAGCCTATGTAGCAGTATAGAAAATAACATTTTAAGATCAAGAAACTAGGCCTCAAGGCAATGGGAATCTGGCACTTTTAAAAAAATGAAATGGGAAAGCAGAACCTTGACCCACAATTCTGACTTCTTTAACCAAACTCTTGTGAGGTTATCATGGTAAAGCATATCTACCAGGACTCTGAATTATGAGGGGAGTCAGGGTGATTTGGGGATGTTTGTCATATTTCCTAGTCAGAGCATGCTCTTAACAAGGTTTCTTGAGGTGGATCAGGACCTCTCTAAGCTTCTGAGCAGGGGTCGGCAAAGTTTACCTCGCCTGGGTCAGTTCACTCCAGCAGAGACCCCTCCATGGGCTGGATTGCGATTTCTGGTGCCGCGGAAGCGAGTCCCCGCACCACACTGTGCTGGTTTAGCACAATGCGCAGGGACTCGCTGAGCGGGCGGCTCGGTTCAGGGGTGGCTCATGGGCTGGTTAAATGACCCCCGTGGGCCGCTTGTGGCCCATGGACCTTAGCTTGCCAACCCCTGCTTCTGAGGCTCTCTGTATCTTTGGGTTTAAAAAAAATGCACCATTATCCACCACCACCACCCCACTTCCTGAGAAATAAGACCAAGACAACCAGGGAAATGCTCAGCTCTTGAAAGGAGAGGACATGAAGAGGGGAGAAACGAATAAGGGTAAGGAAGGAGGTCAATTGCATGAGAAACAGCAAAGGTGTGAACAAAAAGGCACCAGTCAAACAGCACTGAAATGACATGAAAGTTCAGAGTGGGGAGTGAGTATTTTAATGTATTTTTTCAGATGCTTTGAATGTGTTACTTTTGAGCAGAGTATCGTAAGAGTTTTCTGCTCAGCCCAATAATTTTGTTTTCTACTATTGTTAATACATTTGCCATTCCATAATACACTCCATGGCTTACCTCTATGTAGCAGCTCCCCGCTCCCCAAATGTTTAACCAATATATATAACTATATATAAGGGTCTGGTGACTTCTGTTTCAGTGTATCTGAAGAAGTGTGCATGCACACAGAAGCTTATACCCAGAACAAACTTAGCTGGTCTCTAAGGTGCTACAGTGGTACCTCAGGTTACAGACGCTTCAGATTACAGACTTCGCTAACCCAGAAATAGTACCTCAAGTTAAGAACTTTGCTTCAGGATGAGAACAGAAATCGTGCGGCGGCAGCACGGTGGCAGTGGGAGGCCCCATTAGCTAAAGTGGTACCTCAGGTTAGGAACAGTTTCAGGTTAAGAAAGGACCTCCAGAATGAATTAAGTTCTTAACCTGAGGTACCACTGTACTGGACAATTTTATTATTATTATTTTGATTGCGTCAGACCAACACGGCTACCTACCTGAATCTAAATATATTTATGAACACACAAATGGTGATGTCCCAAAGGAAATGATATAACCACAAAGTCAATGCGGTTAGTTAAAGACCATTCAGCATATTCATGCTGCTCTTTAACTGAGTAACTTGATGGGTAGTAAAGCCACCATTGTATAAGATCTAATTCAGAAGCCATCCCAGCAATAATTTCTCTTTCGTCTGGCTGAGAGGAAAATCTCAGCTTTAATTCTACTATCAGCCTCCAGGAGCAAAGTGCAAATTGCACAATTTTGCTGCATTTCCCCCCCAAATCAACAGTAATGATACTTATTAGGAAAATTACATATTTTTTTTATAAATTTTTTATTGGTTTTACAACATTTTTTAAACAATACAAACAAATAAAAAGACATACAAACATGTATAATTTCATAACCTTTTTTTTCATGTCCCTCACTTCTCGGACTCCCCCAAACCTCCCCTTCCTACATCCCAATTTCCAAAATTATTTCAGCAAATCCTAAATAATTTTATCAAGTATATTTCTTCTTATTCTTTTCTTCAACTTAATCTTATGTCGCTGTAATCTCCTTTTCTTTCTCAAAACCTCGACATTTTAACATTCATCAATTTTATAATAGTTCTTAAGATAAATTTTAAATTTCTTCCAATCTTCTTCTGCCGTCTCTTTCCCCTGATCACGGATTCTGCCAGTCATCTCGGCCAATGTCATATAGTCCATCACCTTCATCTGCCACTCTTCCAGGGTGGGTAGATCTTGTGTCTTCCAATACTTTGCGATGAGTATTCTTGCTGCTGTCGTAGCATACATAACAAAAATTCCTGTCTTTCTTTGGCACCAATTGGCCGACAATGCCCAGGAGAAAGGCCTCTGGTTTCTTAGGGAAGGTACATTTAAGTACCTTTTTCATTTCATTATATATCATCTCCCAAAAAGCCTTAATCTTTGGGCACGTCCACCAAAGGTGATAGAAAGTACCTTCAGTTTCTTTACATTTCCAACACTTATTGTCAGGCAAATGATAGATTTTTGCTAGCTTGACTGGGGTCATGTACCACCTATAGATCATTTTCATAATATTTTCCTTTAAGGCATTACATGCCGTAAATTTTATCCCGGTGTTCCACAACCATTCCCAGTCAGCAAACATAATGTTATGACCAATGTCCTGTGCCCACTTAATCATAGCTGATTTAACTGTTTCGTCTTGTGTATTCCATTTCAGCAGCAAATTATACATTCTTGACAAGTTCTTAGTATTGGGTTCTAACAGTTCAGTTTCTAATTTTGATTTCTCCACCTGGAAGCCAATTTTCCTGTCTTGTTTGTAAACCTCCATTATTTGATAATAATGGAGCCAATCTCGCACTTTGGTTTTCAATTTCTCGTGACTCTGTAGCTTCAACTTATCTCCCTCTTGTTCCAAAATTTCCCAATACTTCGGCCATTCGGCTTCCATATTGAGTTTTTTCAACGCTTTAGCCTCCAAAGGTGACAACCATCTAGGGGTTTTGTTTTCCAACAGATCTTTATATCTTATCCAAACATTATATAGTGCTTTTCTGACAATATGGTTTTTGAAGGCCCTATGCACCTTAACTTTGTCATACCATAGATATGCATGCCAACCAAATGCATTATTAAAACCTTCAAGATCCAAGATATCTGTATTCTCGAAGAGCATCCACTCTTTCAACCAGCAAAACGCTGCTGATTCATAGTACAGTTTTAAGTCCGGCAGGGCAAATCCCCCTCTTTCCTTTGCGTCCGTTAATATTTTAAATTTTATTCTGGGCTTTTTGCCCTGCCAGACAAATTTCGAAATGTCCTTCTGCCACCTCTTGAAACAGTCCATCTTGTCAAGAATTTGCAATGTTTGAAACAAAAATAACATTCTAGGCAATACATTCATCTTAATAACTGCAATTCGGCCTAACATTGACAATTTCAAATTTGACCATATTTCTAGATCTTTTTTAACTTCTGACCAACATTTCTCATAGTTATCTTTATACAAATTCAAATTCTTAGATGTCAAATGAACCCCTAGGTATTTCACCTTCTTAACCACTGTCAAATCTGTTTCATTCTGGAACTTCTCCCTCTCCATGACTGTTAGATTTTTTTCCAAAACCTTAGTCTTTTGTTTGTTCAGTTTAAATCTCTGGTTTCACCTCAGATCGTATAAATCTTTCGCCTTTTATTAGGAAAATTACAAGCTGGTAGCAGGATATCAGTTGAGCCTTCTAGAAGTAGAGCGGCAAACCTTCTGAGTCAACATCCATAGGATAGGGCTGCCTGACTGAAACAGGATCCCCTTGGGATGAGGCAGGCAATATGTCCAATTTAATGAATGAAATTTAACCCAGAATAACATTATTTGCATGACACAGAGATGAAAATGATAAGATGAAAATGATAAGAGTTGGGACAAAGAAGAACAATCGAGAAGTATGTGAGATTGCCTGTGAAACAAATAAGAGAAACCCAAAGCTCATTCTGAAAGGCAAGGAGGACGAATTTCACCCACAGCTTCACCCTCTGCAAAAATGTGTCCCGCTTTTCTGCTGGTTTTCAAGGGGAAGAGGGAACATTCTCCCATTGCAATGTAGCCAGATCAAAACATCCTAGTCATTCTAGTTCACTGGCTGGGGCCAAATATGGAGAGGAATTCATATTTTAGGCTTCAGTCCTGTACACACTGATGCAAGGAACTCAGAAGTTGATATGTAAGTTGTGCTGTGTTTTCAATATGCACCCCACTCTAAGTAATACTGTGGTGGTATATACCATGGGTTGGCAAACTAAGGCCCGGGGGCCAGATCCAGCCCCATTGCCTTCTGGATCCGGCCTGCAGACGGTCCGGGAATCGCCACGTGGATCGGCATGGATCTGATTCTGATCGTTTGGGCTGTGCCATTCCACACACACACACACACACACACACACACCGCAGCAGCAGTGGCGCCTCCTCCCTGATCAGTGTGGTGTAGTGGTTAAGAGCAGTGGACTCGTAATCTGGTGAACCGGGTTCGTGTCTCTGCTCCTCCACATGCAGCTGCTGGGTGACCTTGGGCTAGTCACACTTCTTTGAAGTCTCTCAGCCTCACTCCCCTCACAGAGTGTTTTTGTGGGGGAGGAAGGGAAAGAAGAATGTTAGCCGCTTTGAGACTCCTTAGGGTAGTGATAAAGCGGGATATCAAATCTAAACTCTCCTCCTCTTCTTCTTCTTTCTTCTTCTTCCCTCCTCCTGGGTTCTCCCTGCCCTGTGGAGGAAGGAGGCTGGACTTTGATTGGTGCCAGCAGCAGAAGTATGGTCGCTCGAGTGGCTACCATTTAAAGCAGCCCCTCTCCGGAGCCCTCTGCTGCTGCCACTGCCGTCTGCCCCCCGCCCACAAGGTCTGAAGGACAGTGGAGCAAGCCCCCTGCTGAAAAAATTTGCGAAAAAGTGGCGTAGCGTGGGGGGTGCAGGGGGGGCCGGCCGCACCAGGCGCAACATCTGGGGGTTAGGGTTAGGGGGCGCAAATCCACGGGTTAGGGGGCGCAAATCCACTGGTTAGGGGGCGCAAATTACTTGCCTTGCCCCGGGTGCTGACAACCCCACGCTACGCCACTGACCCCTGGTATATGCCATCTCTCTTTGGATGTGAATCCAGACAGAAACAGATTTAGGGGCGCACGACCAATTCAATTGCACTGGGCACAAATCCTTGGGGGTGTTAAGTATTGTTGATTTAATTCACACTGAAATGGGAATTGTCTGTGTTTTGGTGAAAAGGTTTAACATGGGGATTTTCCATGGGGCTATATTAAAGCAAGAAGAGCTCTCTCTGAATTTCTTTTACAGGTTGATAATTAACTGATTGTTGTTCTCTAGCATCTAACACTTGACAAAGGTATTGAATCACCATTTTGAAGGGAGTTGCCTGTTTAGTCTTTATCTGAGCACCACAGAGAACAGAAGGAGGTGGCAATGGCTCTTTCAAAGCCATTCCAAGAAGCTGCATAGCCTTAGGCAGGCTAAGGCAGGATGGGATGGAGGAAGAGAGTCACCGTTTTGATTTTTGGAGGTATCATATATTTCTAAGATGCTGAGCCTGTGTGGGACAGCACAAGCCATTGTATGGATGTTTGGGATGTATCAATGTGTTTTGTTATGTTATTGAAGAAATTTCTGCAGGTAAACTTTGAATAATATTTTTATGGGTCTAGATAATGATTTATTCCAAAACGAGCCAGTTCTTATGCTTTTAAACATTCATTTTAACTGTTTTTAATTGAGAATTGTAATGTTTCATGTTATATTTTTGTAAACCTCTTAGAGATTTTCTAACAGTGAAGCAGTATGTAGATTTTGTTAAATGAAATAAAGGAAAATAAAGGAAATAGGCTCCGTTCCTAACCATGCGCAACAAAGATGGGAAACCACCACACACACACCAGGAACTGGAAGCAGAAGTAAGAAAAACTTGCTATAAAGTGTTTTTATGATCCGTATTATGTTCTTTACTCTATTGCTGCAACACTGCTCAGGTATTCTCCAAAATATAGAATAGTTTATTAATTCTGAAATAAATGAATAAATGTTTACACAGAAGCAAGTCCTACTTCATTCAAAGGAACAAACTTCCACTTAAGCATGCACAAGATTGCAGCCTCTTAAAACAAATATACAGTGATACCTCAGGTTACATACGCTTCAGGTTACATACACTTCAGGTTACAGACTCTGCTAACCCAGAAATATTACCTCGGGTTAAGGTAATATTTGCTCCAGGATGAGAACAGAAATCGTGCTCCGGCGGCACGGTAGCAGCAGCAGGCCCCATTAGCTAAAGTGGTGCTTCAGGTTAAGAACAGTTTCAGGTTAAGAATGGACCTCCAGAACGAATTAAGTACTTAACCCGAGGTACCACTGAACTCTGATCTTTTTTTGTCAAAGAATCTGCCCCCCCCCCAAAAAAAACGGTTTGTAAAATGTCATTGAATAAAGTAATCTTTCAGTTAAGGAGCTCTTGGGTATAGTAAATCTAAATTGTGGGAGACAAATTGCTATATTACTTCTGCAGACGGAATGTGATGGTATTTGAAGGAGCCTCGAGGATTTCAGCATATTGCTCTCATAGGAACACTGGATATGTAGGGAAAAGGATGTGGGAAAACAATTGCTTAAATCTGAAAGCCAAGGTGTGATAGTTTGCATTTGGGGCCCTTTCACATTAGCTCCCTGGAAACTTTCATTGTTTGCCTAGTATGAATACACTATGAGAAGCAAATGGGATATTTAATTTACTCATCTCCTATATTCATCTGGAAATGTCAGGTGCGCTGTGTTTCTCAGGTACACACTTTAGAGGAAAACAATGTCTCATTTATTGAACTAAACTGTTTACCTGTTTACAAAAGAGCCACAAATCAGCCCAGACGATATCTTGAAAAGCTGATTAATAATAATAATAATAAGCAATGTAACACTGGTATGTGTTCATTAGGCTATTTATTGCATTTATATCCCATTCTGTTCTCCAAGGAGCTCAAGGTGGCATATATGGTTCTCCACGTCCTCATTTAATCCTCACAACAACCCTGCGAGGTGGGTTAAGCTGAGATGCAGTGTCTGGCCCAAGGTCACCCAGTGAGCTTCATGGCCAGGTGGTGGATTATGAACCCTGGTTTCCCATCATTGTTGTCCAACTCTCTACTGCACTGGATGTTAGGCAGTGATAACAGAGCCCATCTTCAATAGCTTCTTAATGGCTATGCTGATGAAAGCACAGAGTAAATGAGCCTCCTCAGCTGCTCATTTTATCTTTGTCATGCAGGGATGGGTGAATCTGTCCATTTAGGTTTCTCTCTGTTTTTCATTTGTCCAGTTTTAGGTTCATTTCTCCCCATTTCCACAACAGTTTGTGGTTTAAAAACAATAGCAGTCCTCATCAGGGTGTTAGTGCGAATTTCTCCTAATATACACATTGCTGTATGTGATTCTCTGTTTTCCCTAATGTGGTGTGTTTTTTGTATATTTGCAAATATATGCAATTTTATGCTTACTTTATCTTAGCACATGCATGTTTGTACACATTACTTGGCAGGAGAACTGCATTGCAAGGTTCACAAAAGTGTGGATTTCAAAGTGTTACATTGTGTATTATTATTATCTCCATTCTACTGTTCACACACTCTTCTGTGTGGAAGGTAGCCTCATGTTTTTCCAAGCAAATAATATTCATTTCCCCCCCCCCCCCATATTACTCAGTCCTATACTTCATTGACATTTGATGATAAGTATTATTTGAAATATATCACAAAACAGGGCTGTACTAGCAAACTTTCCAGCCAATACAGCTCTCCCACCCTGGAATCAATCCCTTTCCAGTCACCTCTTCCTGCCATTCTCTTTGGACACACCAAGTACATGCCCATTATTTATGTATTTATTTCCTTGAATTATATCCCAGCTTGCCCCAAAGGAGCTCAAGGTGACAGACATGGTTCCTCCCCTCCTTATTTTACCATCACAACAACGCTGTGAGGTAGGTCAGTCCAAAAAACCATGACTGGCCCAAGGCCACCCAATGAGCTTCATGGATTTGAACTCTGTTTTCCCAGTTTTGAGTCCAACACTCTAAACCAGTGCGCTCGTTAATATCAGCATCAACATAATATTAATATACTATAATGTTTTTAATCAAACCATTAATATTAATACATACTAATTTTCATTAATGTTCTAGAGATGAAGCCTAGGTGTACCATAGAAACCTGCCTTGTTTCAGTAAGCCTTTGAACTCTGACCAAACTCTGGGATGGTTTTCCCAGTCCTGTCATGGAGATGCTGGCAACTGCCTTATGCATGCACTGCATATGGTCTAACACTGATCCCTCAATCCCACTTCTTCCCAGCCAATATTTTGCAGCTAAGTATGAAGCTACAGGCTCCACACCTAAAAAGATAAGAAGAGCCATGCTGCATCAGGAAAAAGCCCATCTAGGCCAGCATCCTGTTCTCAGTGACCACCCAAATGCCCATAGTAAGCTTTTTTTACCACAAAAAAACCCAACAACAACAACAGGTGCCACAACCCACCACGAAGTTGTTGCAGCAAGTCGCTGTCAGGGACTGTGCTGAGGAGGGCTGCACTGAGGAGGAATGGTGGGAGCCTCCTCCTACCCCTGCTCCTGATCTGGATCCTGAATCTTCCCAGGAGCAGGAGGACAGTATAGATTTGGAACAGTGGTTTGCAGAGGGACATAGTTCAGAAGGCAGAAGCTGGAAAATTCTGGATGGGGAACAGCTAGGAGAAGAAACACAGGAAAAGAGAGGGTTAACAGATTCATAGTCTCTGGACAGCATTCACACACACACACACACACACACCCAAGTCATGGAGAGCTCAGAAAGTGGCAGAACAGAAAGTAGAGAGGGTACAAACTCAGATTACAAAACGTAGAAGTGGCATAGATTAATAGGGACAGAAGGGGGTGGGAGCCTTAATTGGGAGTACCACCATTATAGGAGATGTGTTCTTTGTTCTCTCTTTTTTTTAAAAAAAAATTATTAAGTTTCCATTTACCAAATTAAACATATCAAACCAATTAATCCAAATTATAACAATACACATCATATAATCCAATTATTTCCCAATTGTAATTTTTTTTGGGGGGGGTACCCATGCTTCTTGATCGGCAGGAGTCCAATCCTCGAATATTTCTGCTGCTTTCATATTTACAATGATATTTTCAGTCCCTCTTCTCAGTCCTTGTCATTACTCATTTTCCTTTTCATTCACCCCTGAGTTATCTCCGCAAGTGGTTAAAAAAACAGTTATTTATTTTTCTGTGTGGATTCTGTATTGCTCTCTCGTGAATCACTCTCATCCAATAGTCCAGGTGTTTCCACTCGAGCTGGCAATCGCTATCTTGCCGTTCCGGTGAAATACAGTCTAAAAGTCCGTTCGTTAACTTTCCAGACCTGTTGCTTCGTAAATTAGTCTTTTCCAGGAGGGCTGCCCCTTCCAGTTCACATTTCCATCCAAATAACAAATCTTCGGCTCGCCCTCCCTAAGACCAAACTCCCTGCAACAGATGTCTGTCCTTCTGTATCCAATCTCAATTCTTGCTGCGTCACAAAGAGAGCCTTTGTTTTTCCAAGTCCTTCACAGAATAAAACCTTTAAATTGATATTATTTTTCCCCACACAGCTCATTTTTAACCCCATTTGCCAATTAGTTATTGTGACGGATATTCTGAGGGGGAGGGTTATTAGGTAATCACATGAAACAAGAAATAAAAAGTCATTCCCCCCCCTTTCCATTCCGTTGCCTTACACATACCAGCATGTCTGTAGTACTTTGATGTAATCTTCCGTCTCAATCTTCTTCCTTTCAGTGGCCAAATTATTAGCAGATAAAACCTCCTGCCTCTCTCGAAGCATGTGCCTTAGCTTCCTCCAAATTTTTCCTTTTAAGTAACGCAACTAGTTTCGCTCCTGGAAGCAGCTTCGGAGGAGTGCCGAGACCCGCCGAGGGTTGTGCACCCAGTGCCTTGCACCCCCTCCTTCTTCCGAACTCGGGGGTGATTTATGGCATCTGCGGGTGAAAACTGCGTCTTTCCATTCCCTGGAGAGACAAGGGAGACTGATTTACTCCCCATAATCAGCCTCAAATTACCTCTTGTGGGCTGGATAGATGTTATTATCCGCCATCTTCCAAGGCGCCCCTAGCGGCCCCCCGTGTTCTTTGTTCTCTCGCTGTGATTACAGTGGTACCTCAGGTTACATACGCTTCAGCTTACATACACTTCAGGTTACAGACTCCACTAACCCAGAAATAGTACCTCAGGTTAAGAACTTTGCTTCAGGATGAGAACAGAAATCGTGCTCCAGCAGCGCGGCAGAAGCAGGAGGCCCCATTAGCTAAAGTGGTCCTTCAGGTTAAAAACAGTTTCAGGTTAAGAACGGACCTCCGGAACGAATTAAGTACTTAACCCGAGGTACCACTGTATTAAAGTTTCTAACTGGTAAGAAGACTCCTTTTCCGTTGTTCTGCTTATCTACTGCCACGGAGGAGGAAGCCGATTTCCTGAAGCCTGACAGTTGCCAGCCCATAATTGTGTCCACCTGAGAGGTGCCAGAACTGTGCTCTGGCTGAAGAAAAGCACTAGTCTGAGCGCAACAGTACTCCTCCCACCTGTGATTCCCAACAACTAATATTCATATACATACTGCACCCAACAACTTTACAGCTATATCCCATAGTAACATTACACAAAGTGGTCATGTTTTTCAAATGTTTAGTGTCAGAGATTTTTTTTAAGCACTCTGGACATGCTCAGAGCAAGACAGACCTAGAACTTTCCAAAACAAAATATAGCCATTTTTATTTTCCCTTCTCTTATAAGATAATAGTTGGCCTTTCACCCTTTCCCCCAGTTTTCTTTCTGATGCTGAGGGGGTTGCTAGTCTCTCCTCTCCATTACTCTAGTTAGAATTTACTCTTTAAAAATGGCAGCACCTCTCGAGTACCAAGTGCTATCATGTTCAGGGACACATCTATTTTCCAGGGGAATTTTGGATGTGAGCGTTTCTGCTGCTTTCTGACAAAGCAAGACATCCCAAAGTGTAACTCCAAGAAGCTGGAGAAATGGGTGACAGTTTTATATTCTAAAGTTAGCCAATTTTGCCTGCAGGCACTTCTACTGCAGCTTTGTTTTTGCTGTGTGAAATTCACGGATACACATTTTCCTATCTGAGTAAGTCATTTTGGCACAGCGGTAGCAACATTAAACAGCACATTTCTGTACAGTGGCTCGGAGGCGCTAGTTTTGGGGGAGGTTTTTCTTTTAACAGCTTAACAAAACAAGCATAGAAGTGTAAAGGTTTCAGAAGAAGGGAAAAGTCTCAATGAGTCGAAAATATGGCTGCACTGAAATGTATTTCAGAGCCCAGTGATATCTATTCAGCTGTGGAGAAGATAGTAAATCCTTTAGGTCTACTCAACATGCAATTAACATTAAAACCCAATAGAAATTACTCAGTTAGGATTTTATTACAGCATAGATAAATTTCAGTGAATAATACTTCATGATACATTTTAAATAGAAGAAATCATATCTACACAGACCCAAGAAAGCTAGTATATTTAGGGACATTTTTTTTTCTCCTGTGGAAATGCCAAAACATCCCTGAGAACCATTTGTTGGTTTTCAGCTGGGATTTTCAGCAAAGGCATAAAAGTATCTGGAGGGCAGTGGAATAGGATTTTATGTTGGTGTCTTCAGAAATTATTGAGGTAACACTGTCAGTTTTATAATTAGAAGGGGAAAAACCTGCGTATTTCTGCTTGCCAGATAGGCAGAAGAAAAATACCATGGTCACCCTCAGGAGAGAGTGAGGGAATCAATGTACCACTTAATTCAAGTTCTTGGGCTATTGTGTGCCAAGAACACTTAATGTAAGAGCTGATTATTTCCATAGAAAGCATTTTTTTCCAGGCATCAAGCTGCAGCCTTCTCTTTATCAGGAGAGAAACAAACATCAGCATTCATCACCCATTTGTGTGTACAGCAAATGCCATGTTGTCTGAGGCCGCATTACACCATATGTTAAAGAGCTACCATCCCACATGAAATAAGAATGGCTTCTCCAAATTTCTGGGAGCTGTGGTTTGTTATAAGGTTGCTGAGAGTTGTTCGGAGGTCCCTCTTCCCCTCACAGAGCTACAATTCCCAGAGTTCCCTTGGAAGGGGGATTGATTGTTAAACCAGCTCTTTAATCTTAGCGGGTCTCTTTGGAATTTGTTCAAAGGATGTTATAATTCTGATCTCATTATTGTTACCAAAAAATGCACCTGTTATTCATGGACCTTATTATGAAACACAGAGTAGTTCTCCAGAATTTATTGTTATTTCATGAAACAAAATCACCTTAACCTAGTCAAGCCATTTTTATTCCAAGAAGAGCCATGGTTTAATTTCCTTATTAAATTACAGTACCCAAAATGAGGAACACCAAACACATTTCCTTCCTTACATTTATCCCACTCTTTTATTATATCTTAAATACTTGTTTTTTAAAAAAAATGTGACTGTTGGGGGGCAGAGAAGTACCAATTGACTTTTTGGGGTTGCTCCAATGTGTTGCTGAGAAAGGAATGGATGATAAGGTAATCAGTAGCTAGATGGTTGCTTTCTTCCTCCCCTGTCAGAGGCAGTATCCTTATGGAGACCAGTTGCTTGGAATCACAAAGGTCTTGCTTGTGGGCTGCCCATGGGCTTCTGGTTGGTCACTGTGAGAATAGGATGCAGAACTAGATGAAACAGACTCCATGTGAATTTTGTCCAATACAGTCATACCTCATGTTATATTTGCTTCAGGTTGCACGTTTTCAGGTTGCGTCCCGCGGTGACCTGGAAGTACCGGAAAGGGTTACTTCTGGGTTTCGCTGCTCGCGCATGCACAGACACGCAAGATGACATCACACAGATGCGTTCTTTTCAGGTTTTGAACGGGCCTCCGGAACGGATCCCGTTCGCAATCAGAGGTACCACTGTATTGTTAAGATAAGGCTTTCTCACAGTTATAAACCAACTGTCTGAGATAATGTACCTTTAAATGTGTCCGAAGTGACTTCTTTACATCACAAGTGAAGGTGGGTGAAGGAAACTGGCCGAAGTTAAATGAGGGAAAATTCCAGTGCGGATTTCAAAAGGTTATTGGTTGTTTACTTGATTCGTGCATATTTGGGCTCTTATCTGCGTGTCATGCCATTTGCTCAATATAGGGGGGGGAAATGACTCACTTCCTTTCATATCTGGAGGGCCAATGTGGGAGGGGAAAAAACCCCCACACTGAGCAAACAAAAGACTGAGCTATTACAGTGCAAGGTGATTTGAGAAGAAAGGGAAATCAGCCTTTGGGATCAGTGCATCTTATCAACCATTGAAATAATCCTTTCTGCGATTTGTGGCTCATTGGAAAGACCAGCGCAAACCAGTGCTTTGGTACAAAATGGGAGAGTAAGGTTTGGTCATCTCAACTACCATTTCGTTACTCAGTTTCCAAGATATGCTTCTCGACTAACAGCATTTCTCGATGAATTTCTGAATGAGTCTTTTGATGCTAAAATGGTAGGGGGGAAATATTATTTCTCTCTGTTGGCTGTCTATGCTTTTTTTAAAAAAAAACAAAACAAAACAAAAAAACCAGAAGCCATTTGACCATATTAGGCTAATTTTGCTTGACAGATTCAGTTCATGCTTCAGCTGCCTGAGCAACTGCTGCCTTTATACAGTTAGCACATTCCTCTGACATTCCTTTGAGCAACTGAAATATCACAGATTCAAGGTAGCCTACATAATCGGAGTGCTTTATTTTTTGAATGAATTTTAATGTGGAATTATCATATAAATAAACATCTGTACCTGGAACTGTTTTGCTTGTTCTGGGAGACACCTGTGACTAAAGTCAAATCAAATGACAAAATCCAAATAAATGTTAAAAGAAATCAGTATCAGATCTTCTGACATATTGTATCTTGTTCCTATTTGATATTTCCTCACAGCATCACTGAACTAATTTTCCAGGGTTCAGACAAATGAAACCAATGAATAGAGGGAAGGAGGGGGCAGGAGAGAGGAATACACACCACGTAAAGAACAAAATAAGAAATGTTCAATTTTGCTTGTGCACCAAATTTAAAATAGGATTTCTCTCAATGAGCTACTTTTTAGTGGTGGTGTTGTTTATCAAATTTATTAGTCACTATTAATGCCATGGCAACTCAAAGTGACTTACAATAAACACATACGAACACATACATACATTAAAACCAGCATTAGAACAACCTAAAGGACAATTCAGGTTTTTCTAAATATAAAAAACTAAAATCCCACTCATGAAAAAAGCCAAAGGCCTGATAAAAGGCTTAGAGTTTTAAATGAATATGTTGTTCTTTTCTAAGCTGGGGAAGCCAATGTGATACTTCACACTTGTTGTTGGACTCTGGCTTTCATCAACCACAGCCTGAATGGCCAATGGTGAGGAATAATGGGAACTGTAGTCCAACAACATCTGGAGTGGTACAGTGTACAGTGTACCAATGTACAGTGGTACCTTGGGTTAAGAACTTAATTTGTTCTGGAGGTCCGTTCTTAACCTGAAACTGTTCTTAACCTGAGGCACCACTTTAGCTAATGGGGCTTCCCGCTGCCGCCACACAATTTCTGTTCTCATCCTAAAGCAAAGTTCTTAACCTGAGGTACTATTTCTGGGTTAGCGGAGTCTGTAACCTGAAGCGTATGTCAACTGAAGCATCTGTAACCCGAGGTACCACTGTACATTGATTACCCATATATTTATGGGCTCCCCAACATGGTGCCTGGGAGCATCCATGTGCCTGCAGACACACACACCCCATTAGTACTTCCCAGTTTTGTTATATGAAGTTTTTTTTATTATTAATTTGGCTTTAGCAGCCTGCTGTACAAACGTAAAATTCACACCCGCTGCTCTGCCCACATTTGCCTCTGGCGCAACCCAATCGGTGGCATGTGGCCTTTGCAAAGTTGCCCAGAAGCAAATACAGCCCCCCAGTCTCCATTGAGATCTCATACAGTACAATCCTTATTTTAAAACAGCTGCATGGGTTGGTAGTTCATTTCTGGACACAGCTCAATGTTGGTGTTTAAAGCTGTAAATAGCTTAGGCCCCAAATTTCTAAAAGACCATCTCTTTCCCTACAAACACTCTTAGGTGTTGAGATCAGCAGCGGGTGGCCTTCTCAATAGTCTGTCTGCCCTTAGAAGCTTGGGGGCGTGTATTTGTTTGCTGGATGGGGAAGACACGCCTCTTTAGCTTGACCTTTGATACTTACATAATGATCAATGGCCCCAGAAAAACTGGGACATCCCCCCTTGCCCCCCATGAGAGCACAGTGGTCATTGGGGGCGCCTTGCTCTCATGCAATTGCAAGTTGAGATCTCGCTGTTGCCAGTGTTGAATGCAGTGGCGTAGCGTGGGTTGTCAGCACCCGGGGCAAGGCAAGTAATTTGCGCCCCCTAACCCGTGGATTTGCGCCCCCTAACCCTAACCCCCAGATGTTGCGCCCGGTGCGGCCGGCCCCCCCTGCACCCCCCACGCTACGCCACTGGTTGAATGGTACAAGGCATGTGAGGAACAGAAGTTGGGGTAATGTGATGGTGTGGTTAACAATCTCATCTATGAAAGAAGAAGATTTACATTCATAGATCTATATATGAAAACAGCAGGTAAAAGTTGGTATATATCTCAAGGGGGGAGTTGCCTTTGTGTCTGCCCTTTCGCTAGTTCTTTTAATGAATTCTAGCTTCCCTATAGGTGTGTTACTTGCACGCTGTGTGTGAATATGTAATAAAGTGAATCTGAACTTAGCCATGCTGTTCACACCTTTAACTACAGACCAGAACAGAGGGAGGAAATTGAATCAAATAGCTTTTTGGGTTTATTTTTAGCATTTTAAGAAGACTTTCTATATGTGCTGGAGCACCATGGATTTTCTTCCAAAGGACATTTTGTTAATTTCATGTACTCTGAAATGAATATCAGCAGAGACACATCTGTACCAAATAACCTCGCTTCACTCAAAATTTAACTTTTAATTCGCTGCTCTCTACAGCAGGGACTTTATTTTTTCTCCTTCAAGAAATCTGTCTCAAAGAGCTTTTCCTCCAGAAAAAAAAATAGATGAAGGTGAATATGTTCAATTTGATATATTTCACTCCTGTCCTTGAACTAGGAGAAGGTGCTTCAATTTGTAGCACAGGATAAAGTATATTTGGGAAGGCAGGAGTAGAAATCCACCTGGGTTCTACTTCCCATTTGACCTCTTTTTCTTCTTCTTTTCTTTGTGCCATTGTATTAGAACTTTCTAACACAAATTCCTCTGGGCCCTGAATTCTCAATGCTCAGAGGAGCCTCAAATCGGAAGGGGAGAAATTGATTACCTTGTAAGATCTCTGCAATATTTATTTATTTATTATACAAATAGAGGAAAGCATGTTTAAAACCAGGCTTGCAAGCACGATTGCTTAAAAATAAACTCCACTGAAATCTGTGGGAAGAAGGTTGCCAGGTTGCAATATGGGAAAAATTTGTATACCTTAGATCCCCGATCAAACAGAAACAAGGGGCATTCATTGACTGTTCCACTCTTCCCTCCCAGTGTCGTATCCTGCTTCCTTCCCCACATGCTCTGATAGGGTAGACAGCCTCAGGCCCAGGGGCTGGATGTGGCCCTCTGGATCTCTCTACCTTGCCCTCAAAACTCTCCCTGGGCCACTGGCCTGCTCCTCAGGCCATACCCTTGCCTGGTTGGAAGGTGTCCTTGAACTTCGATAATGCCTCTTGCTTGTCTGGATACAGGATACAGAGGGGCACATGAGCATGCATAGAGACTAGGGGGAAATTTGCATGCATTGCTGTGCCCACTGTTGCTCTGGCTCTGCCCACAATTGGCATGAAGGTTGGCCAGAAGGTTGGCCAGAAAGGAAGGTGGTCCTCAGACTGAACACTGTTTTCTCAACCCAATGCTATGGTGAGCCAGACTCTAGGTAGGAACAGACACAAAAGTCAGCATCCAAGTGGGCACATGCAGGAAAAGTCACAGCTATCTTGTCTCCCACAGCATCGGAAGATCTACATTTTTATGAAAATTCCCTATATATCAGCCTACTGACTGGGCACAGAAGAGCAGGAAGGTGGATCATTGTGGCTGTGAACATCCATGGAAGAAGGGAAGCAAAGGACATTCATGAAGGGATTTCAGCAGAGCATTTAACATCCCGTCCACCATCCTTTTAGCCCCTATTTTTATGTATGGAAGAGCCACCTTGGCCCAGTCAACTTCAAGATGGCATGAACTGATCTGCTTTTAGAATGCAGGTTAAAACATTCTAGTCTCAATGACATACCAAACCTTGAACATTGGGCATTCAGGAACAAGTTCAAATGTTTCCTGAGCAACTCTTTCATGAAGGTCAATCCTAAATGGTCTACAACCATTAGTGAAAAGAAAAAAGAAAAGACACACTACACAATAGTGTATTTGCTTAAAGTCACCCTCATTTTAAAAATACATGTAACCCTTTCCTCCTTTCTTCTGCTTGGGACACTGGTGTTATTCCTTGTTCCTCAAAGATACTGATCTCTAACTTCCTCTTGAATTATCAGTGGAGAGGAGTAGAGAGGATGAACTACCGGTATTTTAAAAAGCAGAGAGGTGCTTTCAACAGCACACTCTTCCCAGACAGATTACTAGTGTCAGTATGCACATGGATCCATAATCCTGGAATGGAACTGGCACAAAAAACCTTATGGCCCGCAGGCAAGATTCCTACTAACTTAACAATACTGACATATGACGTCAATGCACATGCTATTATGCAACGTTGCATGCCATTCAGCTTGGCTGTACATTTATCTAGGAACAGCTCTCAGAATGAAATTCACCAGAAAAGGAACATTTAAAAATCACAGCTAGACATCTGTATCGGACATGAGCCAGAGAGTTCAGTGCATGTGAAATATCTAATCAGCTTATTCATTTTTTTAAAATGAAATTGAGGGTTTAGGGGCATGTTTTGTCTTTGAAATACAGCATGTTCCATATATAATATGCAAGCTTATGGGCAGCTACCCACACTGATTACTCTACAATAACTCTGTTATGGTAATTTTATTTTTTGCTTTGTACTCAAGTAAAAAAAATAAAGGGCATATGGATTTATTGTTCATCACATGTGAAAATCAGATTCAGACCCCAGTGTGTCTTCTAAAGAGGAACACACAAGAAAAATTAATGCACCTGCCCTCCACACTTCTGTGTATTTTAAACCCAGGTATACATGCCTGGACACAAATTTATACCCCAAGATAAGCAACTGCTTCATATAGTCAAGACCTGCTGGAGATGAGTTGCTGTGCTCATTAGGCCTGATTCCCCCGTGCAGATCCTGTTTTTGCTGGCTCGCTCCTGTCACACACTTGTCAGAGCCCTGCCTGTCCTTGACACACTCTGAGTCCCAATGGGGCACCAGCCTCCATTGAGTAGGATCTAAGCATCTGTAATAAATATATAGAAACAGTCTGAAGTGTCATAATATACAGTAAATTGGGCACTTGAACCATTTCCAATCTCCATCAGCTGGAAAGAAGAAGAGGGAAAGACCTGCAGGTCATTTGCCAAAGCTACAGGTGCAATTGCCACATGTGCTGAGCGTGTGAATCAGGCTGCTCAAACTAGGATGAGCCACAGCACTCCTATAAACTCCTGTCTGTGCCCCATTTTGGTCCATAGTGTTCGTGAAGGATGAATTCAAATTGGGTCAAAAGCAGGGGGCAAAACTCAACAAAATTGTGTTGACAGTAGCTTATTATGGGTTGCTGTGTTCTCTGCAATGTGTTGACTATTTAAATAGTCCCTTAAATAGCTGGTAGGGGGTTGCTCATTGCATAAGGGAACGTGTAAGGAAGCTGAGCAGACAAACTTCAGCCAAACTTCTTCATTCTGTGAAATGTTATGCAGCAAGCAAAGCTAAGCCTGTCCATTTGAAGACAAAATCAGTGGGAGGTCAGTAAAGCACTGTATCCTAATTGCCTTATATTTGTGACAGAATTATTAAACAGAATGAAAGGTCTCTCAAGTCCAGATTGCCAAGTGGGTACAAAGCAGCAAGGAAACTTTCTTGCTGAGCGGCTGGAGGAATGAGGGTGAATACCAATAGCAAAAAGAATGAAGTGAGATGAAAGCAGATTCCAGATACACATTTGAGCTCTGCAGAAGGAAATGTCACTGGTAGTGAGGAGCCAACTTAGAGCAAGAAAATGTCAGGCAGAGGGTTAAATGCCCCTTCCCAGCCCCCAATTTCCCCACCCCAGAAAAGGGCCATTAAGCTGAAATTGCACATGTTTCCATGTAATCTGTAGTCTGGCCCTTATAAAGACAGAAATATTAGTCTTATTCTTATTTATCAAATTTGTATAGTGCCTAACTCTGTCTTCCACAAACACTTTTAAAAGGACATAGAATGTTAATCAGACAAAGGCCTGGTAGAAGAGGAATGTTTTTGCCTGGTGCCTAAATATGTTTATTGACCATTCCAGGCAAGTCTCCCTAGGGAGAGGATTCCCAAAATGGAGGGTCACTGCAGAAAAGGGCCATTCCCATGTTGTCACCCTCTGGATCTCTCGTGAAGGAGGCACACAAATATATCTCAATAATTTAAAAAAACAAAACAATAAAATTTCCACATTCAGCCCAGCTCCTCACGATAATAATAAGTGTCAACGGTTTACACAGTATAAAAAATAAACATCTTGAAACTTTATGTCTTAAATGCAGTACATGCATAAGGCAAATGAAAACCAAATATCAAAATATATCAATAGCAGCAGCCATTATGCAACATAATCACAGAATATATCTTAAAATCTCTGTAATATTAAAAGGTCTCAGCATGTAGTAATACAATCAGATGTAATGTCAAAAAACAACAAAAAACTTGTTAGTTCCACCCCATCTCTCACCTAAAAGTAAATGACCCCTGAATTGTTAAGTCCAGGTTATGTGAATACAACTCTCCTCATCTCTGACCAAGGGGCATTAAGTCCTTCCCCATCACTAGGCTATCATTTCGTGGGAGTTGGGCACTGCCACCAACTCATCTGGCTGCCACTCCACCTTCCTAAGTCGGCCTCAGAATTAATGTTGATTTTCCACCATGATGTCATCATTGGAGGGATGCTAAAGCTACAAGGGGTGGGGGGAAAGGCTGACATCAAACTACAAGCAATTCTGATGAAGGTTATCCTAACAGCTTTTGAAGTTGTTATAGGTATGGGAAGGGGCTGATTGACTTAAGGGGAATTTGGATCAGTCCCTGTATGAGTCTATGAGTCATGAGGTTTTTCCAAATCAATGTGTCACAAAAGACTTCCAATTAAGGCTCTTGGGGGCAGGGAGGGGAAATAATCTCTTTCTTCTTCTTATGAGAAGGCACTGCATAATTTGTTATTTGGCGGGGGGGGGGATTGAAAAGTGATGAAGATTTTTTCACTGTCCGCTTCCTCATAATACATTTTTAAAAAACAAAAACATTGTCCTTGTTATATACTGCATTGTAAAAATGCATTGACTTGTGAATCCCTAATTTGAAGGACACCATTCAGGATGCAATATTCAGGGTGTGAATTTGGAACAGAATTTGGAAATGACGGACAAATTGAACTCCTTTCTGAAAGCAGCTTAGCCAGTTTATTTCTATCTCCCAGTCTGCCTTCAGCAATGTATGTCCAGGATGGCAAACATGGAAAGAGAGAAAACGCAACCAATTAAGGTATCTAAAAACCTTTAAAAAAAGAAAGAAAGAAATTGAATGCAGATGCAGAGTTGTAGTCAAGCAACTCCTGGAAAGCCACAGGTCTTCCTGGCATATGATACATTTTGATTACCACCCTCATATCATTCTAAGGATAGCCATGTATATGCATAAATAACTCCAACAGGCTGCAGCAGGAGGAGAGGAGTCAGAGTGAGGCCCTCCCCACTGGATTAGCTGAGAGTCTAGGTTTCACTTGGCTTATCTCCTTGTTCATCCATCACCTCTTATTCTACCTGAGAAGGAGAGGAGAAACATCAGGGATCATTCCACTGCATCAGCAACCCTGAGAGACCAGCTGTCATTTGGTTCCTCCCATCTCTTTCAAGCTGTTTCCTTTGAAGCTGGTCTTTATAGAAACATCTATAAAACTGGTACTGGAATGAACTGCTACCTGAGTTGGTTTGTGTTCCTACCCCCCTCCCCATGCTTGTACGTTTTTGGGTTGGGGAGCCTGTGTACAGCACTGATGAAATTGCAGGTGGTTCATAAACGAACAACAACCTATATATCTGTAAGCTTCCTTGAGTCCCATCATGAGAAAAGGTGGAATGTTAATAATATCTGAAGAAGTGTGCATGCACATGAAATCTTATACCAAGAACAAAATTAGTTGGGCTCTAAGGTGCTACTGGACAATTTATTATTTTTTAATATATATTTGTTAATAAACAAATAATAATGCAATGCAACATAAAAATACTGAATCTGTATACAAAGCTTAAAAATGTATATCTGCAGCCACAATATGGTTGCTGAAATGCGCATAGTCAGAAGAAATGCTGCATTATTTTGACTTTTCCATTATCCCCTCTGGGCTGCCATGCTGTTCCTGACTGCTCTGTTTGCTCAGCTCATTCAGTCGGACGGCATGAGCCCTTGTCCGCATTACATGAGTCCAACAGTGCAAGCTGAAAGCACAGTACAAGCCTTGCAGAAATCAAGAGCAGCTTCTCCATAGGCATAACTGGCTCAATTCAGCTACGATGTAAATAGATGCAAGGCCATGGGAGGTAACTTCATACAGCAGGCCAAAATTAGAATCATTACACAGTTTTGGTGTGAACAGTGAAAGCACAACCAGTCCAACCAAGTCTTTGAACTTTTCAGAGATGTCCAAGGAAGTCGATAAAAATGTTCTTCTGCTATTAGCCCAAAGCCAGATAAGACATGACAGCTTGCAATGATCTATGTATTATGAGAAGCCTTTTAGCTAGCTAGGCCATAAAGACTTTCATAAAATGAAATGCAACATTACTATTTGAAAATGGATTAGTAAGGATTGTTGTTGTTGTTATATTTTTCAGTTCACACACACACACAAACACACACACAGATTCTTATATATGCTAATAAATATATGATTATTAATAACCTACTATATTCTGTATAGACACATTCCAAATATCAATATATTTACCCGAACAAAGTCTCTGCATCTATAAGCAATCCATTCCTATGTTGTGAGTGCCGTCATGTCTTCGACCCACTGATTAAAGGGGAGCATATATTAGTTCTTCCAGTACATCAGTACCAGTCTTTGGGCCATAGTTAGGGCACATAGAATCCATTTTTTGTTGTCCAGGTGTCAACTTCCATATAATAGGTATATAATTCATAATAATGTTTGCCTCGGAAAATTTTAAGTCTTTCTGTACAGTCATATTTATACAGTCCAACACCTTCTTCCAAAACATACTGAGAATAGGACACTGTAAGAAGTGGCAGACTGGAGGAGGGCAAATGTTGTCCCTATTTTCAAAAAGGGGAAAAGAGAGGACCCAAATAATTATCGCCCAGTCAGTCTGACATCAATACCAGGGAAGATTCTGGAGCAGATCATTAAGCAAACAGTCTGTGAGCACCTAGAAAGGAATGCTGTGATCACCAATAGTCAGCATGGATTTCTGAAAAATAAGTCATGTCAGACTAACCTGATCTCGTTTTTTGACAGAATTACAAGCCTGGTAGATGAAGGGAACGCAGTGGATATAGCCTACCTTGATTTCAGCAAGGCATTCGACAAGCTGCCCCATGATATTCTTGTAAAGAAGCTGGTAAAATGTGGTCTTGACTATGCTACCACTCAGTGGATTTGTAACTGGCTGACTGACCGAACCCAAAGGGTGCTCATCAATGGTTCCTCTTCATCCTGGAGAAGAGTGACTAGTGGGGTGCCACAGGGTTCTGTCTTGGGCCCGGTCTTATTCAACATCTTTATCAGCGACTTGGATGATGGACTCAAGAGCATCCTGATCAAATTTGCAGATGACACCAAACTGGGAGGGGTGGCTAACACCCCAGAGGACAGGATCACACTTCAAAACGACCTTGGCAGATTAGAGAACTGGGCCAAAACAAACAAGATGAACTTTAACAGGGAGAAATGTAAAGTATTGCACTTGGGCAACAAAAAAAATGAGAGGCACAAATACAAGATTGGTGGCGCCTGGCTTGAGAGCAGTACATGTGAAAAGGATCTAGGAGTCTTGGTTGACCACAAACTTGACATGAGCCAACAGTGTGACGCGGCAGCTAAAAAAGCCAATGCAATTCTGGGCTGCATCAATAGGAGTATAGCATCTAGATCAAGGGAAGTAATAGTGCCACTGTGTTCTGCTCTGGTCAGACCTCACCTGGAGTACTGTGTCCAGTTCTGGGCACCACAGTTCAAGAAGGACACTGACAAACTGGAACGTGTCCAGAGGAGGGCAACCAAAATGGTCAAAGGCCTGGAAACGATGCCTTATGAGGAACTGCTAAGGGAGCTGGGCATGTTTAGCCTGGAGAAGAGGAGGTTAAGGGGTGATATGATAGCCATGTTCAAATATATAAAAGGATGTCATATAAAGGAGGGAGAAAGGTTGTTTTCTGCTGCTCCAGAGAAGCGGACACGGAGCAATGGATCCGAACCACAAGAAAGAAGATTCCACCTAAACATTAGGAAGAACTTCCTAACAGTAAGAGCTGTTCGACAGTGGAATTTGCTGCCAAGGAGTGTGGTGGAGTCTCCTACTTTGGAGGTCTTTAAGCAGAGGCTTGACAACCATATGTCAGGAGTGCTCTGGTGGTGTTTACTGCTTGGCAGGGGGTTGGACTCGATGGCCCTTGTGGTCTCTTCCAACTCTGTGATTCTATGATTCTATATGTTTCAAAGAGGCGTTATCCTTATTATATCTCCAACAAAGGGCTGCATTAGACAGTCCTTTTCTATACAAAGGTAATAGAGTCCAGTAAATTCTAAATATTATTTTCTGTTATTTAAATCTTAGTTTAAGAGCAACCGATACTGTCAGGGGTACAGGGACAGAGGCACAGGGAAGGCAGGAGATGGAGAGCGATGGAGAGGAATCCCAGGACAGCGAGGAAGAGGATGACAATGATGCAAGGGATTCCATGAGTCTCTCCAGCGAATCAGAGGATTCCCAGAAGGGGGCACCCGTGGTCAGGGCGAGGGGAGCCCCAGGGGGAGAGTGTCAGGAGCGGGGGGCCAGCAGGGGACCCCAAAGCGGCAGCTGGGAATCAGGGCCGGCTTCCCCACCAGAGCGCAGCGTAGGGGGGGAAGGTTCCAGTGTGTCAGGGGAAACAGCTCCGGCAGCAAAGAAGGAGGAGGGGTCAGAGGAAGCCATTCTCCCGGGAGGGGAGGAGGGCAGTGAGGGGAGTAGCATAACTGTCAAAAGGAAGGTTAGAGGTTGGGCGCGCGCGCCAAGTTCAAATGTGGAGGCGCGCGGAAGTACAGGGAGCCCGGAGGAGGAGCCAGGTCCCAAAGCATGCAGGAGGGGGGAAAAGCAGTCTGAGGATTCAGGGTCAGGAGAATCCAGAAGGAGCGGAACCCCAGCGGGTCTTTTGTGAGCTGAGACCTGAGGCAGCCCTGACAGTAAGTCCCCTCCCAAAAGAACGCAAAAAATTTTTTTGCAAAGCTCACGAAGTTTGGCGGCCATGAATATGGAGCAGCAAATAACAGCCCTGTGCAACGCAGTCTCCGAGCTTTCCACTGCGGTAGTGGTCTCTCAGCAGAAGGGGGAAGAAGCAGAAAAGCGATGCCAGGATCTGCAAGCCAGGTGGGATCATGCATGCAAAGTGGGGTTCCCAGGGTCCAGATCTGCAGGAATAGGACTGGGCCGAAGGGGGGGGCAGTTTTGTAGCCCACTTCGATGGGAACCTGAAGCAGTACCCCAGTTTTCGAGCAGACGTCGTGTATGTGCTGCATTTGCTTCGCGAGGACTTTAAAGATGAGGAGGAAAAAGTGGGTTTCATTGTGTCCCACTTGCATGGGGAAGCGAGAGCTTGGCTGCGCAATTTATGGCACGAAGATGGTCCTGCTCGAAGGGACTCTGATGAATTTATCAAAGCCATGGACGCTTGCTTCCAATCTACCGTGGATGTGGATGTGGCACGCAGAGAGATGCATGGATTACGGCAGGGCAAGGCTACCGTACGTCAGTACCATTCTCGCTTTTTCGCATTGCTGAATGTGCTGGGGTGGGAGAAAGACTCCCTGGCAATAAGAGACTTGTTCTGGGAGGGGCTCTCTGGCTCTGTAAAAGATGAATTGGCTAGGGGGGACAGACCTCAAACCCTAGCAGAAGTTGTGCAGCGGGCGCTCGCAATAGGAGTGCGCCACGAAGAACGCCCTTGGCACAATGAGGAGGGTCGCCAGGTCCGCGCACCAGCTAGAGTGCCTCCTTTTATTCCCCGGGACCTGGGACGTACGCATCCTTCACCTCAGCTGAAAGAGGGGGAGGAACCGATGGAACTGGGTGGTGCAAAGGCTCAGGCAGCTGACGGAGCCCCAGCATCCGGAGCAGTCAAGACGAAGCCTCCTAGAGGGAGCAGGAAGTGTTACATCTGTGACAGTGCAAAGCACATGGCCAGAGAGTGTCCCCAGAGGCTCCAGAAGCACACTGCAGCCTTAGCAACAGTAACAGCAACAGCGCTCAACGAAGAGCAGTTTCAGGGAAACGACAATGCCTGGCTGGAAGCAGAGATGCTGGGGTTCCACCAGGCGAATCAATAGAGCAATCCCCAGCACTTTTGCAGCCTACAGATCCTTTACCACCCAAGCCAGTGGTGCAGCTTACTGCAACTCTCCGGCTACCCAATGGACGCACCCTGGAAGTCCCCATTACAATTGACAGTGGGAGCAACGCAGACTTCGTGGGGGTGCAGTTTGTCAAACAGCATCGCATACAGCTTCTACCAGCCACGCTGCCCCTGAACGTCGTCACGGTAGATGGCAGGAAGTTGCTAGGTGGGCAAGTGGTACAGCAGACGCCGCCCATGATGATGCAGATTGGGAATCATCGCGAAGTCATCAGTTTTAACGTCACCCGCCTGTCAGACACGCCTATAGTGTTAGGCATGAGTTGGCTGGATAGGCACAGCCCGGCCATGGCGTGGTACCAGCGGCAGCTCACCTTTTGCTCGTCCTACTGCACGCAGCATTGCATCCAGACCGGTCAGGAGGAGGAAGGCCAAGAGGAGGGGCAGCAGTTACATCTCAGCATGGCGCAAGCAATACCCCTCAAGTACAAGGGGTTTTTGGAGGTCTTTTGCGAAAAGGAGGCTGACCAGTTGCCACCTCACCGACCCTACGACTGCGCAATTGACCTTTTGCCTGGGACAACGCTGCCGCCTGTGAAGCTGTATTCCATGTCCGAGGATGAGATGCAGGAGCTCAGGGAGTTCATAGATCACAACCTGCAGCGGGGATTCATCCGGGAATCCAAGGCAGTAGGGGGCAGTCCTGTGTTTTTCGTGAAGAAGAAAGACACGCCCCAAAAAAGACTGATCGTAGACTATAGGTTCATAAATTCGAAGACAAAGCCCACGGCCTTTCCCATGCCCAAAATTGACGACCTGCTTGCGACGGTGAGGAAGGGGGGGATCTTCACCAAGTTGGATCTGCGCGGAGCATACAATCTCATACGCATGCGAGAGGGTGATGAGTGGAAGACGGCCATGTTCACGCCGTTGGGCACCTATGAATACAGAGTTATGCCGTTTGGTCTCCAAAATGGCTCCCACTGTTTCCAAGCATTCATGCACCACGTGCTAGCGGGACTACTTTACAAGAAGTGCGTATGCTTCTTCGACGACATCCTGATCTTCTCGGAATCTCAGGAGGCTCACGAGAGTGACGTTAAGGAGGTCCTGCAGAGGCTATGGGAGCACAGGCTCTACGCCAAGCTGGAGAAGTGCCAATTCGACGTGACGGAGGTGGATTTCCTGGGCTATAGGCTGTCCGACAAGGGACTAGCCATGGACAACGCCAAGGTCCGCGCGGTGTTGGACTGGAAGAGCCCGCGAAATCGGAAGGAGGTACAGAGGTTCGTCGGTTTCGCCAACTTTTACCGCAAGTTCATCAGGGGCTTCGCCAAGGAGACGGCAGCTATCACGGACACCCTCAGTTCCAAGAAGAAGACGTTCACCTGGACAGATCAGGCGGAGCAGTCCTTCAGGAGGCTTAAGAGCCTTTTCGCGTCCGAAGAACAGCTGCTTCACGTGAATCCCGGCAGGCCCATGAGGGTTGAGACTGACGCATCTGACAGAGCGGTGGGGGCCGTCCTCTTACAGGAAGACCCACAGGGGAACTGGAGGCCTTGCACTTTCTACTCCCGGAAGCTCAGCAAATTGGAACAGAACTACACCATCTGGGACAGGGAGTTGTTAGCCATCTACGCAGCCTTCAAGGTGTGGAGGCACTTCCTCATCGGAGCCAAGCACACCGTGCAGGTCCGCACGGACCACAAGAACCTAGAGTATTGGCGCACGGCGAAACTCCAGAGCCAGAGGCACATACGCTGGGCGGAATTTTTTGCGGATTTCGATTTCAGGATAGAGTACATCCCAGGCGACAACAATGTCATAGCAGATGCGCTCTCCAGGAAACCGCAATACCTCGAGGAGGCGGCACCGGTGGCAGCCAAGCACATTTTTGCACCGCAGGCATGGGCGTGTGCTTCAGCAGCTGTGGACCTGGAGGCGGTGCGTCGCGCGCTGCAGACGGATCCGTTCACACAGTCCAAGATGGAGGAGGTACGAAGAGGCACGGCGAAGGACAGCGAGTTCCAGATATGCGACGGCCTGCTAACCCGTAAAGGGGCTCTCTACGTTCCTGGGGACGATCTCCGCGCGAAGGTCCTGCAGCAGTTGCACGACGCACCCAGCGTGGGTCACTTCGGCAAGGAAAAGAAGGCGGAATTAGTAGCCAGAGACTTTTGGTGGCCCCAGATGCGAGGGGAGGTCGCGGATTACGTCGCCAGGTGTGACACTTGCCAGAGGTCCAAGCCAGTGCACAAGAAACCAGCGGGACTGTTGGAACCGTTGGAGACGCCACTACAGCCGTGGGAGAGGGTGGCGCTGGACTTTGTTACTGATCTGCCCAGTTCGCGAGGCAAGACGGCGGTGCTTGTGGTTGTAGACCTGTTCACCAAGATGGCGCATTTCATTCCTTGCGCGAAGGTGGCGACAGCGGAGCAAACCGCCAAGCTGTTCATAGACCACGTGTTCAGAGTGCACGGCTTGCCACGGTCCATCCTGTCCAACCGCGGTCGCCAGTTCGTTTCCAGTTTCTGGCAGAAGCTCCTGGGTATCCTGAACGTCAAGATCAACTTAGCGTCGGCGAGACACCCGCAGACCAACGGCCAAGCGGAGAGGGTCAACGCCATCATGCAGCAGTACCTGCGCTGTTACGCCAATCAGCAGCCTGCAACTTGGGTGGACTACTTACCGATGGCCGAGTTTGCCTACAACAACACGAAGCACGCGTCCACGGGGGTGACACCGTTCTTCGCCAACAATGGGCGGCATCCCAGAACCTTTCCGGGATTGGAGACGACGGCGCAGGGAGAGACGCAGGGAGCTGAGCATTTGGCGGCAGAATTGCAGGAGATCCACGAGGAACTCTGACGGCACTTAGAGCTAGCTAAACACGCCTACAAAGTGCAGGCAGACAGGAACAGGAGGCCAGGAGAAGACATACAGGTGGGGGACTGGGTATGGTTAGCAGCCCAGGCGGTGCCGGCTAAGTCATTAGCTAAGAAGAAGCTAGGACACAAACAGCTGGGGCCATACCTAGTTGAGGCCAAAATCAATCCCGTAGCTTTTCAGTTGACCCTCCCAGAAGGTTCCAGAATGCACCCGGTCTTTCATAGGTCGGTGCTTACGCCCTACAAAGCCCCACACAGGTTTCAGGAGCCAGGGACGGTGCCAGACCCACGCAGGGAGTCACCAACGGGGGGGAAGTCACCGAGGGCCGCGACACTCAACGAGGTCACGGAAATTCTGGACTCGAGATGGGGGAAGGAGGGAGTGGAATACCTCCTCGCCAGAGAAGGTACCCCAGCCAGTGCCAATAGTTGGGTGCCGGACTATGCTCTGGAGGAACCTCTTCTTAAGGACGAGTTCCATGCACTTTTCCCACACAGGCCCATGCCAGCGGAGTATTTCGACGACTGGCTTTTTACGCCCACACTTTCAGGCAGCACTTTTCGGGGGTTCTCCTCCGCAGAGGAGACCACGCCAGAATCGAGCCCTCCAAGGGGATCGTGCTCGGGGGTGGACACGGATCGCTCTTACTGGTGGGACGACCAACCGGAAGAGGAGTGGCGCAGGAGATGGCTGAGAGGGCCTTGGCAAACAGCACCGTCCGAAGTAACAGGGGGAGGGGAGGACATGGATGTGTTGGGAGAGGACCTCGGTTTCGAGCACACATACACTGAACTGGAAGCAGAGGAGATCGACGTCGACGAACTGTATCCAACATATACCCCGGCAACTGCGGAGCTCCCGGAACCTGCACCTGAGCAGCGGGAGGGGGGAAGGGGGGGCTTCGAGGGGGGATGGATGTCAGGGGTACAGGGACAGAGTCACAGGGAAGGCAGGAGATGGAGAGCGATGGAGAGGAATCCCAGGACAGCGAGGAAGAGGATGACAATGACGCAAGGGATTCCAGGAGTCTCTCCAGCGAATCAGAGGATTCCCAGAAGGGGGCACCCGTGGTCAGGGCGAGGGGAGCCCTAGGGGGAGAGTGTCAGGAGCGGGGGGCCAGCAGGGGACCCCAAAGCGGCAGCTGGGAATCAGGGCCGGCTTCCCCACCAGAGCGCAGCGTAGGGGGGGAAGGTTCCAGTGTGTCAGGGGAAACAGCTCCGGCAGCAAAGAAGGAGGAGGGGTCAGAGGAAGCCATTCTCCCGGGAGGGGAGGAGGGCAGTGAGGGGAGTAGCATAACTGTCAAAAGGAAGGTTAGAGGTTGGGCGCGCGCGCCAAGTTCAAATGTGGAGGCGCGCGGAAGTACAGGGAGCCTGGAGGAGGAGCCAGGTCCCAAAGCACGCAGGAGGGGGGGAAAGCAGTCTGAGGATTCAGCGTCAGGAGAATCCAGAAGGAGCGGAACCCCAGCGGGCAGAAGGACCCTGCGGAAAAGGAAAGAGAGGAAGAGGTGGAGCAGTGTAAGCCTCTTAAACTGGTGTAGGGGAGGGACTGATTCAGAGGGGACTTCTACCGTCTAAGGTTAACAGACGTGGGGGCTGCACGCCTCGGTCGTGGAACTTACTATGAACTGCAATAAACATCCTTGTATATAAGAAGAACTTGGCGTTGGTCTTTTGTGAGCTGAGACCTGAGGCAGCCCTGACAGATACCTTTGCTACAGAAGCTAATACATGGTCCCACTGTCTAGCTGGTATAGGCACATCCAGTTCTTTATTTCAATCATTTCTTAAGGTCTGTATATCAAACATATTAACAACATTTATGGAGCATATCTCTCTATTTGAAAAGCAGCTGGTGGAGTCCTCTATGTGAGTGTAGCACTGAATCCTTTGACAGGCAGCACAAACATTCTGGAATGGCCAGTTTGGGTATAAATACCAAGAACCTGATCTGTACTTGCCTTGCCAACAGTACTGTACAGTGGTACCTCGGGTTAAGTACTTAATTCGTTCCAGAGGTCCGTACTTAACCTGAAACTGTTCTTAACCTGAAGCACCACTTTAGCTAATGGGGCCTCCTGCTGCTGCTGCGCCGCCGGAGCACGATTTCTATTCTTATCCTGAAGCAAAGTTCTTAACCTGAAGCACTATTTCTATGTTAGTGGAGTGTGTTACCTGAAGCGTATGTAACCTGAAGCGTATGTAACCCGAGGTACCACTGTATTATAAACAGTGTACTATTATCTGTTGACCAACAGTGATCCATAGTATAATATCTAGTACAGAGTTCTTCAACCTTAGGTCCTCAGATTTTCTTGCACCACACCTTCCTTCATTCCCGGGCACCTTAGAGGAGAGAGGAATGAATCATAGAATAATAGAATTGTTGAGTTGGAAGGGACCCTGAGGATCATCTAGTCCAGCCCCCTGCAATGCAGGGATATGCAGCTGTCTCATATGGGAATCAAACCTTTCAACCTTGGTGTTATCAGCACCATGTTCTAACCAACTGAGCTATCCAAAGGAGAATTCCATCCAATTCTTACAAGAAAGAAGATTCCACCTAAACATTAGGAAGAACTTCCTGACAGTAAGAGCTGTTCGACAGTGGAATTTGCTGCCAAGGAGTGTGGTGGAGTCTCCTACTTTGGAGGTCTTTAAGCAGAGGCTTGACAACCATATGCCAGGAGTGCTCTGGTGGTGTTTCCTGCTTGGCAGGGGGTTGGACTCGATGGCCCTTGTGGTCTCTTCCAACTCTATGATTCTATGATTCTATGTCCAGCGGCATGGTGTTAGAGCTTGCCCATAAATCTTGATCACAATGAGTCCAAAGTTTGCCTTTTTTCAAAACAATCTTTCTGATCTTGTAAAAAGATTATGTATGTGGGGGGTGGGGGCATATGTTGTACAATATGAGACAAATGCGTGAACTTCAAAGTTCTGTTCCCTCGCCCCTTAAACTGTACCCATGTGACAGTGCACAAACCTGAATATGAAGTCAGATCCCTTCTCTTTATAGTAAAACTCTAAGGAAAACAATGAGTCTGAAAGCCATTTGGATTTCGGACCTTCTATTCACTGTTTTCACGTACAGCCATTCTGTGGCATCGTTATGAGAAATCTGATCTTTTGCTAATACTATGTTGAAGAAAATAATTTGTTTAAGATGTTTAGCTCAAGACAACTTAAGATTTTTATTTGTTATATATAGATTTTTAATTTGGAAAAGAATACTTGTATGTATTTGACATTGAGGCACTTTTAAAGCCATTTTGACCCTGGTTTTTCTGTTTCCAGACAGCATACTCTACTTTAGCAATTGTAACTCAGTCTCATAACTGTTTTTTCTCTAAATGAGAATGCTTTTAAAATGATGTTGCAACATGGTAAGCTTTCATTATTTCTCCTCCTGTTTTTAACTTTCATATAAACTTTTCCCTCACCTCATCAAGTCAGGGAAATCTAACATATTTTATTAATGTCTGGACAAGGAGCTCCTCCATAGAGGCTGTTTTTGTGTTAAGCTGTTTTTAAATATGTAAAATACATGAATGAATGAATTAATGAATGAAAAAGCTTTCCCATTATTGCCAAGAGGTACAGGAACTCCACATGTGCATCCCCTATAATATCCCCAAATCCCCCTACATTTAAATGAATGAAAAAACTATTCAGACTGGGGAGTTTTATGTCTGTTCAGAAGCCCTTACATGATGCAAACTCATTTTTTAAAAATCAAACAAACAAAAAACACCAGTTTGCATGATAAGTATCACCTTCCTTGCCCATTTCATGTAGAGATTCAAAACTGGAAGAAATGATGCAGTAAATTAGCTCAGTTTTGTGTGGGTGGGAGTGGGTGTGTGAATACTAAGACAATTTATATGGCAAATATTTTGGGCCCATGAAGTATAAGCATATCAAAGGCAGAAAAGGGATGGGCTAGGGTGAATGTACCTGAGCTGTAATGATCTCAGGGAGGCAAGCAAGCCTTGATAAGAATTAATGACCCTTTAGCAGTTTTATGGTACATTTACAGTGGTACCTTGGGTTACACACACTTCAGGTTACATACGCTTCAGGTTACAGACTCTGCTAACCCAGAAATAGTACCTTGGGTTAAGAACTTTGCTTCAGGATGAGAACAGAAATCAAGCAGCAGCGGTGTGATGGCAGCGGGAGGCCCCATTAGCTAAAGTGGTGCTTCAGGTTAAGAACAGTTTCAGGTTAAGAATGGACCTCTGGAATGAATTAAGTACTTAATCCAAGGTACCACTGTATATTTACAAATTACCAAATTACATCCAGAGCTTGCTGCCATTGCAATGAGTTGGTCGCTCTGAGTCTCTGCCCTTGTCTTTTTTTTTTATTAGAAATTTATTGAAAATTTTCCATTTTAGTAAAATAAAAAGCCAAAAAAGAAAAAAGAAAAAGAAAAATTAAAAACATATACAGTTTACAATCCTTATTTTCCAATAACATATTTCCCTGACTTCCCCACACCTCCCCTTCTTATATTCCAATTGAAATTGTTAGTTCAACAAGTTCTTATCCCCAATTTTTTAACATTTTTATGTTTAATTCATTATAAAAACCCGGTTTTACCTTATAAACATCAAAATTTATACATCAGTACTCCTTCTTAAATTCTTTTTCTAAAGTCGACCCAAAATCCCTTCCACGAATTCCCCATTTTTCATACAAATAACAAAACCAAATAAAAAAATAAAGAGACGAATTATAATTATACACCCTTTGGATCCCCAAACCCCACCCCATCCCCTTTCCTGGTTTCAATCCCCAACAAATGTCCATCAGTCTTAATCTACTATCAGCCTGGGGATCTCACGTCCGAGGCTCTTAATTGTCTCTCAGTTCCTCTCCGCCGGTTTTTTTGATAGTCCTTAATATTAAACACCAGATCTCGGAGATGCTCCAGCCCAATGAGGACAATGTTTCTTTTTTTAAAAATAAAATTTTTATTGCATTTTTTCCAGATAGAGAAACCAGTCAGATATACAAAGAAACAAGAACAGCAAGAAAATAAAAGAAAAAAAGAATGAATCGTTTCAAAGCTTATTTCAGTCATCTATCGGACTTCCCCACATCTCCCGCACAATGCATTCTTAACAATAAAATTATCAGCAAATTGTAACCTTGTTTCATGTGTTTCTTTTATACTTTCAAATCATTGCATTTTAAGTTTAAATTACTTATTATCCATTTACTTTAATAACAAATATAATATCATTTTAGACATTCAAACATTTAATCCTTCCATTGGTGTTACCTAATTTCATATATCGTCAGCTCTCATCGCTGGAGCTAACCTTCCAAATCATGCGAATTTTTATAGTTCATATCGAGGACAATGTTTCTTCCAGCCAGACCTCCATGCTTAAAAGTGGAGCCCAAATCTTGTTTCTTACTCCTTTCGAATACAAATGTCCCCAAAGCTCCAACTATCACCTTAATCAAATTTGTAATCCTTGGGTCTTCAGATCTCCACAGAGAGAGATCTCTCCATTCTTCAATCACCAATTCAGACCAGATTTTCATCATCAAGTTCTTGTTTTCCTTTATAGCCATCATGTCAGGCCTCTGGCTCTCCTTTGCCATCTGCAACATTATATCTCCTCCTTCCTTTTCCTCAAAAACATCCTGTGTCTCTTTCTCCACACTCTCAAAGTTCTCAAATTTCTCTTGTCCAGCTGCTCGGGCTTCCAGGATCAAACCCTCATCAAATTCAATGAACTTACCGTATTTTTCGCCCCATAGGACGCACTTTTTCCCCTCCAAAAATGAAGGGGAAATCTGGGTGCATCCTATGGGGCGAATGCAGGCTTTCGCTGAAGCTTGGAGAGCGAGAGGGGTCGGTGCGCACTGACCCCTCTCGCTCTCCAGGCTTCAGGAAGATATCCGCAGCCTAGGCAGCCCTGTGGGAGGCCCCACAGGGCTGCCTAGGCTGCGGATAGCAGCCTGCTTCTCGGAGCGTCGGGCGCCCTGAAAGCAGAGCGCCCGACGCTTCGGGAACAAATCCGCAGCCCAGGCAGCCCTGTGGGAGGTCCCGCAGGGATGTCTAGGCTGTTCCTTGAGCCACTTGCCGGGGCTTTATGGGGAAACCCCTGGCTTCCCCCTTCAGCCCCGACACTGGCCGACAAGCTAAGCCGGGGCTGGCTGCTTCCCTGGGCTGTAATTCAAGCAAATTGAAAGCTGCTTACACTCTGCTAGATTAACAGTGTGCCGGAAGGATCGGGACTGCCCCTTCCGCCCCTCCCCCAGCTTACTGTGCCGGGAAATTCCCGCCATTTCCTCCTTTTGCTCTGGTTGCACGAGGCAAGGCAGATGCCCTCCACAGACACCCAGAAATGTAAGATCTCCCTCGCTCTTCTTTCCCTCCCTCCCTCTTCCAACTTAAAAATATGGGGGGGGCAGTTAAGCCCCACCTCACAGACAATTCAGCCTTTCTCAAACTGTGGGTCCCAAGATGTTGCGGAACTACAACTCCCATCGCCCCAGGTAGCAAGGCCAGAGCTCAGGGAAGATGGGAGTTGAGGAATGATAGGAGTTATAGCCCAGCGACATCTGGGGACCCACAGGTTGAGCTCTCCCTTTCCCTTCCCTCCCTCCCTCCCTCTTCCAACTTAAAAATATTGGGGGGGGCAGTTAAGCGCTCAATGATAAATGTTGGAGATACTGTCCTGTACGTTACTGACAGTTCCTTACCACTGTATTTTCTTGCAGAAAACCTCCCCCATTCTGATAAGGATGATAAAGCAGAAAAGACTAGCATATAAGATTCCTTTTAAACTAGAAGTAGTAAAATATGCTAGGGAGCATGGAAACAGAGCAGCGGAGAGACATTTTGGGTCACCTCCAACTGAAAAAATGATAAGAGAGTGGAGGAAACAGGAGGATCAGCTGCAAAAAGCAGAAAAAAGTAAGCACACTTTTCGTGGATGTGCTGCAAAGTGGCCACAGATGGACATTGCCATGAAAGAATGGATCACAAGTCAGCGGAAAAATGGCTTCGCAGTCTCTACAAAAATGATAATATATGAAGCCAAACGGATTGCTTTAGAGAAAGGCATTCATGACTTTACTGGCTCACCATCATGGTGCTACAGATTTATGAAGCGATGTGGCCTTGCTATGCGCACCAAAACTAGAACCGCACAAAAAATGCCGGAGGAATATGAATCTAAGATTATGTCTTTTCATAACTTTGTAATTGATGCTAGGAAGAGAAATGGATTTGAAATTGGCCAGATTGGGAATATGGATGAAGTCCCTCTAACCTTTGATGTGCCATCAAATAGGACTGTTGATCGGAAAGCTGCCAAAACTATCGCCGTGAAAACCTCTGGACATGAGAAAACCCATTACACGGTTGTGTTGTCTTGCTGTGCAGATGGCACCAAATTGCCACCCATATTAATTTTCAAAAGGAAAACATTTCCAAAAGAAGTGATTCCACAAGGAGTTGTTGTACATGTTCATGAGAAAGGATGGATGGACGAAAATGGAATGAGAGTATGGGTTGAAAAAGTGTGGTCCAAACGTCCTGGAGGGCTTTTGAAAAAACCTGCCTTATTAGTACTTGACCAGTTTAGAGCACATATTAGCAAAACTACAAAAAAGCGCTTTAAAGAAGTGAAGACTCATCTAGCTGTAATTCCTGGAGGTCTTACCAGCCAGTTGCAACCTCTTGACGTTTCCATCAACAAGCCATTTAAGATCTTTATGCGAGAAGAGTGGAACAAATGGATGGCTGCTGGTAATCATGATCTAACACCCACTGGACGAATGAAGAGGCCCACTATCACTCAAGTTTGTGAATGGGTGAAAACATCATGGCACTCGGTGAAGGAGGAAATCGTTCTCCGGTCATTCAAAAAATGTGGCATTAGCAATGCTTTGGATGGAAACGAAGATGATATTTTACATGAAGATAGCGAAGAAAGTGATGTCAGTGATTGTGAGCAACTGAGCTTCATAAATTCTGACTCTAGCAGTGATGAGTTCTTGGGGTTCACATAAGACTAGAAGAGTACTCAAACCTTAAAGTCTCTCTTCATTTGTTAATGACAGTGATGATGGTTCTTAATGCCACTGTTGACTGCTGTTCACTTTACATGGCTGTATTATGATTCTGATATATTGGTTGTTTATTAAATGCAGTAGTTTATACAACATTTGATTCAGAATATTTTTTACTTGTTTTTCTCCTCTAAAAACTACGGTAGGTGCGTTTTTAAACCTCGGGCTTCCCCCGCCCCAGCCCTGCGGCTGGGGGGGGAATAAATTTTTTTTTCTTTATTTCCCCCCAAAAAAACTAGGTGCGTCCTATGGGCCGGTGCGTCCTATAGGGTGAAAAATACGGTATTTACTGTTAAGTCCAGAGTTGCAACGCTGGTAAGCCAAAACATCAATTTGGCCTTGTAACTTTCCCAAGAGAAAGAAAACTCTGTCCAATTTAGCTTGAGTTTTACCTCCTTCAGCCATTCTTGTAATGTCCCAAAACCCCCTCTAGAGGGATTTTGGTTACTTAGTATTCATTCCAGTTCAAATCCAACAATCAAGTTAGTTTGTGTCAGTTCTTCCTTGTTTTCAACAAAGTATAGCCCAATTGTAACAAATATAACCAGCAGAGACAATAGAAAACAAAGTTCGCTTTTTCCGTCTTGACAGCTAATTTGACAGCTGTCAAACTCTTCAATATCTCTCCAACAGGCTCTCTCACGGATCACTCCCAGGTCAGGGGGGTGGCGCCTCAGCTCCGAAAATTAGCTCTTATCCTCCAGTAATATTGCTTAAACTGCCAAATCGTGCAATTAATATTTTTTACCCAATAAAAGGGAAAAAATCCTCTCGAATTTAGTTAGCTGGTCCTTGCTTTAGATTATATACAAGACGGGGAGATGGACTTCCTGTTTGCATCTTCCCCGATCGTGCCCAATTAAAAAAAAAAAATCTTTAGAGATCCAATTTCCGTACTACTCACGGGTTGCTACTTTGAAGTCCAATTGTTCACAAGAAGAAGTCAGCGCTCTCCGACCATGGCATGCGGCTTCACTCCGCAGGAGAAGCAGTAGACTCTCAGCACCGCGCCACTCACCCCGTCCCCCATTCCGAAGCCTTTAAAAAGGCTCCTTCACGGGTCGGGGGGCGCAAATGGTGCCCGCCGAGTCACCAGGTTCACAGGCTTCCCCGCCTGTGATTTTTAAGGGTCCCCACGTCGCTGCAGCGGCAAGACCCAAATCCTGCAGAGCCGATTCCCTCCGGAGCTCGGAGGGAATATGCCATTAGCCGTTGGCGCTAACCCGGAAGTTGCCTGAGTCTCTGCCCTTGTCACAGCAGGAAGGATGCCAAAGTCCAGCCCTCCCCCTTCTGCACTTCTGTTGCATTCTGACTTTCTCAGCTCTCCAAGAACTGCCCGCTGTCTCTCTGCTGGTTGCCTAGCAACCCTCCCACTGCCATCTATCTCTCCCTCTTCTTGCAAGCTGCCTGTGTCACTCTGAGTCAGGGAACTCTTGGTAAAGGGGGCTCGAGCCCATTTCCTCCTGCTCTGTCTGCAATCTTTTGTCTCCAGAGCTAGACTTTGTCTCTCTTTGTACTGGCAATCTTTCATCACCTGAGTCTGATTCTTCGCCAGCACTCGATTCAGCCATGTCCCTGACATGAATCCTGCTTGAAAGGGTATGTTCAGTAGCTCAAGGTTTTTCATGTGAGTTAATGGGATTGGAGCAAGAGCCAGGCTGCCAGGCAGCGAGACAGGTGTATGGGATCTTTACACCAAAGGCTTCACACTGCCAATGGCAGGGACTCGTGTTGCCAGTGCTGGCTGGTTCTCATTGGGACTAGTGGGATGGAAGGTAGGAAACCAACAGTAGGTGGAGTGTCACTTGCTCCCTTGATGCACATAGAATTGCCAGCCTCTTGTCCTGAAAAGGGCCTCAGCTTGTAAGCTATTAATGAAAGATGCCACACATTTAGCATTTGGTTCTGATGTGCAGGCAAAACATTTTCACAACAGCAGCAAGAAGTTATTTTGCCACTGGCTTTCTGCACTTATGATCATCACCATCTGTACCTCCTGATAATTTCACAAAAAGTCTCTCCCCTCCCCCCCAACCATGTCTTAAAATTAGAACAGGTTAGAACTGTTGTTGTGTTCTATAAAGATAGATACAACCCACACAAAGTTATCTCTGCTACTCATATCCCTCCACATTAGCAGCACTACACTGGCAAAAGAAAGCCATAGTGTGGCTCTAGAAGAGTGTTTTAAATGCACCCACTGGGGCACATAGTAGATCTGTATAGATGCATCTTAAAACCAAGGATTTTCCTACCAGTCATACCTGGATTCTGAAACATTAATCACTGCATAGAAAATGGAAATAATATATTCAGCAGGTTTGGCTGCTGTGCTAAAATCACACCATTGTCCATATTTGTGTTACTAAAGAGCTGCTGGAGAGGTAGGAAGGGAGAAGGACTGGAAAGGGGAAATTAAATTCAGTTTGTATTTAAAGGTGAACTTACTAAATTCACATTTTCTGAATAAATGTCCCTACTGAAACACATCTATCCTTTGAAATCCATACTTCTCTGGATTTTGCAATGCAGTTCATCAGCTATTGAATGTGTACAGTGGCATCTCAGTTTTCGAACGTCCTGGTACCCGAACATTTTGAAACCCAAACGATGAAAACCCGGAAGCAAATGCTTCTGTTTTCGAACGCACCTCGGAAGTCAAATGGCTTCCGCTGAATGTACGTCTTATTTTTTCCCCAGTTTTCTGCAGACCGCCCTTTGCACCTTGATTTTAAAATGTTTTGGAAGTCAAATGGTCTTCCAGAACAGATTATGTTCAAAAACCAAGGTACCACTGTACAAAAATGCATATACTAGGGCACAATATGTTTATAAATGCATATATGAGTGAAAATAGCATACCAAAATATCTACAGAAAATTGCCTTTGTAAAAAAAAAGGGTATATTAGCAAAACCTCTCACTAAAATGCTGAATTAACAAACAAAAATCACAAATCGGTAAGTTCTGAGATCTGGCAGAGTGATAGATCAGTGACAGCTAGACTGGGTGTCAACAGTGAAGATTGATCTCTATGACAGCAGGTGATGGAAAGGTTTTACCACTGGGGGAAATGTTTTAAAATTATTTTCAGACTGAGTTGCTGACTCATAACCCACCAAAATTTCAGCCAGTTGATGCCCTTTACTGAGTTACATATGTTTTGAAGCCACCAGTGCTTCCATACATGACAGTATAGCTTTTTCTCTCCATGTAAACATGATCTTTCTCTCTGTAGGGGAAAAAAAGTGATGTAGTGCTCACAGATTCATTACCTGGGTGGCTTTTAGTCAAGAATATTTCCTGAGAAAAGTCACAGATAAGTGAGCAGAATATTAATGGAGCCAACACTGTTTGTCTAGAATATTATATGCACTAATTAAGGGTCACAGTGATTTCTGATGCAATGGTTGCATAGCTTGTAGCAATTTAGAACAGTGGCATTAGGGTAATGGATACTTACTGCACCAACTTTGCTTTTATTAGCAATTAGGCTACTTGGGGAGGAGGAAACCATTAATTCAAACTTTTACAGTGTGCCTATTATCTTGTAGCCCAACACTCTGAAATGTTGTTTGAAAATGCTCTAACTGGCATAGAAAAGCATTGGGCGTTTGACACTAGGCCTGAAAGTCCCAATTCTGTCTCTCTCTCTCTCTTCACATCATATGAATCCCTACCTCATGTATATGTACATCCTTAGGGCTGCTATACGCCTGGAATTTCCTGGACATATCCAGGATTCATTTGTTGAAAATAGCACCTGAGTGAAATTTCAGGGCAAATGTTCTGGAAAATGTGAGTCTATGGATTTTCACTTTTTGAAATATGGCATTTATTCCATTATATTATTCAATGTGGCAGGTTCTACCCAGGCACTGACCAGAATCAGACATTTTCAGCAAGGCAGCTGCATCATGTGCCCCTGGGACAATTTTTCTATCTTCATAGAGAATTCATCTCAGGCTTCTGTGTAACACTAAATTGAACAAAATGTTCATAAGTTGGAAATAGATATATATTTGTCACAGATATTTGGCCTGATACATCTCGACTCTTCTTACTCTGTTATGCGATCTTCTGAAGGGTTGTTTTGTTTTGTTTTGTTTTGTTTTAGTGAAGAGTGACATAGAAGTGTCATAGATAGATAGATAGATAGATAGATAGATAGATAGATAGATAGATAGATAGATGATGATGATAGATAGATAGATAGATAGATAGATAGATAGATAGATGATAGATAGATAGATAGACAGACAGACAGATAGCATAATGATTTGCACCCTGATTCACTGGTCAATGGACCAATGTGTGGCAAAAGTTTCACACTGATTTTCTTTGACATTTCATTTCCATTTAATGTTGGGTGTCACATAGTTGACGTCTGTTCTTATTATGTTCCAAACAATTCACCCAAACCCAAGTGTAAGACTTACCTCTTTATATCAAATATAATTGGCTCATTTACACTGACAAATGATGGCCATATCTTGTGTGCACACAAGAAATAATGTGTACACATAGGCCATAGGCCCTTATCATCAATTTCAAAGTACTGCCAAGAGAACCAAAGAGAACACTTCAGAGTTGGAAGTTGTAAGTAATGAGTGTGCAAAAAAAGAAAAAGAAAAACTAAGAAAAACGAATCCTAATGGTATTCCACAAATGTAACTCATCTCTGTGAAATATTCTCTCTACCTGTGTTTCAAAGCTATAATCTGAGATTTGAAGCTATTAGGAAAGAAAGGTGTTGACGTTGACTGCACTGCAGAGGGAAGGTGAGATTTTTGTATACAAAAGCCCATTGGAACAAGTATCAGAATGATAGGCAAAGGAATACAACAGTTTAAGAAATCTCATCGATTTCATTGAGAAGTAACCTTAGCAGAAAATGTAAATCTGACCTCTGTAGGGGGAAAGTGAGCGATCCAACTGCTCTTGATATCAGGAGCTGAAAATAAGCTTACATAAACGGAAGTGATTGCATTCCAAGCGAGAGAAGATTCCTTGGGGAATGACACATCATTTGCAAAATAACTGAGTATTAGGAGTGGGAGAAGTTTGTATTTCAAGCTGGGTAATTGTGGATTTCAGCAACATCTCTGCATAAAATGCCAGTGTGGTATAATGGGCAGCGTATTATACTGGGTGTACTGTGATAAAATCCCCACTCAACCATGCTTCATGGAGTGCGCAGTTTAGTAACTGCCTCTTCCATTGCTACTCCCAGCATGAAAGATCAGGGTAGGGATTTCTCTTCACTCCCTCCTTGCTATGCTGTGACTGCTGTGGGGTTCACCTGCTGAGTAACCACACTGGACATCTGTGATTCCAAGATGGAATTCCTGGAATTTCAATCAGCCAATCAGGGAAGAGCCACCATGTTCAAAGCTTAGCATGACAGGCTCATTATCTCCCAATCTCCCATTCCCACCACCCTTCTGAGTAATACCCCTCCCCACCTTCTCACTATATAGAAGGATCTGGCAACTTCTGTTTCAGTGTATCTGAAGAAGTGTGCATGCACACGAAAGCTCATACCAAGAACTAACTTAGTTGGTCTTTAAGGTGCTACTGGAAGGAATTTTTTTATTTTGACTATGGCAGACCAACACGGCTACCTATCTGTAACTAGGCTCATTATAGTGCTTGCTTGCTTGCTTTCCTTGGGCATGCAAACTGTAACCTCGATACTGCTACAGAAAAAACCATTCATTTGATTTATGGCCACATTAGACACTGATAAAGCTGGCTATGTCAGAATAATACAGTATTACTCTCCCATTGGTAATGAGTAGCATGTCCATTTAAATCTAGGTGAAAGCTCCTCGCAGTGAGAGTAAGACTCTATAGACTGGTTGGTATCACAGCAGTATCAGCACATATTGCTTCATCCCATAGAAATGATAAGAGCATGTTTTGAGCAGTCCTTGTCACCCACATATTGTAAAGTACACCGGTGATAATAGGATCAGTGGTATTAGCTTGTAAGGCTTTTGTTTTGTTTTCTCTCAGAATCAAAAGCAATGTCAATACAAATCTGGGGAATCAATTGGTATACTGTACAAGCAAAGGCTGTGTTAGGAACCAGTTCTTGTAGAGATCATTATGGCTCAATAATAGCCAAGTGTCATCTGGATGTCTAAAAAAAGGCAGAAAGAGAGAAAATGAATTTAAAACTGCATATTGTTACAAGCAGCAATATGTAGCTTGTAAAAGTGTGGCTTTTTCCAGAGTTCAGTGTTTATATCACAAGAAATTAACAGAATGACTAACAATAGAGAATGTCGCAAGATGGATTGCCTTAAATATATCCCTAGGATATTTTGCTGTTCTCAAAAAGAGTCTGTGCAAATACAGGGCAGAACAGATACGTTCCATTCTTAAACTTTCTAACACATACTTGGTCTTACCCTGTTTAGGAAGAAATCATGTTTCTTCCCAGCAAGAGATTTAAAAAACCAAACTCCTGCAACAACAAATACTCATATTATATTTCCAATGTCCTGGTTGTATCTCCAGAAAACTCAGCACTAAAGTATTTAATTATAGCACCATGTGGGCTTTCTGTTTGTGTTGTGTGAAAAACGAATTCAAAGAACAGAATCCATTATCTCTAACAGCGAGGAAATATTTACCACTTCAAATCTTCCATTTTTGCCCAATTTAGACATACTCTTTTATCCCTGAAAATAACCAGGGGAGAAAAAACTCTTGAGCAGAGTGACTTTGTCATGTCTAAGGCTCAGTGGAAGGTTTTATGTATTTATCTTTTAAAACCATAATTGACTTTTTTTTATTTAGTATATTGTGTGAACTGGGGACTCAGGTGGCACTGTGATCTAAACCACTGAGCCACTTGGGATTACCAATTGGAAAGTTGGTGGGTCAAATCCCCACAACGGGGTGAGCTCCCACTGCTTTGTCCCAGCTCCTGTCAACCTAGCAGTTTGAAAGCACAACAGTGCAAGTAGATAAATAGGTACCACAGTGGCAGAAAGGTAAATGGTGTTTCCACGCAGTCTGGTTTCTATCATGGTGTTCTGTTGTGCCAGAAGCAGTTTAGTCATGCTGGCCACATGACCCAGAAAATACACATATCATGTGACTATATAAGAAACATGTATATAGAACCAGTTTGGTGTGGTGGTTAGCATGGACTAGCACCAAGGGGACCAGGGGTCAAATTCCCACTCAGCCATGAAACTTTGGGCCAGTCACTGTCACTCAGCCTAACCCACCTTGCAGGGTTGTGGTGAGGATAAAATGGAGAAAGGGAGAACCATGTGCATTCTTGAGCTCTTGGAGCAAAGGTGGAGTAGTAGTAGTAGTAGTAATACAAAGCAATATACTGTATAATACAAAAAGCAACATCAGAACAAATCGGACAACAGAAAACGGACAACCCAAAATGATGGGAAATTAAACAAAGAGAGCTGCAATGTACACTTCTCTACATATGTGAAAGAAACTGCAAGGCAACCCCTCACTTAGATTTTACTTCCTTTCAGGTCTTGAAATGTTTATTTAGTCCAAAAAGTTGGAAGGGAAAGGATCAGAATGTCGCTGTATAAAATAATCCCCCCCCCCAAATCTCCTCTCATAAATTCCAGGCAAAGTCTGACCTGAAGATGCTACTGTACATTAATCTCCCTTTTGGCCCACTTCCAGCCAGCAAATAACCCTGGCAAAATGCACCAGCTAGGATTGATTTTGTAATTCAATTAATTTCCGAAACACATTCATTCTGTTTGGGATTTACATTCAAGTGGACCATAATCCACAGCACTAAATCGAGTAATTTCCCTCAGGTCTTAGAGAGTTAATGCCCCAAACAATTTGGGCATGTCAATGAATGCAGAAGGCTAGGAGTGAACTATTACTTAATGAGCTGTCTCTTGGCTATCTGGCTGTCTCTCAGGTTTTTTCATAAAGTGGTCTGCTTCCTGGACACTGTCACTTACAACTATCGTTATTATATAGTACCAAAGCATGGCTAAAGCAAGAGGCATTTACATGAATCTAAGGCTTCATAGGCACCATACATCTCAAGCACATCCTCCTGACACTCAGGAATCCAGGGAGCTGTCCTTTCCCCCAGTCCCAGCCCTCTTTTAGAAATATATATATTTGAGACATTCAACAACAACAACAAAATATATGAATGCATGAAACACATTGACATAACACGAATGACAAAAAATACAGGAAAATAAAAATCATAAAGAAAACTACTCAGCTGCTATATACAGCTAACCTCTGTTGGGTCGTACACTAAAAGTTTTTAACAAGCTAATCTCACGTATGCAGTTCATGAAAAATACCGAACTACATATTGCTTTGACCCTGTTAAGATTATTTAAAATTAAATAAAATCCATCTGGCTTCAAAGCACTTCCAACAGCAAATCTGGATTTGCATTTTCCTGTACTTTATTTGCCTAGGAAATAATATAGATGATCCATTTTTTGACAAAATGGTCCTAAGTCCCTTCAGCCGTGTCTCACCCATATCATATGGCCATGTAGGCTACATCCCATGCCTTATTTAGTCAGTCATCTAATGCTGGAGACGAGGAGTTCTCCAAGTTGTAACCAATTGCCATACAAACTGTGTTCAACAAATGTAGAACCTGTTGTCTGTTAAAATTGAGTCCTAACCCATAATTCCAAGAATGCTTAACAAACTACAGCTCTCAAGATTCTTGGTGGGGGATGCCATGCATTTAGACGAGGGGATATGACCCTGATGCTGGGCAGTCTATAATGCACACCCCCTCACGGGCTTCCTGCCACACACTCCTCATGTAACTGTAGCCATTTCTTTAGCTTGCATATAAATGCCATGGCACATTTATTCTCTGTTCCAGTGAGCTTCTTATAATAACATAACCACCATCAAAGTGTCTTGCGCTTTCACACTGACAGAGGGGAAAATCTTCAAATGCAGAAGGTAGCAGCGAGCTGGACTTCTGCAAAATCCTTTTAGACAGTGAATAATATTGTATACACACAAATAGGGAAAGAGAAGAAAAGCTCGGTGCTATGCATACAAACTTTGACTTTGATCTCTTTGCTACCAAAGCACCTGGAGACTTTAAGTAGGTTTTTTATTTTTGTATTTTAAAAAAATCAAAAAAGTATTACACTGCCAGGCAGACTTCGAAACATTCTGTCTCCCAAGCGAGAATCTTGTGGGTTACCACAGAGGCTAAAGGGACTGATTATAGAATGAAGTACAAATGTAACTAAAAATAGAGAGGTTGCGGGGATTTTTAAAAAAACAAAAACACCCAACAACTCTTTTTGAGTATATTTAAAGCTTGTAGCTTGTGCTTCATTGACAAGCTTTAAGATCAAAACCTATTTAGAGCTAAACGAGATGAGACGGCAACAGACACGTGTCTCTTTCCATGTGTCTGCTCTGTTAGCATGTAAAAGGAGTAGTGCAGGGAGCATTAATGAGCACATGGCAGAGGGATTGTGAACCTGCCCTTCTAAAACTTCTCTTCCCTCATGCTAAAAAGAGGAGTTTGGATTTGATATCCCGCTTTATCACTACCTGAAGGAGTCTCAAAGCGGCTAACATTCTCCTTTCCCTTCCTCCCCCACAACAAACACTCTGTGAGGTGAGTGAGGCTGAGAGACTTAAGAGAAGCGTGACTGGCCCAAGGTCACCCAGCAGCTGCATGTGGAGAGGCGGGGAATCGAACCCAGTTCACTAGATTATGAGTCCACTGCTCTTAACCACTACACCATGCTGGCTCTCTCTCACCGGGGGTCAGCAACCTTTTTCAGCCATGGGCCAGTCCACCGTCCCTCAGACCATGTGATGGGCTGGGCTATATTTTTTTGGGGGGGGGGATTAACGAATTCCTATGCCCCATAAATAACCCAAAGATGCATTTTAAATAAAAGGACACATTCTACTCATGTAAAAACAAGCTGATTCCCAGACCGTCTGTGGGCCGGATTGAGAAGGCAATTGAGTCGCATCTGGCCCAAGGGCCTTAGGTTGCCTACCCCTGATTTAGACAGATTCATGGAGGAGACGGCTATCAATCAGTAGCAGAAGCTGTAGTGGGGCAGAGATGCTTACCTGACCTCCCAGCAGGTGAGTCATTGCTGCATAGCAGGAGGGGTGAGGTGGCTGACGGGGGTCACAGTTCAGGCACCAGGAGGAGTGCCAGATTGGTTGAGCCAGTGGCATTTGCATTACTCCAAATTCACTGGCACTTTGCACACCCCCAAAGCACCAGCAACTAACCTGCCAGGAGGTCAGGTAAGCATCTCTGTCCCACTATACCATCTGAGCCACAGTGAGTCTTTTTTCACTGCTTACCTACATGTCTAGAAAAGATTTGGCTGCTTAATGCCTGTGTCAAAAACACAAGAGCAAAGACAGGGAAAAGGTGGCAACCCTCCTATCAAGGGAAAAGGTTATACCCAAGCATATAACATTCTAATGGTGGCGTGTGACATATGCTAATTTGTCTGTCAAAATTCAACTTAGCGAGTTTTCAGGCAGGACTTCACTCTGAGTTATGGAGGCTTTTAGAAATCATGACATTACGTTCTTCCTTTTAATCTATTGTCTTTTGTGCCATTTGAGCCACAGCAAGGGGGAGGGTTCTCCACAAGTAAACATTTAAAATATCAAGCCTGATCTGATAAATTCAACCATTTATCTACACTTCAGCCATCTCTCTGGCTGTCAGTTCTTCCATTCTCTCTTGGGTGATCCACAGGTATAATACAAAGCAGCCTTCAGTGACTGACTGACAGATTAAAATATTAACAGTCATACTTCATACAGTATGTCAATACCTTACAATTTAGCCTTTAATATATGCATGCTTCCTGTAATTCTTTCTCATGTATTTTTATACAATAGTTTCATTGACTGCATTGATCTTTAATGCTGAAGGTCATTTGTTTTTAGAGTCAAATACAGAAATGGAGCCAGCTCAGCACGAAACCCTAAGTGATGCTTATCATAGAAATTGGCATTGAGTGCAAGGGCTTACTCTTTTGTCTCCCAGAATGGTTCTGATCCAGATTGTGGGCCACTTGCCCCTCAACTTTCATTGGGTTTCACTGAAGCTCTAGTTGAGAACCTTGTTGCCCAGTGCAAACTGAAGGCACACTCATGACTGCAGTTAAAGTCCCCTACCTTCACAACCTGCTATCAATCTGGATCAGGCCCCATTCCTCACAACTGGGAGGAAAAAGCTTGCATGCATGCATAAGCTATGCGAACAATTTCATATGTGGTTTGATCCTTGGTTAATAAATCAATTGAGGCAATGACTTCATCTTAATGTACATGTGCCTCACTCTTCTGCAACATGCCATAATGATTTTAGTGGCTTTAACATCCATCCAACAACCAGGTGTAAAATGAGTGCTGGGCAAGCACAGACATGCTGAGCTTGAAATGCTTTTGTGCCCCTTGAATGTTGGAGTCGCATCCTCTGTTGTGTGCAGATCCCAATGGTCTAACCTCAATGTTCAGTGACTGCAATGCTAGGTTTCGTCTACCTACATCCCTCATGTTCATCACCTGAGGTCCTTCTGGTGCTTCCTCTGAGGGAGGGGTGAAGGGTAGCAAGGAGAAAACGGGAGAAATTCAATTCAGTTAACATTTAAAGGTGAGTCGACTTAATCTGGACTTTTCTAAGCTATATGAGAAATGGAACACAGCCATCTTTGGACATTCACACTTCTCCCAATTTTGCAATGCGGTTCTCCAGACAAGTAATGTGTACAAAAATGCACATACTTGAAGTAACGTGCAGATAAATGAATATATGATTTAAAACAACATGCAAAAATTCATTGTAGTAGGGGCAACACTTTGCAAAAATGTGCATATTAGGCAAATTACATGCATACACTTGTCTATTAGGTGAAAATTGCAGATAAATTTTCATGAGGACCTTTAAAAAAAAACAACAATGCAAACTGGATTCCACATTTCCCCAGTGTGGAAATGTAAAGAACTGAATTAAAGATTAGGAAAATGGGAAAATGAGAGAAACTGAAATTGACAATTTCACCCATCCCTAGTAAGAAACCAGTGCTGGGGGTGGGGGGAGATGACACAGTCCTTCATCCTGTTCCTCAGCTGAACTCCTAACAATGGCTTAAATCCAACACTGCCATTTCACTGGCACTACAGAACTTCCCCATCTCCCCTCTCCTGCAGCCTTTTGTGCACCTTCAAGATGTGCTCCAGAGAGTTGGTGGACATCAAGATTTGGATAAGGCATGGGGGAAAGAGAGGATCAATACGCCATTTATGAAGAATGGATACTAATCACTATGTTGGAATTCTGTGCTGTACGAGTAATTCTATTGTCATGATAATCAATTGATTAATCTATCAATCTACCCATTAAGTGTTTATTATGGGTGACTAAACAAAAAGTGAAATGTGAAATATAAAATACAAATCATAGCCTAAGAAGAAACAATTATTAACCACAGTAGCAGGTCTAAGAGATATAATAAAAGTTATATATTCTGCCATCTGTTCAGTGATAGACTTATTAGCCACCTTAAGGAAGATACTCAAAAGGCTTATCTGAGGACCAACTGGAAAACCTCCTGAATAAGAGGATATACATTCTACACCTCCTTGTTAAAATGAAGAACAGGAGAGAAACTGTTTCAATCTTTGACAGCATACCGTATTTTTTGCTGTATAAGACTCACTTTTCCCCTCCTAAAAAGTAAGGGGAAATGTGTGTGCGTCTTATGGAGTGAATGCAGGCTGTGCAGCTATACCAGAAGCCAGAACAGCAAGAGGGATTGCTGCTTTCGCTGTGCAGCAATCCTTCTTGTTGTTCTGGCTTCTGAGATTCAAAATATTTTTTTCTTGTTTTCCTCCTCCAAAAACTAGGTGTGTCTTGTGGTCTGGTGCGTCTTATAGCGCGAAAAATACAGTATATCCTTCAATGAAACTTTGACATGTTCACCAACTAGGATCTTAGAGGGTAAGCCATTAAAACGTGCCAACGAAATGTCACTTCTGTACTTAAGTTCACAGGTCCCTGTCTACCTTACCAAGAAGTGATTATAAGTCATGTTAACAGCAAATAGCTCAAATGTTATAATGATGCAGCATGCAGCAACAGACCCAGAAGGACTGGATTATACTGATACTTATTAATATGCCAAATGAGAAATAGGGGGAATATTCAATATCCTTGAATATCTCATAACCATAAATACATTATTCATTAATGGAGATATGCTTTGTTGTGTTTGATATTGAGCAGGCATTTCTCAATGCTATTCCCCCGCCCCCGCCTTCCTCTCTTAAGGTGCAAAAGCTAAGAACTTTGCCAAAATCTCAGCATCTTTGAAAACCAGAACATCTTCAACTGCACAAGGCAGATGAGTTGGTGACAGATGCTCCCATTCCTCTATTAGCAGTGCCAGATTTTTGTATAAGCTAAAGAAGCTATAGCTTAGGGCCCCACTCTCTTGGGGGCCCCAAAAAAATGTAAAGAAAAAAAACTAGATGTACATTTCCAAAATATAAGATAAAAAAACCTACATACAGCAACAGTGTTTTGTTTTGTTTTGTGTTGTGTTGTGTGGGCTCCTATGATTACCACATAGCATATATTCAACACAAAAAACAGAGAAAATTTGTTATTGACAAAGGACAGCTGGACATATAAAGGGCCCCATTACCTTCAGTAGCTTAGGGCCTCATCAAACCTAAATCCAGCCCTGTCTATTAGCAGCTACATGAGTGTTCCTGGCTGGATGGGAAATCATGTATGTAAAGGGGTACTGTACATGTGATTCATCCATTTGATCCAGCAAGCCCAGTCAAATTCTCTGAACTGCATACAGTAGTTGGTTTTTCAGGGTGGGAAGAAAGGGGTTGTATTTCAAACCCTCCTGTTAATACATTCCATGCGGAAGACTGGTCACTGCTTTTCAAATTATTTAATTTCAAGCTGAACCAAAGCAGAGGGGCTTCTTTCCTTGAAACAGCCAACTGTTGATTTCTAGAAGTGAACATTTTCCTCTGCAATGAGCCCGGCCTCATCCAAAGGAAACACACATATCCCATCACAATAGGAGGTGATGTGAGGTTCGAAATGCACACTTCTCTGAAGTCTCTCAGCCCCACTCACCCCACAGAGTGTTTGTTGTGGGGGAGGAAGGGAAAGGAGAATGTTAGCCGCTTTGAGACTCCTGAAGGGGAGTGAAAGGCGGGATATCAAATCCAAACTCTTCTTCTTCTTCTTCTTCTTCTTCTTCCTATGATTCTTGTACCTTATTACAAGGTTTGTCTACTTTTGACTCTGGCTCCACTTAGCTATGCTTCTGGCCCCTGTTTGGTTCTCTGCCATCCCTCCAGTGGATCAATGGCTCTTTAGAGAAAAGAGTTTTCTTATATTGATTTTTTATTAAATTTTGGAATTTTTAATAAATTAACTTCAACTTTAATACATATTTCCATTAATAGTTTGACTTCCCACCTTTGCCTCCATGATGTTTTTATTCTCACTCTTTTTTCCTGCTGCATTATGTAACACATTTATATCTCATAATTATTTCCTCTATTACAATTGCCGTCCTTTCCCTTCCACTGCTTAAATTTCCCTTCACCTGCTTAAATTTTAAATCCTGCTCACAGATTCATTTGACTAGAATACTTCCTAAAATAGTCCAAAAGGAATCTCCACAATGAAAAAGTTTATCATTTTGCTTTCTGACTCTTGCTGTGATTTTGCCATTTCCAAATAGTCCATTACTTTTAAGTCCCTTCTCCCTTGGTTGGAACTTCTCCTTCCTTCCATTTCTGCTCATATAGGATTCTGGCTGGAGAAAAAGTTTTCTGACTCCACTACATTGGGTACTTGGACACGAGCAGGCTGCCGGATCATATTCTGTGTGAAATAGCTGGCCATGCTGCAGTTTGCCTCACAGAGCATCAACACACTCAGCCAAGGGGCAGTGATGGAAGGACAGTTCTTAATGGACCACTCACTGGAATACCATCTGTGCCTGCAGAACTATGTGATTGAAAAACCATGTGTCACTATTTCCATTTAAAAGAGAGTGATTTATATCTCAAGGAGCTGTCTTTACCACCAGCAGTCAGTAAAAGTCCATTGTATTTCTACATTTTAATCTCTCTGTTAAACAAAAATAGTTTGTTTCAACAAAGAAATAATAGAGTGCATGCCTATTTTAGAAGCACAATGTTTCCTCACATCAAAGAAATTGTGATATAAGAATGATTAATGCAGATATAGCTTCATCTGCTTAATATAGTTTAGAAAGGTTAACTTTTTAGCTCTCAGTTTTGTTGTTTCCCAGTACCTTTTGCAATGCTTTACCACACTTTTCCCCGTAGTGACTGATATGAGAAAGTAGCCATTTATAGCAACTGCTATTATTGCAACCTGAATCAAGCCAAATGCCATCACATGGTGACAGTAGGGCCAGCTCAGGATCCTGGGATGATCTCAGGCTGGCTCAGCCCCTGACCCCCGACTCCACACCTTATTTTGGGGCATGCTTCTGGCAAGAAATCGGTGGCACTTCTTCAAGTCCATTCAGGAGGTGGAAAGAGCAGCTCGGAACCAGCAAAGTGATGCTGATGTCCTCCACCTGGTGTAGTGTTAAGAGCGGTAGACTCGTAATCTGGTGAACCGGGTTCGCGTCTCCGCTCCTCCACATGCAGCTTCTGGGTGACCTTGGGCTAGTCACACTTCTTTGAGGTCTCTCAGCCCCATTCACCTCACAGAGTGTTTGTTGTGGGAGAGGAAGGGAAAGGAGAATGTTAGCCGCTTTGAGACTCCTTCGGGTAGTGATAAAGCGGGATATCAAATCCAAACTCTTCTTCTTCTCTACCTAATGCAAGCCTCCTCTTCAGCCCCAAAGGGATTACTCTGTTAGTCCTCTGGCTGATAAATGGGGGAACATTCAGAACATCTGAATGGTTCAGATCATTGACACAATGAGCGCCCCCTCCTACTTCATGTTCCAGAGCTCAAGGCAATTAAACAAGCCAGGAGATGGTTTGAACACAAGTGGAGGAAAACTCCAGATGAATGCCACTGAACACTGATGAGAGCTCATTATCAGACCTACTTAGTGGAAGTGAAGACAACAAAGGAGGCATACCTTGGTATTCTTCTGAGTTGTGAGTTGGTGTCATCGCTTTCTGTTGGTTCTAGTCCTACTTGGATGGTCATTTCCAGAGGGTGGTACTTTATTTTGAGGAAACGTGACTAGTCGGTAGGTTTTTGCAGCAAGCAAAAATTATTTTCCTTTAACCCAGGCAGAGTTCTGATGAGTTAAAGCAGTGATTCATGTAATTTCAGCAAGCCAATTTAGTTATAAAAGAGGATTTCAAAATACTGTCTATGACTGCCTTTTTAACATTTTATCAATCAGTCAAGCACATTATTGCAGGGCTCTGTAATAATACTTCAGCTTTATTAAGCAAAGGAGAATGGGATAGAAACTTTGCTCCAAAAATGTATTTGACACCCCAGGAATAAAGCAAAGTTGTCTTAAGTGAAATGTACCATAGTATAATGATAGGTGTGAAATTCCCAAACCCTTCCAAATAGGGTTGATAGTGGTTTTTCATTGCCATTCCTGGCTTTTTCTTCTGGAACACAAACATGTTTATAATTTTTTGCCAATTTCTAATTACCCAGATGAAGGGAGATTAGGAGTACCTGAAAAAGACTCAAGAACTTGAGGAATACCATCATCTGTGTTGTTGCAATCCTTCCTAACGTGGAAAAATGAAGTTTATTCCACTTACATAAATCATATTTAACATCTTTAAGCAATGGGATGTAATTTAATGAGTACAAGTTAAAATGAGTTAATTAAGTTGAACTTCCAAATATCTGAACTCTGTATTAGAGATTGTGATATTAACAACATTCTTTAACTTCAGTTGACTTCTATTTTAAAATTGATATATTGAAAATGGGAGCATTGTCTAAATTAGTTTGAAATCCTACTTCTGCTTTTGAGATGGGGAGTTGAGAAGCAATGAGAGATTTTTAAAAGCAAGTATGGTTCCAAGGGAGAGTACAGCAATTTGAAAATGTGGATTTGCTTGAACGGTGAAGTGCAGAGAGAGAAAGCAGTGGAGGAACTGACTGTTTTGTTTGGTGGTGACAATGGCAGTGGCATCAGGGCTGTGGCTGGCTGCAGGTAGCAGAGAAAAACATGGAGAGAGAGGGAAATGTAGAGAGGGAAATAGGGTGGCAGAGAAAGAAAGAGCAAGATATTAAGACGATGAGAGAGAGGCAGATGGTGGCTTGAACCATTCTGGATTCTGGCTCCACCCAGCACTAAAGGTCATGCCATGTCTGTGAAGGTGCCCCATCCCTGGTTTAGGGAGTGAGATATTAATAGATTGTGTGCATTCATACTACTGTAATTATTTGAGGCTGTCTTGTTTTACAGGAGGCATATGACTTTCCATACTCCCTTCATAGTGTTGCAACCAAGTATTAAAGTATGTAGCTGATGGAGTTACACTGTACTGTGTGTTTTACATTAAATTGTGTTTAAATGAAATACTGTTTTATTGCGTATGAATGTTGTTCCTCACTCTGGGATTGTGTGAGCAATGAAGAATGGATGATAAGTAATGTGAATGAAGTAAGGAATCAGATTTCAAATTCCAAAGGAACTGTATACAGATGCATGCAAATTACCATTTGCATCAAATGTCCAGGGAGATTGATTGTTGGGTTGGAATAACGACAGACGAGTAGCAGGTGTCATGTGAGAGAGGCATCTGCCGGGGCGAGCCCTGAGAACTCTCTTTTATTGAATATTACAAACATTGCCACAGGTGTGCTTGTGGCTGATTGGTTGATACAAACACAAAGCAACTTGTTGCTGATTGGTTAACATAAGTACAAGGCGGGAATTACATGTGATCATTAATCACTGATAGATTAAAGGCTGGGAAACGAAGCTGGAACTAGACAGGCATGAAACCTCCTAATTAAATTATAACTAAAGATTGATATAGCAAAACTAAAACAATTACTAATGATTGATCATAACATGAAAGAATATAATAATTGAATTCCGTAGATGTGGTCAGCTGTGCATTGAAAACAGGTCATAGTGTTTTTCATGAACTTAAGATGAACTGAGCAAGGAAGGAATGTCTTGGTGTTTGGAACAGGTACGTACAGTGTGTTCAGGAGCAGAGAAAAGCTTATAAGCAAGACTTCCCAGAATGCAAGACAGAAGAAGCAATGCTTCCCCATAATGCAACAGTTATGTGCAGAGAGAGAACTTCCCTTTAACTGATGGAATTTCAAGGGCTAAAAACTGATGTTGATATTGTTATTTAATTAGTTGCATGTAAAATATAGCCTGAATTCACTCTCTCTCTGTTGCTACCATTGCCTCTTCACTTTTCAGATTCTGTTTAAAAATAATCCCATTATATCAACATTTATTTGTAAAAAAAAAGTAATTACCTTGATATTTTCACATTGGTAAAGATATCCCAAATCAAAACAGAATTTAAAGTAGTTTGATATATTTATATAGGAAGGATGTGTAACCTCATCACTTAGGAAATTGATTGCTCTGACAAACATTTAAAGAAAAATAAATTATAATTTGTGTGAGATGATGACACACAATGAACCGTCCAGTTAGAAAAGATGGTAAATAATTTTTAATCTGCCCGGAATTTTGACTGTCATCCATTGCTGCTCATTAATACTGCCATCCTTTGCTATACAAAAATACTGCAATTTTTCTACTTTCTTCCAGCAAAGCAACTCTTCTGTTCTAATGCTAGATGCAGACTCATAAAGTCTGACTCATAAAGTGACCTTTTCAAGGTATTTTCTCAGACCATTTCAAGAGTTTGTGACTGAAGAATTACATTTCTCTTAGGTGATACTTGGAAATCAAAGTAACTGAATTTGACTACCAAACTGTAGAAATGTTTGCCTATCAAGAGCCCTCCAGTTTAATAATAATAGATATATGACAACACATCATACACATAAAATTATCAGGGCTTCACCTCAATAGTCAATGAACATATCAATGTGTGTTGGGGGTTTTTATTACAAAAAGAAAAGAAATGGAAGTGCAATAAGCTTTGAAGGTTAACCTCAATGGAGGGAAAAAGCAAAGTGTTAAACATTCCTCCCCTTTTCTTTAACATTTATTATGCTGTAAACAGCTTTTCCTGTATGATCATCCAGACCCATGGGGGTTTCTTGCCTGATCTAGGAGATCAAAATGTACTGCAGAGAAAGTATGCTGAAGGCACCTAGTTTGGCTATTCAAATATAATTATTATGATTTTAAATTGCACATAGCTATGTGTAAAAATATATCCTCAGATCATGCCCTTGGCTGATGATACTAAACAGTCCAACAAAAGCAGTCATATATTTGGGAGCAATCCCCCCCCACCATCCTTGTTTAACATATTTTGCTTGATATTTTACTGTTTTTGTAATCACACCCACCCACACACTATTCCCAGACCACCCACTCTCACTGTCACTTTGTCAGATGTTGTTCTCTACCATGTGTGCTGCCATGTGCCTGGCAGCCTTTCTTATCAGAGATGTCCTGTTTCTTGATTCATTGCCCTTGAGAGCAGCATTGGAGAGATTTTCTGGTGGGGCATTTCTGCCTTTGTCTAGGACCTCAAATACATAGCAAGACAACATATCTGCAGGTGCTGCTTAATGGCTTAACAGATGCAGCAAAGACTCTGATTTTTTTCCCCAGCCAGAACTCACCTGAACTCATTTCTGGCATTTCCTAGGTGGGCGCCATTGCCATGCTAAGAGAAAAAGGGAGGTGTTCAAGGTGAGTCCCAGCACCTCTTTTTCTAGAAAAAGAGAACTGCAAAGACCTATTCAACAAGTTGGGGGGGGGTAGAGTTTGGTTTACATCGCTCACACAATTTAGGGTTGTGATCTGCCAAACCAATTTTGCCTACTCTGACTGTCATGTTAATCACTGTATACTGGATATTGTTTGGTTTGGTTCTATGTTGATAACTGCCCTGGGAACCCTTTGAGGAGGAAGAATATCAATGTCACCAATAATACATGAATAGAAACTAGTGACATTCCATCATGACATCCAGCCAGTTCCAGAATTTAATTCACATTAAAATTGTTGCCTCCCCCACAACCTTGTAACCATTAACACCCCTTGACTTCAATAGCACTTCTGCTGTACGATCACAAAATAACTGAAACATTTTCTTTGTTTTCAGGGACACATTTTAACAGCCAAGTTCTGTCTTGGTAATCTTTATATTTGCTTATCTTTTCCCCAGCCACTTCCACCTTTGACTCCTCCACTACTCTGAGGTTTTGCCAGTTTAATTCCACTGCTTGACATAACAGCATAGCTCTACTCAATGTCAAGTCAGTCAAGAAACATCTTCACCATCCAAAATTATTTCTACCCATGTCAATTTGATCTCTTATTTACAATTTCCTCAGCTCTCCAAAATAACAAATTCTTAAATCTGAGAGAAACATTCCCAAAGTTTCTCCATCTTGCCAATACAGTCAAACCTCAGTTGTCGAACGTAATCTGTTCCAGAAGCCCATTCAGGAACCAAATCGCTGCTTCTGATTGGTTGCAGGATCTTCCTGCACTCAAGCGGAAGCCACATCGGATGTTTGGCTTCTGAAAAACATTCGAAAACCAGAGCATTTCCTTCCGGGTTTTCTGCATTTGGGAGCCGAATCCTTCAAAAACGGAGCCGTTCGAGAGCCGAGGTTTGGCTGTACCTTGATTTAAATGTATATATTTTCATTGTTACATTACTTTTAAGAAGACAGTACTTCTCAAACTTTTCCTTATAATTATTTCTCTCTTCAGCAGACAAGTCAAAGGAGTTTCAAAAGTTTAGCACCGTCAGTGCATGCCACATTAAGAAAAATAGCAATTTTCTGCACATGTGGCTCATCATCAAGCTGCATTGTCAACAAGGAAGTTTGAAACTGTTGTTGTTGTTCTGGATGTCTAACTAGCACCAGCCAGGTGGGTCCTACAAAGGAACAGAATCCACCTGAAGGAGCATCGACAAAAAGTGCAATTTATATCAGTGCATGGTTCTGACAAGCTTAGGGATTCCTGGATAATAATAATAAAATATTTGGTTCCTGTTGTTATTTATTTAATAACATATAAATATTATTGTTTGTTTGTTTGTTTGTTTGTTTGATTGATTGATTGATTGATTGATTTATATACCACCCTTCATCCAAATATCTCAGGGTGGTTCACAGAATAAAGTACAAGATAAAATAGAAGCCGAACCAAGAACCCCTCCTTTCCACAGACACACCTAGTTATTCATTGGCACCTCCTCCCACCACCACTCTTAACTGTGTGATTTACGATACTTTCAGTAAGCAGGGAAATTATATCCTATACTGAAGACAGTCAAGGTGAGTAACAAGCAGGGAAGTTGTTGGTTATTAGCTTTGCAGAGCTCTCTTATTAATATGTGGCATTACTTAGACTTGTCCTTCAGAGGACACCCTTACTTTTTTTATTCTGGCATGTTTTCTTTTCCTGCAGATTGTATTAGGGTGATCCCTAATGGACTTCAAGTAAAGCAATCGGAGAAGAGGAGCAGAGCAAATATCACAGTAACCTTAATAATCAAAGTACACATCAGGAGGGAACTTTGCTGAGTCATACTGTGATGAAAAGCAAGAGGTCACACAAAAGGCAGCATTTTTTGTTAAGAAAAAAAAGGTCATAAGTAAATAAAAGATTTCAACAAAGCTTTTTTCTTACTGTGCTCGTAATTGCGCTGTAGTCCCCATCACACCCCTTAATTTTAGGACTGGCTTATGGCATCCTAAGTCAGACTACGCAAGAAAGTGGGTTCCAATTATGTCTTCCTCTTCTTCATGAGCTCAGTCACCATATCTCAGCCACTGTGAGTTGTTAGATGAGTCATCCGCCTCAGTGGTACTGCTTCACCAGTGGTGCTATTTTCCCATCTCCTTAACCAAGGTAACAGTCCTTAGATTCTCAGTCCTTATGCAAACAATCCAATGAGGAAATGAACCAGCCCAACAAAATTGATCACGTACCCCAGTCTGGTGTCTGGGTGATTGTGTGCAGAGCTAAAGCAGGGATGGGAATATATGAAAGCTCCACTCCTGATAGCCCTGCAAGTCCTGACTATCATTAGCCCTCCAGCTCTGTCAGGATAGGCTTGGGTTGGCAGCCCCCAAAGTAGGAGGTGGGAGAAAACCAAAGGGGAGCTGACTGGTGGGAACTAGACCCAGAGGAAAGGACTCTCTCCAGTGTGCTTCAACTTCATCCACTTCAGAACAGGCAATCTGTCTCCTCCCCCTAGGGACACGGGTGGCGCTGTGGGTTAAACCACGGAGCCTAGGACTTGCCAATCAGAAGGTCGGCGGTTCGAATCCCCGCAACGGGGTCAGCTCCCGTTGCTCAGTTCCTGCTCCTGCCAACCTAGCAGTTCGAAAGCACATCAAAGTGCAAGTAGATAAATAGGTACCGCTCCAGCGAGAAGGTAAACGGCATTTCCATGCACTGCTCTGGTTTGCAGAAGTGGCTTAGTCATGCTGGCCACATGACCCGGAAGCTGTACGCCGGCTCCCTTGGCCAGTAAAGCGAGATGAGCACCGCAACCCCAGAGTCGGTCACGACTGGACCTAATGGTCAGGGGTCCCTTTACCTTTACCTCCTCCCGCTGGCCTCCTGGCAGGGCAGAGCGTCAGTGTATGCTGGGGAACACTTTGGGCAGCCAAGGGTGTATAGAAGAAGAAGAAGAAGAAGAAGAAGAAGAAGAAGAAGAAGAAGAGGAGGAGGAGGAGGAGGGGGGGGAGGAGGGGGAAGGTGGCATCTGGAGCCTGAATAGGAGGGTGCAGTATTTTCACCCACCCCATAGGAGTGCTCATTTACAAACCTGACATTCTCGCAGAGCAAATGAGTCATGCAAATGAGTGCATCAGGCCTCATCTTTGAAGGTGGAGCATGGAAACTGGAGTGTTTTCAAGGGCAGTCCCATGTAAAGCGTATTGCAATGGTCTAACCATGAGGTTACTAGAGCATGGAATTCTGTGGCCAGGCTAGTCCTATCCTGGAACAGCCTTAACTAGCAAACCTAGCAGAGCTAGAACTAGGCATATGGTGTCATTAAAACCATTTGGATTTCCAGTGACAAGGCAAAGTCTAGGGATATTTGAAATCTAGGAGCACAGCCCCAGCCAAAGCAGGCTACAGAACCAATTCCCAGATCTCAAACCTACCACTCTACCTATTTATAGTTAGGTGCAAGTTCAGGTTCTGGGCAAATCACCCTTGATCAAATAGTACCCTTTATTTGTATTATAACATATCGGTATCTCCCATGAATTAAGCAAATCAATACAAATAACACAAAACAAACCATGCCTTGGGGACTTTTTTTTGGGGGGGGGTTAAAGGCTTAGTAACTCTAGGAAGGCAGATTTATCTTTGACAGACCCTTCCCCCCTTCTGTTTCCCTCTCCTTCAATTATACATTTCCTATCACAGCCGTGACGTTAACTACAAATAAACTAGGCTGTCAGATATCATAAAATCAGTGCATCTTAAAATACCAAATCTGACTATTAGTGGGACAATGGCCACCTTAGGCTACTTGCAAGAAAAACACTTGCGCTGAGTCACAATCAGGCTAACACTCGCTTGGCTAATTTGGTATAGTTATGAAAAATCAAGTCTATGAAACAATGAAGGATGTCTTAATTTATAACCTTGACAAGTTATTGTGGGAAAACAACTCAATTCATATTAAATATTATTCCCTTCTTTTAAGAGCAGCAGCCTAAGAAAAGAAAGGATAAAGAGAAAGGAAGCAAGCTAGCTAGCTAGCTATAAACATATATTTTCTCTTTCGTTTTTTGAAACATATATTTGGATCTTGGGGTCAAGTCAGCATTCTGACCTTTTGATAGAAATTATTTCATGACTAAAATAGCTGTAGATCATATACATTATGCATCAAGTTGCCTAGGAATATATCCAATGCCTGTGCAGAAAATCCATGATGGCTCCTTCATGCTACAGAGAAAGAAAATATCAATATTCACTGGTCTGGTGTAGTGGAGTACAGGATTGAGCATGAATGTCTCCGTATCTGGGAAGGGAATATAGTGAATTTACCCAGTCCCTCAACAATGAGATTCAGTGCTAATTGCAAGTAATTGTCTGAAGGACTCCCTTGCCCTCAGAGAAGGGAAAAACAAAGACGCTTATGAAACTGTCACCATCCAGGTCCCAATGTGACCTCTCCCTCTCCCAACTGCCACCACAAAGATGTCTGAAGGACCCTCTTGCCCCGAGTGAAGGGGAGAAGAAGAAGCAACAGCTTTTTCTAAACAAACCAGTTGTCTTTTTCCATTTTCTTTTGGAACTGTTAAAACAATTTCATGCGTATTCTTGTAATAATATTATTATGTGAACCATTTTCTGAAGTCTGCCTGGAAAAATGGTATATAAATATTACAAATAAATAAATAAAACTTTAGTGTTGCAACACACTTCTTATAGTTTGCCTGGTAGTCTTATATAACAGATCTGTAAGGTGGGACAATATTATTATTTCTGTTGTGCAGCATTGACCATTTGTTGTTGTTGTTTAGTCGTTTAGTCGTGTCCGACTCTTCGTGATATTGACCATACCCTTAGGTTATTGGACTTATTCACTACTCACAATGGGAGGCATCTTGGTTTTCTTATGCTCAGATGTAGTGACCTCTCTCTTTTCTGGGGGCAGATGTGCCAATTCTTTGTGTGCAGGATAGCCTAGTCTGCTTGTGAGCCTTTGAGGAGTCCCAAATATCACAAGGGGAGAACATCAACATTGTTAGTAGTGGTGTCATACGCTGTATTGGGTCAGCAAACTTATATGTGCCTAAGTGTCTGGGAACGTTAAAGGGCATGCTCAAAGCCTATGATAATCCCCATGTGAGGAGTGGGATCATACCAAAAATAATTTCTGCACAGTAAAGTAACTCTTAAGCTTAATTTCTCAATAGGTTTGCAGCAAAAGAGGAATGTTAAGTTTATTTTCTTTGGAGAGTGGGAAGTCTTCTAGCTGTGTGATGTGTTAATTTGCTGGTGTGAAATAAGATTCCAAAGTTCATTCAAGAAATCCATCCCTATCTATTGTTTACTGGGGCCCTGTGTGACATGACACACAGAAAATAGATTTGCTTCTGTCTGCTCATTAAAAATGAGGAAGATCTGCTGTGAGCAGTAACCATGATTAGAGGCTAAAGGAGAAGAGTAATACTGTGTGTGTTAAATATGTTTCATTTGGTTCCAAAGGGCATATATCACCCACAATACATGAATACATGAATGGAAGAAGGGAAAGCATTGGAGTTAAACCAAGGAAGAAATATGCAAGGAGTGGGTTCAATGTTTTGCACTTTGGAGAAACTACAATTGAGGAAAGTGGGCACAAGTGTATCAGGAAATTTTTAATGCCTGATGTTTTCCCATTTTTATATGCACTGTAAGCCACCCAGAATGGCTGGGGAAACCCAACCAGATTGACAGGGGATGATGGTGGTGTCAGGAACACTGGATTAGCTCCATTGGTGAGTGCTGGCCTCACCTCCCAGTGAGTAGCAGCAACTCACCTGCCAGGAGAGGAGGTAAGCATCTCTGTCCCACCAAGCCTTCCACTACTGGTGGTGGGTGTCTTCATTTTTATCATGTAGGCTCCAGATGAGGGTAGGTGCAGAGCTCACTCTACATCATGTAATGAAGGAAACAAGATACATTGCTAATAGAATAAAAATTGGGATGTTAAAGGGTTTACAGGTTGTGACACACACAGACAGATTCCTTATCGAAATAAAATGTCCCCTCTTCCAAACAACATTGGCTGAGCTGCTGTGATATCACAAATGCTCAAGACATTTTTGCTGCTGATGGGGGAAAGGATTGATTCACATATGCAAGTCACTCACCTTATTAGAGAACCATGTTTGGGCAGCTCATTGCTGTTATTAAAAGCAGCTTCCAACTTGATTTCAGTGAATCGATGCCCATTCTCTCTCTCTCTCTCTCTCTCTCTCTCTCTCTCTCTCTCTCTCTGTGTGTGTGTGTGTGTGTGTGTGTGTGTGATAGTTGGAATCTCCTAATCCAAATGAGAAGCCACACAAACAATCAACTTGCCAGATGGAGTGCCTCCTTCACCCCCAGAACCCCTGTGAGTCCTTGTGTGGCAGATGATGCATGTACGCTCATGCTTTGTGATGAGATGTTTCAGGTTTTTCTGTTTTGATTTTAATAGATTTCATAAGGCTAGTTGCCTGGGGGAAACAGGGGATAAGCAAAAACATAATTAGTTGTGGGGTGAGACAGTTCTGGGCAGTCTTGGCAACTGTTACCAAGGGAAAGTGAAAGGGTCTGGCAGCCTGCAACACTAAGGAACAGCATGAGAGCATCACCTCCCAGGAAAACCCAGGCAACACCATGGCAACATAAAGGACTCAACCACAGTGTTGGAATGTTGGTTTATTGTACAAGAAAAGGTACAGACTTCTAATATGGTGAAGAAAAGTTATTCCTACCCTCCTTTGTAATCAAAGTTGCTTCAACTAAGGGGTTTGTGTAGGCTTCCAACTTTCCTTCCTGAAGTATGACCTTGGAGCATGGCCTTGCACTTGTCACAAAGGTTAAGTGACAAACCACTGAGATGGCAATAACGTGTGTGTATTATGAATTAGCCAATACATGAACCATCATGGGTAATGCATACTTCCTATCTGGTCAAAGAAGCAAGATGGCGGCACAGCTCCACTCCCCCTAATTTGGTTGTTGCTGCTGCTGCTGCTGCTGCTGTTACTACTACTACTACTACTACTACTACTACTACTACAACGACTCTTTAGGGAGCACAGTCAGCTGGTCTGGGGAGGCAGGGCCTGCAGCAGAACAGACTTTGTCGCTCTTTTGCTGATACAACAGTGATGGCCAAACTTGGCCCTCCAGCTGTTTTGGGACTACAACTCCCATCATCCCTAGCTAACAGGACCAGTGGTCAGGGATGAAGGGAATTGTAGTCCCAAAACAGCTGGAGGGCCAGGTTTGGCCATCACTGTGATACAATATCCTTCATTTGCTTGTAATAGGACTGGGAACTCTCCATGGTCCTGAAACCCACTATATTATGACCCGCTCAAGTTGCATTTTTTGGAACCTCTCTTCATGTCACATACACCTGTTAGGGCCTTCTTTACTAAAACTTTACCTAGGTTGCATTCACACTAATTTCCCACCACAGGGAACCAGGCAGAGGGCCTTCTCGGTAGTGGCACCTGCCCTGTGGAACGTCCTCCCATCAGATGTCAAAGAGATAAACAACTACCTGACATTCAGAAGACATCTGAAGGCAGCCCTGTTCAGGGAAGTTTTTAATGTGTGATATTTTAAAGTATTTTTGATCTTTGTTGGAAGCCGCCCAGAGTGGCTGGGGAAACCCAGCCAGATGGGCGGGGTACAAATATTATTATTATTATTATTATTATTATTATTATTATTATTATTATTATTATTAATTTATTTATTTATTTCCCTCATTGCTAATGTCCACATTATATCAGAGCTTTCACATGATGTAAAAGCTGTTTCCAGAAATCCAGTGGAATTAAGTGCAAGTTTAGTGCCCATTTCCAAGGTATTTGCTTCCAGAAAAATATATATGTTTTTTAAGGCTGAAAACCCATAGTAACTTGCAAGTTCTCCATTATAGCTTTCCCTGGTGCTTGCTCTGCAGCAGCCCTTCTGTAGAAGGTCTTTCTTGCTGCCTTTTCCCCACTCCCTAGTTGGGGCAAGCTTTACCTTTGTTTTGTAGACTGCTTCTGCCAGAGGCCATGACCACCATGAAAGTGAGAGGGGAAAGGCAGGACAAGCAGAAAAGACATTCTTTCCTCCCCCCCACCCCACCCCCAATTTAAGAGTTGGAGGCAAGTAACAAACTGTGGGGAATAGGAAGGAGTGGGGGGAGACCCAGATGGCAGGAAAAGGAGGAGGGGAAACATTTGGAGGTGGCATCCAAGGAGAAAATGAAAAGGGATGAGGAGGGACCATCAATCTGTACCAGCAGAGCAAAAGAAGGAAACAGGGCAGCCAGAAGGCAAATACTGAAGAAGGGAGGTGGGACAAATTGAGGTAAAACTTGAAGAAAGGACAGAAAAACAAGAGCTCAGAAGCACCATGACTGTGAATGACATTTAGCACAACATGGTGCTCTAGTGGTTAAAAAACACAGTGTGAGAGGGACATCATAAATCAGAACAGAAGCCCTTCATTATAATCAGTGGAACTAATTCAATAAACCCCATGGGTGAACACACCCTTAATGTGACCTTAGCAGAAGAGCTTATATTTGATGTGACCTTACCAAACTACTGTAATTATACGACCAATTCCTCTGCGGTTTTAAAACCCCAGAAGAATACTGTCCTGGGAAACAAAGGGAGTCTGGTAAAGAAAATCTAAAGGAGAGAACAAGCTACATCTGTTAAGATGAGGCACGTTAAAAACCTACACCTGGAGCAAATTAGACTGGCCACTAGCAATAATTAGCCAAGCCCAAGTAACCTAGACTCTGGTGCTAACCATCTGCTGATTCTGCCCTTCCCTGGCAAGGATTAACTTTTAACTTCAAATAACAAAAGGCTACAGTGAGGGGGGAAATCAAACTAATTTGCTATGCTGTCTGTGACAGTTTTGCTGCTTTATTATAAATATATAGTTATAAACCATTCCGCTGTTGGAACACAAACCAATGAGTCCAGTGAACAATAGGAACAATGGGAAGCTAATCCATTGCAAATAGTGAATACTAACGCAATGTTTAATGTTCCAAAAGCAGAGAAAATGTGCATCTTCAAACATAAAATGCTGAATACTCGTGTGTGTGTGTGTGTGTGTGTGTGTGTGTGTGTGTGTGTGTGTGTGTTCTGCCCACTTTTATCAATTTAGAAGAAATAGCTTATTTTTGGCAGGCAGCCAGGCAGCCAGCCATGATTACTGCACAGCAGCACTCTGGGTCCCAACTGAGATCCTGGTAATGACAATCCTTGTCCAGAAGTGCTTACAGTTTGCCTGAATAATACACAGAGAGGATGTAAACATTGCTGCCAATTTTATCTCAGGTGATGCAAGCCGTCCAAAATTATTGCAGAAGAGCATGCCAGAATGGTGTCACGGAAGGGTTAGAGGACACACCAGACAGGAATCTAGACCAGTGTTTCCCAACCTTTTTTGGGCAAAGGCACACTTGTTTGATGAAAAAAATCTCAAGGCACACCACCATTACAGCCCCGTGACGTCAGCGCGCAGCGTCACGCCGGGAGGGACGCACGAAAGTGTAAGTTTCATTTTTTCCCCCTCCCCCTTGCCGGGGAACCTCCAAGCTTTGGGGGTGGGGGGGGAGGAGGCAGCAAAGCGAGGCAGGAAGGAGAGCGCGGCTTGGCTGGGTGAGCTTTGGCAGGGGCAGGGAATGAGAGCCGCGAGGCGGGCGCTGCGGACGGAGGCGCTGCCCGCCGAGCTCGCAGGCAGCCAGGCAGGCAGACGGCGAGAGCCCCGCACTGGGCGGCCTCTCCTCGCCGCCGCCGCCCCGCCTCTCGCCACCCGACTCGCCCGCCTCCCTCCAGGCAACATCTCGCGGCACACCAGGCAACATCTCGCGGCACACTAGTGTGCCGGGGAACAGTGGTTGGGAAACACTGATCTAGACAAGAACATCTCTGTCTCTCGCCCTGCTGTAGAGAATGTGGAAAACTCAGGTTTATTGTGTCCCCTGAGATCCTCCCCCATTGTTTTTTTTAAGCTGACTATTCTTTTGGTTCCCTATATAACTCTATGTGGCCCCTGAGCCCCCTCCCCACTACACATCTCTAATTTAAAAATAATAAAAATTTCAGTAAACAAACAAAATAAAACTGCCTGCTCCTGCAGATTCCCTGCTCTGATGTTGTGATGCCAAATGCTTTTTTGTGATTCCCCCAACACCTCTCAATTTCTCTTCTTAAATTTAATTTGTATTTGTTCAAAACTGATCTTCATAAGAAATGATAAAAATTATGTAAGTAGTGCATTTGGCAAGTACTACTTGCACATTCTTCTCAAGAATGTCATGGGCCTGGGCAGGCTGGGTCGTCCTCTTATATACCTGCTGGGATTGACAAGGCTTCTGACCCTCACCTTAATCTCATAGCTTGGGGAAAATAATTAGCATCACACATCATGTGCATGGAAATTGCCGAACCAATTAACCAACTAGAAGGATTACTGTTAATAGCACCAGTTTTCCTATAACTTGATATTGCTGGATAGTTTTGATGAACTGCAAAAGCATTTTTAGTTTGCTTTCTGTTGCCACCCTGGAACTTTTCTTTATTAGTGCCACTTTGTTTTTTTACAATTCCTTGCAAATGAAGGAAAACAACTTTTTCTGCTTGTATATGTTGATAATATAATTTTGGTTACTGAGGACAAACAAGATTATACAAAAACAAGACTGGGTGCAGGCCTGGCCAGGATATAAGCGTACTGACTGTGACAAAGGTGACCTGTGTGCTTGCTTGCTTGCTTGCTTGCTTAACAGCTGTTGGGAACTTCAAGGTCCCTGCTTTCCCTTCTTATGGTCTTTGTACTGGACCTGGATACTCCAATAGATAGCATTTCATTTCAAGAAGGAGGGCAAGTGGGCACCCTATCAAATGACAGGGCAGGAATTACATGGAGCAGGGCCTTTTCACTGGTGGTGCCCATTGTATGCCTTGCTCTTCCCAGACCTGCTCTTTTTTGGCCTGTATTTTGGAGCTTTATAATTTAGGAAGACTTTGGAAGAACTGGTTGACAAGTCTTAACAGTTGCTGATGTGTGAGCAGATTTTATTTGCTGCTATTCTGTGCTTCTGGTGCACCAGGGTTTACACCAGTGTAATAGAGTTGGCCAGGATACCAGAAGGGATACAATTTACAAGCTTCCTCCATTTTCTGCACAGCAGGGGGTGTTCATTAAACAGTGCAAAGGCTGAGCTGAAGCATTCACTGCTGGTTACCTGCTTTCAGCAATAGGGGTCGCCAATTGATAGTACCCAGTTGGTTAGCTGTCAGATTCTAGAGCTCCCTATTGGTGGCTCTTAGGTAAATCACAAAATACAGAGTCCATTCATACAACACAGTGTTCATTCATAAAGCAGTAACATAAATCTCCATTGCTACATATTGGGTGTATATTTCAGCAGTTGAACATACAAGTTTATGGCCATGCTGTAGTGTAGTGCTTATGCAACTGTGAATAAAAAGTGGCTGGGCTCATTGTCTCAGGGTTTGGGGGGGGAGAGGTGACAAAACTTATTTCCAATAAGTGCCCCCGCCCTTATTTCCTTAACAAGCCCTTGAGTCTGTACTCTGAGTGGTGACACCACGGACCTAGAAGGTGCAGGGCTTGTCAGTCCAACCCCCTGCACAGTCTCATCAGGGCTGACCTTAAGGCAATTGGAGCAATTGGGCCAAATTAGGCCCCACGGGCGGCTCCAAAGGGAGCCCCTGCACCAGGGCAATCTAGATGGATTTTATTTATATCTATAAGATTTTGCAGACTTTGGCTGTGAACTGGGGCCCTACCAAAAAAAAAAAAAAAATCAAGTTGTGCCCCACTGCTTCAAATTGGGCCCCACTGGCTAGCCCTGAGTCTAATAGTTGCTGGGCCCGGGTTGCCCTGCCCTCGCATGAAGTCGGGTTTGCAATTTTGGGAAAGGGGAGACTATGGCACTGGGGAGCGGGAGGGCTGGTGAGGCCCCCTAGATTTAGAGGCCCTAGGCATCAGCCTACTTAGCCTATACATAAATCTGGCACTGGTCATAAATTTATTTTAAGTAGTCCACATTCAGGCCCATCAGAATATGATCTGGGTTGCTTTATTTTTCCTTGTACTGGAGTCTTACATGTCTTTTCACCATTAAGCTTAATATAAACTTTCCATCTTTCTCCTGGTTCAAAATGTAGGCATTGTCGCACTGAATTGCACTGACTATAGAACCGCTAATGGGTTTTTTTTAGGTTGGTAATCTGAAGAGGCATTTTTTCCACGTCAAGCCCACTTTGCAATGAGATTCGTCTCTAGAGTAGGAATGGATGATTTGGTTTATGTTCCCATTAGCAACTCTGCTGGACTGTATCCAGTAGCAATCAGCAGCATCGACTTGTAGCTCAAAATACCAATTTATGGGTCATTGTGTCTCAAGATTTCCTTTATTATAGTCACAATATTCATCATCTACATTCATGAATTCAAAATCTCTTTGGGTCCCTAAAAAAAATAAAAAATAACCACCCTTAACCTCATTTCATTTGTGTAACTTTTTGGTGTTGACTAGCCAAGGTAGTCTTGAATAGTTTTGTAACAAAAGTCATCACGCTGCAGTTTGCATGACCAGCAGCAGGTGGAGTGAGCTAGAGAAACGTAACAGGCCAGCAGTGGAAGTGAGCAGACTGACAGAGTAAGCAAGTGAGAGAGCAGGTGGGGGGAACAGGGGAGCCTTTCCATGTACCCTCTGCCATTGCTGTTGCTGCCACCCACCTACCTGCTGGCTTGCACAACAGAGAGAGGCAAGTCTGGAGTCTGAGCAAGCAGGTGGCTCAGCTGTGTATGGGCCTGGCAGGTGGGCAGCCCAGTCAGGCCCTCACATGCTCCCTGCCATTGTGACTGCAGCCATGGTTTGAAGTCTTTCTCCCCTTAGTCTGGCACTGCCCAAAGGATCTGTACATGTGGTAACAGCTACAAGGGGATCCTGGGATTGGGGCAAGCTGTTGGGAGAGGGAGGAGTTTGGGGAGAGCTGTTGGGGGAAGGGGAGTTGGGAGCAAACTGTGGGGGGAGTTTGGGGTTAACTGTGAGGAGGGGATTGGTAACAGGGGGTTAGGCAGAGGATAAAGGAGCTGTTAGGGGATTGGGGGTTGGCAAGGGGTTGAGGGGGTTGTCAAACAACTTGATCAGGGGTGGTAGCCCCTAGTTCCTTTAAAAAAAATCATTCACTAAGTTAGTTAAAAATAATCAATCATTATATGAAAAATAAACAGAACTGTGCCTCCAAATTGGAAGCAGTATTTTCTCATTCCTGAAAGATAATTTTTGAAATCTGGCAGCAAGGAAACAGAGTCTGTAGGTTCTTCTTCCTACTGCTGGCTTTTATAAGTGCATCCTTAATCTAGCATAATAAGCTATGATACATGACATACTAGTGATGAATTCATTAAAACATCTAGTAGGAAGGAGAACCTGAAGGCTCTTTTTCTGCAATGCCACAAGATCTTGGAATGGAATCATCTAGGATTGAGGTGGGCAAGATTTTTGTCCCCCCATGGTGGGTGGCCGGTGGGGGGCATGTGCCAGTAGGCTTGCCTGAAGGTGGTGATGGGCAGAGCTTGGAGTGATAGTGGGTGGACAATAAATACGAATTGCACTCATTCACACAAACACTCACGGGGAGGGCACATACTGGTAAGAGATATTAAGCTCTCCCCTCCTGGCACACCATCCTTCCCATCACAACTGCATCCCACCCAACCCACCAACCAGCGGTTTGATGTGCTCAGGGAGTGCAATTTATATAGAAAGGATGTTGCATGGGAATGACCATTCTCAGTTGTCCTTCCCCAGCTCATCAAATAGTGCTTGGGTATATTGAGGGATCACTGTAGCACCTGTAGCACTGTGCATAGACTTGGGATGCAGCAAAATTCAGTGGTGGGGGAATTCTGTAGCAGAGCGAGGTTTTCACACACCTTCTGAAGAGCTGCAGTGAAGGCTCCTCAGGGCTGCATGTATCCAGCAGGTTGCCTGCAAAAAATGTAGCACCTCAGATATTGCTTAATCCTCTGTGATGCGGATCACACCATTCCTATCTTCCCATATGGATGCTTCTGTGAAGGAAGCAAGGCAAGTGGGAAGGACCTGATCTGCACACTTCAGGATCAAGATCACCAGTGAGTTGTGGACAGGCCCAGAACAATCTGGCAGATTTAGGGAAGCCAGTCTGGATCCAGACTGAACTCACTGCAGAACTGAGTGCCTCACCTTAAGCAAATCTGGATTTCCAAACCCCCTGCTAATTTCTATTTTGACCTCAGCCCTACATGTGTTATCAGACAAAATATACATATACTTAAAGGTAAAGGGACCTCTGACCGTTAAGTCCAGTCGCAGATGACTCTGGGGTTGCGGCGCTCATCTTGCTTTACTGGCCAAGGGAACCAGCGTTTGTCCACAGACAGTTTTTCTGGGTCATCTGGTCAGCATGACTAAGATGCTCCTGGCGAACCAGAGCAGCGCACAGAAACACTGTTTACCTTCCCACCAGAGGGTTCACATGTCAAGATTGTCATGCGTGCAAAGATACCTACAGTATTTATCTACTTGCACTTTGATGTGCTTTTGAACTGCTAGGTTGGCAGGAGCAGGGACGGAGCAATGGGAGCTCACCTCATTGCGGTGATTCGAATTGCCGACCTTCTGATCGGCAGGCCCTAGGCTCTGTGGTCTAGACCACAGTGCCACCCGCATCCCAGACATAGTCATAGACATACACACACGCACACAAGCCCTTGACAATGTATGGGGCTCTGTATACAAAGCACTGTATGGGGAATTGTTAGAACTTTTAGAATGGAACACTTTGAAATGCACACTTTGTGTCAGGTATCAAGGTATTACGTCACCGAATATTTATACCTCTCCCTTTCGAAAGTTCTTCATTCTCACTGCCTCATGCAGTGTGTCTTCTAGACAGACTTTCAAAAGGCACAATTGGCAACATGCTGAGTTTGGTTGGGGAAAAAAGTCTATCATCTTTCTTGCCAGTATGATAGCCAGTGAATGCCTCTGAAAATCTGCACTCCATTGTCAGGCTTGTCATGCGTGCAAAGATATAAGGCTTTGGTGGAACAAAGCATACAAGTACGGTAATAATGTCATGTGATATGAAAGTTGTTTGGGTGATATCTATTTATTGAAGATGTTCTCATGCTGCCTTTGTTGAGACTGTTCACATTTTAAGGTTCATTTTAACGTGAACCTCCTAATTCACACCTCCCAAACCAATATGCAAACTGAAGCACAGCTATCCTCCAAAATTCACACTTCTTCAAATGTTGTGATGCACTTCTTCAACCCCAGAAATGCATAGAAAAAAAGTGTTTAATAGGATATATATATATATATATATATATATATATATATATATATATATATATATATATATGCTTTCGTAGATTTTCACGGGTACAGGAATGTAGGTTTTGGTGTCTTCGGGTGTCTTCCCGTGTAAGAGTTGGGGTGTCTAGGCGACGTTTCGACGAGGTCTCACTCGTCATCTTCAGGCTGGTGCTTTCGGCTTCTTGTTACTAGAACAGAGCAGGATCTCAGTGTTTGAGTTCCTATAAATACTGTTGAGGGGGTGTGGTGTATAGCCTCCAACGTTCTGGGCAGAGAGGAAGTTCCTAGGTTAATGTGCCTTTTCTTCTTTTGTTCATTAATTACTTGAGGGATATCTTGAGTGATTACTTGAGTGATATTCTGAGTACCACTTAGGAGGGTCATTAGGTGTGGATTAGTTGCTAAAGCTTTCGTGTCTTGACCTCTTGACCTTGTGAAGAGTTTTTCTGAGAAGATGGCTGTACTGCACTTAGTTGTGCTCTGGCTTGGCTTCGTGTATAGGGGCGAGCTGTGGTTTTGTGCCCTGTGCCAGCCAGATCTGTGTAGGGATTGCAGGGGGGTGCAGCATCCGGAGGTGCCACTATGGTTTGGCTACTGGATGGTGTCTGTAATTTATCTGTGGAGAGGGTCTGGGTTTGGGTCTGGTGTGGTTGATTGGAGATGGCGTTCTGTGTGCCTCTGGTTCTGGTGTCGGTTTTTGTGGGGAGGGCTAATTTCCAGATGTCTGGCAGGCGGGACGTGTCGTCACGCTTGTTCATGTTGTGAGGGTGTTTCTCTATCTCGATGGCTTCCATGATTATTAACATGGAACATCACCACAAGAGAATAATCATGGAAGCCATCGAGATAGAGAAACACCCTCACAACATGAACAAGCGTGACGACACGTCCCGCCTGCCAGACATCCCTTTTCCTGATCCTTTTTTCCCCCCAGCCAGTACATAGAGGGCAACTCCTAAGCTTATGTTAGATTCAACCCATTAATGGCTTGGGACTGGTTTACTTGCTGTGATTTCATGATGATGATTTCGTGTGTGTGTGTGTGTGTGTGTGTGTGTGTGTGTGTGTGTGTGTGATCTACCATTGATTAAGCAGTTTATTCATCTTCCCTATAAGGGGCCAACTGGTAAAAGATAAATATGCATTTGTGGGGAGCCACCTAGAGGCTCACTTTGTAGCAAGGAAATTGCGACCAATGAAAAAGCTACATGTTCCTTCCTCCCTGTCCACCACTTCTCTGCTCCAACCTGACCCTTCCTATAGAGGGTCCCCTCTTTTAAAAGAGTCGTCAAAATGCATGTGCACAGAATGTGTAGTTTGGCCCTGAACTCAGTCAACTAACTCCCAAAGAATATGACTAGAAATTGGAATAACAATAATAAAAATGAAGATAAACAGAACCTAGGAGGAATTCTTTGCAATTAATAATTGCAAGCTGTTTCCTGGAATATATTATTAAAATCAGGTTGCCAGAATTGTGTTACTTAGAACAGACCTTTACAGAAAGGCTGTCAAAAAATGTCTGAAATTTTCTTTATTGGTATAGTTGGTGTCAGAAAAACACAACAAAAACCATACTTTTAAATATTTAGGTGCATGCATGCAGATTCTTGCAACCCACAACAATATTTGCACTTGTTTTAATATCACTTGCCGCTTTATAAGGCTAATTTAAGCACGTTCCCGTCTGCCCAACACCTTCCTTACTTTACAAAGAAACACCAGTCCTTGGAAGGTTGTTCAGCCTCATTGTAATCTTCTCCCCGTCCATCGCCACAATGTTGCCCAACATGCAGATATCTTAAATATATGTATTTTAACCTCTTTAGCCTTTAAAAGCTGAGACTCGTGTGCACAATGCTGTTTTTTTCTGTTTTGCATCTTTAAAAAAAACTGCTTTGCAGATGGCTGGGGGAGGAGGAGGCAGCTTGTAAAAGGATGGGAAAATACCCCTTTCTCTCAACCCATAAGACAATGATGCAAAAATAAAACCATCAGCTTTCTTCAACACGGTGCATTTGGGGGCAAACTTTTTCCTTTTTTTGTGTACGAGTCAACCTTCTCTCCACCCCAGTCAGAGCCTGATACCTACTTAGGTAGGTCCTTAATGTATCTGTTAGAGTAAATGTAGAGCTGTGGGCAAGGGGCCCTGGGTACAAAAAGGTGACCAATTGTGCTTTACTATTATTTGTTCTGGATATAACTTGGGTGTATCTGTAGGTACCGTAATTTGTTGCTGCTATAAGCAAACCAAGAAAGAGGTTCAGACAAAATGCCTTGGAAGAGGCCCCACTTCCCACTCACTGGAAAGTTGGACCAGTGGAGAAAGAGGGAGGCAGCAGCGATGCTCTGCTGCCTCCATTAAGCAATGCGGCACTTGGCATTGTCTCAAATGGGAGAAGACTTGAAGGGTGGAATCATATGAGGGTGAGCCCAAACTGAGCAGATGTTGTTGTTGTTGTTGTTTTTAAAAAAAGGCTGGCTGGCTTCCTTTCCAGGCAGAAGCAACCATGAAGAGAGATGCTGCCTATTAATTAGCATCTGACTCTCCTGGAGAAGATGAGTAGCAAAATCTCAAGGATAGCATCAGCAGCTACCACCTCCTCCTTTTCTTTTGCACGTTGGGCAATGTTGGTGATTCCTGATGTTTGGAAACAACCTGCCACTGGAGTCTTCTTTTACTTCTCCTTACTTCTCACAGCGTGATTGGTGCTGTGGGTTAAACCACAGAGCCTAGGGCTTGCTGATCAGAAGGTCAGCGGTTCAAATCCCCGAGACGGAGTGAGCTCACATTGCTCAGTCCCTACTCCTGCCAATCTAGCAGTTTGAAAGCACGTCAAAGTGCAAGTAGATAAATAGGTACCGCTCCGGTGGGAAGGTAAACGGTGTTTCCGTGTGCTGCTCTGGTTTGCCAGAAGCAACTTAGTCATGCTGGCCACATGACCCGGAAGCTGTATGCCGGCTCCCTCGGCCAATAAAGCGAGATGAGTGCCACAACCCCAGAGTCGTCCGTGACTGGACCTAACGGTCAGGGGTCCCTTTGCCTTTTTACCCAACAAAAGCAGGGATCTGGGTCTAAAAGAGTTCAGGCAAGACCTAATTATGATTTGTTCCAGTGAAGGAACTGGAGAAGGCTCTATCTTTTCCTTTGGTTAACCCAGTATTGCATGTGTCACTTATATCTAGGTTACTTCTCCTGTGCTATATATACCTGCTCCTTATATAATACTGGGTCTGTGTTAATTACATCTGCTGTTTACATAAAGTTTCATTTGGGGCATATACTTTAAGGCAGCATTACATGAAAGCAGAGGGAAGCTTCTGCAAAGTCCATCTCTTTCAGAATGTGTGTTTCTTAAAAAAGCTTGATGTGCCCAAAAGGTGACATGGGCTAGCCCTTCACCCACTGCTGAAGCTTCTGTCAGCCATGGGCTTGATAACAGTGAGAAAGAGACCTACATGCATTCCAATTTATGTGTGGAGAGTTCCTCCATGTCCCAGGATGCCCCATCATTTGGTCAGTACCCATGGAAACAGAGGACCACAGTCTCTACCAATCCTACCTAGAGATGCTGCAGTTTGAACCTGGGAGCTTCTGTGTGCAAAGCAGATGTTCTACCACTGAGCTATATAGTCCTTTCCCTAAGCTCCAGTCCTTACCTTTCTCAAAATAACAAAAAAAAATTAGTTTGGGTGGGTGGATGACCAGTGGGCATGGATGGTCAATGGGTCCTCTGGTAATGGGGAGTTAGAGCCAGTCCACACAACCCTGTGACCCTTTCACACATACTTTTGACATGTCAGAGCTTTCATCTGAATCTCCCAAAGGTGTTGAATGGGAAGAGAACAGGGTTCAATTTTTTGTTCTCCTACCAGCAGAAGCTGGTGTGCTCTTTTACCAGGGAAGCCTGGGTTGAGCTTGTCAGCTAGGATAGCCAGGTCCAGCCAATGTCCAGTACACAAAATGAGATCTCCACAGACGCTTCAGGTTACAGACTCCACTAACCCAGAAATAGTACCTCGGGTTAAGAACTTTGCTACAGGATAAGAACAGAAATAGCACAACGGCGGCATGGCAGCAGCGGGAGGCCCTATTAGCTAAAGTGGTGCCTCAGGTTAAGAACAGTTTCAGGTTAAGAACGGACCTCCGGAATGAATTAAGTTCTTAACCCGAGGTACTACTGTGCAGAATAAGACAATTATTCCATCTCTAACTCAGCATGGTCTATACTGAATGGGAGAAGCTCTCCAGGATTCCAGGCAGAAAATTTTCCCTGCCCTACCTGGAGATGCTATGGACTGAGCCTGGGGACATTTATATTCAAGGAAGAAGCTCAGTCACTGAGCTATAACCCTTCCCCTAAAGAAGGAATATGAGCCTAGGGCAAAATGTGGCCCAAGGGTTACATACGGCTCTCAGCCTAATTCCAGGCTTCAGAAAAGAGCAAAGTAGCCTTCTTCTGACAACCTGCTGGGCATGAAGGGTGGGGAAAGGTTTCATAAAGAGAAAGAATAAGAGGAAGCGGAATGAGTAAGGAGAAAGTGATAGCTCCACCCACTTTGGACTCTGTCCCCCCCCCCCATCAGCAGGCAACTCCTGAAGGAATCCAGCCCTTGAGAGACGAAAGGTTGTCTATCCATTCCATAGGGGGGGAAAGCTTGTGTTCTGCTCTCCTTCCCATCTCTTGTGGCATGATTTCTGATCTGTTAAAAAGGTAAAGGCCCAGATCTGAAATAGTCAAGGGCAGGGATGCCAACTTGAATAAAATATGACCAGGGGTGGGGCTTAGGTAAGTCCCGCCCCTGCATAATCAATCACAAGATGCAGCACATGCACACCATTTGAATGGCAATGCCCATCAGCTGGGTGGGGGGGGGGAGCTGACCCTCTCAAATATTTTATTGTGAGGATGAAGGGACCTTGGACCCTAGGAGTTGGCTCCTATGGTCAAAGGCAATAATTAGTTTTGTGCCACACAAGTAGCCCAAGAGAGTGAGTGGGGATGCTCATTCACATCTCCACTGCATTGTAGTTGGGAACAAGAGCCCTGCAATGCAGATGGAGATTACAGAGGCTGAGTCACAGCCAGATGTGCACTTCAGTTTGGATATATGCTCAAACTGTGTCTGTGGGTCACTCCCACTCTGGTAAGAGAATCCACATGCCTGAGCCTACTTCACCATGATGCTTCCCCTTACTGCATCAGGACTTCAGGGGTCCTTTGCAAAGACACTCCCGGCTTTAATAACTGCAGTGAAGCTGTCAATGTGACAGTAAGGGGCCCGCTATGTTTGTTCTCTCTTCCCTCCAACCATAACAATCTACATTAGTTATGACTTTCCTTTTTTGGTCTAACTCTTTGTGGTTGTCTGTCAGATGTTTTGTGATGAAAGGTGAAGATTGCCAGTGTGGAAAGCTAAGGATCCTGGCTACTATATGACTCCGCATTGATGAACCTGGATTTGCTTATGAAAGCAGAAATGCCATTGTGCTTCTGGTTGCTTGGAAACAATGCAGGTGAGCCAAGGCAGGTAACTTCTGATAGACGGATGCACTGTGAGAACAGCACATTTAAATGGCCATCCTTGGAATCATCATATCAGGTTGTCATGCAGCTCAGCTGGAATCTGATCGTAATGGTTTCGAGGGAGATACTTGAAAGGACACTTTTTGCAGAGTTATACATATTTTGGAACTGAATGATAAGGTGGTTGTTGGTGAGGTGGAATCATACTCCCCCTGCGATCAGTTTTCCCACACATGCACAAATCCATCAGAGTTTTATCTGACCATTTTTCACTGAACTAATTTTGTTTTATTTAAATCTACAGCGCTATTGCCACATCAAGGTCAGGACAGCCTTCTCCAATACTTCCTCCTCCTCTCCCATCTAATACGATGAACACAAAGGCCGGCAAACAAAGATGAGTCATTTTTGGCATTGTTCTGTTTTCGTGAAACAAGGAGATATCTTTGCTGAGGGTATGTGTACTTGTGCATGAGAGAAAGAGAGATGACCCCAGGAAAAAAAGGAGGAGGAAGATGAAAAAAAGCCATTTCGCAATGGAATAATGACAATAGCTACTCACAAGACCCCTCTCCACCTTCAAATGTGGATTGCAATCTATCAGTCATTTTCTTTCAAGCATCATCTCCCATCATATAGCAGCACATGCCACAGAAATTAGCTGGCAAGCAGAACCATTGAAACAATTTTTTCATACTATTCCCTACTTTATGGCAAATTCTAAATAAACTATGCATCATTATTAAATAAATGCAAACTCTGCTGTGGAACATGAGGGCTGAGTGAAAAACAGCCCTCATTTCTTCTTCATTCTTGTTGAAATTGCTAGTTGATGGGAAAAATGTGTTTTCTTAAGACTTCTAATGCTCTGACATGACACATAGCCATTGTGGAAGATACATTAAGCCATAGCTATCTGCATATTGTTATCTAAATGGAATGTTTCGTGTACTATGAATTTGGGCAGATAGGAAGAACTTGGTGTTTTCCAAAATGGGCAAATTGTGTGAGCTTAGTTTTGAGGAACTGACACAGCTTCAGAACTCACATGGCCAACCTATTCCATTCCACAAATTCAACCTCTTCATTTGTAAATAAACAGATATTGCAAGATACCAAAAATCTTCTGTATTCCTCAGAAGGAAATATCCTGGAACTGCCTACTGCTTCTCAAAAGTAGAGAATGTGAAGGCTGAAACAACAGAAGATATCAAATAGCTATAAAAGGATTGGTGAGCTGGGTACTAACTCTTGAATGACAGTGTGTGGATAATGTCATTATATAGTTTAGTCACTAGGTGGAGTCAGGCATTTCCTATACTGAGAGATTCAGTAAAGCAGTTGTCTAGCTCAGTGTTTCCCAACCTTTTTTGGGCAAAGGCACACTTGTTTGATGAAAAAAATCTCGAGGCACACCACCATTACAGCCCCGTGACGTCAGCGCGCAGCGTCACGCCGGGAGGGACGCACGAAAGTGTAAGTTTCAATTTTTTCCCCTCCCCCTTGCCGGGGAACCTCCAAGCTTTGGGGGGGGGGAGGAGGCAGCAAAGCGAGGGACAGAGGGACTCCTCCAACGACAAGGGTTGGGGAAGAAGAGAAAGGGCTATTCCGCTCCAGTCCTTTCTGAAGGAGCTGAGGGTGGGGGTCCTCCAGCGCCTTCAGCGAAACAGCGCCGGCCCAGAGCACTTCTAGGAGGCTGCCTTTGTGCGCGACGTAAAGCCCTCTTTCCCTCCCTCCAGCCCCGTGTCACCTGTGGAAAAGGGGGCTGGATCCAGTGACGCAACTCGGAAAACTGTTAGGGAAGCCAGAGCAGGAAAGTGAGTGGGGGGCGTCGTCGCCACTTTAACCCACGTTTCCTTTTTGAAAGAGAAACTTAAGACTAGATGACCCTTGGGACCCCTGCCAACCCTACAGTTCTATGGCCCTTTGTGGAGGGGGGGCAGCACCTGGAAAGACGGGCTAGGGGATAATTGGGGCGGCCGCCTTAGGCACACCAGAAGCGAAGCACGTCCTGAGCTACAAAAACAAACCCAATTCCTGCCTCGTTTTTTGCAGTTTCTGCAAAGCGAGGGAGTCTCCCCCGCCTCCATTCCTCGGTGCCTCCTCCTCCCCCTGCTCCCCACTACGGGTCTCCCCTGCACTTGGCCAGGCCGCCTCGCGCTCCTTCCTTTCCCAGAGCAGTGGCTCAGAGCGCCTCCTTGCACCGCAGGTACACTCCGTGGGGAGGGGAGGGAGCAGAAGCCCAGACCAGCCCCCAACCCACTTAGTCCGACCCCTCAAACCTTCCCAAAATAAGAACTCTGCGTTCTACAACGTCACCCCCCAGCGGGGCCCCCTTTATTCCCGGTGAGAGGGGGGCGGCGGAGGGAAAAAGCTGCTTCCCACACTTACCCGCCGCCATCTTGACTTCCCGCAATGAGCCGGATGCGGCGCCTAAGCTCCCTGCCGTCGCTTCTCCGCCTCCTCTACTTTGCACAAGGCTTCAGGGTCGCCAGCCGATTCATCCATCGGCCGCTCTTTCAAGCCCACTCGGAGGAGGAATGAGTCGAAAGAGCCAGAGATGCAGCCGCAGTGGAAGCCCCGCCCCTCCCTTCCAGTCTCGGGGCGGGGGGGGCAGAGGCCACCAGGCTGGCAAGCAGAGCGCCGAGAGCGAGGAAGGTGATGCAACGCGGAGGCAGACCCCGGCTGGCGTGTGTTAGAGCAGTGTTTCCCAACCTTTTTTGGACTCGCCCGCCTCCCTCCAGGCAACATCTCACGGCACACCAGGCAACATCTCGCGGCACACTAGTGTGCCGCGGAACACCGGTTGGGAAACACTGGTCTAGCTTTCTGACAGGGGTGCCCTCTACACCTTCCATAACAGAGAGGTGAGTAGAGTTTTCATCAGTGTTGTTCATATGATCTTTAAAACTCTGAACAGTTTGGGTCCCAAGTACCACTAGGAGTGTTTCTTCCCTTTATGAGCCTCCTCCATAGCTTAGACTTTCTGGTGGGGTACTTCCACTCGTCATCATGAAATTAGATTGATATCTATAAACAGCAGGGCATCTACAGTGGTGGCACACAAGTGTGGAACTTTTTCCCTGCTAGGTCTGTGTTACTAGCTTCCTTCTGGTTTTTGAGACTAGTTTAAGAGCTGCTTATTCACTCAGGCTTCTGGGGAATAAACTTTTGTCCTTCTACAGTTTTGATACAAAATAAGAAAAATGATTCTTATATCAAGTCTATGCTGGATTGCTGAATTATATGGTGATTAACTGCCTTGTAGATACCATTTAAAGAAAATAAGGTACAAGTTTGTCAAGCAAACCAAGTGGTTAAATTGGAATGTTCTGGGCCCTTCTGAAAGAGATCTTTCTTCCTTTTCTTTCAAACGCAAAATTGTATGTACTGTATTCTCAAAACTTTCCCTGACCTTTGAATAAGTCAAGTCAGAAAACTAGCTAAAAATCAGAGCCGACAGGTTGCATTTGACAAAGTCATGCTAACAGCAGATGCACTGAAATCAATCAACTTGATTAACTTAGTCCATGGATGTATCTACTCTGATTACGATTAGATAGATATAATCAAACATTTTCACATTAAATGCAATGAAACAACTATAAAAGTTTTCACCCTCATTTATGTGGATATATCTCAGCTAATTTAATTTATAAATCTACTTAAGACGCAGAAGAATAAATAGTTAACATATGGGAGGTGGTTGTTGTTTTTTTTAAAAAAAGAAAAATACATGTACCCGTGGACAAAGTGCTTCAGAATTGCAACAAAATCCTATTGCTTATTGCACGCAGTCATGTGGCAAATATTTAGAGGTTCCTCAAGAGAGGAGTATATGGAAAGTGTTTCCTAATCCTAAAAACACTGCTATGGGTGTTATTTCTGGGCCTATGTATTGATTTGTAGTCATTTTATGTGGACGAGTCAATGTATGCCATAGCCCTGCAAATGAAACTTCAGCTGATAGAACCAGTAGCTTTTAGCACTTTTTCATGCAAGATGTTAACATTTGTACATAGATGTAGGAGGCGACATCTGAAATGTGAAAGACAAAGGCAGTGATATATTTGGAGTTTTAGAACTGCGGTTGGTATATATACACATCAATATGTTTTGTATACAATGACAGTGCAGTCACTTATTTGAAACCTTGAAAATCCAAAATGGGATTTCCCTTTTGATTCCCTTTTAATTTTTTTATATAAATATTTTTATTTTAGAATTTCCAAGACTGTCTGTACAGAAATGGCTTATCAGTTGGGGCAGAGCTGCTATGCTGGCTTCCTGGCAGGTGAGACTCTTGCCTACTAGGGGAAAGGAAGGAAGAGGCGAGGTGGCAAGGAGGTCAGCGTTGTGCAAACACACCAGCAAATGCTGCTGGATTGGCTCCTGCTGGAGCATTCACACCTTGACCACCTCCCTTCCCCCTTGCCCCCTCTTTCCCAGTAAACAATCATGACCTACCTGCCAGGAAGTTGGAGGAATGGCTCCACTCCACATGTATTGTGGAATATACTCAAACTTTTAGAAGACATCTAAAGGCAGTCCTGTTTAGGGAAGCTTTTAATGTTTAATAGGTTATTGTATTTTAGTGTTTTGTTGGAAGTCGTCCAGAGTGGCTTGGGGGACCCAGCCAGATGGGTGGGGTATAAATAAATTATTATTATTATTATTATTATTATTATTATTATTATTATTATTACTATTGCTTTTTAGGATCGTTTTTTTCTTTTAAGATTGATTTCTGTACAATACAGTACAAAGCCCAAAGAAGTAAATCCCAAGAAAAAAGTCTAGCAGGAATAACTTGGCAGTGTTAATATTCTTTCTTATTTTTATAGCCCACTTTTCCTCCAAGGAGCTCAAGGTAGCATACATGGCTCTCCTCCTCCTCACAATGACCCTGCAAAGCAGGTTAGGCTGAGAAATAGTGACTGGCCCAAGGTCACCCAGGTGACTGGCTACATGGGGATTTGAACCCTGGTTTGCCAGGTCCTAGTCCAATATCCTAACCACTACACCACACTGGCTCTAAATTAAAATCCACCACCAGTATGCTGATGACCCTCAGCTCTATTTGTCCATGGAAGGCCAAAGGTATTTGTGACAAACAGATGCAATAATATTTGGACCTGCATCACCACCAGTTGGTAGGAATAGTTACAAGAAATATTCATGATGGTGAATGGATTTCTAGAAGAGGAAAGTTTTACCTACTGGATGGCATCTGCCAAGCTGGAGTTCGGAACTGCAGGGAAACCAGGCATTCTTTTAGCTACAGGATACATTCGACATTCATTATTTTTGGCATTCCCCTCAGTTCTTGTCCTTTTCAAAGTACTCAGAAGAATTTGTATTAGTAATGATAGCCTGCACAGTCCCACAATATGAGGAAATAAGAACACAGATGAAGCCAGAATGATATCATGTTTTCCATGAACCGGAATTTTGCACTACATCTTTTTATAATTCATCACAACGTCTTAACTTCTTGAAATCAACACAACCCAAAGAAAATCTCTTTAACCCTCAAGTGGCTTAAAATTAAGTACTGGCATTTTCAGTTTCAATAGCTCTGAAATATGACATCCTTTGGTTAAAACTGCAAAATGTTCCAATAAATATGTTCAGCTAGGATAGAATATAAATTAGATGAACATGCCTGCCATATAAAAAAGTTTATACCTTTTCTTTTTTAAAACTTCAATCCCTTTATTTTCCCCCCCTCAGAAAGAAACCCAAAGTGGTTTACAACCAGAACCAGCTAGAACCCAATTGCTCCACCCCAAAATTATTGCAAAACTGATCTCTAAGGGCGTAACTGCAGCAGGTCATTTGCATATGATCTGTTGCTTGTCATAGCATCTCAGCAATTTATTGAGGGGTGGAGGGAGGCTATCTTAGAGCCTTACAACCCCCAAGCTGTTTCATAATACATGGAGACATCTCAAGGTTACCCTCCATTAACTGATCAGGCCATCAGTGTTATTGGTTTCTAAAACTGATTGGTTTATAAAGGGGGCATTTATGGGAAGGTAGGTACCACTACTAATGAATCCTGAGGGAAGTTCCATGAACATATATTGAGCAAAGATGAGCAGGCTGGAGTTACTGGGTTTAATGAAGCCTGGTGGGAGGGGAAGAACTAGTGGGACATTTATCTCCAGATGCAAACTCAATGGGAAGGACAAAGAAGGCTCATAGAATCATAGAATTGTAGAGTCGGAAGGGAGTCTGAGGATCATCTAGTCCAGCCTTTCTCAACCTGTGGGTCCCCAGATGTTGCTGGACTACAACTCCCATCATCCCTAGCTAGCAAGGCCAGAGCTCAGGAATGATGGGAGTTGTAGTCCAACAACATCTGGGGACCCACAGGTTGAGAACCGCTGATCTAGTCCAACGCAATGCAGGAATATGCAGCTGTCCCAAGCAGGGATCAAACTTGCAACTTGGGCATTATCAGCACCATGCTCTAACCAGCTGAGCTATTCAGGGTGTATGAGAGGTGGTGTTGCTCTGTACGAAAGACTCCAACAAGCTATAAATACCAAAAGGTTCAGCCTCCTCCACAGAACTGATGTAGATAATGACAGCAGGCACAAAGAGTAATTTAGTACTGAGGAAATACAATTGTCCCCTTGGCCAAAGTACCCAGGGTGATCTTGAAATGGAGAATGAAATCAAGGAGGTATCCATGAGAAAGAAGCAAACAATTCTAGATACTCTAAATGATTATGCCCTAGAATTGACCAAAGGAATGACAGCTCTGGATTTAAGTGGTGTCCAAGATCTGGTTTTAGATGGAAGCGTTGTTGAACCAACTGGGAATAGTGATTAGAGTGCTATCAAATTCAACATACTGTATATGTAAGCAGACAATTGCCAAGGAACTCCAATGCAGCCACATTTGACTTCAAAGAGGGTACTTTTTAAAAATGACTGAATTGGTTTAAAAAAAAAAAGCAGCTGAAAGGGAAAACCAAGAGGGTCAAATCTCTCTTGAACACTTGGGGATAACCAGAAGCGCCAGCTTCTCAAGATGATTGAGGGGCCCGATGTGATGTTGTGAGGAGCCTCTGAACATTGAGGGGGCCCAGCACCCCTCACAAACACATCAGGTCTGTGGGTGTAACTCAAAACCACGATAGTAGAAGCCCATCTAGAATGTATCCTGCAGTCCAGGGCCATGAGGACTCCAGCGTGGTTAATGGGCAGAGTCAAGGAAGATATTAGAAGCAAGAAGGTTTCTGTCAGAAAACAGAATTCATGTCCAAAAGAGGAGCGCAAAAGAGGATACAAATCTTGGCATAACAGATGCAAGCATTGGGTGCGCGCGCGCACACACACACACACAAAGAATACAAGGAGCAGATTGCTTAAATCCATAAAAGGATAACCTTCAAATACATTAGTAGTAGGAGACCAGCTAGGGAAGGAGGTTGGACCTTTGGATGACAAGGGAGGGTGTGCTAAAGAAGGAAAAGGGGTGTTATTTTAATCAAACTGCAGTCCAACTTGGGATCACATGGTGAAGAGTGGGCTAAAAATTTCCTATATAAATAAATGCCAGGGTATAATTGCATCCTCTGACATTACTCTTAAATGGATTGAAATGTACATGTAATGTATTGGCTTTTATTATTATGTTTAAGCTTCACCTGTCCTGGAATCTTAGGTAAAGGTAAAGGTACCCCTGCCCGTACGGGCCAGTCTTGACGGACTCTAGGGTTGTGCGCCCATCTCACTTAAGAGGCCGGGGGCCAGTGCTGTCCGGAGACACTTCCGGGTCACGTGGCCAGCGTGACAAAGCTGCATCTGGAGAGCCAGCGCAGCACACGGAAACGTCGTTTACCTTCCCACCAGTAAGCGGTCCCTATTTATCTACTTGCACCCGGGGGTGTTTTCGAACTGCTAGGTTGGCAGGCGCTGGGACCGAGCAACGGGAGCGCACCCCGCCGCAGGGATTCAAACCGCTGATGTTTCAATCGGCAAGCCCTAGGCGCTGAGGCTTTTACCCACAGCGCTACCCACGTCCCCCTGGAATCTTAAGGGGGGAAATAAATAAATAATATAGAAACCAACTTTGATTAATCTCCAGCAAAAAAAAACTGAGACCAAGTAAAAATGTCTTGCTTCTGAAGGCTTACAATGAGGAAAGACTATTGTTGAAAATATTTATTTAGTTCCACAAATCACATTTGGCAACCGCTGGTTAATAATAAATAAGGCCACTGACCTTCACATTGGACTTAGACCTCAGGACATCTTTTCAGTATATTTGCTTTGAATGCATCAGCCCCAACCACCGCGAACAAGCAACTCGCTCACCACGGAAGGATCAGAGTCAGTACAAAACAGACTACATTATTATCAGCTTCATGGAAATGTAGAAATACTCCACATTAACGTTTCACACAAAAAATACATCATGCAGAGGGAGAAAGACAGTGCAATTTTAGGCATGTCTACTCAGAAGTAACTTCTACTGAATTCAGTGGAACTCACTCCAAGATAAGCATGTATAGGATTATTGACTAAGGAAGTAAGTGCTGGATCAGGAAGGGTGGAAGAAAGAGGTGGTTTTGTTCTAATTCCAAATCATTCTACCCATTCTGTAGTATGCAGTGCTACAGGTATTAGAATTTGGGGCTGTACCACTTCAGGCTGAAGGTGTGGAAGGTGTCATGGTCATATTCAACCACATAAAAAGCTCTTGAAAAGTAGCAATAGGGATGACTCAAAACATTATTAGGGCAAAATGAAAACAAAAATGTGTACACTAATGAAAATCTCATACAAAAATGCATTACATTCTTGGAAAATTTCTTGCAAAAATGCACAATAGAGAAAATTGGATGGAATAATGTGTGTATTGGGAGGCATGTGCATGAAAATGCATCTACATGTTCATGTGGACTTCTAAAAAATTGCAGACTGATAGAGAAATTACTGAACTTCAGACTGGGGGGGAAATGATAAACGGAGAGAAACTGAAATTGACAGCTTTCCTCCAGAGTATTCTCCTATAATATTTTGGCACAGAAGTTGATTTTTCATAGCTAAGCAATGGAAGTTTATTACACAGATGATGAGGCACAAAGCACATTTTACAATGTGCAAAGCTGAAAGAATTTTTTGTTTGTTGTTGCAGTGTTCTCACCTCGGTGTCTATTATGCTGCCTCTGCTAAAGAAAGCAGAAGGAGATTAATAAAAACATTTTTCTTATTTAGTTGTACTTTAACTCATGCTCCTTTAAAAAGAAAGAAAGAAAAATAGCTTTCATCTTTCTACAGAGTTCTTTGTAAACTGCCGTAATAGCAGACAGGCTGTATTTCCCCCCCAAATATAAAAAAAATGTACTAAACATGAACAATGTCTTAAAAGACCCAAGTACATGCCCCCTCAGCAACTCTTACTTGCCTAAGAAGTGTTCCTTGGGGATAGCAAAGTCTGTGTGTTTCACTTCCCCCCCCCTAATTTATATTTATACTGCCACTCATTCTTGATGCCACAGGGAGTAAGGGTTATAAGAAATTAGAACAATAGCCAAAATAGCAATCAAAAGACCAATGAACAACATCTGAAACAAATCCAAGAGACAAAATCCACAGAGTAGGCTTCTGGAGAACTGGTACCTAAGATGCTACTTTGACAGAGTGAAGCCCTTGGTCCATCTCTGTCAGAAATGGGGAGCTGGTGGCCTCCCAAGTAATGTGAGAGTCTAACTTCCAGTACCCTCAACCATCATGGATGTTGCAGTTCAACAATGTCTGTGGGATCACCAGCTCCATGCTTTGTGGAAACTGCCCTGGGAAACTTGATTGATGGGTGGTAGGTAAATACTTTTAATAAACAGAGCCATGGTTTTCAGTCTCAGCTGAAAATGCCCACACTCTGATCACCACCTAAATCACCTCTGACAGTAAAGAGACCCCAGGAAGACAGCAATAGCAGATGACTGCAGTGTACAGGCAAGCCAATATGGCAGCATGTCTTTCTTGAAGCATATATTATATCCCCTGGAAGCAGAAGCCAATGTAGTGGGGCAGTGGAAAAGGCCACAATGCAGTGGCATCGTGTCATGTATTTTGTACTCCTTGACATTACTAGAGAAGAGATAAGAAGACTCAGAGCTGCTGCTTGCTACTGAAAAGGGGGAATCACACCAGGGACTTGAACTTAATAGATTTGATAAATGTGCTATGGATTCCCCCCCCCCCTTGCAGCTTAGTGGGGTATTCTTTCTGCTGAGTAGGCCTGATCTGCTGCTCTTTTTTGAGAATTTGGGTTTTTTTTTATTTATTGTCGCAGTATGCTTTCAAGTTTGCTGGTTGCCTAAAAGTGTCTTGAGTAGATTCTAAACAATGCTTCCCAACCTTCTGGGGTCACATTTGAAAATTCGAGAAATAGTCAAAGAGCACTACAAAAAGGAGCATTTTGTAAAAGGAAAGCTGGTGGTGCTCAGACCTCTCCCTCCCCCCCCCCAAAAAAAAATAAACCCTCACAGGCAAAACATCTGCACACACCCCAAAATAAGTAAAACACTGACCAAAAGTAGGCAACACTCCTCAAACAACAAAATTCCAAGAACCACAAATTTCTTTAAAGGATGGAAGGGCAGGGATCTTGGGTGGCACCAAGGGGATGTCTGAGGACACTGCAGCATGTTATGGACCCGATACAAAATATTTTCATAACTCAAACCCAAATAAGTCATACTGAATAAATAACACTAACCCATATTTTATAATTACTGTCTTGCATCAGTAAGAGACTTCTTAGCCAATACCATGGCTTGCCTGGATTCAGATAGCCATATTTGCTACAGAAATGTGAGTCATGCTGTCCAGAATACTCTGGCTTATCCCTTATCTCAGTGAACACACTGTCTTGTGGGAAATCCTCTTTAGAATGAGCCAGCAGCAGTATGCAACTCATAAGAAGATATACACCTTGAACAAACCCTTTTTGGAAGCAATCAGCATATATTCATTCTCTCACTCTCTCTCTCTCTTTGTGTGTGTGTATTTTATGAGAAATAAAACACATTTGAGTTCCAATAAAAGGGTTATACAAATTAGGAAGTGTCTTGCCCTGTTGTGTTCCCTTTACAATGCTGAAATTTAGGCATACACATTCCAAATATGTTTCTGATTTGAACTAAAACGCCCTTTAAGCAAGAGATTATGCCAATGGTGCAGTATCTTAATGCACAGAAAATGTGCCCGCAGCATTATGCAAGTCATAAGAAGATATACACCTTGAACAAATCATTTTGGAAAGTGACCAATATGGGCGGGGGGAGAGAGAGCATTACTCTTGCACATCTGTCTAACTCAGTGTTCAATGGAGCCCTTTCACACATTCAGCCACAATAAGAGCCAACTCCTAGGGGCTGTGGGGGCTTCGACCCCTACAATAAAATATTTGAGGGGGCCGGGCCCGCACAAAATTGATGGATATTCCCATTCAAATGGTATGTGTGCACTGCGTCATATGATCAATTATGCAGGGTGAGGCTTACCTGGGTGCCCACAATATTTTATTCAAGTTGGCACCCCTGCCAGCCACTATTATTAACTGCAGAGAAATTGAATGTGACAAAATTATTTGGGAAGGCTAAGCAGAAGAAGCCGGTTGTCCTTCAAGGAAGACGCTCAGATTACTTGGAAAGCAAAAGAAGAAAAGGGGGGGAGAGCCAACCTTGTTTGAGTTTATTAGCTATTTAGGTGAAAGTCCAACATAAAATATATTAAACCCCATGGAAATCAATAATCTTAGGAATGCAATCCGATCATCCGTAAGTTCTCAGAAGTAATTTCAATTTGATTCAATGAGGCATACTCGTGGGTAATTGGGGTATAGGATTTCAGCCTGTGGGCTTTAGTTTCGGCTGCCTGAGGCGAAGGACAAGATGCTGCCCCACTGAATTCCATGTCTTGGACTGGCAGCTGAATTGTCCTTCAACACTGATGAAAGGATAGCATCCACCTGAGGCAGAAGACCAGATGAGGGACCCCAGGAGGGGCCATGTGGCAACAGAGAGGAGTGTCTGGGGGCTCAGAAGATATAGCCAGGAACTGCTACTGCCACCCCCTGGACATCGGCCTCCTGGTGTGGTTATCTGACTCTGTCAAATGGTAGAAGTGCTCCCGATGTATCAACCATTTTAAAGCAAACAAGCAAAAGCACCACAAAAAACCTGATGCTTAATCCCACGTACATGAACCATTGTATACCAATTACAATTCTCTTTTTCATGATGGGTCACGAGTTATACTGGAAAAAATTATTTCTGCTTTTGATACCCCCCCAACCCCTGCCCTCACAGATACAGAAACAATGTGCCCCAGTGAGACGGTGTTTTTACAATAAATAGCCTACAGACTTTGTCAGTGGTTTTTAATCTTTCTTAATGTTACCCTTCTGCCTGTTGCTAAACCTTTTCAACCTTTTCTTCCTCGTTCTGAAGTTTGCTCTTTTAAAGTTCAGTGTCATTGAGAGGCTCCTCAGAGATTCATTCATTGTTATCTTATTTAATCTAATTGTGCGCAGAACGCTATTGGCCTCATATTACCTCTTGTTTATATTGTTGCACGCCATCCCAGTCTCTGAGCAGCGCGATATTCCAGTGGGTTCCAGGTGCTAATGCAGGGTATGTGTTTCCTTTGGAATGAGGGACAGCGGAAATTGTGGTGGCTTAATGATATATGGTTTATTTGCACACACCTACCACCTGAGTCTGCAATGGAGGGATTCACAGCATTAACACTCATCCTCCCAATTACCCCATGGGGTAGGTTGGGCCAAGAGATGGTGATTAACTTAATGTCACTCAAAGAAATTTATGCCAGAAAAAATATATAGGAATATGAGTCTTTCTATTACAATTCCAACCATAATTCACTACATTATGTGGGTTCTCATACAGTGAGTAGAACAAAACAAGAAGACAAATACAAGGATTCTAACCCCTGTGTTGGCTTCATAACATTATTTGAAGCATTTGCATTTACAAGAGGCAATAAGGGTATGGGGTTGGGACTGGATAATAGATTAACTCTTCGCTCCCACTGATTTCCCCCTGCAAATAACTTGCAGGCTGTTATTAGCCAGTTTCCTCCCAAAGACCAAAAGCAAACCAAGTTGGGAGAAAAACTTGAGATAGTCCTTAAGGGAACCTCAAGGACATGGAAAAGATTAAGAACATACTCCTCTCATCCTCTAATTTCCGCATACCAATGCCCTCCAGCCCCCCAGTTCTCTGACTTCAGGGAACATGCTCTGCAAAGGCGTTGTGTAGCTTAACCCTGTGTTCAACATGGATGATACTATACCAGCCTTGCACATACCAGCCTTTGTCATGCTAAGCCAATTGCAGCCATTCATTCATGTATGGTGACCCACTAGGGACTTCTCTTGTTTTGGTCATCTTCCTTAACTGCAAGCACTTGGCACTCCACACTAAGGCTGATGGGCTGGACTATTCAGATTGGTGGGTCACAACCAATCATGCAAGCTTTCCCTGTACATTGCAACATAACTGCAATGCTATGCTTGGACTCATTCTTGTTGAACCAAACCAGCCAGCTAGCCACGAATGATATGAAATCCAAGCACTAAATCCATAAGGAGGAAGGAGTGAAACTGTTACACAGCACAGTCTGCATGCTATGCCTAACATCTAACAGTGGTTCACACATTCAGCTCTGACTCATCAAGTGCTAAGTCATCGACTGACAAGATATAAAGCAATGAGCATATTTGCGTGTATCAGCAAAAAACAAAAAGACTTCATCAGAATCTGTTTGCATATTTGCAAGCTGGAAGGAGTAGCATGGAAGCTTCCTTTAAAACAGCCAAACATCACAACACATTAAACATCTCTGACTCTGCTTCTGAGAAACAAAACAATCACCAAGTTCAAAATATAAAGGATGGATAAACTGCAACCCACAATTCTGGTGGGCAACTTTGGTATTCTTTCATAAGAAGGCTCCTGGCTCTTGTCCAAATGGGAAGGCCAAGTTGTAACATACATTCAGGTAATTTTGAACACTTGTTTATCTGAAACCACAATATGGACCTGTCTGTCTCTGTATTTTATAAATAATAAAATAATAAAAAATAAAAAATAAATATTTATAAATAATAAATAATAAAATACACTGCAAAATTATACTTTATAGCCACAGCAATGTTTGTGTAGCAATACTAATACAGAAATAATCAGAACTGCAGTGGTTAATGTTAACAGTTATGATCGCATTCAGTGTTCCAGCCAGTTCATCCTATTTCATACCAGAATGTATCCCCCCCCCAAAAAAAAAGAAACCTCTTAGTTTTGTGCTTACCCTGTTGCTTAAATGGCAGTTTGAGGTCCTCTTAAAACCTCGGTCTACCTTTAAACCCCTCCAGTAAAGCAATGACTCATAAGCATGAGTCAGATAAGGAATTCAGTTTTATTTCCAGTAAATTTCAGCTTGTATCTTCTTCATGGCAGTCACCTATGGCTGACAGCATTTATTCTTTCTGTCGCATGTTACATGACTTTTGGACTCATCTGAAATGTCAGTTCACTCAACAGTGCTTCAGATGCACTTGTAAAATTTATCCTCTTTCAAAAACAAGCCAAAAGGCTATATTGTACATTGCAATCAAAGAACATTAGAAAGGAATGTATTTGGGACCCATTGGAAGTGTATCCTGAGGGAGTTCCAGTTCACCTTCAGGAGCACATGATTTTTCACTTGCTCAGTAGTGCCTGCATGCTGTGTGTCTTTGTGTCCCTGTCAACTTGTCTGCTTCATGCATTTTTCTTCCAGAGCAGGGGTGGGGAACAACTTGTGGCGCACCAAATGTTTTTGGAGTCTGACTCCTTGCACCCTTACCATTGGCCGTGCAGACTGGAACTGAGGAGGGTTGGAGTCCAACATCTCCTAACACCTGGAATAAAGAAATGCTGTGTGAGTTTTTCCATCTTGACCAGTCAGGTCCTGCTCCCTGCCTTGTAGGTGTTTTTCCACCTGGCCTGGGAGGGCAGGGACCTGACCAACTCTAGCTACAGAAAGCTGAGGCTATTGGGCTGGGGTATTGTTTAGCAGGAGTTGTTGTTAGTTAGTTTTTTGCACCTTTATTTTAGATCTTCTTGTGATTTGTGGGGAAATTATTCAGTTTGTGTATTTTTTAATGTTTTACTTATTGTTCATGACTCCTTTTGATATGCCGTAGTTAAGTATTTTTTTCATGTTGTAAGCTGCCTTGAGCATGGTTCAAACCATGGAAAGGAGGCATGCATATACAATTATGTATTTATCCATAGACTGTTTGGGAAATTAGTCTCCTCCACCCAGAACTGGTCAGCAGAAATGCAAGAGGCAGTGCTCCACCACCTGCTTCACCAGCTCTGCCACTGCTGGTGAGAGGAAGGCGTTCCAGTGTATGGCATTGCCCCCAGGCGGAGAACCCGAGTAGCCAAGCTTTACAAAATGCCCTGGTTCCCATCATAGGCACCAACTCCTAGGGGCCAAGGCAGTTTTGGCCCTCTCGCATTGTATTTCTTGAAGGGACTGAGCCCCCTCAATTTTCAGAGGCCATTGGGCTCCATCTGCTGTCTCCTCACGACATCACACACATGAAATCAAGATGTCACACAATGTCACATTGGACCCCTCAATGCTCTGGAGAAGCTGGTACAGTAGGCTTACTATGGATTTTTAGCTTCTTAAAGGGGTTGTTTGTGAATGGTCCTGCTAGTTCCATGTCCTCTCTGTTGGATTAGAGTGCATACATTTGATTTTGGAGCACAGCACAACAGGACAGAAATATTCCTTTTTACCAAACTAGAAATGTCAATTCTAGCAAGTTTTAATTTACAATTATTTCTTGAAAGTTCCAAATTCCAATTATTACAGGGAGGGGAGTTCATAAGGACAACAGAATGGAAATTATGTTCTGACACAATAATACTTTTTAATGCTTGCTTTCCCAATCAAAGAAATATACTGTTGTTCTATTAGCCTTGTCTAATGGCACCCATGAATAATATAAAGTACACTGAAAAACAAATGAGCCATTTTGGATGGATTATTTTGCTTGGGCTTATTGATTAATGGCAGGCATCCAAGCAGGCAGTCTGGTGAAGTATTGCTAATTATTTTTTGGAGTTCAACTCTTTATTGATTTGATCCTATTAAGTGATATTAATTTTGTTCAACCTTTGTAAAAACTGCATTGTTGCAGAAGATATTGGGAAATGAAAACATTATGCATGGCTTAAAGTTGGATCGCACAAAGTAGAGTACAGACATATGAAATTTCCTTTTGAAATATTGTGGAGAGAAATTGGTATGTATTGATGTGAATAGCAACGCTGCATAGCTGGATTAAACCAGTAAGCTCCCTGGTCTCATCCTATGTAATGACACAGGATCCTTTCTGTCCAAATAACCTAACAGAGTAATTCATAAAAGACAGGTATTCAGCCTCAGACATGCTCTGTATACAACAATGTGCATACTCTGTATGCAACAATGTTAGCATAAGAAATACCTTGGATCAAACAGTACAGACAACATATATACATGGACAGAGACCTGGTGCCAGCTTCGTTCTAGAACTTAATCCGTTCCAGGAGTCCTTTCCACTTCTGAAACAGTTCAAAAACCAAGACGTGGTTTTCAATTGGCTGCTGGAGCTTCCTGCATTCAATTGGAAGCCATGGAAGTCATGTTGGACGTTTGGCATCCGAGAAATGATACTGCTCAGCTGGATGGCTTCAGGGGTCTTGGGAGACAGCCTATCCAGCTCTGCATGCCTTAGCCCACTGGAGACACCAGGTTATTCATGCTGGCTCAGCGATACCAATAAACAAGGGAGTGCGCCAAGGATGTATATTGGCTCCCTGCCTATTCAATCTATTCATCAGCGACATGCGAGCATCCCTAGTCAACTCATCTCCAAGTACACATGCGCCTAGACTAGCGGATTACCGCTGTCCACTCCTTTTATACGCGGATGACGCGGTAATTCTATCTTATACACGTGTTGGACTAACCAGAGCTCTGAAGATCTTTGCCACGTATTGTCAACTCAACCAATTAACCATCAACCATGCTAAATCTAAGATTCTGATTTTCGCCAGAAGTCGGAGATTATACGAATGGAAGCTTGGTGGAGCAAAAATAGAGCAAGTCCTAAAATTTCAATACTTAGGAGTTATTTTTCAATACAATTTGGGGTGGAAAGCACAAATTCAACACCTACTTAACAAGGCCAAAACTCTGTCATATGCGCTCCTCCGATTTTTCTTTTCGGATGGAGCTTTGCATGTGCCCTCGGCCCTAAAGGTGTTCAAGGCAAAAGTGGTTCCCGTGCTAGCTTATGCTGCCCCGCTCTGGGCCGTGATGACAGATCTTGCTCCTCTTGAGACTCTGCAAAACCAATTCCTACGTCGGCTCCTAATGCTCCCCCTGTGCGTAAGCAACACAGCCATACGACTAGAATTGAAGATCGCATCCTTAGAAACTTGCCTGTGGAAGCAAGTCTTCAATTATTGGTTATCATTGTGGCATAGATTACCAGACCATTATCTTGTCCAATGCTTATGGCGAGATGAATTCTCCAGCCTTTGGACTAGTAGAATTCACGCCAAACTCTTGAGCTATGGAATCTCTCCCTTAGATTCCCTAAAACTAGATCAAATCACTGCTCAAAGACTGATCCGCCAAAGACTGGATGACATCGATTTACAGCGAAATTATTCGCTGGGGGGAGGTGTTTGTTCGCCCCAGAACATTGGTATCACTTTAACTTACTGCGTTCCATCATACCTCTCCTCCCTTTCGACTGTTGCTCACAGGCTGGCCTTCACCAAAGCGAGGTTTAACGTTTTTCCCTCCAATGTCCTGAGACATAGATTCTCAAAGGGCCAAGCCTCCGCCATGTGTGTATGTGATAAGGAGACGCCGGAGTCGCTTCAGCACATTATGTTTACTTGCCCCTTGTTTAATGTGCCACGGGCAAATTTGTTGGGACCAATCATACAGAAGCTAGAGGGTACCCCACCAAAATTCCATCTTGCCCAAATCCTGCAGGATAAGGATATCCATACGACCCTGAGAGTGGCTAGGTTTCTGGTCGCTGTCCTTACCCAAAAGCGCTGCCAAGGTGCACTACAAGCTAATTAAGGCGCACTATGTCATTCCATCTTACAGTATTTTATTGTTATAGTGATGTTTTAGCGACTGTTTTTTCCCACGTGCACAAGCTGTTATTTATGTCTTGTTTTTTATCTGTATGGGCCCATGGCCGTAATAAATATCTATTCTATGCTGGCTCAGCTATTAGTGTTCATGTACCATGCGTGGACAGTATCAGTGTAATTAACATGGTGGTGTCACCATGTAGAGGTGCGCAGGGTCGTATTGCCCAGCAGGGACTGGGTGGTACAATCTGGCAGTGATGCTGAGCTCCTAGCCAGCACCACCATGTTAATTATACCAGTACAACCTCTGACGAATGTACATTGGGGGATGCCAGTAAGTGTCAGGAGCTTGTCCTACTCTCAAGTAGGACCCTGGCAGAGACACATGCCTGACTGGCATGTTCCCTCCCTCCTGGTCAATTGTTCAGGAGCTTCGAAAGCCTTCTTCATCCCGAACATCACAGCGACCGATGCCAATCAACATCGGCACACTTCCACAGGGTTTGCGCAGCTTGCGTAGCAGACCTCAGAAACTCAGCATTTTGGCTAATCTACTTTATTTATATATAAACACACACAGAGCACTGCAATATGGCTCCCTCTCTCTCTAACATCAGACAGCAAAGAGAAAAAGAAACAAAGAACAATAGTCCCACTTCACGGAACACAGTAACACAAACATCCTGTCTCCATCACTTCCCACTTTGTGGAGTCAAACCATACACCGTCATGTAATAGACAAAAATCCCATGACTGCAACTACAGAGTAGGAATTCTAACAGTAAGTACAGGTGGAACATGGGTGTCTGGAATACAGGTACAACATGATCACTGCTACCACAGGTGGGTAGTTAGGTAGCCAACAACAAAAAATTTCAAGAGCAATTGCCGCTAGGGAGGGCATGGTGCTGCCAGGCTAACCTCCTGAGGGCAGCTTGCTCAATGTCCTGTAGCCAGACCTCCATGTGTGGTGAACATTAGTATAACTGAGAAACATTCCCAATCTAATCCTCCATCCACTGTTCCACACTCACTCTTTATGACAGCAGTTATCCCTTGATAAGCATTATTTATTGTTTATTTACTGTTTCAAATTTATAACCCGTCCTTCTTCGGAGGAAGTGCAGGGCAGCTCCTAATAACATAATTATATACAAGTGATTTTTAGGCAAGCCTATAACATATTGCAGGAGACAGTTAAAACCAGCAGTATAAAAATGTCGTAAAACTATTGGATGTGCACAGCTGGGGATGTTGCTACACGAAAGTCAATGAAATAGGTTTTTCATGCAGCATCAATTTGGGCAACATTTACAATAGGCAATATCCTTAGTTCTCAGTAGTCCTGAAAATTTGGAGCAGGGCAAAAAGCATTGCCTCTCCACAATTGTCACCTGGCTTACTCCTTCCCATCTGCTGTCTAGTGGAACTGAGTTATGGATACTGTGTGACTTGACTGATCTACCCATTCCTTTTACTGTTTTGATGCAGTTGAAATGTCATTCCTCATGACATTTCCAGCGCCCACACATTTTCCACATATTAGTCTGCAAAATGTGACAGTAAACAAACATCCAACATAAACATGGCACTCTCCTTGAGTGGGAAGGTTGGCTGAGAAGGGTAAGAATGATGCATACTGAACATATGCTTTGCCATCTACATCCACCAAGCAACAACTTCAGAGTTTTGTCATTGATAATGAAGGCAGTGAGAAAGACAACAAGAGACTAACACAAAGGTGGCCCTTCCTTCGCTGTGCCTCCTGGTGTCTTTCTTCATTTTTGGTCTCCCTCACATCTGTAAAACTGTAGCTTGGGGTACACATATCGCAAGGGCTACCAACCTTTTGGAGCTCACAGACACCTCTGGAAACAGGGAAACAGTTGTGGGCACATCACAGGCTTTGCAACCAAACACGTACTGGGACTTATTCTACTGACTATAATAAAATGCTTAACTCAAGCCTAATTTCAGTTGGTGCCAGGGAAAACCTGTGAGGGAGCATGTCCCATGGGTGCTGAGATGGACACACTTGCATACAGCATCTTTGTGGCTGCCTCCACCATCATGCCATGTCACCGAATTGTCAATCAATTAAAAGTATGAGAACACCTCCTCATCTCTCTCTCTCTCACACACACACTTAATATTTATCTGGTTTTGTTGACCTTTTCAGTCATTTATCTGGTTTTGTTGACCTTTTCAGGTGTTCAGTCATGAAGTCAATGAGTGGATAAGATGGCAAGCCTACCAATATAAGGAATCCCAAAACTTTGTTCAAAAAAGGCAAAAGACCCATATTTTCCATTGGAAATGCCCAAGGTCTTAGGCTTTCCTAAAATAGGATCTATTGCACATTCCAGTCATGCAAAGCAGTGTAACTTCTAATGCTTGCTAGCTGACCTGATTAATATCTGGTTTATTTCATGCCTCTTCCTTTCTTCTCTTCTTCATGCAGAATGAGTATGAGTTCTTAATACAGATTCATTTGCAGATCACACCAGATGCTGGGCTTTTCCTTATTTAATGTAAAACACTGAAAAGCCTAATGACGCAGGGTGGCAGCTTTCACTGGTATCTATCATGATTAGGGGGTAAGTTTGATAGCCATAATAATAAGCTCATTAGCAGAAGAGTTCATGATAGATTGCCATTTATGACTGCTTGACCTGCCAGTCAGAAATCTGATTAGCAGTAAAATAAATCCTACTATTTTCCCTCCCACCCAAAGTCGTGTTGGACAAGGGAGATTTATATTGACCTTAAAACAGATGTGAACTTATCTTAGGTTAATCATTGTACAGGGCCATTTATCAAGATGCAAGTATAACCCATGAAAATTCATGGAGCGGAACTGATGTTTTCTCTAACTGTACCTTGACTTTTTAGAGGACATGTTCTAAAATGCTTCAGTTGGGCTGGAAACAAACTAAGCAACAGTTCTTTCATTCGGATTCACACAGGCATGTACATGAGGTAATGACTGGTGGAAATGTGTTAGACCATCGCAAACATCACAACACTGATGAAACTTTATTCTCATTAACTTTAATGCCTTTCAGTGGAATCAGTTCACACATTCAGCTGACCATCATCAAATCTACAGCACACAAGTGTAGGAAAGTCATATATGTACACCTGTAACCTAGCCCTTTGCCCAGTGCTATTTTTCTAGAAAAAGAGGTGCCGGAACTCACCATTAATGCCTCCCTTGTTCTCTGATAATGGCAATGGTGTCTACATGAGAGGTGCCAGAACTGAGTTCCAGCTGCAAAAAAGCCCTGCCTTTGCCTAATTGAGAGAAGGAAAAATAGTCTTAAGTCCCCTCCCAAAGGCTTTGAATCCACTGGTTCCTTTGCCCCAGGATACATTTCTGTAGTGAAAGGATGAGGAATCTGCAGCACTTCAGAGCTTTGTTGGACTCCCAAATCCAATCAACCACAGCCAGTATGGCCAACAATTAGGGATGATGGAAGCTGTCATCCAACAGCATCTGGAGGGCAACAGGTTCCCCATGCCAGCTATAGCAAATCCAGCATTTGACCATACAACAAGTTTAACAGGATTTGAAGTCCAATCCTCTTCCTGTCTTCTCAGAAGTAAGGCCTCCTAAGATCTCCAAGGTTCAGTGTGTCAAAGTGGCATTCATGCCTTGTGAAACTTGGGGCTTCAGTTTAGCAAGATTTTTGTGGGGGAACTTATTGTAGACTCTGGTTACCCCTTTGGCACCTGTGTGCATTGTTGTTGGGGTTTTGGATACCCACCTGTTACTATTTAAAAACATAAATAAGAAGAAGCCAAGTGCTTTAAGATTGCCATCAGAAAGACCTTGCTTTTATGCCATGTGTTTTGTTTTCATTCCTATTGCCAAGTGTTCTTGTATGATTAGATGTACAGATCTGAGAGACGAAAGGTGTGTGATATTGATAACTGGTGTGTGAAAACAAGAAGATTGTTTCTGCAGGTGTTGCCTGAAGCATGCTCCTTGTCATTCAATGGCACTAAAGGTACCGTACTTCAGTACAATCAATTGTCCCTAGAAGAACTCAGCTGATCTGTATTTCTTCCTGCACAGCTTGTTGAATGGTAGAGTCAAGTCATTTGGCATCACTTCTAGTTCAAAATGCTGGCAGTTTTAAAGAGCTAAAATATTGATGGGAACACATCAGCACATAAAGTTGTTCCAGAAAATGCTGGTGTAAACCTCATTTCTTTCCTCAGTGTTTGGGAAGAGTTGTGTTTCCAAGAACAGACTGCATACAGATATCCTGCAAACAGTACAGAGGCCCAGTCTGGGTAATTATCACCATTTGAAATTAAGGAGATCACACTATGCACAAAGTCCCTACTCTAATGTGACATCCAGGGTGAAAAAGTGAAAACCTCACCCTCCATCCATATACAGTGGTACCTCGGGTTAAGTATTTAATTCATTCCGGAGGACCGTTCTTAACCTGAAACTGTTCTTAATCTGAAGGACCACTTTAGCTAATGGGGCCTCCTGCTGCTGCCGCGCCGCCGGAGCACGATTTCTGTTCTCATCCTGAAGCAAAGTTCTTAACCCGAGGTAATATTTCTGGGTTAGTGGAGTCTGTAACCTGAAGTGTATGTAACCTGAAGCGTATGTAACCCGAGGTACCACTGTATGTGGGGACATTTACAGTCTCCCTTGAATAGAGTTTGATTCATGCTCACACCCGCTGAAATAAGTGTGCTCAAGGGTACCCTAGTGAAAGCTCAGTACATTATATTTTGACTTTCATCAAATGATGCCATTAAAATCCAATGAAACAACACATCAATAATAAAACAGGTAAAATAGCAGTAAAGTCAAACATATCTAATGTGTTAGGGATTAGATATTCATGGAAGCCCAGGCAAAGAGATGGGATTTTACCTGGTGCTGAAAAGCCAGTAAAATGGTGTCTGAGGGGGGAAGAAAATGAATACAGTTGACTTAGGAAATCTTGGGATGGTTGCTAGATATGTAAAAGAACCGCCAACGAAACTCATTGGGTGCTTCCAAAACCAGTTTGCTACCATCAGCTTTGATTATGTGGTCATATGCTGATTAGCTGAGTGTGATAAAACTTCAGTAGCCAACTGAAATGGCCAGCAATCTGTTATTTGCAGCACATTTGGGAATCAAACAGCAACAAAAATGGTGTGAGAAGGGAAATGAACAGCTCAGGAGGCAACTCGTTTGGTGTCTGGGCTCATTTCAGCTTTTACCAAATGGAGGAAAAACTGATAACATTTAAGAATGGCAAAGTAAACCACGAAAACACAATAATTTATTTTATGGGAAAATGCTTTCCCCTCAGCTCTGTACTGATAGCAGTCAAAGTCACACATGAAAAGTCAATCACAATTTTTCCAAGGCTTGTAATGAGAAAATCAATAAGGTTAAATCTTGTAGTGGTCCCCATTGACGCACATATCTGCCCTCAAAACATTAATTAATCAGGCTGTATGTCACTATAGTACCAGTTCACAATAATTAAGCCAATGCATCACGTGCCACTTTGTGACATTGTAAACTTCTCTATGTAGCAGCACCCGAGAGATGATTTTACCAAATCTATTTAAGTCAATGAATGCCAGTCTTCACCTTTCTTTTTCTCCCTTTTGGTTGCAGAATAATGTGCATATGCACGGAAATACTCCAGATGAAGATATTGTAGGATTTAGGTCATCTCTCCAGCTGTCCCTGCTTCACAGGGAAAGTTCTTTTATTTTTGTACATGTCACTAAAATATCACTGGTCCTACTTGGTCTTTATTTTCATTAAATGTACACATACATCTTGGGGTTCCTTGCTAACATCATCCCAGAGTTTCAGACAGGTGTCTTTCACATTCCTACCTGCTGATGCCAGGGCCTGATCCTTTTGCATGCTGTACCAATGAGCAACAGCCTACTTCTGTCACATTCAGTCCACCAGACAAGGGGCCATTTCCTGCAAATGAACCACTCCTATTTCTTCCACTACAATGTAGATCAAGACACAGGGAGCTGCTCTAATGGTTCAGGAAAGGCTTTGCGGAGCTTTGAAGGACTATTGTGGCTCAGGAACAAAGTGTGGGGGGGATATTGGCATGGAAGTAATATCTGTAAAACATAGCATAGATGTGAGGTTAAAAGAAAGGGGAAAGGAAGATAAGCAATAAATGATCTTATGAGCTGTGGTAAAAGTAGGATGTGATTAAAGAGAGATAAGCTAGAAGCTGAGGGCTTCAAATGCCAAAACTTACTTCGGCTGCAATAATTTGAACTCTCCACACTACATGCCCTAGTGTGGTGCTAACCAGGAAAAGACACCTAAAGCCATAACAAAGGATCATCTCATGTTTAGTATCTTTGATGCAGGGGTATGTGGAATTTTATTTGTAAACTGTAATAAAGATAAGATCAGGTAGTTAAGTGTGGACCCCAAACATAAAAATACATTTGTATCATTTCAAGCATGCACATAGAAGCATATAATTACAGTGGTACCTCGGGTTAAGTAGTTAATTCGTTCCGGAGGTCCGTACTTAACCTGAAACTGTTCTTAACCTGAAGCACTACTTTAGCTAATGGGGCCTCCTGCTGCCGCCACGCCACCGGAGCACCATTTCTGTTCTCAACCTGAAGCAAAGTTCTTAACCTGAAGCACTATTTCTGGGTTAGCAGAGTATGTAACCTGAAGCATATGTAACCTGAAGCGTATGTAACCTGAGGTACCACTGTATACAGTTGGAAGGGACCCAGAGTGTCATCTAGTCCAATCCCCTGCAGTGCAGGAATGTCAACATGAGAACCCATGCTCACAAAACCAGCTGTGCTTGCTCTTTCTACTATGAGAAAAGTTTGATTTTCTCAATAAGGGTGGGGGACCTGTGGGCCCCTCCTGATATTGCTAGAAAACCACTTCCTTCATCCCTAACCATTGGGTATTTTGGCTGGGACAGATGGGAGTTGAAGTCTGAGAACAGATTCAGGGCCACAAATTGTCCTGCTCTACTAACATCAGGAAAATATCTCTCTTTTATGGGTGAAACGTCTAGACTTGTATTAGACTGATGTGCATTGGTAGGAGTGGAGAAAGTTGCTTTACACTGAGTTGCATTAAAAGTTAATCATCATTTAACCTTTCAATTATACAAATCTAATGAACCATAACATTTTGATTAAAAGGCTTCCATTTAGCAGCCCCATTTGCAATATGTTCATGATCCCAAAGCAAACTAGTTGAATAAGCATTTGCTTGAGTTGCTCTTCATCATGAAAATCAAATTTAGAACATTCTCCATCAATTAAACCATTTGTTTTGCATGGCTTCTGCAATACACCAGCAATTAGCTATGACATGTACCGATGTACTAGTTATAAAAATAGTCGATACATGTTATAAATGTCATACTAAGGATCAAGAAGATAAAATGATCAAACAGGAAAACTGGAACATTCTACTCAGGACAAAGTAACATATAGAGTATTTTTAATTATTTATCCCAGCCCTGTAGAGAAAATAATCTTTTTAAAAATATTATTTACTGAGGTAAAAATAGTTTATTTGAATTGCATGGGAGTTTCAGTGTGTACAATGCAATATAAAGAGTTTACTTTGAAACACTAGTAAGCACAGCTGGTGGCTGTCTGACTGGTTGTTGACAGGTACAGAACACCTGGTGAAAGCTATAAGAAAGGAGGGCCTGGATGTTTACACTGTGTCAGCGGACTGAAATTCAGTACTTTTGATTCAGTAAGTGTTCTGCCTCACCTTCATTGGATGTAAGAGCAGAGATGGAAATGGTGGAACGCCACTGGTTTGGTTACACTGGGTGCAGGAGCTCCACAGAGGGTGCCACAACTATGATATAGAAGGGAAAGCAGGAGGCAGGGAGCACCAAATTTTGGGGTCACACAGGGTGCCGCCAAAATTTGATACTCCAAGATCCTCCACTGGTTAGAATAATAGAATCACAAAAATGGTATGATAGGGAGCAAATTCTAGTCCTCTTTAAACTGATTGGCTGGAGGGGGAGAGAATTGGAGCATAAATAGCTGCTCTCTGTTCAGTGTGAGGAGAGCTTGGTGTTGTTGATGGTCGGTTAGTCTGGGGGGGAAAACTGAAGAAAAGCCAGTAGAAGCTTCAGCAAGGTGAGAGATAGCGGCCATTTGAAGAAGCCCAAAGAAAAGTCTTGAAGTACTGGAATCACTGGCTTAGAATGAAAAAGAGCTAAGGGAATAGGGAGATTTACTGAAGAAAGTCTTCAAAGGAACAGGAGGGCAGGAGGCCAGCAATGAATCTTGAGTTCCTGGAGCAGCTGAACTAGAGGGAGAACTTCAACTGAAGTCTTGAAGGGAAAGGCTGTGCCTCCACAGTAGCAACAGGTCACCCTGAAGACATCCAGAAAAGCCCTCAAACCTTGGCTATGGTGAGATTAATTGGGGAGGAGTGGCTCAGGGTTAATGGCAGTTTGGTTTTGGTGAGGGACTGAACGTCTCAAAGTCATCTTTGTAAAACTGCAGTAGTGTGATGCCACAGTAATTTCAAGCAACAGCTACCTCAGTAAACATCAGTAAACATCAGTATCTGAAGGAACAGCAACTTATTTAAGCACTCTTCCACATTTCCATAGCTGTCAAGTGTACCGCTTTGAATGGGACATTCTGAAATTACAGAAGCCATCCTGGCTTCTGATTGGACCCTGGGATGTCCTGGTTTGGCTCCAGTGAGAGTGTGGCCCCCAAAGACACACTTTTGGTGGACATGCTCTTACATGAGTCATGTGACTCACCCAGGAGCATGGCTCATGTAAGAGCATGTCCTGCTTTTCCTCTGTGGTCTGTTGGAGGGTATGCCCTTCTACTTGTTCTGTGCTTGGAAAGCATGGGTCCAAGCAGTTTTCCACTTTCCTGTGTTTTCTAGGCATGGGTCCAAGTGATTTTGCCTTGGCCTGTTCTGGGAGGGCTCGCGCTTCCCTTCAAGGAACAGGTTCATAGTCTGGGTGTACTCCTGGATTCCAACCTGTCACCAGAGTCCCAAGTAGCTTCTGTAGCTAGGAGTGCTTTGCTTAGCTACTGCACTGAGGCAAAAGGATTGAGAAGGAGCAAAGCAGCTAGCCAGTTTAGCATTATGTGAGACCATGGCGAGCAAGGAAGTTGGCTATCTCATCTAGGAATCAAGAGGTTGATGGGGCAGGTACTGAGTGGTCTTATAATACTGTGAAGGTGTGTACGGGGGGAATATTCACTCACCTTTATCCAGAAGTTGCACCAACCTTAATTTGGTCAGGAAAACTTTGTACAAGTTTTAAAACTAAGCTAAACTGGGATTGATCTTATTTCTTTCCTTTTTAAGGTAGCTATTATGTAAATAAACTAGCCATCAGGTCATTTATGTCTGTCTTTGTGAATTCATAAATATCACAAGTAGCAGACCTTAAATGTAAGGATTGACCTGAAAAGGTTTTAAAGTATGATTTTAGTTCACATGGGAAAATCACTTCTTCAGAAGCTTAGCTTAAAACTCATCTATACAAAATAATGGTAGCTCCTAATGCATTTTTCTTTTCCCGAAGTTGTTACTTTGTGCATTAACCTTTTGCTCCCCCATGTTCCTTGATCATGATGTGAGAATATATTTTCGTAATAAAATAGGATTACAAATTATTATTACATGTTATCAGTTCCCACAAACCCTGCGGCATGAATAACCGAGAAAGGAATAAAGTCAAAAATTGATAGCAAAATCATTGAGATATTTAAAAAGCTCTTGCCCTAAATTCTATCACAATTACAGTAGTGTTAAGGATAATTGTTTAATTGTACATTGAAATGAAAAATAACTCTGTAATGTCTCTATATGTGTACTGTGAAACATGGCATGGAAATCTCCATTGAAGCTAAAGGAGAGCTGAGAAGAGAGCCTAACAGGTAATCATTAAATGGGACTGTATCTTTGTGGTTAAGTCACAAGGGTGTTTAAATCAAGTGAAAGATGTGGTTTTACAAGTCTATGCATATGCTAATCTGTAGGTCTCCATTTCGGGTGTGTAAGTCTTTGTTTCTCAAGCTACTCTAGTTAATAGATGTGCTAATTTCTCCAGTCTAGGAAATCTAGTTGAGAGACTTGGGTATGTTTAGACTGGAAAAGAGGAGAGTGAGAGGAAATTGATAGCCATCTTCAAATCTCTTAAGGGCTGTCACATGGAAGATGGAGCAAGCTTGTTTTTTTTCCTACTCCAGAGGCTAGGGCCCGACCAATTCCAGCTTAACACCAGGAAGAACTTTCTGGCAGTTAGAGCCGTTGGACAGTGAAACAGACTCCCACAAGAGGTGGGGGAACTCTCCTTCCTCGGAGGTTTTTATGCAGAGCTTGGACAGTCACCTGTCATGTATAATGTAGTTGAGACTCCTGCATTGCAGGGATTTGTAATTCATGACCCTCCAGGTCCCTTCCAACTCTACAGTTCTATGATTCTATGCATTTTAGCCTCATTGCTAGAAATCCTGAAATCAACGAGGGACAACAGTGCAATAACAGATATTGTTTTCAATATATCATGTCACTTACTGTGATGTGAAGAATTAGCCTACAGGGAAATCATTTTTAGATACTGCTTATGCCTCATCAGGAAGGACTTCAGCAATCAATATTCTTCTCTATAACCCAAAATCCATGCATCCTCTGCTCACACAACCTCAGGTTACAGCAGAGGCAGAAATCAATATTCACTAAGCTTTGTTGAGGAATGCTCTTGATGAATGGCTGCAAGACAAGAGAGAGCTGTGTCGCTGAATAATCATGAAGAAGAATAATTAGCATTTGTGCAGCAATCTCAAGGGTTCAAGGAATTTTGTAAGAATTATATCTCAATCCTTACAACAGCCATGTCTGGGAAGTCAATATGTTATCCTCCATATTAAAGATATGGAGAATCACTTAAAGCACATTGATGCTACTTTAACAGTAATGGATCTCCACAGCAAGGATCTCGGGAACTGTAGTTTAAGGGTGTTGGGAATTATAGCTATAGGGAGTAAACTGTAGTTCTCATGGTTCTTTTAGGGAAGCCATGACCGCTAAAATACCATAAATGTTCTTGAAATGAATGGTTTGGATGAATGGATGGTTGGATAGATCATGCTTTGCCCTCTAGCAATGTTCAACAGGTTCTAGGTAGGTATACTAGCATATTAGGCAAATAGCTATGAACAGCCTGGAGTCCTGGGCAATTTAGTGAGTGGGTTCACCTGAGGTGCTCATTCAATTGGTCTGCATTTTTTAGGTCAGAACTGGGGTCTATCAACAGGTCATCATCTGCCAAAGAGCCCGTCCTTCAAAGTGAGCTACTCCATCTTCTGTAATGTACACTATCTCCCTGATCTTTGTGGCTGTGTCACAACCCAAAGTTGGTATCATGGTATCCCAAAATACCATGCTCACAAATGCTAAAATACGGCCCTGCCACTGTGTGGTAGTCATAACTCGCCGGCCCCACATTAATAGGAAGTGGGTTGTGTTTAAAACAGTTCTGTAATGTAGTTTGATCTTCTGACGGAACAGTGTGTCCTTGCCTTTTTGCTCATCCTTCTAGCAAAATCTGCTCTGTGACATGTGACCCAGAAAAGCTCAGCGCACATCAAATCGACACAGTAAGAAGAGAAGATGCAAGCTGTGAAGGTTTAAAGATAAAACCTCAAGTGGATCTGCATGCATCCCTTCTCCTTTGTGCAACCTGATCAATGTGGCTTTGTGGTCTTAGTGGTCAAAAAGAGAGAGAAAGGACTTCACTCAGATCCAAGCAATCCCACTGTATGTCCATAATGAAGCAATGACCCTCTTCAGTGGAGTCTTAATTAGCTTCTAAGATGTGGGAAAATAAAGACCTCCCGCCTCTTTCTCTCACCTCCAGCATGAATTTGAGCTTGAAAGGTTGGTACCCAACATCTGCTTAGAAATTAGAAGGGTGTTTTCTGACATATGATTAGCACACTTGTGTACCCTCAAGTCACCCTTTGTGCTTTTAGCTTTTCAAGAGGAAGATTGGATGGGGGGGGGTAATACAGAAGTAAACAGAGGAAAATGTGGTGATGGGCAAAATAGCCTTGGTTTGTGCAGAAACCTGTCTTCCAATTTCTTTCTTCCTCCCCAACTTCAAACAATGTTTTTACTTGAAAGGGGGAGGGGATAGATCCAAATTTAAGTAGAACATCATCAGAATTAGAATTACAAAATATCTGTCAAATGAAATGCAATTATCTTTCAAAATGAATTAACAATAAAAGAGGGTAAGAAGGAGCAATAATCTATATCATAACCTTTGTCAATAGATTAAAAAATAATTTAACCATTCTTGCCAAGCCCAACTTCAAAGCAGTGTAAAACCACAACCTATTACTGTTTGATCTTTACTCTATTTAATAAATGGCTGCAAATTTGTTTCAGGGTTTTCTTTGAATTTCTTCTGTCCAGGGCATTATGGGAGACATAGAGAGATGTCTGCTTTTTGCCAGATGCAAAGCTGGACTTGGGATTCACCTGGAAATCTAGAGGGGAAGCAAGATCTATTGTGAGTGTTAATGCTGTGAGCCCCTCCCCCACAATCCTATGCTCAGGTTGTGTGTGTGTGTGTGTGTGTGTGTGTGTATAACCACAGTGTCATGGACTGGCTGGACACAGAGGAATGGTGGGAGGCATCAACTGAGGAATCCCCAAGGGAAGAAAGTTCAAATGCTGGGAATTGGTGGTGGGACATTGATGAGTGGTTAGAGGGAGAAGATTGGGAGGAGGAAGAAGAATCAGAAGCTGAAGAGGTAACAGGGTTTAGTGAGAAGGGAGAGTCTGTGACAGGAAGAAGTCCAGAAGCAGAAGCAGAGGTGGAAGCATGAGAGCAGGGATGCCAAGCAGCAGAGATCAGTCGGGCTGGTAAAGAAGTATGGGCATTTTCCCCTCTGGTCTCTCAGGACCAAGAGAGGTATGCAGTGGGAGGAGGAAAGGCAGGCATGCCAGCATAGTCTCAGATTACTTGGGAAAGACCCCAGAGATAAGGAGACTTAGGCAGCTATGGTATGGTGATGACCTTCAGTCACCATAACTGCCTCATAGGGGCAAGGTCTACAAAAGAAGAGGTGCTGTGCTCCCTAGGCCTGTTTCTTCTAATAAAGAGTTAACTTAACTGACCTTCAATACAAGGAAACCAAATCCTGGGTAAGTGCTTGGAATCCCTGGAGCCTATTGCCACTCCAAGATTGGCATTCCAATTTTCCGTTTTGCTTTCCTTTAAAAATATTTACAAAGATGTTAATGAAAAGCACTAAACCAAAAAGAAGAAGGCAGATTTGCACCCCATTGACAGTGCTTTAATTTTTTTTTATGTCATTCAAATGAATAGCACCTACATAAATATGCACAGAGGGCAAGGATAAAATTTAAGAATGCTTGGCTGAATATTGGCTAACGGAGCTGGACTTTTCGTGATAAGGGCTGCAATCCCCCAATCACTGTCGAAGAGACCAGTTGGTAAGTCAGTTAATAAGGATTGCAGGTGTTAGCTATATTAAAGATGAGAAAACCATTCAGAAACACCCCAAGTAGGATTTGAAGAAGAAAATGAAGAATTTATGAACAGGTGAAAAATGCAGATACCATTCTGATATTTGCGGACTACCTGCTTTTATGCAAATAATGAGCCGCTGGGAGGACAGTTGGTGCCACACACAACAACGACCGTCTTCTGTTTTGTTTCGGGAGAGAGAGCTCATTGGTGGTGCCATACAGATCCTGTTTGCCATCTTGCTTAAACCTCCAGTGAAATATGACATTGTTAAAAAGTGCCACTGGCTTGTATAGGCCATTGTCTCTGCGTTCAGTTGTCCCTTCCATTTCAATGCACAGGCAGCTGACAATGGCCCAACTCTCCTGTTTTAATTACTGTGGTATTTTAATGGGATTGTTTGATGGCATACTTTAATTATGGATATTTGTATTTTAATGTTTAACTGGTTTCTATACTTTACAAAATGCCTAGAAGCGTGTTTTAGCATTAATCAGTACAGTGGTACCTTGGGTTACATACGCTTCAGGTTACATACTCCGCTAACCCAGAAATAGTACCTCAGATTAAGAACTTTGCTTCAGGATGAGAACAGAAATCGTGCTCCGGTGGCACGGCAGCAGCAGGAGGCCCCATTAGCTAAAGTGGTCTTCAGGTTAAGAACAGTTTCAGGTTAAGAACGGACCTCTGGAATGAATTAAGTACTTAACCTGAGGTACCACTGTATATAAATCAAATACTAATAATCACAGTGAAGCCCCCACCCCACCAAAGGAAAGTCCTCTTGTTGCTAAGGCATTGACAGCCCAAGAGAGTCAACGTGATTTAGAACTAGAGTGGTACCACAGAAGTCAAACAGAATCCATTCAGGAAGTCCATTCGACTTCTAAAATGTTCAGAAACCAAGGTGCAGCTTCCAATTGGCTGCAGGAAGCTCCTTCAGCCAATCAGAAGCTGTGGAAGCCCTATCGGATATTTGGGTTTCAAAGAACGTTCACATACCAGAAAACTCACTTCCAGGTTTGCAGCGTTTGGAAGCCAAAACATTCAACTCACAAGACATTCAGGATCCAAGGTACAACTGTATATATTTCTTATTTATAGAAGTATTTGCATGCCATGATCTCATTAAATATCAGGGAAGCAGAACAATAAAATATAAAACACCACTTTAAAAATACAAATGATCAGTAAAGCAATTGGCCTAATAATATTGATTTTAATTCGCAGACTGTAACAAAATGACTTACAAAAGGCTGTCATCTGATGTACCACACACCTCTTCAGGAACTCCCAACTAAAAGTACATAGGAGGTTTATTTGCATGAGTACTGTGTTGATGGATAATGACAGAATTAAATGCTGTCTCCAGTTATTATGGACTGGAACTAAGACTCCACCCTTTACCTTGTTCTTGTGATTAATTCCATTTTCCTATCAAGTTCATCTTGTTCTGGCCTACAAAATGAGTAGCCGTGTCTGGCAGCATTGGTAAGGGGTGATCATTCTGATCACACTGTAGATGGAAGGATCTCACAACTGGAAATGTTGATGCTTCCATAGTTTTTCAGTAATGTATTTTCATCTTCCATCGGCCAGGACAAAGGAATTTAGAGACTGACTATATTCCTATATTCCAGTGTGGTTGATGCCTATCACTTCCCTTCCCTCAGGGATGCCAACATGCCCCCCTCATTGAGGGGGCCTGGCATCACGTGATGTGCCCCCTCCTCACCTGGCACCCAAATGCTTGCCTGGTGGGGTGGCAGGAACTGGGGTGCACAGAGGGTGATCTTTGCCCTCCGCACGTCCCTCCTGGTGCACAAGAGCTTGCCTGGCAGTGGTGGGGGATAGTGGCCCCCTCAATATTTTGGGGGGGGCTCTGCTTCGTGCCCAAAAATATTGTGGAGGCCAAAGCCCCTTTCGCCCCCTGTAGTTGGTGCCCCTGCTTCCCCTTGAGAAAGAGGTTCTTGTCCGTCCATGAGCAAGAGACTCACCACATTTTGCACCAGATATGGAAAAAAGACAACAATGTCTTTTAAATTGATATCATCTAACACTGCATAAACCACAGCCAGTGTCAAAGCACTATGGGGCGGGGCTTAACAGCAAGACTGGTTACTTCCAAGCAGAAGCAACTGTAATCTCACACTTTTATTTATTCATCTCATATATTTTATATGTGAACTCTATGATTGTAAATCACACCAAAGATGTCGGCACTTAGTATGCATGAGAGACCATGTTCCACATGTCTGTAGCAGCGGGGGCGGGGGGGCGGTGATAGGTCCCAATTCTCCTCATGGACCCCTGAACTCTGATCTCCATTTTCCCATGTTATATTCATGCCTGGAGTCAGTAATGGATAAACTGAAACTCAATATAAATAAACCGAAATGCAATATAAGTAATTGCTTGTGTTTGGAGGGTGGAGGAACAAGGAACCAATTGAATGGTGGATCTACCAGTCTGCAAGAAGTTACTCTCAACTTGAAAGAAAAGCTTTGCAGGGCTAGAACATCCTTCAGTCCATTGTTGCCCCTGAACTGTCAGGTGTTAGGCAGAGCTTTGATTTTGTTGCTGTCTATTTCACCTTTTTGTTCAGTTATTTAGTCATTGTTTTATTTATTGAATAATGTGTTGTTCAGTTAAAATTTATAAGAAACACCTTTATACTGAGTCAGAAGGCTGATCCATCTAGCTCAGAATTGTCTACACTGATTGGTAGATTTTTCAGACAGGATTCTTTCCCAGATCTTTCTAGAGATGTCTGAGATTGAAACAGGGACCTATTGCAGGCAAAATACATGCTCTACCAGCCACTAGGCTTCAGTCTTTCTGGCACTTGAATAATAGTTTCCTTCCATCAACAGAACATAGTGATCCTCTAACAAATGCTGTGATTTCCCCCCCTGGGTTTTACTATTATGGGAGAAGGAATCCTAGCATTAAATACAAGGTAGACCTTTTTAGGATATATTTTCATACTGAAATATATATATATTAAATTTAAAAATATGCCACATTAACACAGCTCTACTTAAAATAAGAAATATCCATATTTTCCTCCTTAATGGTTTTTTTTTTTCGGTTGGTCATGCTGACAAGCATTTACTTAAGCAAGAAATTGATTCTCCGTAATGGAACTAGGTCACAGTCAAGCATATTTTTAGCATTTTTAATTTTCTGTCTCTAATAGGCATGCAGCCTTTAAAAAAAATGTATGCATAGTATGCACATATAAATGTTTAAGCACTCATTTGATTTATGGCTAATTTTTAATGCTTCAAGCATGAAGATAGCAAACCCAAACAAGAAGTCCCTTCTAAAATGAATTGCTGATTCAGAGAGTGAAAAAGAAACTCAAGTTCCAAGCACAATCTAGTTTGTAGCAGGTCAGAGAATCAGTAGCTGATAGGATCTTGCAACTTCTCCCACCAAATGAGAACTCTTTTGTACTGTTATGAGTTTGGGGAATCAGTCTAAGGGATGCCCTGAGTCTCAGTTCTTCTTCAAGCATACTACAGGGGCCTGTAGTTATTGTTGAGGCAGGATTTAAATGGGGAAATAGTATAAGGGAAAAGATTGTTCTTAAAAAACAGGAGATCCTAATCACATCTCTTTTGGCCCTGGGCATGTGGCTTCTAACATATATAAAAACATAATAAAAAAAATTAAACATTAAGAAATTTCCCTATACAGGGGTGCTTTCATGTGACTTCTAAAGGTTGTGAAGTTACTTATTTCCCTGGCTCGGGGGTCGCATAACTCCCTATCCTCCAACATTTCTCCAATGAAAATAGGGACATCCTAAGAAAAAGTGAGACATTCTGGGATCATTTATAGAGAGAAAATGACAAAACTAAAAAATGTTAATGCTAGGAATTGATCCATGTTTCCATTGCATGCAACAGTAATTATGTCCTCCAAAACTTCCTTGTCCGTGTCTGTATTCTTGGCTGCATTTGGATCTAAGGCACTGCATGTTTATCGTTTTAGATTCCAATCCTATACACATTTACCCAGGTGCAAGTCTCGTTTAACTCAGTACAACTCCATGGGCTCACACTTCATATTCTGAATGTCAGAGGATATGGCTTCCCTACAGCACAGTTCTATGTGTTTATGCAGAAGTGTTAAATGGAGCATACTCAAAGGTAAGTGTGCAGAAGATTGCAGCCTTAATTGCTTTTCTGTGTAAAAATATTTCCTTGTATTTGATGTACAACAAATCTATCTATCTATCTATCTATCTATCTAGTACATATGCTCCATGTCCAAAGAAATCATATTTCTCCCAGGCAGAAGAGGAGCTTCTGACTGCTGGTTGCCATGGAAGAAATGGTGAAATCGCAAAGTAAATAACTATAATCCTGTGCAGGGATTGCTCCCCTGTGTGTGGTTGTCCTTTGCCATTTCCTTTTTGTTTTCTTCTCCTTATATCCCCTTCCATTGTTTGTTGGTATTCCTATTACTTTGCCTGCCTGTCCAAATCAGACTAAAAGGTTGCTTATCATTTTTAATATATCTGTAAAGTACCAGAAAGATCTTCTTAATCCTGGTAGCAATCTCTCCCTCTCTCACACCTTCCCTCTCTTTCTCATCGTCAGAAAGTGTAATGATCCATATATAGGACTACCAGATTTTTAACTGGTCAAGACACAGGTTTTTGCTGGTCAACGGTCAACTGGCAATCCTGAGACTATATACCAAAGCCTAATACAAGAATGGGTGCATCTGTCAATTTCAGGTTCCATCAGTACCTCATATTTACAGACTTGACATTTCCACATGACTTTGCAATTTTTTTGAAAAATAAAAAAGTCTTCATGAAAATGAAGGTTTATTGAGAATTTCTCCTAATAATTTCTCCTACACATTTAAGTATGCATTTTTGCCCAATTTACATATTTCCGTACATATTTCTTGGCCGGAAGAGTGCATGGCAGAATTTAAGGAATCATGACCAACTCTGTTGAATAACGTGGCAATATTATTAAGAGCAATAATTGGTCTAGCTATTGGTTTTCTTACCCATCCTTCACCATAAGATCCCCAGGCAGGCTACAGGAAGGGAAAAAATACAATATTGAAATTTCCTAAAATAATCAGAAGAATAGAGTAGATCCTAAAAATTTGTCCCTCAGGTGTCAAAGTGCAGGGTAAACTGGTGCCTCTCCAGCATACAAGGAAAGTCATACGTTTAAAGTGCCACAGGCATGTTAGTGGAAAGGGAATGCCACAGCTTAGCAGCTGCCACAGTGGGTATTTTTATCCCACTGCTAGGCCTCAGCAAGAGTCAGTCTCTGGGATGTATGCATCTGTATGGGCCAGGAGTGGGTTCAGGGTCAAGTTCTAAGGGGTTAAGTAAGGTGACAATAGAAGGCTTGAGGCAAGAGAATATTCAGCACTTGGGACCTTCTGTATGCAAAGCAATACAGGGGCTGGACTGAGGAGGAATGGTGGGGACTGCCCCCCCCTTCTCATGAACCTTCCCAAGAACAGGAGGACAGTACAGTGGTACCTCTGGATGTGAACGGGATCTGTTCTGGAGCCCCGTTTGCTTCCAGAAGTGAACGCAACCCGTGTCCACACATCTGCGCGTGCTTGGGTCGCGATTCACCGCTTCTGCGCATGCGCGTGACTTCATGCAGCACGCAACCCAAAAATACTCATCCTGAAGCTACTTCAACCCAAGGTATGACTGTATAGATTTAGAACAGTGGTTTGCAGAAGGGCATAGTTCAGGGGCTGCAGAGCAGAGAAGCTGGGAAATATTGGAAGCGGAACAGCAAGAAGAACAAGAAGAAGAATCAGGGAAGAGACAGCTGGCAGACTCAGGGTCTTTGGAAAGCATTCCTGACGCACACACCCCAGGACCAGGTGTGCATTGGGGGTAGTAGAACACAGAGCTGAGAGGCAGAAAGCTCAGATTAGCCGACGCAGGGGTGATGTAGAATAGGAGAGATGTAGGGGGGCAGGACTTTACCCATGAGCAACGCCATTATTTAGGGAAGACTGCAATCCTTCGTCTATCATTGTGAATAGTAATAAATAAAGTGTTGAGAACTTTGACTGTTTCTTTGCTTCTTGGCTGCTATCGTAGGAGGGATCAGATTCCCTGAAGCCTGACGCATACACTCTCTCCACTGAGCTATGGCCCTTCTGGGTGAGTCTCATGAGAAAGGGTCTCATGCAGCTTGTTCAGAACTGTGACAGCATCCATTGGCCAGATTAGCAGCCTGCTTCCAAATGCTGTATCCTTGGTCTGTACAGTTCCGTAAGACTCCATTCTCTTCCCTGCCTTCTCTTTTAGTATGGTGATGGAACCATACCTGGCTTTCAAGGTGAACAACAATGATGCAGTGTACTAGCTAGTGAAACAACGAGCTTGGAAGAAATTCAGCTTGGTACCAAAAATAGACCGTGGCTGTCTTTCTACATTTCAATATCATTCAGGGCTGGGCATCATTCCTATGTGGCCGACATCCAATCTTGCATCTGTTTGCACAGCGCCTGCAAATCTCCCCTGCTAGAGAAGAGCCGATGGAAGCAACTTTGCTTTAAATTGTGTTCAGTTTGACAAAGGGAGGAAGAAGAGATTGACAATAAGTAAATCAAGTCCATCAGTGCTTTAAAAAAAAAAATGAGAGAAGCTAAGGATGCAGTGAAAAGCTTCAGAAAGCAATCTGAACTGTATATGGAAGTCACAGGAGCTAAAAATAGCAGGATTTTCAATGTCGGCTACAATACACCAAGGCACAATGTGAATCCTACCGAAAAAGAAGGATCCTCTGAATGCAAAGGTTATGGGAGCTTTTCTGCAGCAGAATTAAGTGTTTAAAATATGCAGCCCATGCAGAAAAATGTGTGAGTTAAAAATAGGCAACACACATGATTCCTCGAGTGAAATGAAAAGGCCTCTTTATAGAGCAATAATGAAAAAGCTACAGACCAAAAGAATTGTTCACATAAATTTGCATTAATAGCCTTTTTGTGATATGAAATAGATACAGTGAGACAAGAACAGAGAATATACCAAGGGAGCTGTGGCTGTCAAAGGTTTGAAATGTTAGACTGGAAATGGCAAGGAGAGGCAGAGAAATCCCAACCTGAGCTCGTTATGAACTCTCTTAGGGGTAAGTAACCTGATTTTGGCCTCCAACTCCTATCAACCCCAGCCAGTGTGGCCAATTGCCAAGGATTATGGGAAATGTAGCCCAACGTCATTCAGGGCTGGGCAGCATTCCTAAGTGGCTGGCCACCCTAGCAATCTTGTATCTGATTGTAGAGTGCCTGAAAATCTTCCCTGGCGGTGAAGAGCCAATGGAAGTAACTTTGTTAGAATGGCCAGTTCACAACCTGGAAATGCTGCATAAATCTAATTCTTTTAGCTCATCTTTCCATCCATACAGAGGCGGGTTTAGAGCAGCACGACCGGTTTCGCCACACTGGGTGCTGAGCCTAGGGGGTACTGCAGGGTGTCACAACTTTGTTGTTGTTGTTTAGTCATTTAGTCATGTCCGACTCTTCATGACCCCATGGATCAGAGCACGCCAGGCACTCCTGTCTTCCACTGCCTCCCGCAGTTTGGTCAAACTCATGCTGGTAGCTTCAAGAACACTATCCAACCATCTTGTCCTCTGTCGTCCCCTTCTCCTTGTGCCCTCAATCTTTCCCAACATCAGGGTCTTTTCCAGGGAGTCTTCTCTTCTAATGAGGTGGCCAAAGTATTCATAGAATCATAGAATCATAGAGTTGGAAGAGACCACAAGGGCCATCGAGTCCAACCCCCTGCCAAGCAGGAAACACCATCAGAGCACTCCTGACATATGGTTGTCAAGCCTCTGCTTAAAGACCTCCAAAGTAGGAGACTCCACCACACTCCTTGGCAGCAAATTCCACTGTCGAACAGCTCTTACTGTCAGGAAGTTCTTCCTAATGTTTAGGTGGAATCTTCTTTCTTGTAGTTTGGATCCATTGCTCCGTGTCCGCTTCTCTGGAGCAGCAGAAAACAACCTTTCTCCCTCCTCTATGTGACATCCTTTTATATATTTGAACATGGCTATCATATCACCCCTTAACCTCCTCTTCTCCAGGCTAAACATGCCCAGCTCCCTTAGCCGTTCCTCATAAGGCATCGTTTCCAGGCCTTTGACCATTTTGGTTGCCCTCCTCTGGACACGTTCCAGTTTGGAAGTCTCAGCTTCAGGATCTGTCCTTCCAGTGAGCACTCAGGGCTGATTTCCTTAAGAATGGATAGGTTTGATCTTCTTGCAGTCCATGGGACTCTCAAGAGTCTCCTCCAGCACCATAATTCAAAAGCATCAAGTCAATGAAGCAGAAGTAGATGTCTTTCTGGAACTCTCTAGCTTTCTCCATAATCCAGCGCATGTTTGCAATTTGGTCTCTGGTTCGTCTGCCTCTTCTAAATCCAGCTTGCACTTCTGGGAGTTCTTAGTCCACATACTGCTTGAGCCTACCTTGTAGAATTTTAAGCATAACCTTGCTAGCGTGTGAAATGAGTGCAATTGTGCGGTAGTTGGAGCATTCTTTGGCACTGCCCTTCTTTGGGATTGGGAGGTAGACTGATCTTCTCCAATCTCTGGCCAGTGCTGAGTTTTCCAAATTTGCTGGCATATTGAGTGTAGCACCTTAACAGCGTCATCTTTTAAAATTTTAAATAGTTCAGCTGGAATACTATCACTTCCACTAGCCTTGTTATTTTCAGTACTTTCTAAGGCCCATTTGACTTCACTCTCCAGGATGTCTGGCTCAAGGTCAGCAACCACACTACCTGGGGTGTACGAGCCTATGACCCAGTAAATTGAGAAGATTGGAAGGCGAGAGGTGCAGGGTACCAAATTTTGGCCTTGCACAGGGTGCCGTTGAAATTTGAAAGACCAAAGTCTGCCCCTAATCTAGAGGAACCTCAAGTTCATTGAATGGTAAAGCACAGTGCAACAACATACCAACCATTTAAAATAAACAGCAGAATCATCAGCAATACATGGAGACCAATGTGATGCTCTAATACAAACACTTGGCAAAGTGTGGCACAAAAAACCCCAACCTCAGAGCAACAACAACAGACAAGTCTCATTGACTTTCACAAGACAACAGAGGGTAGCTGCCACAGCAGAAAAGGCCCTGCTCCTGGTAGATATCAGCTCGACTTATGATGTGCAAAGTGTCTGAATCTAGAACCAGCTGAAGATGGAATAAGGTGCTCACTGAAGCATCCTGGTGAACAGTGGCCCTCATGGTACGAAATCTGCCTGGACATTGTTTAGAGATGTTGCAAGTATTCCACCAGAGACATTTGTGTAAATGAGCAGAGTGAAGGAGCAGGACCCAAAATGCTTACCCATATCTAATAGCACTTCGCAGAACTGCAGAATTTGTTTGTTCCCCCCACCCAAGGCATGTGAATGAAAAGGGCTTTGCAAGATTGCCATTCCTATTTCTTATCTATTGTCACTGTAATAATCTTCAAGCTCTGAACTATTAGAGCTGAGAGAGGGAGCAGAATTGTAGCTGCAAAAACTGTGGGGCTTAATAAAAAACCAACAAAGCTCTCCTTCAATTGACTAACATCTTAATATCGCAAGTCTGCGAAAAAAAGGCTAAAGCAATTCATGTACAGAAAAAAGTGATCATTCCTTATCTTTTCAAAGCTAGCTTGCACATGCAGGCACATCATTTGATTTCTTACTGCTTGCTTACTCATAACTAATAACGTAAGCTCTTCTCAGCTCAAACTTGAAGTGGCTTGTTAACTATGAGCATTTTTCTTATTATTATTACTATGTATTTGTTAAATTTCAATACTGCCTTTCATCCGAAGATCACAGGATGGTTTTGAGCATTCAGAAAAATAGTTCATCTGTTTGTGAAATTTCCATCGAGGCTCACAATGTCAATGATTACACACAGATGTTGCCAAATCAAATTTACCTATTCATGTTGTCCCCGGGAACTGGAATTCCCAGTAGCAACCATGGGGGTGGAAATTCATCTGCCCTCATCATCACCACCAAAATAAAGCTTGATTTGTAAAACAACTGAGCATTAAGAGCTAGACACATTCATATTCCAAATTATGAACTTCTGTGTTGAAATATACTCGGAGTCGAGAGTGGATTTCATGCTTTTTATTCAGCTCATAGTGGTGAGGAGAAATGGAAGTTCCCCCAGAATGTCTGCTTTATATACATTATTTATACAATGGGCCCCACGTGATTGGCTAATTCCGGGATTCATCTGTAGGCCAATCAGGTTGCGGATTCACTTCTACCTGGAGCTGGATTGGGTGGCTCCTGTGGACCAATCAGACTGCTGCATTCTGGACCCTATTGTTCTAGGACCAATCAGACTGCTGCCTTTTGGATCCTATTCAACTCAGTACATAACATATGTGATCTCTCCTCAGAACACCTGACCACCTACAGCTGAAAATTTGAATCAAGCATTTGGAGAAAGTGTTGTGTTTGAAGTTGTACACAAAATAACTGCTTGTAGAAAATAGCTTATTAATGCACACAATCCATCACCTGATGCAGATATAAACTGGTCCACTTCTGCCACTAGATGTTTCTACCTTTTTCTGGAGACTGGAGAGCATACATATCAGGGATGATGCCAAAACTGGTCTTCCCATGGTTGCTGGTCACCTTCCCCATACTCAGCACATATATTGAAACATCATGTTTTAAATCACCTTAATTTTCCTGGCAGCTTCTTGGGCATGGCAACTCACAATGTGTCATTCTATGTGGCGAGCGCATCTATATAGGAATCTTTCTGCAACCAAAGGCCATTTTAAGCAGCATCTCCATGGCAAAAGGATGCTCCTGCCTTAAACATATCTACTTCTTATTGTATTTTTTGTTGCTGTTGCCATTTCCTAAGTGAAATGTGATTCTCAAATTTTAAGCAAAGGGCAGGAATCAGCAATGCAGACCTAAGATTCTCTGGTAACAATCCAGCTAGTTCTAGACTGAGGAATGAATGGAAATAATTATGGACTCTATTCTTCCTGTACCTTTAATGCATGCCCTCTTCCTTCTATTATTCTAAATTTGGTTTAAAGCTTGTAGAAATTAATAATGAGCTCATTTACATTCCAATAGGCTCATTATCGTTTGGGCTACTGCTAATTTGTAATCCACTGCAAATAAAGGACTCCTTAGAAGCAAGGCCCTCTTCTCCCTGTCTGTGTAGCCCATAATATTCATTTTTAAACTCTATTTTCATTATTCACTCATTTATTTTTGCTGTCACATTGCATTTGCACTCAAAATATCTCATTTGGCTCCCAAGCTATATAATAAAAAAAGAGCCTTGCATTATTATTTCAGACATGCTTTGTGTCCAGCTGCTAGCTTAAATGCCAGTGTGCCTTAAACACCCCACTATCAGTTTAAATAATCTAGGATATCCTGTGGATACAGCAGGTGGGGACCACCAGCTATTCAATGGGGAACGAAGGGCTTTGATGTTCTACAATGTGCGTGAACTATAGGGACAATGAAATCAATAGATCTTAAGATAGTAATACTTTTCAGTCCCATTCATTTTGATGGGTCTTCTCTAAGCAAGACGAAATCTGGATCTAAATTTTCAGTACAATGCAACTCTATATTGGGAAATGCCATATGACATTTCCTCCTGATCTCTGCCTGATGTGGCTTAGAGAAAATAAAGGAGGGAGAGAGTTGATAATACCACATTAAAATATCCAAAATTTGAGTCAGATTGTTTTTCCCTAGAGCAGAGGTGGGGAGCCTCTGTCCCATAGGCCTGTTTAGGCCCAGCAGTTTCCATGTGGTCCATGAAGCCAATTCAGCCAAGCCACACCTACCTACCCTACTTAATAATTAATAATAATGATGATTTTATTATTTATACCCTGTCCATCTGGTTAGGTTTCTCCAGCCACTCTGTGTGGCTTAGAGCATATCCAAAAATAGAATAAAAGCATCAAAAAGCTGCCGATACAGGGCTGCCTTCAGATGTCTTCCAGATGTGATATATGATGTCAGGTGTGGGTCACTTAAAGACGGGGCTTAGACAAAAGTGGTGTTGCAGGAACCACTGATCCCCCTTGTGTTGCTTGCTCTTCTCAAATGCCAACTATCAGCTGATTGTTGGCATTTGGGTAGCTCTGTGTGCATGGCTTCGCCAGTGGCAACAATCAGCTGGCTCTTGGTGCTTGCGGAGTGCTGCACACACTTCTTTGTCTGTCATTGTTATGATGTCACTGTGATGTCAACTGATTGACCACCCACCTGTTCAACTTGGCGCCTGCAGGTTTGCAAAAATAGTGCCAGTGGGCCAGATCCCATTTCCCACCCGTGCCCTGGCCTAAGAGAAAGAAAAAGGAATAAGCAAAAGCTTGCTACCACCTTCTATAAACTTGAAATGATAGGTTGGGTCCAGCCATATTCCATGCCCTGTCCCTGAGTTACAGCATAAGACAAACAGGGCAACTAAATATTTTAAAATTCAAACTACTTCAACACTCAAAGGTAAAGGGACCCCTGACCATTAGGTCCAGTCGTGGCCGACTCTGGGGTTGCGGCGCTCATCTCGCTTTACTGGCCGAGGGAGCCGGCGTACAGCTTCCGGGTCATGTGGCCAGCATGACTAAGCCGCTTCTGGCAAACCAGAGCAGCACATGGAAACGCCGTTTACCTTCCTGCCAGAGCGGTACCTATTTATCTACTTGCACTTTAATGTGCTTTCGAACTGCTAGGTTGGCAGGAGCAGGGACCGAGCAATGGGAGCTCACCCCGTCGCGGGGATTCGAAATGCCAACCTTCAGATTGGCAAGCCCTAGGCTCTGTGGTTTAACCCACAGCACCACCCATGTCCCAAACTACTTCAACACTTATTCTTGTCTTCATGTTTTTACAATATAATAAGCAAAAATCTAATAAAACAAAGGTTCCTGGGCAGGTTGTTAAGACAGTAAGAATTATCCAGTGGTCCTTTTTAACTAAGTAAAATGATGCTTTCAACAATAATGCAGAAACATCTAGCATCACCCTCAGTCTAGTTTTGTCCTAATTTCCAGGGCAGTGGGTTTAAAATATTGGCCACTGCAGGAAGGTAGTTTCAAAAAAGACAAAGTGGGCTATTATAGAGGGTCGTGAACCCAGCAACAATTGTTTTGGATTTATGCCTCTGTCTAGGTTGTTCTTACACCCACTAGCAAATTGTAGGTGATTTTTAAATGCTGGAATTAGAAGAAGCTGGGTACTTCATTAAAATGAACAAAGTCAAGCAATTATTCTATAACCATTTGGAACATCTGCATTAGATTTTGCCTCTCTCCTTGTGGATTTGCAGCCCAATCTCAAGAGCCCTTCAACTGCATCTTCAAATATTTGAAGGGCAGCCACAGATGATGGAGCGCTGGAGCAAATTTGTTTGCTGTCACTCCAAGCATAAGTTAAAGGAGCTTATACCATGTCAGACCATTGGTCTATCTACCTCAGGACTGCCTGAGAGTTGCTCTCCAGAGTTTTCAGACATGGTTTCTCTTCCAACTCTACCTAGAAATGCCAGAAATTGAACCTGGACGCTTCTGCATGCAAGTCAGTAGGTTGAAATTACCAAAACAAAAACTCAGGGCAGGAATAGGTCACCAGTGCAGTTTCTATTCACAGACACACATAAGAGATCGGAGACAGGGATGACAAAGAGAAGGAATGGGCAGGAAGTTGGTGCAGGTACAAGAAGGTAATTGTACTAGGAACAATCCAGTGCAGAGCAGGAACCACAAGAGAAGAGTCATAGTTCAGTGACAGAGCACACATTTTGCATGTATAATATACATAGGGATGGAACATTAACTGGTCTTATTTCTTGGTTTCACTGTATATTTTTCTCTGTCTGCCAACCACCTTGGAACCAGTCCCCAAAATAAAGGCCTAGAGCATGTTGAGTTCCAACTTTTCTACTTTTGCCTCTGGGGCATAAGGTGGCAGCCCCATAAACGTACCTTAGGGGTCCCAGGTTCAATCCCTGCTATTTCTCTAGGGTCCAGGGGAAGATGATGAGGAAGACCTCTGCCCTAACAACCCTAGAGGGTCTTGCCAGGGCTGGGCTTAATGGACAAATAACCTGCCCTGTTAAAAGGCAGAAAGCTAACAGGAAATCTGCTTCCATTATCTGGGGCTCCTTTAAATTTCCCATTTCCCTCTGGATTTCATCAGACTGTGTACACATCTGGATGATACAACCTGATCTCTGTCCAAAGGAATAGAACCTAGCACTGTAAACACTAGGTCAGCTGCCATCAATAGCCTTCAGTAAATTAGGTAGCAGAAGTGATACTTCATTCAAATGATTTTCTTCACTGTCTGTTAACCAGATGATATGTCATTTTATGGTATTTGACTCTGGGAAGCATTCCCTCATCATGGCTGTCTACCTCCACCTAGTGCTAGAAAATATGTATAAGCCTTAGGAAAGTGTCAAAAATTGATGACTCAATCAGCCCTTTAAATTAAACCCTGTCGGGCCCTTTGCACAGATATACTTCTCCACCAATTGCAGTACGATGCTCCAGCCAAGTAATCCATATGAAAATGCACAAACTAGGGCAATACATGCATAAAAATGCATAGCTAAACAAAAATAACATGCAAGATGGCATTGTAGTATGGAACACTGCTTTGCAAAAATGTCTACCTTAGACAAAATTGCATACAAAACATTGTGTCTACGGGGATAAATTTGCACTAAACTGCTGAAGAATTTCCATGAGGACCTTTTAAAAAAATTAAGGATCATAAACAAATTTGGAAATGTGAAGAACTGAATTTAAGATTGGGAAAATGAGAAACCAAAATGGACAGATTGCCCATCTGACCCCTACACCTTCTCTCATCATCTCCAATGTATTTTCCCCATGTAGTTCAGGTACTAGCTGCTACAGCATCTCCAAGTATTGTTATGAGCTGGGGGGGGGGGGGTTAGGCTGTATCCCTGAGCCCTCTTCTAATTCCTGGATCCAGCACAGATTTGATTCCTGGAATAGCCAGGCTAGCTTCCTGAGGGTAAGGGTCTTCAAAGTATGGGCCGTTAAGGCAACAAAGGAAGTGGTTCTGTGCTCAGTGTCTCCCTTCCCTCTCACTCTCTCAACTCGCTGGTAGTTAGAAGGACAAAGGCCAAGGTTGGGAGCTGAGTTGTGTGAACTAGAAGCTGGAAGAAAGAAGCAGGCTGGGAAGCCAGGAAGTCAGAGCCATGCCTGGTTTCTGCTTGAATCCAAGGCAGCAGCTATGGGAGAAGAAAGACTGTGTTGGGGTGTTACAGTCGCAAACCCCTCCATCGCAGGCTTAGGTTGTGCATATGGGTAAATAAACCATCTATCAGTTTCTGCTGTCTCTCATTTTGAAGGAAACCGAACCTGGAACCTGGAAAGCACCTGGAACCCCTGAAATCTCACACCACTCAGAAATTGAGGTGGTGTGCCACAGTATGGCGGATTGCGAGGGGCCTTGTCTCACTAGCTCACTAGGCTAGATGTTTCGAAAGGCCTCATCATTTGCTGCTGACCATCTGTGCTGGAAGGCATTACTGGAACGAGCACAAAACTCTTTTCTCCTTTCAGTACATTCTCCCAGTGCCTTTGAAATACAAAGCAGGAAAGACAGGGAGAGAGTGCTTTGACAGCCACTGATGCAAAGGAAGCAGTCCTAATAATTGCACAGGCATCGCCCATCCCAGCAATTGAATGACTGCTGATGTTTCCAGTAGCATCCATTTCTTTTCCATTTAGTTCCTCAATTGCCACCACATTCATCTGGGGTGGGGGGATAACAGTGGTCAACTCTTTTGCGTTCTGTTTTTAAGGGGCCATCTTCAGGCACATGTTGCCACACATGCTGTAACTTGAGCTTAGCAGAAACCGCACATGCCTTTCAAATCCTGTCCTGTTCTTTCAGTGAGTGATGAGAGAGAAGGAACATAGCCAGCTCCTTAAAGAGAAATGTTTATTGCAAAAAATAAAATAACAAGAGCAGAGGGAGCTCAGTATTATCTGCACTGACTGGAGATGCTAAAGATGTTTAAAACTGGGGCTCAACCACTGAGCTATGGGCCATTGCTTAACGTTATGTGGACTGCAGGAGGTCCTTTTTTGTGTGTATCTATCATCTATCTGCACAGGTGGCGCTGTGGGTAAACCACAGAGGCTAGGGCTTGCTGATCAGAAGGTCGGCGGTTCGAATCCCCGCGACGGAGAGAGCTCCCGTTGCTCGGTCCCCGCTCCTGCCAACCTAGCAGTTGGAAAGCACATCAAAGTGCAAGTAAATAAATAGGGACCACTCCGGGGGGGAAGGTAAACGGTGTTTCCATGTGCTGCTCCGGTTCACCAGAAATGGCTTAGTCATGCTGGCCACATGATCTGGAAGCTGTACGTTGGCTCCCTTGGCAAATAAAGCGAGATGAGCGCTGCAACCCCAGAGTCTGCCACGACTGGACCTAATGGTCAGGTGCACCTTTACCTTTATCTTCTATCTATCTGGGTGGGCAGAAATCCAGCAAAATTAGCCTTTCCACAAACATTTCTTTCAGGGGCCAAAATCTGGGACACCATCTTCCCAGACACCATCTCCCCCCCCTTTTTTTTTAATCATGAGAGCACGGTGACTATTTTGGTTGCTGTGATCATGCATGATTTCTTGCTGCTGTCCCCCTACCCCCCCCCCAAAAAAAAAGCAGTTAGGGACATGGAGCCCGAAAGCGTAGCTTTGGGAGCACCACATGGCATCACAACCTCCCAAAAGCATTTTTTCGGGGGGGGGGGGTCACACAGCAGAATTGTGCAACATCACGGCAACTAAAATGATCACCATTCTCTCATGGTAAGAAACAAAATGTCCCTGTTGGATATGCTGTACCTTTCAATAATACAGCATTCGGGATGGCAAGTTAATGAAATATTTGTGAGAGATTTCAACTTGGTACTGAAATTCCAAGCCATGTTTTTCAAAGGTGTTGCATATGTGTTTCATTTTTAAGACAAGGCGCTTTAAACTGTTCATTCCAGTGACATTGGCCATATTACCCTTATCTGACATTTACATAATTCCAATTTTAAAATCTGAATCCCATTTCTCTAGATTTGATTTTTACCAGCTTGATTAATAGCAGTCTCAAGAGTTACTTTAGTTGCTGCCTGCTCAGGTTCTTAATATTTAAGGAGTATTTCCCCAACATTCACTCATACGTCTGCTGTTTGTGAAAGACTTGACAGCTAGTATTATATTGTAATTATATGTCTGATTTGGGAGTCTATGAACATTTTCCTTTCCTTGACTGCTGCAGTTCTGATTCATAGCTTTGTTTGCTTTTGGAGGGATCAACACAGAGAAAGAATTAGACATTTACTAATCAGGGAAGGAGCTTCTGGTGGAGTTAGAATGATGAGTGTCAACTCTTCCAGCCACACAGAGAGTTCAAAAATACTACTATCATTCCTTGAATGCTAGCTGTATAGGAATAAAATTAGAGCTGCAGAATAACTGTTCTCCATGGGGAGAATTATAATGGCATCCAAGCATGTCTTTGGCATATTGGGCACCTTTCCAGTTTCATTTACACCTTGTATTTGTGCAAAGATTGGCTTAATTCCTTAAACACCTTCCAAGAAATAATGGTATTCCTTTGGTCAATGCTAGTTTGACAAGTTCAGCAAACTAACCTCTCAGCTGTCATAAAAATAACTAACAATTTAATTAAATGCCATTTTAATAGACTGCTGTATTATATAGTCCTCTGTATTGACATGTCTGAGTTTGGCATCGTCTAGAGAGGGAGGTATTTTCTTACTTATGCTATTAACACACCCCAACTTGCACTCTAATAATAGTTTTCCTGCACCACTGCCAGCACACCATATCACTTACACCCTTAACTTGCCAATAGCCCTGGTAACGGAGGGAAATAAGTGTGGTACAAAGCCAGTCAGAAATAGTTACTACCGGTATATTCAACAAAGATATTAATGCTTGTTTATCACAGTATTATGGCAGCATTCACATGGCAATTTATTCCATTTTCCTGACATTTCCTTAACTTTTATTTTGTCCATTATATTTGAGCTTTCACATGACATAAAAGCCACTTCCAGAAAACTAATGGGCTGTGATGAAATAGAGTGCAAGTTTAGTGCTTATTTCTGTGTTACTTCTAGCCAGGAAAAAAAATTGTTTGCACTCCCTCCCCTTTAATCCAGAAAAGCATGGGATGTTTGTGTGGCAATTTCCCCACCTTTTTCAGGGCTTCACCCCACAGTCACTCATGTGACAAGCCATGAGGCGGCGTACTGACATGCGCTGTGCTCCTGGCCTATTGTGAGGCTTGTGCAGCCACCAATCAGAATATGTGTAACTTCTGTCATTCTTTCGTACACTGGGAGTTTAATATCCAACCCCTCCTTAGCTTGCAAGTTAAGGTCCCACAGTGACATGAAACTAACTGTCACCTAGCCAGGAAAAAAGGACTTCCCCACCAAACACGTTAACAATACAAATAACAGAACACATATGGGTGAAGTGTGTAGGGAAATGCATACAATTAGTGAAAATAATTTGCCAAAAAAAATGCATTACATCAGGCGGAATTGTTTTGCAAAAACGTGTATATTTGGGGGAAATGCATACAATAAAGTGTGGATTAGAAGACATTTGCACTGAAATGCTGGTGGATTTTCATGAGGACTATTTTATTTTATTTTATTTTATTTTATTTTATTCCAAACTGAACTAAAGAGAGAAACCAAAATTGTCTGATTTGCACACACCCCAACATTTTGGGAGGGAAACATGGGGCATCCCCTATCCCACCAACCCCGTCACTCACCCACTCACCCCCTCCCTGCCGCCGACTCCTTCCCTGCCCACCCATTTGCAGCCACAACAGACAGCAGACACAGACTACTGGCTCTGGCTAGCTGCACAAGGAAGTGCTGCGTCCTTTTCTGAGTGAACACTCCAGATTTGCCAAGATTGTCTCCAATTTCTCAGAGTCCTACAGAGGTTCTCCTTTTCATTTTTTTTTTTTTAAAGAATTTTTATTAGTTTTACAGAATTTTTAAAAACAAACAAACACTTAAAAAAGACATACAAACACGTATAATTTCATAACGTTTTTTCATAATCCTCTTTTCTGGGACTCCCCCATACCCCCCCTTTCTGCATCCCAATGTCCATAATTTTATAGCAACTCCCAATTGTTACTTTCCGACCTCTGTCATCTTAGTTATCTCTGTGATCTGACCTTATATCACTGTATCCCCTTGTTCCTAAAAAACCACAACACTCTAACATTCATCAAGTTTATAATAGTCCTTAAGATAACTTTTGAATTTTCTCCATTCTTCTTCCACCGTCTCTTTTCCTTGGTCACGGATTCTGCCTGTCATCTCGGCCAATGTCATATAGTCCATCACTTTCATCTGCCATTCTTCCAGCGTGGGTAGATCTTGTGTCTTCCAATACTTTGCGATGAGTATTCTTGCTGCTGTTGTGGCATACATAAAGAAAATTCTATCCCTTTTTAACACCAATTGGCCGACAATGCCCAAGAGAAAGGCCTCTGGTTTTTTAGAGAAAGTACATTTAAGTACCTTTTTCATTTCATTATAGATCATTTCCCAGAAAGCCTTAATCTTCGGGCATGTCCACCAAAGGTGGTAGAAGGTGCCTTCAGTCTCTTTACATTTCCAACATTTGTTATCGGGCAAATGATAAATTTTTGCCAGCTTGACTGGGGTCATGTACCACCTATAGACCATTTTCATAATGTTTTCCTTTAAGGCATTACATGCCGTAAATTTAATACCGGTGTTCCATAACCATTCCCAGTCAGCTGACATAATGTTATGACCAACATCCTGTGCCCACTTAATCATAGCCGATTTGACTGTTTCGTCCTGTGTATTCCATTTCAGCAACAAGTTATACATTCTTGATAAATTCTTAGTATTGGGTTCTAACAGTTCAGTCTCTAGTTTTGATTTTTCCACCTGAAAGCCAATTTTCCTGTCCTGTTTAAAAAACTCCATTATTTGATGATATTGAAACCAATTTTGTACTTTATGTTTCAATTTCTCATGACTTTGTAATTTCAACTTATCTCCATCCTGTTCCAAAATTTCCCAATACTTCGGCCATCCGACCTCCATATTGAGTTTCTTCACTGCCTTAGCCTCCACTGGTGACACCCATCTAGGGGTTTTGTTTTCCAACAGATCTTTATATCTTATCCAAACATTAAACAATGCTTTTCTAACAATGTGATTTTTAAAGGCACTATGCAGCTTGATTTTGTCATACCATAGATATGCATGCCAACCGAAAGCATTATTAAAACCTTCCAGATCCAAAATGTCTGTATTCTCGAGGAGCATCCATTCTTTCAGCCAGCAAAAAGCTGCTGCCTCATAATACAATTTTAAGTCCGGCAGGGCAAAACCCCCTCTTTCTTTAGTGTCTGTCAATATTTTAAATTTAATTCTGGGCTTTTTGCCCTGCCAGACAAATTTCGAAATATCTTTCTGCCACCTCTTGAAACATTCCATCTTGTCAAGAATCTGCAAGGTCTGAAACAAAAATAACATTCTAGGCAATACATTCATTTTGATCACTGCAATTCGGCCTAACATTGACAATTTCAAATTTGACCATATTTCTAGATCTTTTTTGATCTCTGACCAACATTTTTCATAATTATCCTTATACAAATTCACATTTTTAGATGTCAAATAAACCCCTAGGTATTTCACCTTCTTGACCACCATCAACCCTGTCTCCTCTTGGAATTTCTCCTTTTCCATATCTGTTAATTTTTTTCCTAAAACTTTGGTTTTTTGTTTATTCAACTTAAATCCAGCTACCTGGCCAAACTGTTGGATTATTTCTAGGACCTTTTTCGTACTAGTGTTTGGCTCTTGCAAAGTCAATACTAGGTCATCTGCAAATGCTCTTAACTTATAATGTTTAGCTCCGACCTGCACTCCTTTAACCTGCTGGTCATTCCTAATCATATTCAGCAACACCTCCAGAACTGAAATGAAAAGTAATGGGGAAATTGGGCACCCCTGTCGTGTTCCTTTTTCTATCTTAAGTTCCTCAGTTACTACATTATTTACAATCAATTTAGCTTTTTGTTCAGAATATATTGCAGCCATGCCATTCTCAAAACCTTGGCCTACCCCCATCCCGTGAAGATTCTTTGTCATAAAGCTCCAAGAAATATTGTCAAAGGCTTTCTCCGCGTCCACAAAAATCAGTACTGCTTTAGTATTTATATTCACCTCTAGCTTTTCCAAAATATCTATTATATTCCTTACATTGTCTGCTAGGTGTCTTTTTGGGAGGAAGCCTGCTTGGTTCTTATGAATCTTTTCCATCAGCACTTTTTTAAATCTTTTTGCCAAAATGTCTGCAAAAATTTTGTAATCCACATTAAGTAATGATATTGGGCGGTAGTTCTTCAGTTGAGTCTTTTCAGTCTCTGTCTTTGGTATGAGTGAAATATATGCTTCTTTCCACGATTCAGGTGCCTTTTTTCCCTCAAGGATCTCATTACAGACTTCTTTTAGTGGTTGAATCATCCATTCCTTCAACGATTTGTAGTATCTGGAAGTCAGTCCATCTGGTCCTGGAGATTTGCCCAATTGCATATTCTGAATGGCCGCCTCTATCTCTTGTTCTGTTATTCTCTGGTTCAGATCCATCTTACTTTGATGAGAGATTTTTTGTAATCCATATTTATCAAGGAATCTGTCTATATCTTCTTCATTTTGCGGGCCTTGAGTATAAAGTTTTTTAAAGTAACTCAAAAAGCAATTTCTAATTTCGTTAGGTTTAGATATATTCTTTCCATCCACTTCTAGACTTGTAACTGTATTTAATTTCTGCCTTTTCTTCAATTGCCATGCCAGAAGTTTGCCACATTTATTTGCTGATTCGAATGTCTTTTGTTTCATTTGCTTTATCTTCCATTCAATCTCTTGATTCATCAATTCCATATATTGTGTTTGATATAACTTAATCTCTCTTAAAATCTCCTGGGACTTTGGTTTTACTCTTAATTTTTTCTCTCCTTCCTTTATCTTTTCCAAAATCTTTTCTTTTTTCTCATTTTGTTTTTTCCTCTTTATTGAGTTTTGTTGAATCAAGAAACCTCGCATCACCGCTTTGCTTGCGTCCCAGATCACTCTTTTTTCCACATCAGCCCTCAAATTTATTTCAAAATAGTCTTTTAAAGTTTTTTGGGCCTTCATAAGGATCTCCTTATCTCGAAAGAGGGAGTCATTCATTCTCCATCTAAATTGACCAGTTGTTGTAAGTTTCATTTCCATCTTCACAGCGTTATGGTCGGAGCAAGTTTTTGGGCAGATTTCTACCTTCTTAATCTTTGGAGCCATGCCACTAGTAATCCAAATTTGATCAATTCTGGTCCAGGTCATCATTGCTTGGGAGAAAAAGGTTCCCTCTCTCTCCAGAGGGTTCCTTGTTCTCCATATATCTATCAAGTCCATGTTTTCCGTCATTTCAAAAAAGGTCTTAGGAAGTCTCCCTTCCTTAGAAACTGTTAGTCTTTGTGCCTTGTCCATGTTAGTGGAGACCACACCATTCATGTCTCCCATGATTATCATATTGTAATCCAAATAGTCCGTCAGAGTTTCATGAAGTCTCTTGAAAAAGTCAGATTTACCTTCATTTGGTGCGTAAATTCCAACAATCAAAAGTTTTTCTCCTTGTACTTGTATCTCCACTGCCAAATATCTCCCCTGCTCATCTTTAAACATCATTTTTGGGGCCCATTTCTCTTTTGCATATATCACAACTCCTCTTTTTTTAACTTTGTCTGATGAGATAAATTCTTGTCCTAGTCTTTTGTTTGTAAGTAATCTCCTGTGAGCTCTGGTTATGTGGGTTTCTTGTAGACATATCAAATCCAATTGTTCTCTGTTCAAAATGTGAAATACTTGTCTTCTCTTCAAAGGCCCATTGAGCCCATTACAATTCCAGCTAAGGAATTGCAGAGCCATCTTGTTATTTTTCTGACACTCCTCCAACAGCTCCAAGTTGTTGCTCTTCCTCTGATGGTGGTGGTTTGTGTCTGAGCGAGAGATTCAGAATGTCTAATGCTCTCCTCTGTTCTGCAATTGGGTCCACAGTCCCCTTCTGCAGGTCCTCTTGATTTCTTCCCAAAAATTTGTCTTTGTCTTGAATTGTCTTTATTTTCTCCTTCTTTCCCTTGTAATCAAAAGACAGTCCCTGTGGGAATTCCCACCTGAAGCGGATGGAGTTTTTCTTTAACAGAAGAGCTAAATCCTTGTAAAAGTTTCTTAAATCCAAGATATATTTTGGAATGTCTTTAAAAATCTGTACAGCTGAGTTTCCAATTTGCAAGGCCTTTTCAAAGTGTAGTCCTAATATTTTGTCTCTTTCTTCCTTAGATCTAAGTGTAATCAGGCAGTCTCTCGGGGTCTTTCTGTCCTGCTTTTTGCCCAGTCTAAAAGCTGTTGTAATTTTGAATTCGTCTTCCTCCAGATCCCAGCAGTCAGCAAACTCCCGTGTTAAATACTCCGCAAGGTTGTCACTTTCGTTCTCTGGGATCAGTCTCAATTTCAAATTTCTCTCTTTTCTCTGTAATTCCCACAGAGCCAAAGTTGCATCGTGCTCATGGACCTTCTTGGCAATCGGTTCTAAATTCTCTTGTGTCACTCCAGCGATAGCTCTCGCTTCTTCAGCAATTTTACGTGTAGTAGAATTTTCCTCAACCAATTTGTTTATAGATTCTGTGTTCTGGTCTAATCTTGCCGATATTTCTGTTAATTTTTGTGTGTTTTCTGAAGTCTGTTTTGTCAGAGACTCCAGGGATTGATTTATCTTAAGCAGGGCTTCTGTCACGGCTTCCATAGAGACAGCTGTCACTTTTTCTTGTCCTGTTGTTCCTGCAAGTCCGGCAGTTACGCCTGTGATTGAGCCTCTTTTCTTTGACTGTTGTTGCTGCAGCTGTTGCTGTTGTTGTTGCTTGGTCTTGGCTCTTGTGACTATCTCTTCTTGTGAGCCACTCATGTCAAGGTCGTTTCCCACGAGAGCTGTTCCCCACTGGAAAATTCCACTGTCTTAAGCCGTGCCAACCTTTACTTTACCCTCTAGGGGGAGCAAATCAAAATGGCCAAATGTAAAATGTCCAAATACAAAGGCAAAGAGAATATCCAAATACGTAGGAAAGGGAGACAGAGAAAAATTAAAGCAAGTGCAGCTGGAGGCTTGTAGCTGCAAATTGCCACAATTTCCCAGTAGATACTGTCTCGGCTTATTCTGATGTACTGTAGCCAGACAATGCAAAAACTTTGTATCACAGTGTAACTTTCACAGGGAAAAGTCAGTTCAGTGTCCTATTGTCCTAAAAGGCAGACCGTTTCATGCTCTTAGACAGCTGAGGCAGCAGAGGATTTTTCTTTTAAATAGATCATGCAGTTACCAAAGTCTCTTTTACCTCCCCTCTGCCCTGCTAGCTAGAGGGGAGATCTAAAGTCCAAATGTCAGGTTTGATTAAATAAGAACAAAGTCTTTAACGGATGCAGCTTTAGAGTTCCGTTGCTTTCACTTTCATGCAGTCGGGGGGAGGCAGACTTCCTTGATTTTAACCTCCCCGCTTTCAACCAAATCTCCAAATTTTAGATCCAAATAAAAGTTCCGTTTTACTCACGGGTTTTTTCTGTCCGTAATTTACAGGAAGGAATCGGCGCTCTCCACTAATGGCGACGCGGCTTCACCCTGCGGGCTGGGTAGCGATTCTCAGCACCGCGCTCCCCCGATGTCGTTCCAGAGCCTTTAAAAAGGCTCTTTCTGCGGTAAAGGGGGGGCGCTTTTGGTGCCCACCGAATCTCCTCGTTCACAGGCTTCCGCGCCTGTGATTTTAGGGGTCCCCCGCTTGCCGTAGCGGGACAGACCCGAACTCGCAGGGCAGTCCTTCTCCGGAGCTCGGAAAAAGGACCGCCATTAGCGCTGGCGCCGACCGGAAGTCTCTCAGAGGTTCTCCTTTTCAGAAGCCCTATCTATATTTTACAAACATGTGAAGGCATTCTCAAGGGTCATCAGTACAGCCTTGCTCCTAGATACAAATGCGCACGCTAGCTATGCTCCTGGGCAATGTGTCCCTGGTATAAGTTTGAAGCAGGCCTGCATACGTATGTAAGGACAGGAAGCATCATCTATCAGTCAGGGGCCCAGGACCCTTTCAGGTTGGGGGAGCCCTACACAGACACAGGCACTCTGCAAACTGATGCCAGTCGTACACCAGCAGGAGTGGAACAGTACTTGCTCACTCACTGCTGAGAGCCTCTTCACACATCTGTAATGAGTGCCTCCACTGGCGCTTAATTCTCAAATATGTAAAGACTTCTCATACTTGAGGAGGAAAAAGTGGAGGGTGTTGCCTTGGTAGTAGCAGGAGGGGAAATTGTAGGAAAAGAAGGGTATAGTGCTACAGTATTAAAGGTATAACAATAATTTAATGTTGTGAATTAAGCCGAATCTCTAAACTTTGTGTTTTAAAGATCACATTTGCCATACAAAATGTTTTATATTTTCCAATTATAGAGTTCTCCCCATAATTAATTTGTCCTTTCCAAGCAGCGGAAGTGGAAGAGAAAGGAAAAACACTTATTAGCAGCCTCTTAAGTGGATGAATCTATGGTGACAAAATACTCTGCCTAGCAGTGTTCCCCCCTCCCCCACAAATGCACAATGAGAGGCATCACCTCATCTGCCAGCTGTGGGGAAAATGAGATGCAATTAAGAACATTAATCACAGCTCTGGAAAAGGGACTCTCTTCATAAGGCACACTGCTCTTGCAGATGCGCATCTGCTGGTTACAATATTTCCCCACAAGACGCTGCATATTAAGCTTGCAAAGTGTTCCACACCTTGAAAAATATACACCCCACTAACATCACCAAGGCATACAGAGGAGGGTGGGTGTTTTCTCTATTCCCTCTCTATAATAAAAATGTAAAGATGACATTGCACAGCCCACGTTGGAGGATTTGCATTGCCTCATCATAATCCTGGATTTGCACAAAGTCGGCGGGGCAGGGGGGGCATAGAGGAGCAAAAGAGAAGGCAGGTTTCACAATAGCAATGACCGTGGCATGGGAGCAAGAAGGGAGGAACACAGAGAGGGGGAAGTGGTGGTCGAGGAGTGTATTATGAGTCTGTGGCCAGGTCTATAGCCTTTAAAAGTTGAAATAGTTTCTAAAATACCCTATCATTATTTTCTGAAATCTCCCACATTTCATAATGCCTGTGGCTGCATACACACCTTTCAGTCACCTTCAAAGCATATGGCTTTCCCCAAAGAATGCTGGGAAGTACAGATTACGCCTCACAAAGCTACAGTTCCCAGCACCCTCAACAAACTACATCATTAAGTCTTTGTTTTAAAGGTGCTTTAAATGTATAGTGTGTGTGCTGTCTCTGTCTCCAAAACAGAGGAATGTGAGGCTTAAACTTATGAATGCATTAAAATTTTGAGAAAGGCTGTTACTACCCATACTGTTTAATTGCACTCTTTCCACATGAAAAAAGGGTTCATGCAGCTGTTTCAGCAATTTTTGTGCAAAAAGAAAATTGCTCAAAAGACATTTTAATGACTTTTAAGATTTGATCTCTCTTAAAGAAAAGTTCTTTTGATGGCAAGGAAAGGTAAGCTTCTTTATTGGGAGAGAAACAATTTTGCTAGATTGGAAGAGACAAGCTAATTTAAAAGCCAAAATACTTTGAACAAAGGTTTGTTTTAGGCATGGATAGATTGGGGGGGGGGTGGAATGTAAAACAGTATTTTAGCACTCTCCATGGTACAGGTGTCAGACAAAATGTGCCTTTGAAGTCTAGTCAGTATCCTGTTATAAATCTGATTTCCTACACCACAATAATATATTCTCACTTGCCAGTATTAGAACATTTAGTTTTCTTTTTTGAAGTCTTTCTAGACTTTTAGGTTTGGTCCAAAGAACTGCACAAGTATGTCTGCACACCAAAGTGAGCGTTGGACTTCCTTTCTTGAATGGCAGCCTACCTTAATGGGTGGTATTTGATATGCAGAATAGGGGCAAAAGCAGTTTCCAAAATGGCAAGGTGGTCTTTCATTCAGCGATAGATTGGAACAAATAACAATCCAAGGGAAACCCTAGTTGCTGTATGCTCCAACTGAGCACTAGATAGAAGTTTTCCCCAGAAGAATGCAAAGTGTGGATAAGCCCTCAGAGGAAAAAGTCATCAATTCTGCTTGGCATGTCCAAGCACTTGGGGGCTCCTGGAGTCAATTTTGTGTACCCAAAATAGCTCTTTGCATCTCAGATAGAAAACAGGATTACAAATGCAAAATAATTAAAACAGTGACAGCCACTTAAGGCTGCAATCCTATGGCCCCTGGGAAGGTATCCTATGGGCCAAGGGGTACGTTGGAGCTCCCACACTGATGTAGAAGATGAGATTCACTGTCAGATCTCTCCATCCTGTAGCTGTGGAAACATGTGATGCCCTAAAGCTCTACCCTATAGCATGTATAAAACACATTTTCTTTACTAATGTACCTGAGTCCCTAGTTTCGTCATGTGTTTAGATTTTCTGGATGACTTTGTTGGTCGTGGTGCTGGCTGGCAATGAACTATATCTCTCATCTGCTGCCTCCATTATGAAATACTTTTGAAGAATAGAGACAAAAAATAGGCTTCTTCTCAGAACAGTGATCGAGCAAAGGTCCACACAAGGCAACAGGTTGCATACAAGGAAAACTGCAGGGGGTGTGTCTGAAAGCTACAGACAGCTCAATCAGCTTTCGAGTTATAGTATCACCAGAAGCAAGCAGCCTCACATCTCATCACAAAATGTGCCAGATAAATCCCCATAATGGGGAAACGAGGGCATTGTTAGTCCGTATCTGTAGTCTGCTACTAGCAGACTTGTTCAGAATACAGGTTTCTTTCATATAAAGGTAAAGCCGTGGTCCAGCCGTGGCCAACTCTGAGGTTGCGACACTCATCTCGCTTTACTGGCCGAGGGAGCCAGTGTACAGCTTCTGGGTCATGTGGCCAGCATGACTAAGCCGCTTCTGGCGAACTAGAGCAGCACACGGAAATGACGTTTACCTTCCCGCCGAAGCGGTACCTGTTTATCTACTTGCACTTTGACATGCTTTCAAACTGGTAGGTTGGCAGGAGCAAGGACCAAGTAACGGGAGCTCACCCCGTCGTGGGGATTCGAACCGCCGACCTTCTGATCGGCAAGCCCTAGGCTCTGTGGTTTAGACCAGTGTTTCCCAACCGGTGTTCCGCGGCACACTACTGTGCCGTGAGACACCGGCTGGTGTGCCGTGGGAGGGAGGCGGGCGAGAGGCGGCGGCGAGAGGCGGCGGTGGCGAGGATCCGCGTCGAGCCGGGGCGGCTCCGCGGTGGTCGTGCCGAGCGGCGGGGCAGCGCGCGCAAAAGGGAGGAGCACGAGACAGCGGAGGAGGAGGAGGCCGGCATGTCCGGGCAGCAGCAGCAACAGCAGCAGCAGCAACTCCCGGCGACGGCTCCTCCTCCGCCCGCTATCGCAGCCGCCGCCGCCTCAGCTGCCGCCGCCGCCTCAGCTGCCCTCGCTCTGCTGCCTCCTCCCACCCTGGCAAGGGGGAGGGAAAAAACGTTCATTTTTGTGCGTCCCTCCCGGCGTGACGCTGCGCGCTGACGTCACGGGGCGGGGCTTTAATGGTGGTGTGCCGCGAGATTTTTTTCCGGTAAGCAGGTGTGCCGTTGCCCAAAAACGTTTGGGAAACACTGGTTTAGACCACAGTGCCACCCACATCCCTTTCATATACTCAACACCAATTCCTTGTGCCTTTCTACATGATCATTCCCCCCCCCCTTATTTATATTATTTGTTTTTTGAATGGGATCTGAACAACTTTCCTCAAGATCAGGTGGGATGCAATACTTTCCCAATACCACCATATTTTATAACTGGAGAAATAGAATTTTTCACCTGCCAGTTTTTCCATTTCTGCAGCGTAGAAGTACTTCAGTAAGTATTGTTCACACCCCAGTCATCCACCAATAAAACCACCCTCCTCTCATCACAGGCTCAATTTAGATTTTTCCCCTCTTTAAATTTATTTGTAGGATTTCTCACCTGCTGGTCAAAGCTGGTTATTATTATTTATTTTCATTTTATTTCTTACCTGCCTTCACCATAAGGTCTGAGATCAGGTTACAGCAATGTAAAAATACAATTCTAAAAGCAACGAAAACAATTTACAATCAAAAGAATAGCATGAGCCCTAAAAACATATATCTCAGGTGTCAAAGGCCTGGGTAAAAAGTTGTGTCTTCAGCGTAGGACAAGAACTATGCAATGGAGAGGGAATTTCATAACTTAGGGGCTGCCACAGAGATTGCCCTTTTCTGGGGCACCAACAGCACCCCTAAACATATGAGGGTGTGGAACTACCCAAAGTGGTCTTTTACATACTAATGAAAAGCAACAGCTTCAGGAAGGAAGAAAGAGGAGACCTATGCTTGGCATACATTTCCCCCCTCCCATGAAAGTTCTGAACAAAACAAAGCTGAGTCTCATGCAAAATCCGATGGTCCACCTTTTGGTTAGTTATTTCTTATATAAATCAGTGCTTGGCTGTTGTTTTCCCCTCCCTCTGTAACTGCAGTTAGTGAGAGACAGCTTAGCTTGGAAAGGTAATTTAACAGTATCAAGAAAAATGAGTGGTTGCAGTGGATAATTTTTTAGGAATCTAGTGCAGTCCAGGGGAAATGTAATGCACCTATGGAACAGCTTCCCCAATGAAACTCACAGAGCACCTTTTGTGTGTGCCCCTTATTGGCACCAGGCAAATAACTTTTAATTCAACCAGGCTTTTAAATTGTGCCTTAAATCCAGGCTGTAGGTTGTTTTATGCTGCCTCAATGTAAGAACTTTTCTTTTCTGTATTTTGTCACTGATTTGATTCTCACCCTATATTGTGTGTTTAGGATTTTGTTGCAAGCCACCCAGGAGAAATGAGGCGGCGATATAGATCCAACAGAGCAGTCAACATCAGCATCATGGTGAAATCCATGAGTCTTAAATATTGCATTTATGGCTGAAATCATACTCTACTTTGTAGAGTTATGCTTGAAAAAACTCACTGAAATGCTTAGGTGTGGACAATATCCATGTAGGATATGTCCCAGAAGAAGAAGAAGAGGAGGAGGAGGAGGAGTTTGGATTTGATATCCCGCTTTATCACTACCCGAAGGAGTCTCAAAGTGGCTAACATTCTCCTTTCCCTTCCTCCCCCACAACAAACACTCTGTGAGGTGAGTGGGGCTGAGAGACTTCAAAGAAGTGTGACTGGCCCAAGGTCTCCCAGCAGCTGCATGTGGAGGAGTGGAGACACGAACCCGGTTCCCCAGATTACGAGTCTACCACTCTTAAGCACTACACCACACCACACTACATTTGTCAAGCAGTGATTGGCTCAAGTACATTCATTCCCATTTGTAATTTGAATACGCATCGGTCAGTTCCAATATGAGCACCAGGGTGAAAGGCATTTGCCACTTTGGGGGTTATTATTTTTATTGCATGCAACAGGTCAAATGAGTTCAGTCTTTGTTTCAACCCTGCTAATTAGCCTTTTCAAAAACCACAAGTTCACAGAACCTCTCAGAGATTTCTCAGAGAATTCTAGACCTGCTTGTCTGACATCATCTTCTGTCGTCTTCCATACGTTTAGGTCACTGGACATTTTTTTTTACAAGGCTTTTTCATGAATCCAGTCTACAAACTCAATTACATTAGTGTAAACTCCCGGGTGACCTGGACGAGCGCATCCCTCACCCCAGCTGGTAACACCAACCAAATACCAGCTTCCCTGATGTTCACATGAGAGAGGACCACCTGAATCTCCCTAGAGAGAGAGAGAGAGAGAGAAAAGAAACACACATATTGTCAGTATTTTGGCCATGTGAGAGTCCTGGTCTTGAATGGGACATCCAAATTAACAACTGCAATAGCAGCTCTTTTCCTGAGTATAAACAAACCACAACAGGGGCAGAAACATACTCATTAGAGTAACGTCACCAGAACTCAAAAATAATCTGTTCGTAATCTGTTTAAATGTAAAATGGTGGTAAATCTCAAATGCATTACATGTGCTGATTTCAATCCAATAAACTTTAATATTTTTGCAATTCAAACCAAGGGTAAATAAGAGTTAATTTATGTGTGGTCTGCAGAATTGGCATTAGCTAAGCACCCAAACCCATGTCATTTCTTCACATGTTCATTGTTTGATGCTACCTTTAATTTTTCAAAGGAAATGAAAATGACCTTCTTGCCAGGCAAAGGTACATGGAATGATTTTACTTTAACCCTTTAGTCAGTGCCAGCAAGTCTGCTCACTGCACCATATGTGTAATGGAGCCTTTTTGTCCCGGCTCATCTACAGAGAACAATATAAATCAGGACCCACCATATTTAATAGTTACACTGATTTCCTGAAAAGTGGGACAGAAATGGCCAGTTCCACTTACACTGCTACCAGCCAAAGCAGATGTTAAAGATTAGATTTCTCAAGTCATAAGTTAGCTTGCAAAGTAAATGGAGAGAGAATAGATGGTGCAGATTGGCACATGCTTATTTCTTTAACTATTCCCAGGGAACCATGGGAGAAGAAGAAGAGAAGAGTTTGGATTTGATATCCCGCTTTATCACTACCCGAAGGAGTCTCAAAGCAGCTAACAATCTCCTTTCCCTTCCTCCCCCACAACAAACACTCTGTGAGGTGAGTGGGGCTGAGAGACTTCAGAGAAGTGTGACTAGCCCAAGGTCACCCAGCAGCTGTGTGTGGAGGAGCAGGGAATCAAACCCGGTTCACCAGATTACGATTCCACCGCTCTTAAGCACTACACCATGCTGGGAGCTGTAGTAGGAGAAACAGCAAGGGATTTCTAGCAGGATCCTCATCACCTTCATTCACCAAACTACAATTCCCAGGATACTTTGGCAATTAAACTGGTCAACATTTGTAAATTACGTAAATCCTAGGTAACACAAAGGAGGCTGTTACCTTACAAGCGTCCCTGCCACCTTCTCTGTAGCCAGCACACATCATCTTGTCAGTTATCCTGTGTTCTTGGTATCGTGACTGGCATTCTAAATTGGATATTAGGGGGATGCGGACTTTTTGCAGGGTATCTTGTATCTCACCTACAGTGTTACAAATGATGGAAACAGGACACAAAGCAGGAAGGGGAGAGAGATGTCAACAATGTTGCCAATTCCTCCTAGCTCAATAATTTCCAGACTGTGTGTCGGGACTCACTAAATTGTCACAAGAAACTAGAAGCTCCCAGGAGCCTGAAATATCCACCCACCCACTATGTAGGTTGTCTGCTTTATCTGTACACATGCAGAGAATGACCGTAGATCAAGCATGCTGCATTGGCAGATGGTTGCCTTAGATGACCTTTGAGGTCCCTTCCATATCTATGATTCTATGCACATCTCTCGCATGTTTCTTTTCATGCAACTTCCACTGGTTACAGAACTGCTCAGCCTACACATCACTGGTGTGACTCCTTTGGGGAAATCAATTTGAAAACACTAAGTGCATCATTTCTAATATCAAATTAAGGCCCCACGTATATTACACATTTAAAAGATTTATATATTTGTAGGCAGTGCAAATTTGAAAGCTTCTAGATTGTGTATCAGTGCAATTGCTACCCTATTGGTCACAGGAAACCCTCCCCTCCAGAGCATCTGAGTTTTTCCCTGGCATGACTTCATCTTTTATGGATTCAGTATGATCATTTCCAAAGATAAGTATTTCACATTTCTTAGTTTTATTTTTTCAATACCTCTCTCTTTTGTGTAACCCCATCCAGTCACCCAGCAGTTGGCGAATTTTGTATTCATTCTGTCTTCAGATGGTAAGCATATAGGTTGCTGTAAAGCTGAATTTCCATTTAAAGGAAAAGTAAATAGTTAAAAGTGGAGGAAAGAGAATTCATTTAAAACTACATCGCATTCCTGTAAGAATGCCAATCGTAATTTTTACTTGGTTGGAACAATAGCTGGTTAAAAGCTACTGCAGTCAAGTTACTTTAGCTTTAGTGGTAGCAATGCTGAGTTCCTTAAGATAACATTTAGGATTTTGCAGTAAACTTAAAAGTTTCACGTACCACTGAAGTTCATCGGCCTGTCCAGTTTCATTAAAGCGATGTCGTATCCTGTCTCTGAATACTCATACTTAGGGTGGGCAATAATCTCTTGAACTCTGAAGAAGGGGGTATCTTCATTTATTTCTGACTGCTTCAAAATGCCCGCATAAACACGCCAAACATCTGTTACCAGAAGGCTAAGCAGAGAAACAATTTTAAAAGATCAGGCTTATTTAAAGCTTTGAATATGAGGCTGTTTTCCATTGATTTAGAAAGGCTAACCTAAGATCCATGCCACACAGAAATCCAGCTATTTCTTTGTGCTTTAAAGCACTGTATTGTATTGCATTCTTTTCATTTCTATTCTTGTAGCAGCTAATTCTCCCCAATACTCTTTGTGCTTTTTTTTGTGCCTCATAACATCTGGAAGCCATTTATAACATGCCCATGCCTTTCTTGAAGCCTCAGTAGTCTTCTTCTCATAACACATAAGAGCATGGCAGCACATAGCTCTGCTGGATCAGCCCCAGGATCTATCTAATCTAATCATTATAGTGGGGTAGCAGAGATAAAAATAATGCCTATATATTTCACATCTGGCAACCAATGCACCTATTGAAGTGCATACTCAATTCTGACCAAACTAAGCCTTCTATTTTTTAAAAAAATTTTAAAACCTTTATTTTTATTCCAACAAATAAAAACATCATCCATAAAAACAAAACAAGAAAAAAAGAGAAAAATAAACAAAACCGAAATCAGATTCCATACTGTTTAGATACTAGATACTAGAGCTGTAACTCAGTAATATATTCAGCAGTGTCTTTTGCTAACCGTTATTTCTACCTCACAGTTTTTATATTATACCTACTGTGATTTTGATGTTTCCTAAAATCGTCTCCATGTATGAGAGAAATTTATTCCAATCATTAATGAATTTGGTGTTTTTCTGTTGCCTGATCTTCTGTGTCATCATTGCTAAGTCAATATACTCAATTAACTTGGTTTGCCAGTCTCTGATTGTTGGGACGTTAGGTGTTTTCCAATTCTGTGCTAACAGTATCCTAGCGGCTACTGTTGCATACTGGAATAGGGTTTGGTCGTCTTTCTTGATTTCATCCCCCACCATTCCTAGAAGGAATGCCTCAGGCTTTTTAGGGAAGGTGTACTTTAGAATCTTTTTTAATTCGTCATAAACAAAGCCCCAGAACCTCTTTACTTCCTCGCAGGTCCACCACATATGGAGAAAATCTCCCTCTTTCTTCTTACATTTCCAACAGGTCTTATCCCCGGTTTTATACATTTTAGCTAATTTTGTTGGAGTGATATACCAACGGTACATCATCTTTTCCATGTTTTCTCGGAGTCCGACACAAGCTGAGAATTTCATATCCTTGTTCCATAGTTTTATCCATCTTTCATAGTCTAGGGGGGTATCCTAAGTCTATGGCCCACTTAATCATAACCTCTTTGACCTCCTCGTCCATAGTGTCCCAGTCTAGTAGTTGGTTGTACATTTTGGTTAAGAGTTTAGACTTCCCTTCTATTATTTCTAGCTGGAACTTAGACTTGTTCTTACTCATTCCGGCTTTTTTATGTTCATTCCATAAGGCATTAATTTGATGGAATTGTAGCCACCCCATTAATTTATCTTTTAGCTCTTCGTAGGGCCTGATTTCCCATCCTTTATCAGATCTCCTCAGAAGATCAGCATATGTCCACCTTTTACCTTCCATGTTTAATTTCTTAATTACTAGGATGTCGATGGGTGACAGCCACCATGGGGTGTCCTTTTCTACCAGTCTCTTGCATCTATTCCATACTTCCAGCAACGCCCCTCTTATAATATGGTTGGAGAATCCTTTATGCACTCTCCCCTTATCGTGCCATAAGTATGCATGCCACCCAAACCTGGCATCAAAGCCCTCCAAGTCCAACAGGTCGGTGTTATCTAAAACTATCCATTCTTTAATCCAGCAAAGGCATGAGGCCTCGTAGTATAGTTGCAAATTCGGGACTGCAAACCCTCCTCTATCTCTTCTGTCAGTGAGCAGCTTATATTTAATTCTGGCCCTTTTACCCTGCCAGATGAATCTAGACAGGGTTCTCTGCCAGTCCTTGAACATTGTTGTGCCCCTGACTACTGGGATGTTTTGAAATAAGAATATCATTTTTGGGAGGATACTCATTTTGATGGCAGCCATTCTCCCCTCCCAAGAGAGCTGTAGTCTACTCCAGCTGTCTAGGTCTTTTTTGCACTCTCTCCAAGTTCTATTATAATTGTCTTCCACCAGATTTATATTTTTTGGGGAGACCCAAATACCCAAATATTTAACCTTTTTCGATGTCTTTATCCCGGATTCCAGCTCGATTTTGTTTTTTGATTGTTCATCTACGTTTTTTATCAACATCTTTGTTTTAACTTTGTTTAGTTTGAACCCAGATAACCTTCCAAATTCCTCCATTAACTCAATGACTGTATTTATCCCTTTTGTGGGGTCTTCTATTGAGATTACTAGGTCATCGGCATAAGCCTTTACTTTATATTCTTTTGTACCAATTTTGATCCCTCTTATTTCCGATGTTTCTCTTATTTTGTTCAGTATAACTTCCAGGACCATGATAAATAACAGGGGTGATAGAGGACACCCCTGCCTTGTGCCTTTTGTGATCGTAAATGAGTTTGTCAAGTTACTATTAATGATTAGTTTCGCTCTTTGGTCTGAGTAAATCGCCCTTATGCCTTCTAGGAATGGCCCTCTTATTCCTGCCTTCTCCATGCATTTTATAAGGAAGTGCCAAGATACGTTGTCAAAAGCCTTTTCGGCGTCTATAAAAATTAAGGCAGCAGGGATATCGATCCTGAGTTCCAAGTATTCAATTATATTAACTACATGTCTTACATTGTCCTTTATCTGCCTGCCGGGCAGGAATCCGGCTTGATCTTTATGGATCGCTCTATTCAGATATTTCTTTAATCTATTCGCCATTATTCCTGCAAAGATCTTATAGTCGTTATTGAGCAATGATATTGGTCTGTAGTTTTTTATATCGAGTGTATCTGAATCTGCTTTAGGTATTACTGTAATATGCGCCTCTCTCCACGAATCAGGTATTTCCCCTCCTTGCAAAATGTTGTTAATTACGTTACAAAGTACCGGGGCCAAATATTCCTCTAAAGTTTTATAGTATTTTTGAGAGAGGCCGTCTGGGCCTGGGGCCTTCCCAGGTTTCATTTTCTTGATTAGGTCCCTGACCTCTTCCACCGTTATTGGTTCATTTAGGAGTGCCTTTTCTTCCTCTGACAGTTGTTCCCCTCCATTCCTTTCCAGATACCTTCCTATCTCATTTATATCTTCGTCCTCCTTCTTTTTGTACAAGGTTTCATAGTACTGGAGGAACTTTCCCTTTATCTCACTGGGATCTTCTATTATTTGGTCTTCCAATTTAATTTTATTAATCACACTTTGTTTTTTCCTTTTTCTCAGTTGCCACGCTAGCAACTTACCCGTTTTATTTGCCGACTCAAAATACTTTTGTTTCATCATTTTTATTCCCCATTCTATTTCTTGATTTAGCAATGTTGTGTATTGGGTTTGTAATAATTTGCAGATTTGTTTGGTCCTCACATCCCCAGGGTTTATTATTAATTTCCCCTCTGCTTCTTTTAATTGCTTAACTATTTCTTCCTTCTTTGCCTCTCTCAAATTCTTTCTATATTTATTCTGTTGAATCAGGAAGCCTCTAAGTACTGCCTTGCTTGCGTCCCAGACCACATCAATTTTGGTTTCTTTATTCAGGTTTAGGTCAAAATACTCTTTCAAGATGTTCTTTGCCTTACCAATAATCTCATCCTGTTCCAATAAGTAGTCGTTCATTCTCCATCTATATGGTCCTAATGGCTTACACTTTATTTCCAGAAAGATTGGGTTGTGGTCCGAGAGTGTTCTGGGCTCTATTTCACATTTCACCGATCTTATCGAGAGCTCTCTGGAGACCCAGATCTGGTCTATTCTTCCCCAACTCTGGTGTACTCCTGAGAAGTGCGTAAACTGTTTTCCTGTTGGGTTTTTAAACCTCCAGATGTCAATCAGGTCTAAGTTTTCTTGGAGATCATAAAAGGTTTTTGGGAGTTTCCCTTGCTTCCCTTTCCTTCTTTTTTCGCTTCTATCTATCTCAGGTTCAGGGACTCCATTCAGATCACCTAGTAAGATTAATTTATAATTTTCTAGTTCTAGTAATACTTGTTCCAATTTTTTAAAGAACTCAGTTTTGTTTGTATTGGGGGCATAGACTGATACTACATTAAATCTTTCCCCTTGATGGGTAATTTGGATCCCCAAGATCCTCCCCTCCTCATCTTTGCAGATTATTTTGGGTTCCAATTTCTCTTTAACGTAGATCACCAACCCTCTCTTTTTATTCACCTCTGAGTTAATAAACTCCATTCCCAACTTTTTATTAACCAATATATGTTTGTGTTTTTTAGATACATGGGTCTCTTGGCAGCAAACCACGTCACATTTTTTGTTTCTCAAAACTTTCTCTATTTTATTCCTTTTTAATTTCTCATTTAGACCGTTAACATTCCAGGTTAGAAAAGTTAAAGACATTATTAAAATTGAATATCAGGTTTATATCTGACTTTCAATTCCTTGTTTCTTCCTCTTCCTCTGTTTCCTCCTCTTCCACCACACCTTCCTCCTCTTCCACCCCTCCATCTCCCTCCCCCTCTCCCCTTCGCAGCCTCGCCTTCCCCCCTTCCTCGCCTCTCCCATCCCCAGCTTCCTTTCTGTCTATTACTCTGTCCTCCTTTTTACCGAGCTCCCTCTCGTATCTCCTCAGGAACTTTTCTACCTCTAATGGGCTAATCAGTTTAAATCTCTTGTCCTTGAAGAAGAAAGCAATTCCTTCGGGGAATTCCCATCTAAATTGAATGTTATTCCTTCTCAAGACGCCTATTATATGTCTGTATCCCTCCCTCTTACGTAGCAGTCTGACCGGAATCTCTTTCAGGACAATTATTGGTCTACCGCCTATTATTAATTTTTTATGATAGCTCATTTTAAGTATCAAGTTCCTCATTCCTATTGAATTAAACACTACTAAGCAGTCTCCGAGGGGTTTCTTAGTCTTGTTCTGGTATGTTCTCATTTTAATTCTAAAGGCGTTTTCTATCGTGTATGCAACCTCCTCCTCTTTCACCTCTAACCAATTTGCTAATTCCTTAATTATTTTCTCCTTAATATTCTCTTTCATTTCTTCTTCTATACCTCTGAATTTTAGGTGCATTTGCCTTTGTCGCATTTCCGTCATCGCAATATTGTCCCAGATCTGCTCCTGTGTCTTATTTAACTCTCGTATCTCCTCCTTCACTTTTTCTGTCTCCCTTTTCTGTTCTCTCATGTCTTTTTGAATTCTTTTGTTGGATTCCTCGAATGTCTTTGCTTTGACCGTTAACTCTTGAACTTTATTCGCAAGCTCCCCTATTGCTCCCTCTATTCTCCTATCTATCCTCTCCTGCATTTCCTCTAATTTATTTTCTATGTGATTTTCATTCTGTTTAAGTTCCTCCTTAATTTTTAGCCACAAAAAATCTAAATCTTTAATTTCTTCCTGTCTAGATACTTTCCTTTCACCTGGGGTCCCCCCTCCCCTTTTCCCATTCTTCCCCTGCATTTTAATCCTGGTTGCCCGTTATGTTTTTTTGGAGCTAATTCTCTCCCCTTGAGGGCTCACAATCTCCTTATTCCCGCTCTGTGAGTCCTTTCCGAGTAGTCTAACTGGTTATACCAAATGTGTAGTCCGAGGCCGGACCAAACTAAGCCTTCTAGAGCACAATATACTCCAGGTAGGTTAGTTTGGTCAGAATTAAGTATACACTTCCAGAGTTAACACTAAATACCAGGGGTCAGCAAACTTTTTCAGCAGGGGGCCGGTCCACTGTCCCTCAGACCTTGTGGGCGGCTGGACTATTTTTTTGGGGGGGGGACAAATTCCTATGCCCCACAAATAACCCAGAGATGCATTTTAAATAAAAGAACACATTCTACTCACGTAAAAACACGCTGATTCCCGGACCATCCGTGGGCCAGATTTAGAAGGCAATGGGCCGGATCCGGTCCCTGGGCCTTAGTTTGCCTACCCATGCTAATTAGATTACTTCTGGTAAATGAGACACCATAGCTGCTAGAGGACCATGAAAACTTGTGTCCCAGGCTTTTTAGACTTCTCTACCCATGTACTATCTGAAAACAAAGGGGTGCATTGGTTGCCAGGTGTGACTTTTTTCCCCCAGCCCTCCTACCCTACTATTAAGTTTTCCCACTAGCAGTCCAGTAATGATGCTCCACTGTCATGTTTTACTCCTATAAAAAGAGGGTTTTATCTCACATGCATTCAAGCTCATGAGAAGAAAAGCCAGGCCTACTGTGCATGCACTTACTTGGCTAGTTCATTTGCAGTTTAGGAGAAGGTGCCACCAGCTCCACACATCCATAGCCAAAAATGCCCTCACAGTTTACTAACCTAAGTGCAACACCCCACACAATGGTGAGAGAGGGAGAGCAAGCAAGCACAAGAGCAAGGCTAACACACACAAAGGGAAGCAGTTCACCTCACTCCTTGCATCCTGGATTAATGGGGAGGCACTCACTCAAACTACATGAGAGCAGGACTACCAACAGAAAGTGGGGAAAGCCACTCATTCCCACTTTTTCTGGAACAAGCAGCCAGAGAACAGTGGGAGTGCAGGGCAGCGACTCCATGCCATTCAACGGGCAAGAAAGGTGGAAGACGGAGGCTTGAGGCAAAGGCAGAGGCTCAGACAAAAGTGCCACCTCAGCTGGCTTGGAGGAAGCCCGGTGGGGGTGGGGCAGGGAAGGAGGGCAGGCAGCATCGCTAGGGGTTTGTGAGGCGTTGAAAGGGGTGCACAATGGCCAGCCACTGCATGGACACTCTATGGCCTCAGCTGTTTCTAGACTTGCTGCTGCTGCTGCTGCTGCCACCCATTCCTGGGTCTCTTCACATGGTTTTTCCCAGGCATCAGATGCCTGCAGAATTCAGCACAGAGCCGCTATTTGTGGGAAATGTGCCTTGTTGCTAGGCCACTGGTGCGACTGAGAAACATCAAACATAGCATGAGGGGCCATCCATTAGCATAATGGGACTTCTCCATCCTCCCCTCACAAACATGCATGTAGCAAACCTACTCCAGGAGGTTGGGGAACCTTCCGGAACAGATGGAGGGGTGGAAGGGAGAAACCAGAAGTCCCATTGGACTAGAGGAGTTCTTCTTGCATTGGACATAACTGGATCTCACCCACTGTTTTCAAGACTCATCCCTTGCAACTTAGAAACATTTAAACAATTCGGTTTTGCTTACTTCACAGAGGTTTTACTCACTCTTCTGTACAATGGGCTGCAGTCACTATCCATTGGTCACTGATGATTGCACCACCACATAGATGACTCTGAAGAGATAACTTTGCGTGCAAACTGACTTGCCAGGGCCATTCTCCAGAAGACGAATTTGTTCCTCCAACAATCCGTCCCATTGTCACAGATTGCTTCACACATTCTAAGAAAATACTTAAATCTCAACAATGTTTTTCTAGCACAAATAGTTTTTATCTCATAGTTTTTGTTTATTGCAACAGATCACATAGGTTGATTAAAATGATAAAACTTTGAAGTTTTTTAAAATAAATTTAATGATTTTTTAAAAAAATAAAAACTTTCTTTTATGCCCTCTCTCAAGGACTATATGTGGGCTTTTACCACAACAGGCATGCAAGTTCAGTTACACTGAGGCAAATGAATTGACCCAAACCTCCCAATGGTCTTCTAGAATTTTGTCACCACTATATTTCATCACTGATACTCTGAATTAAGATTATCCAAACTCCTAACGATTCTAGTTCTCCTTGTATCCACTAGGTGCAATCTTGTGTATTTCTCAGGCCTTTGTGGGATACATTATTAAGACAAAAGGACTCTGTGGCCTGTAACTTACAGGCAGAAGACCAATTCAATCCACCATGGAGTCCTTTCCCTTGTTTTCAAAGTCAAACTGGATGTGACTTTAGGAAATCAAATGCTAACCAGACATGACTTGGGACAGCCGGTCACTGACATCCTGATGCTTTCATTTTAACCAAGCAGCAGGTGTGGGACTGTCCCTTCCCACAAGGATTGGAGCAGTAGTGCAAAAGCAGAGGAGTGTTTAGTTCTTTCCCTGTTTTGTTTTTCCCGAATCCAAACTTAAACAAAGCTGCTGTCAACTCCAGTAAGGAAAGTGATACTTTTTGAAGGTGGTCTCCCTCACCAAACAGTAAGCTTCCCTATCAGAGCTAAGAGTTAAATGAAGAAACTGGAAAGGGTGAAATTTCTACTCCAGTGCAGGTATTCTCAATCAAGTTCACATATATTAGTGAAAATAAGTTATGAACGTGCATTGTGTTAGGAAAACAGCTTGCAAAAAAAATGTGCATTTGAATCAAAACTGAATGCAACATTCATATATTAGGAGAAATGTCACCTAAATGTTGATGAATTTCTATGAGGGGTTATAAATAAATAAGTGGCAAAACTGCTTTGGAAATGTGAAGAACTAAATTTCAAAATGGAAAAATAAGAAACTAAGAGAAATGGAAATGGAAAGATTTGTCCAAGCACAAATTAAGCTCTAAGAGGCCTTTTCTATGCAATCCCTTTTAAGAAGAAGAGTAAACACAAACCAGCAAACAGAAGCTGATGGGCACTTGATAGCTAGACAGAACTACCCCAGAAATGTTTGTACAGAAATGTTTGTGCAGAATGACCACAGAAGGTTCAGGGACATGAGCAGCATTTTGAACAGACAGACTCTGGTACATTAAACAGAGGAAGTATGCTTTACAAAGTTAGAAGAGATATCAGGGTATCTATCAAAAGTTGTTAATTCTTTGTTCCTGAACTGGGCCACAGTCTGTTTATATAGCCTTATGTTATTCTATATTGCTGTATATAAACTTACAGCAGAGCCTTGCAGATTAGAGACCTCAGAGGAGACAATATTGGGCAGATGAACAAAAATTCGTAGTGTTATAGACTTGGTTGTCTCAATGGTTACTTCAGTTGGCACCAAATAGGAATTATTATGTTATGCTTACCTGTCAAATTTGCTCATATGATAAACCATTGTGTGTCAGCCATCTGTTATAATGAAATACTAAGCACTACTGCATGAAAGCCCTTGTCAAATACTATTGCATGTCAGCTTGCAAATACCATTACAGTAATTACTGATATTTCAAACATAATAGGAGGCCAAGAAGGTGTAGCAAATTTCAATAAATATTCAGCAATCATTAAAGCAACAAAACAATATATGGGGAATAGCGAATATACAATAACGGAGAAGATAATTTTAAGACGGCATTTTGAAAGCAAATCTGTTTTGCCTCTGGTGAGCACCCAATAACTATGAAATGTGCCTAGACTAAAATTTAATTAATTAACTGGGAACTTTAATGGCTCTTATATAGGACAAAACCTTCAACGAAGCACATAAGAGGCCTGATGGAACATACCAAAGATATCCCAAGAGAAGTGGCTGGCAGGGTGGAATAGTGCTGCACTGCTATCATCCCAACAGCAGTGCTGCCAAAATTTAGCTGGATGGGGGGGTAGGGCAGGGTGGCAGCAAGGCTGGGTGTGCATGGGCACACTGGCAGATGTGCTTGATTGGTTCCACCAGAGCACCCACACAGGTCTGCCTCAGCACTACCCTCAGCACCATTCTGGTAAGCAGCAGCCATGCCACTGCAACACTTTGCCACCAGGCCGCCTGCCCCTGCTAACCTGTCTAGCATCTAGACACCCGTCTAGCTTCCACAGCCAGCCAGCCAGCCAGATGCTTTAAGAAGCCCACCTACAGAAACCTTAACCACATACTTCCAACTTTGACTCACCAAGTCTGTCTTTAACTTGACACAATCTTAAAGAATAGCCAGAAACCTTTCCCGTCTCAGTCACAATTTTATTCGGTGCCCCATTGGCAGTCATTCTTAGGTAGCACTTACATTTGCTATCAAGAAAAGAAAGGAAGGCGGATTCAATTTTCGAATATTGCTCAGCAAGGAAAAGTTTATGGGTAAATCTTAATATTGTGGGATGTTCGTTTGTTGATTTATTTCAGAAACTTACCCTTCTCGGTTGCACAATGTTGGGTCTGAATCGTATGTAAAAAACTGGCAGCGGACCGTGTCTGTGCAAAGTTGTTGGCATTCCTTGCTTCCTTTGGCATAGTCTGCCTTCACTTGCTCCCCCAGAAAGTTTAAATTGTTGTGAGCCATAACATGACAGGCTGCCATTTTGTTTGTAACCATTGCAAACAAAATAAAATAAAAACAGTGCGTTATCATGATAAGGGCAAGGAATTCATCAATCATGAAATTGTTTTGTGGACAGCATAACTTATGCATTACCTGGTGTAGCTGTCCGGCAGCTTAGGAGACTGAAACCTGACTTAACTCGTCTTTCTACAAAACTCTCCGGTGTGCCATTTATTGATTTCATCATTTGGCAAGTAAATCTAAAGCCAAAACACAAACACAAACTCATCAGTGATAGTAATGATTGCATACTGAAAGTGCTTCTAGGCCTCTTCAGCTGCATTCTGAATACATCATATCCTCTGATTCTGTAAACCAGGGTTTCCCAAACATGGGTTTCCAGCTGTTTTTGTACTACAATTCCCATCATCCCCAGCTAACACAGTCAGAGGTCAGGAATGATGGGAATTGTAGTGCTAAACAATCAGGTGAGTGGAGAAACAGGAGGCAGGCTGCCACATGCACACACCCCAGATATTCATTGACTCATCCACAAGGGCTAAGGATAAATATTTCAAAGAGATTGTTACAATTTTAAACATGTTATTAGGAAGCATGATGTCTTCAGACTACTTGATAGTAATACTCACTTTGGGTGTTTTACATCTCCATCACTATCATAAAAGGTAAAGAATAAGCAGACTGGGTTGTAAGTGCAAATTGTTCTGCATACAAAGGCATCAGGTGTCAGAACTCTTGCAACCGTAACACCAGAAAATTCCTCCTGAAAAATGTCCATCCGACACTCTGCACAGAAAATGAATGTGTATAGTCAAACACATCCATGAAATCAAGAAATACACACACATATAATATCACTTTGGTCTGAGAGTTATGGAGTCAAATTCTCCAGAATTTGTGTATTGTGACACTGTTTGACCCTTCATTCCCTGAATCCATATTCTCAACTCAGCAACAAAGCTCATTCAATGGCTTGTGCAAGTCATTATCTCTTAGCATAACTACTTCACAAGATTGTTGTGAGAATAAATTAGCAAAACAGGATAAGATTTGACTATGTTATAACTCAAATATGTTATTGGCACAATGGATAATAAATAACCTTTACTATAACCATTCTTTTTCATAGTCACATCCAAGTCATCATCTTGTGCGTGTCAGAGCCCTGCAATATTTGGGGCTCAAACTGGTGCCCTCCCAATATTGTTGGACTACAACTCCCATCATCTATGACCATTGGCCATGTTGGTTGAGGCTGATGAAAGCTTGAGCCCAACAACATCTAGAGGTCACCAGGTTGAAAATGGCTGCTGTATGGAATATATATTTATTTACACCTATGGCATTGTATCAAAACACCCGACAATATACTCTCCCTACTGTTTTCTTTTAATATATACATATTTATTTACCTGTATCGGCACCTTGACATGCCTTTAATGAGAATCCTGACATAACACCACTTAGATACCTTATACTGGTTGGTGTTCCCTTGGCACTATGCTTCAAGTAGCATTTATTGCTGAATGAGAAAGGAGATTTAAACTGTTAGCATGAAATAGGAACCCAGTCAAAGGAAAGGAAATAATTATCTAGCCTCAGATTGATTGTTTTCCAAATTTGTTGCCTTCCTCTATGTCAGGCATAGGTACCCTTTTTCAGCCTGAGGGCCATGTCCCCTCAAGAACAAACTTTAGGGGTCTGCATGCCAATGGTGGGTGGGACCAGAGAAAAAGGCATTCGACGCAATTGATGTGACTCTTACCTTTGTACAATCAGCTACATTCCAACCAAACAAAAAATGAGATTTTTCTACACAGAGAGACACAGGCACATCTCTCAGTCCTCAATCCAGAGAAACAAAGGCATAGTTCAGGGATATAGTCTAGTCAGGAAAAAACAGGCCAGGAAGCTGTAGAATGAAGCCAGGAGGGGCATGGTCAAGTGAGAGGGGCAAGCCCTGAGGAGAGCGCCAGATAGAGAGGCCTGCATTAAAGAAGCAAAATCCAGATAGTTGTATGTTTTGTTTGGTTAAATGCTTTACTAAAGGAAATGATCTAGAACCTGATCCATCTCCTGAAGTGTGGGAAATAGAGGGCAACTTTAAAAAAGACCAAAGCAGGTACTAATTTTGATTGTGTGCTTCTGGATTTTAATTGTTATTAGAATAGCAATCCACAAGCATCATCCAATTAATCACACTGACAGTGCTCTGAAGGTAGATAGGTATCAGAACAATGCTGCTATAAAATATTTCAGCATGTGAAGTCACTAAGAAACAGAGATAAATAAATGTACAAAATAAATGTATGGGGGTTCATCGTTAAGTTTTGAACAAGGAGGAGAAAAAGCACAAGGACTTGCCATTCTCTGTAAGGTATCTTGCAAACCGATTTGAGCAAGATATTTTTTCATTTCATTAAGATTAGTGAGTAATGCAATTCCACTGCGAACAATCTGTATTTGACTCCCAAAGTGCTGGGTCATTAGCACATTTAAATCCACAGTAGAGAATACTGAAACTGACTGTTCTGAAATAGATTAATTCAGCTTGTGCTATTGCAGACAATTTAATACCATTTTATGACAACAGAAAGTACTGTTAGCTACTGCAAGAAGGATGGATTTAGGCAGCAAACACTACTGCTAATGCAATCCTATGCATGTCTACCCAGTAGTAAGTCCAAATGAGATCAAAGGGGCTTGCTCACAGGTATACGGTTAAAGGATTGCAGCCTTAGGGTCTATACACCATGAGCCAGAGACCATAACTAATTTATATAATCTCAACATGGCCAGCACAATTTTATAAAAACTGACAAAAATACATGATCTGTACAGGAGAGCTTGGGGAATTTTCAGCAGATCTCTAAACTCAGAGTGCAGAAATGTGAGAATTGTCTTTAAATACTTCCTTTCATTGAAATTTTCTGGTTCATTGTGTTTTATCTGGATTGAATAGTATGCCATTCTCTGGTGTGATGGTTGGCAAGCCAACAACAGGTAGGCCATTGATTGTAGCTTGTTAAGGAGCAACAAACCCACAACCCCTGGTTCCATTGGAACCTGAGAACTAATTCAAGTCATAGCAGTTTCAGAACCAACTTTAACTAGATGGGGGCAGAGGGCATGAATATCACAGCCTAATGACCACGTTTATTACCCCAGAAGTAACATAAGAAACAGTATTTATACCCTCACACTAGTACAGGGACCTGAATCCAGGCCAAGGGCTGGCATAGCAGAAGGCTTTGATGCCATTATGTGGGGTGGGAAAATTTATGCAGCCTAAAGACCACATTGCATGGTGGCCAAATGCCAGGGGTGGGTAAGTGACAATTTGTTACCTTTAATTCTATGGGCAGATGATTGATCCTGGAGCAAACAGTCTGTGGTCCCTGTTTTCCTGCCTGGCAAAGGCATCAGAGTCATTGTAGTCCACTTGCCATATACAGAAAAACGAACTATCTGATCCATAGTACTGAGAAGTCCATTGGGTCCAATTAAAAAGCATATTGGCATTATTTACCGGAAATGTGCATTGTGAAATGAAGCTGTGGTGTATGTGAAAAAATGACAGTGATTCTCATTGGTGCATCTTTTTTGGCAGTGGTCATAGCTTTCTTCAGTGGTTATATTGTAGTTTTCTCCTCGCATATCCAACCCTTCATGGACTTCCTTGCTGCAAGCTGGAGAGGGGCAGAAGGACAACAGCAATCTGCAAATGCAGATGAACACCAATAGCAAGGCATCTAGAGGCATCTCTCTCTCCCAGCAACCAGGCATCAGTGCCGTACCCCAAGGCCCACACTGCTCTGTTTCAACAGTAAGCTTGAGAGGCAGAGGTCCAGACTTCAAGGGCAACTTCTAGATGCCAGTACTAGTCCCAAGGGCCAATCCCAATGCATCACACCTTATAAAGCCCAGGACCCAGATCCAACTTCTTAGTTACGTGGTCTTCCACTGAGCTGACAGCCTGTTCCCCCTAGATCTCAGAACTTGACAGCCTGGGAAGTAGATCCTACTCAGGTAGGGCAGCAATTCACATGTATAGCAGTAGTAGTAGTATTTCACAGTGGGATTTCCTTCTGAGTAAAGATGCATAGGAGCAGATCCTTATTTCCCCCACCCCACCAGGGGCCAAAGTTGAGAAGTAGGTGGTCCTAGCTATTTGTCAATCACCTGATGTCTCATTGATGTCAAGATTTTGCTTGCATGGTTTGAAATCATACCATGAAAGCAAAGGCATGGTGCTTTGCAAGCCCATTCGTCTGGTCATTGGCTCTTGTATGGGCCAGTGCATAGTGCTTTGCAAGCCCAGGGATCAAATGATTGTTGACACTTGCAGACCCCAGTGCACAGGACTTTGCAGACACCACTGATTAGCTGCCACTGCCTGAAAACCCCCTTTCAGCCAAGCCATGTCCCTACCTGCCCCATGTGTGACATCAGATATAGGGTACCAGGTGTAGGGCAGATGGGGAGGCCTGGAGGGGGGAATTGGGCCTTCAAGCTGGAGGTTCCCCACCACTGATGTAGACAACACTGAGCTTGATGGCTCAATAGTCTGACTTGGTATAAGGCTGCTTCCTATGTCCCTTTGGCTGCTTTGTAGGGTCTCCGAACCAGCAGACCTTACCAGTGACTCCAGGGCATTGTTTCCGGGAATGTCCAGAGATTACCCCTTTGGTGGGTATCCTTGGCAACGCTTGAGTATCAGTCTCTTTCAGGAAGCATGCAAACCTGACATTAAAGAAAGGAGAAGAGAAACAGATTATAGAATCATAGAACCAAAGAATTGGAAAGGACCCCTTCATTTATAGCGTGCATTTATTTTTCTTCCCCTTTATCTAGCTATTTATTTATGGTGTGGATTTCTGAACTATGCAAAAAGAAAAAAAGAAACCCCCTCCCTGGGTAAAAACAAACAAAATGAACCACCAACCGTCTCCTCCTAAAACTGTCCCCTACCGTTGAAATTCAATTACACCCAGCTTGGGATAGGAGGTACCTGTCTTGTTCGAGTATATTATTTCATTTTATAATGTATACAAATCAGAAAGAGCAATTATAAAAGCAGACAAAGGTTAATGTCACTTGTATATAGATGCCACTAAATGAATGAACAAATAAACAAACAAATCAGAGATGTAATGTGAATGTTACCTTCCAATATCATTCACCCAGTCTCCTGGAAAGTAGGAAAATAATAGACACTTTGGGTGATACGTGCACACCATTTGGCAGTAGTCTGCATTGGGAGCATAAACCTTAGAGATATCTCCTCCTTGAAAATATGTGTTTTCGTAGATTTCAGACACACATTCTGAGGCACAAAAATGCAAAATGTTAGCGTATGTTCATGGTACATAGTTGTTGCTGTTTTCCAAAGCAGGGGTAGATAGGCAGAAGATGGCTGATGTTAGGCTTCTAGTTGCTATTAAAAGCTTTTGCCATAGTCCTTTTTGCAATATTTTGCTTATTTCTGGTTGCATTTTATGTGTGTGTTTTTAAAAAACGAGTGAGGGTATTTTGTGCATTTTGTGCATTTTCTGAGCTCATTTTCAAATTGCAAGGTTTGGAGAATGGCAAAATCCAGCGGACTGTTTTGTTACGTTTCTGTACAGTGGGCCAGGGAATGCAAACCGGTTTTGTCAGCATCAAAGTGTGGAACAAATGAAATCCGCAAGCATCCCTACTTCAGCCACCCAGCCACTTTCAACCCCTGCACTTCAAGTTCTTTCCGTCCCATTGACCCTTTTCATTTATAAACCAGCTTTACATTCATGAGTTCCTATGAAGAACACAGGAAGTTAAAAACCATAGTCCCACTGAGCAAACAGAAACCCTTGCACCAATGGGATGCATCACACTGTGCTATTTTTAACACAACCCTATTTGTTAACCTCTACAAAACTACAGTTCCTGTTGCTCCTTTCTGAGTTTTTATATCAGGAAAAGTAGCCATGCCTTTATAGGTGGCCAGAGCAGGTGTAAGTAGACCATTATGTTGTGGCTGGAGTAGATGGAAGCTCATTGCTCCACCTCATTATTTATGAGTTGTAACAAATCCCCACCCCCAGTCAGCTCCAAGGCTAGCCCAAGACATTTTGCTGCCTGATACAAAAATAATATTTTTTAAAAAATGGCACCCTCCTCTATTTCATGCACAAAGACCTACTGAACTGGCAGTTAAATTTTTTTCAATGCTGGCAACAGAACAGCATCTGCCCCCACAGTTGAAAAGTTAACTTACTGGTGCGTACCCTCCAAGTGTCCAGACTTTCCTGGGGCATTCCCAGAATTGCCAAAACCATTTCAGCTTCTGATTTGATCCTGGAATGTCCCATTTTCCCCTCCAGCACTGTCACTGTTGGAAACTTTCCTAATCACAAAAGGCCTGTTTCTTTTTTTTCTTTTTTAAGTAGAGGGCAATTGAGTGTTTTAATCTACTGTAATTGCTCAAACCTAAATTCTCCAGTACAGTGGTACCTCGGGTTACATACGCTTCAGATTACAGACTCCGCTAACCCAGAAATAGTACCTCAGGTTAAGGACTTTGCTTTAGGATGAGAACAGAAATCATGCTCTGGCCGTGCGGCAGCAGCGGGAGGCCCCATTAGCTAAAGTGGTGCTTCAGGTTAAGAACAGTTTTAGGTTAAGAACAGACCTCCGGAACGAATTAAGTACTTAACCCAAGGTACCACTGTATAAATTTAACACTGTCCAGCAAAATTGTGAGAGAGGCACCATTAGTCACCACTGAAACCCCCAGCTTCCTCTGGAAAAAAGCATTGGAGGATGAAAAATACTTTGAAATTTGGCTACCCTAGAATTAATAATTCAGAGTATTTGGATTTCCTCCAGTATTATTTGTTAGATAAACTATTACCGTTCCACATTTTATTTTCTGAGCTTGGTCCGATGAAGTCATTTAGGTATATCTTTACAAATATTCACATACAAGAAGCAATCTAGAGGTACTTACTGCTAGAGACTGAAGAAATTAACAGAATGAAAGAACATGTTTGTGAAATCCATGCCATCCTAAAAAATAAATGCAATAAAATATTCAATGTCCATTTTAAAAGTGTGCTATAAGGAGGGATTTCTCAAAAGCTCACATTTCCAAGGTCTCAGAAGGAGTTTAACCAAATGGGCATCAAAAGTTGTCATTAACATTGCTCAGTAATTTCAAAAAGTATAGTGCTTTTATTATATAAAGATGAATAATTTTTGTTCCCATCTGTTTAAACTATCAGCTAAGATTTATTATAATGAGTTACTGCAGTTAGTGCTGTACTTTTATATCAGCCCATTGGTTGATTAAATACCGCAGCTTTAGTTAGATTTTTTTCTTAAGCATGCGTCTAACATTAACAAAGCCTTATTTCTGACAATTTTTTAAACAATTTTTAATATACGTTGTAAGCTATCCAGACTGCCTAGGGAAACCCAGCCAGAGGTATGGGGTTTCTTTTTATTTTTATTACTACTACTACTACTACTACTACTACTACTACTACTACTTTTGATTTGCTCCCAGCTATCTAATATAAGCCCTGAAGTAGATGTATATTTTATTTGAAAGCAATAAAGGAAATTCATTACCTGGAGATAGTTGCTGCACTTGTAACTTTTCTTTCTGAACAAATGCAATTTGCAGTACCCAAAAATGGGGTGGAGAGGGGGAAATGTACACATTCCACTTGTGATAAGTTGTGCTGCCTCTGCCAATGTTTACCTGCCTGTGATATTTACTTTTGAGGAAAGCTCACACAGTAAATACTGCTTCTGCCTTCTTGAAAGTGATTCTCAGCTGACGTAAGCTGACCGGTGACACTGGAGGGTTTTTTTTCTTTTCTGAAAAATGTCATTTTCTCTCCTTTGTATGAGCTAAGCCATCTGGTGTTTACTATGGGTACTACATTGCATTGGAGCAGGAACCAGCAAGCCACTCTAGTATCCCTGCCAAGAAAACACCATGAACAAAGACAACAGGCATATGAGTGCCTGGCGTGCTCTGGTCCATGGGGTCACGAAGAGTTGGACACGACTAAACGACTAAACAACAACTACATTGCATAGAAAAGGAATGCATCAAAATCTACAACATGGCTAGGCAAACTACGGCTGGATCCGGCCCAATCACCTTCTAAATCCAGCTCGTGGATGGTCCGGGAATCAGCATGTTTTTACATGAGTAGAATGTGTCCTATTATTTAAAATGCATCTCTGGGTTATTTGTGGGGTATAGGAATTCATTCATTTATTTTTTTCAAAATATAGTCCGGCCCCCAACAAGGTCTGAGGGACAGTGGACCGGCCCCCCTGTTGAAAAAGTTTGCTGACCTACAAGAACATTCAATATACATTTCTCACATATCCTCCTAATGGCACCTGCCTCAGACCCGCCAGTTTTGGCTCTCATGAAAGGGCAGCACAATTTCAGTCCTGTTCTCTCCAGACTGATCAATACAGTGGCACCTCTGGTTGTGAATAGGATCCATTCCGGAGGCCCGTTCGCAACATGAAAAGAGCACAACCCGCAGTGGCATGTCTGCACACACGTGGGTTGCGATTCGCTGCTTCTGCGCATGTGCGTGATGTCATTTTGTGCTTCTGTGAATGCATGAGCGACGAAACCTGGAAGTAACCCTTTCCAGTACTTCTGGGTCTCCGTGAGACGTAACCTGAAAGAACGTAACATGAAGCAAACGTAACATGAGGTATGACTGTATTTATCTGTATTCTGTTTAAGCTCCTCAGGTCTGCATTTTCTAATAATAATAATTTATTATTTATACCCCACCCATCTGGCTGCACTTCCCCAGCCACTCTGGGCAGCTTCCAACAAAATATTAAAATACAGTAATCCATCAAACATTAACAGCTTCCCTAAACAGGGCTGCCTTCAGATGTCTTCTAAAAGTCAGATAGTTGTTTATTTCCTTGACATCTGATGGGAGGGCGTTCCACAGGGCGGGCGCCACTACCAAGAAGGCCCTCTGCCTGGTTCCCTGTAACTTGGCTTCTCGCAATGAGCGTGTGGTGATCACACAGGGTCCCCGGACGTTTCACCATCTATTGATCCCTGTGCCACCACTTTATTTCTAGCTGCCACCACCCAGGCCCTACCTGGTACAATATTGAGTCCAATCAGGGTTAAATTGGAACATAAACTTCTGTTTATTTATTGCAGTTTAACAAGCGTGTGGTTTCAGAAATGGTATCAGTCAATTACAATCATGGGGTTGCCTATCCAGACCTATAACTTCCACTACCTGCTCTCACTCATTAAACCACCTCCCAGATATTTACTTGTCTTCCTAGTTTCTAACTGTTCCTGACTCAGCTTATTTCGCTACACTAACTCAACCTACCCACAGACTCTATCCCAATTCACTCCCACTCCAACCAACCACCCAACTCCCAATGAACTCCCCCCTTCGCCCCTCCCAGAGCTGGTTTTATAGTCCCTCTGACTCCACCCCCCTGGGTTCTGATTGGGTAACCTGTTTAACTATTTCACCTCCAGCATTCTCATATGTTACAGTCACATATGAGGGAACCGCCAGAAGGACGCTGGACCTCAGTGTCAGGGTAGAAGGATGGAGGTGGAGATGCTCCTTCAGCAGTCCCCATGTTTTGCATGGGAAGATTTATGATTGATTAAATTTTGGCCCAGTTCTTTGCAGAATCACCTCCCTCCACATCAGCCTGCTTATGCACCAAGGCTTTTTTTCAGCTGAAACTTGGTTCTGGCACCTCTGAGGTGGGAGCCTTTTGAGAAACAAAAATAGAGGCTATAAGCAGAGATGCCAAGGAGAAAGAAACTGAGTGACTCTTGCCCACTGGTATTTAAAAAAAAAATGCATAAATGTGTCGCTCATCTATTTCAGGGATGACCAGCTTCTTTATTCTCAGGGACCACTTTTACCTCCAGACATAGGAGTCTGAACAACCCAACCCCTGTCACAGGATAGTATTGTAAAGCTAGTCATCTTCTACAACAAAGATGGAGAGACTGCCTCCAGATGCTGCTCCCATCATCCATCACCACCAGTGATGGTATCTAGGACAGATGGGAGTTGGGAGTCCAATGGCATCCATGTGGTCCGGGGCTCCTCAACCCATTCTAGAGGAAAAGCCTTGGAAGTAGGACTGTAAGAAGGCATCGCTTTCCATTCAACCATCTTTGTCAAATGCAAGGCTGTTTCCATTCTACTGCAGTTCGCCTTCTGCCAAAACCTTTTATTCACCGTGCTATCTGCTGTGGCAAAATTATGTAACAAGCATAATTTATGTGACTATGTAATGTACATAAATTACGCTGTCATGATGTTATTCCATCCCCTTCATTTCAGTGCAAAGGACACAATGCAAATGGGGGGGGGAGGGGTGTAATGAATTCTGTATTGTTTGCAGACTGAAAGCAACAAGAACAACAAAACTGATCATATTCACTAGATGATTTCCATAATTTAACGCTGGCAATTTCCACTGTTTTCATCAGTATTTATTTATTTTTAGTGTCATATTCAGTTTTATTAAACTGATTTCAGATTTGAAATGTTCAGGAGGTAGGCAGCAAAGCAGTTGAATTTACACAGGTAACAAACAGCAATAAAACGAGTAATGGGTAAGAAATGGAAGCAGACACACAATGTAAACTTGTAAATAACTGTTAACTAGAGCTGGGTAATAGCTGTATAATGCAGCATGTATATGTGTATACATTTATGAACACTTTGGCCTACTGGCCATTTCTACCTTAGTTCCCTTAGCATTAAAGGTTCAGTCTCTTTTCTGGAACACTCCATGTTTCTGACATTCTTGGCCAGGTCACTTGCACTAAAATAAAAGTGTGTGTGTGTGTGTGTGAGAGAGAGAGAGAGAGAGAGAGAGAGAGAGAGAGAGAGAGAGAAGTGGACAACAGACCACCATGTATAACGATGCATATGTGTAAAATCCATTAACATTCACTTGGAAACATTGCTCAAGTAAAGTCTTGTGTGCTTTTTGAACAATTTACTTAGATACCATCTTCAGGCAAAATCACCATAGGATATAACACTTGATCTAGACTGCAAGGGACCTTATAATGTAATTGGGCAGGGGCAAACCAGAGGCTAAGCAGGAGCAGATCCTCCATCCTTTCTGTATGCTTACAAAACATAGGTCTAATTTTTCTCATATATTCAAGGTCTTTAAATATTGAAATGAATGAGGTTTTTTTAAAAAAAAAATTAAGCATACAGTGGTACCTCAGGTTAAGTACTTAATTCATTCCGGAGGTCTGTTCTTAACCTGAAACTGAGCTTAACCTGAAGCACCACTTTAGCTAATGGGGCCTCCTGCTGCTGCTGCTGCCGCGCCGCTGGAGCACCATTTCTGTTCTCATCCTGAAGCAAAGTTCTTAACCCGAGGTACTATTTCTGGCTTAGCGGAGTCTTTAACCTGAAGTGTATGTAACCTGAAGCGTATACAACCCAAGGTACCACTGTATTGCTCATCTTCTTTAGGATTAAGGAAAGTCAGCTAGTGGCAACCTAGGCTGAAGCCTACAAATTGCAAAGACAATTGGAATAACCCATCATTTGAATAATCATGTGCTTCTAAAATGCAGCTGTTGGCCTGTAATAAGCAACAACACAATCTTGGTTAAAACAATGAAGTCCAGGAAGGGTTAGGCAGCCTGAAACAGTTCTAATGCAAGGTGGTAAGGAATTTCCCTGAGGGTTCTTATTTTAACTTATTTTCTCTTTTTCAACTGAATCCAGATGCCTTTATCAGGACGAAGAATCAGTTCTCCTACAAGGTCAAGTTGATCACGTCGCTGTGCACTTTCAACAGAGAAGCGCCGTAGGATGGTGGCTAAAATAGTCTTTTCTTCCATCTGTGCAAAGCGCTGACCTGCAGAGGAATTGGAAAGCAATGACAATATACAATTAACTAGAGCAATAATACATATTTATTATTATTCAACATGAGTCATGTGACATTGAGGTCAGGTTCTCAGATTCATTTTTAAATCCTTAAACACTTTTCTGTAATTGTACAAAACCACCAAACAAACACAGAGAGGGTGAGGCAGTGGAATTGCAGCCATTGGAAGGAGTAAGTGAAAAATTGGAAGGGAAGGACTGATAATATTGATGTAGAAATAACTTTAGACTGAGGTGCATTCACACTATACATTTAAAGCACTATGATAGTGTTAACAAATCATGGCACACACACACCCAAAGAATCCTGGGAACTGTAGTTTGTTAAGGATGCTGAGAGTTATTGGGAGATGTTGATTCCCCTCACAGAGCTACAATTCCCAGAATTCTCTAAACAACTCGTAGCACCCTTAAACTACAGCTCCTAGGATGCTTTGGAGGAAGCCAGACTCTTTAAATGGATATGACACTGCTTTAAATGCCTAATGCCAATGTCTAAATAATCATCCCCTTTAAACACTCCCTGCCACTGACTGATGGCCCCTTTTTTTCTTTTCCAGATACAGATTTTTGACTCTCATATGTACCAATACAGTTCCTAGGCCCAGCGGAGAAAGGCACGTATGCATATGGGTGCCGTCCAGCCGCGTTCTCAGGGAAAAACCGCTCAGGTCTGAATTCCTCAGGCTCTGGGAAGACATCAGGGTCTCTGTGCAGCGCAAAAGGCAGAATTAGGGCATCCACCCCCTTTGGTACCCTGAATCCTCCTGCGAAAGAAGAGCAGATATTCATGAAATTAGCCCTGAGCTTATAGCCATAGCTCATCAAGCCAGAAACCCACTTGGACTACTTACTAATATAACATTCTTCACTCAGTTTGCGAGCAAAAAGTGGAACAGAAGGGAAAAGGCGAAGAGCTTCTTTAATAACACAATCCAGATACCGTAGTTGCTTCATGTCGTCCATTGTGACATGACGATCAGAGTTCCCTTATAAAACCAGTGGCAGCGAGACAAACATGTGTTATTTATAACCAGCAAAACATGCATCCTAACACTGAAGTTCTTACAGCTATTTTACATGGTGATGGACTAGGGGGCAATTTTAAGTCTAGATCAGTTACTTCCATAATTCATTTCTGTGCTTATTCTCAAGAAGTTAGCCTGGATAGCTTTAAGTCAGCACACTTTCCTAAGCCATGGGTTATAATAAAACAATACACTGACTCATCAAGACTTCCTTTTTGCTAACAGACACTGAAGCTGTGAAGACCACAGCACATCTTATATAGGAATCATAGAATCATAGAATTCAAAGGGACCCTGAGGATCATCTAGTTCAAACCCCTGCATTGCAGGAATATGCAGCTGTCCCATACAGGGATCAAACCTGCAATCTTGGCATTACCAGTGTCATGCTAAACAACTGAGCTAACCAAGGCTGGGCTAACTGAGCTGCCCAAGGAGATCTGGTTAAGAGAGCTACACCAATGGATGGCCATTACTGGGTGAATAGACAGGATCATATGCATCATGGATTCTATCTGCAGAATGATGAGTAAGCCAAGTCAGTGTAGGCCCCTCCAGAGAGGTTTCTTGTTTAAAGCTGTCCTCTGAGAGCTGGAATGGGGAGACTGTGGCCCTCCAGAAGAAGTTAGTGGAGTATATATCCCATCTTTCCTAAGCACTGGCCATTCTGGCTGAGGCTAAAGCAAGTTGGGGGTCCAGGAATGTCTTCAGGACCATAGGTTCGCCACCTGATTTAGAACAGTGGTGGGGAACAGGAACTGACCAGGGGACCAGACCCTTAATCTTCTCCATACAGATCAATTTTGAAAGTCAGTGGGGCTGCCCACCATTCAAAGCTCACAGGATCTTGCTGTAACTCCCAACCAGCCAATTGGCAATTAAAGAAATCTCCTTTGATGCCTGTTTGCAGATGCTGCATGGTTTCAAAAACTACATCTGCAAGCAGACATTCCCCCCCTGTAGACAGCATTGCTCTCTAGGAACTTCTTAGGGCAACCAATCCCAGCATTCATTCTCACTTTAAGCTCCCTCTGTAACCACAGCCTCACCTACTCCAGACTCTAAGTCACATAGGACATCAAATGTGCAGCAGGTGGGTGTGGTTTGAGGAAAAACAGCCTCATGGGCCTAAATGGGGTCTGTGCTGGGCCAAATTAGGCCCACAGGCCAGAGAGTCCCCATCTCTGCAATAGAGGAATCAGCATGAGCACATACCTAGAAGTAGCCCTGCATTCTAAACTTGCCCAGGCTTATACCCACAGGAAAGACTCACCAAAAATTTCATCTAATTCATGGTGAACCTTCCTTTGGGCTTCCGGATGACGTGCAAGCAAGTAAATACACCAGTTCATGGCAGCAGTGGTAGTATCATGACCCTTGGAAGAAAGAATTTAAGAGGTCTAACATGTTCTCACAAAAAATAGAATTCTTAACCATTATAATGATGGTCCAATCTAGGGCCCAAACAAGCTAGTTCAAATCCAAAATTGAAAGACACCAGTCCCATGCACAATAGTAAGTCTTTCAAAATTTAAAGTACTGTATATTGGGAATACCAGGTGCCAGGGGATCTGCCAGGCCTGGTCACTTCCCACGTTGCAAAGGCAAAATGACACTCCTGAGTCACTCCCGTAATCTGAAAAGATCTTGTTTGAACAGCTAATAATACTATCTAGCAATAAGACAGACATATAAACTGAAGCTTTGCTTCTAAGGTGCTACTTCATTCTATTTATATCCTGCCTTTCCTGCTTTCACACAATTCCAGAAAATGTCATAAAATTAACAATAGAAAATTTCATATGAAAACAATTTGTTGTATAAAAGCATGCTTCCTTTGTTGCTGATTACTCCATTGTAACTCACTCCAACTTCCCAGGTCTTAAAGAACAACAACGTTTGGAGATGCCTCCCACAAGACAACAGGCAGATCCCTCTTGTCTTTTGGGTGCCCAGTGAAGACCTTCCTTTCTCAACAAGCATTTTAAGTGGGGATCATTGATCCCGGTCTACATATGGATTTGTAACTGTTTTATATGTGATTTTTTAAATTGTTTGTATTGTTAAACAGTTCCAAGATATTTTAAAGGAAGGACTTCATAAATGGAATTGAATAATTAGTAAATAAGCAAGCATGCTTCAGTGCCTTTATAACCACCAGAGGGCAAATACACAACAATACTGCTAATTTTTTACCAGTGGATAAAGTCACAGTTTAATTACCGTATTTTTCGCCCCATAGGACGCACCTAGTTTTTTTTGGGGGGGGGGAATAAAGAAAAAAAATTATTTCCCCCCCAGGCACGGGGCTGGCGCGGGGGAAGCCCGAGCTTCCCCCGACCCCAGCCCCCAGAACAGCCTGCTATCCGCAAGCCTAGGGAGCCGCGCCAGTCTCCCCAGGCTTGCGGAGAGCTACGCGAAGCCCTGGAGCACTCTTTAGCGTGCCCCAGGCTTCGGAGTGCAGGCAGCTCTGCGCGCCCTTTGGGAGTGCAGGCAGCTCTGTGCAGCCCTCCGGAGCCCGGTGCGAAGCCGCGCCAAGCTCCCAAAGGTTGTGCAGAGTTGCGCATGAAGCCGCGCCGGGCTCCCGAGGGTTGCACAGAGCTTCATGAAGCCTGGAGAGCAAGAGGGGTCAGTGCGCACCAACCCCTCTCGCTTTCCAGGCTTCAGCGAAAGCCTGTATTCGCCCCATAGGACGCACACACATTTCCCCTTCATTTTTGAAGGGGGGAAAGTGTGTCCTATAGGGCGAAAAATACAGTATATGCACTGAACTACCATTAACAATCTGTCTGGCAACTGTGTGAGAGTTGCAACCAAACCAGCCACGCTCCCCTAAATCTGCCTCTGCATTGGCAGACCAACTCTGCACAACAAAAACATCTGCAAACATGGCATGAAGGCTGGCAATATCTGCTCTTGCAGATGACTGCAGTGCCTGGAGACAGACAGACAGGTTGTGCAACCACAGCAGTGACCAGAGGAGGAATGACCGCTGGGAGAAGCATAGAGAGAAGAAACACCATGGTGCATCTGCAGCAGCACAACCGGATGCCTTCACGTGCCCCAGCTGCAACAAAACATGTCTCTCCCATATCGGTCTCTACAGCCAGCACAGGCGCTGCGACCTTCCAACAGTTTGACTTCACCCCCAAAGGGACACACCTCCAATGTCTCCTGAGACAGATGGATGACCACCAAACTACCAAGTCATCTGATAAAAAGACCCTTGACGTCTTGTCTTTGTTCAAAGACCTTCACATACATTAGCTTGTTGTGATCCTTTAAATAGGGAAGGACAACCAGCACTCTTATACAGGGAATTCTGTACCTCAAACATGAATGTATCCACTTCCTCTCGAATGTCCAGGTAGTTCATCTTATTCCCATCATCATCAGTGGCATTCAGAAGCATATCAAGGAAAGCTCTCCTGACTTTGCGTCTGCTTTGCTCACCATTGCTGACAACATCACTTCCATGCTTCTCCTGGTTTTTTAATTCATGAGCTTTTTCTGCAATAACCTTAGACAGTCAAAACAAAACAAAAGTCATTCATTTCTCAGGTTGCATAATCCAATGTGGGTACTCCCTGCAGTGTCATATAAAGTGATAAGCTATCTCTGTTGCACCCTGGACCTAGCAAAGTGCATTGTGCTGACAAGGAAAAAATGAATATATCCAATTGCACCCAACTTGTCTAAAGCGCCCTATGGACACTGCCATGGGCAAAAACCTACTTCTGGGTAATAAAATCAGGATACAAGGCATTTCAAATATCTCTGTAAAAGCTGTATGGATGTAAATGCACTGCATGAAAATGGATGCCTGACTGAGTAAATCTAATGAAGGTCATCTTATCCCTTGTATCAAAAGAATTCTAAGTGACAACTCCTCACAGAGACAGTGATTTTAAGCTGAACTTACCTGTATTCTGAATTGGAAAAAAACCCACTAGGGAGAAATCGGTTTCTTAGCAGACCCTACCTTATAGGCATGTGGTGAAGATAAAATGGGAGGCCCCACATACACCTTGTGAACAGGCCCTGAACAGGACTCTTGAGCTGGGAGAGCCACAATTGTGAATATTAGCAGAAATCACTTTGATATTGGGGTCTATGAAACATCATGCATAAAGAGAAAATGCAACAGCTTACATTATCAGTAAAGTTATGAAGTATCTTCAGGGTCCTGTAATGTTCTCTTCCTTGTCGGAACATGAGGTACGAAAGGTCAGACCAGAACCAAGGAGACCTCTGTCTTTTATGAATCAGATCGGTCATCCTAGGGTAACAAGCAACAACACTTTTTAGAAAAGTGCTGCAAAGTACAGCAAAGAGCCCAGATTTCTTGCAACTAGGCTGTCATGTAAAGAGGCAGAGAAACATAGTTTACATGTGAAACAGATATGCCATGGCATACAGTTGTCGCCCCTATCGCCTGCAGGGTTAATGTGGCTTCGACATCAGCATTCAACCCACAGAGAGGCCACCTGCAACCCACCTCCAGAAAAGAGGTGCAGGGAGGAAGCTCATACAAAGCAGATAATAATAATAATAATAATAATAATAATAATAATAATAATAATAATAATTTATATCCCGCCCTCCCCAGCCGAAGCCGAGCTCAGAGCGGCTAACAACAGTAAAAAAATAATACAACATTCTAAAATCATTTCCTTTGAAGGTTTATCATGCAGACAGTCAAGTTAAAGCTGAAGGTTGTCTGCATCATGGAAAGGAAAGAGACTTTTTCTCTTAGTATTTGCAGACCAAGGCTCCATTGAAGAGGGGGGCGGGACCTGCAGCCCTTGAAATGTGACTAGAGTCCAACTACCACCTTTAATTCCCTGCTGCTGGAATAGATCATCACATTGACACCTACCTGTAGACAGCTTGGACATACTCGGAATCCTTATTCTGTTGTGCTCCTATGTTCTTGCCCATAGCTGTTTCTAGGAACAGGAGAGAAAGAAATCAATTAGAGAATCATTTGCCTACAAACCAAAGAGTGAGACATAAAATGAACACAGGGAGCAACCATATATCAAGTCATACTGACTTCCAATGGTTTTCCAAGTTTCCCAACCAGGGTGTTTCCCAGCCAGGATTTGAACCCAAGATCTGCTGCACTCTACCACTGGTCAGTTCATAGTCAAGTGTGTCTTGTACTAACACAGCACCACTACTACAGTAACTGTATCCAGAACTTCTCATTTCCTCCCATAGTATTGTGTGTTTGTGTCCCAATCATGACCTGTATTCAGACTGATGGCAAATCAAGAATTATTCAAACTGATCGCAATCTGTTATTTTATTTTCCAACTCCATCAGTGTATATTTTAAATCCCCGTTCTCCACTGGATTATTCAATCAGCATTTAAATGGATAACAAGCTATTCGTATTATGTAAATGTGCCCAATTTAGGAAGCGAAATGTAAGTAATATTATTGCAAGGTGAACAACTCTTCTGGTCAGATCTCACAAAAATGTCCACTCGCCCAACAAATGAGCAAGGATCTTTAAACCTCATTCACTGCAACACTTTGACAGCAGCAACTGCATTTACCACAGATTACATCAAGGGCACACAATGTGATGTATAAAAAACAATCAAATGGCTCCTTGTCCACATGCTTTTCAAGTTTCTGAACAAGGATATTGGCTTGTTCATTCATCACTTCAAGAAAATCATCTAAGATGGTGAAATGGAAAGTGGGCGTTAACATTTTCCTTCGGGACCGCCATTTGCTTCCAGTGCTGCAAAACAAAGACTTAAATATTATTTTTCTCTACACAAACAAATTTCAAAACAAAATGCATGTAATGTCTTCAAGCAGAACCAGCCATACAATATTGCAGTGCTCTTGTTCAGGTTTCCAGTCACTTCATTCTGGCTTGCCTCCAACTGGTCATTTCTTTCTCTAACATTCAGCCAACATTCCACAGTCACTGAGCATGCTCAGTCCTCAATGAGCTGTTTTCCCTTGGTTTTTTTTCTCTGTTTCATCCACCACAAAAAGATTTGCTATTGCAAACCCTGGGGTTCCCCTGAACCTGCTGAGACCACCCTCATTTGGGCTACATAAAGGTGTCATTTTGACCACATAAGGACCAGTGCTCCGTGAAATGAGATCACTAGTATGATATATGATGATGTTCATGCACTCAAACCCCCAAGTCATGGCTGTAAAATGCCAATTCTGGATTTATCAGTTATGAAGGGTCCCCTCTTAAGGCTTTTTCCTCCCACACTCTTATCTCTTTCCTGTTCCAGATACCAGGCAGAACTTCCAGTTCACTACCTCAGTGCCATGGAAGACTTACATTTCCATACTTAATACAGTCCTGAACCTTACTGTTTCAGAAATTCCTTCCCGTCAAAACATCTGTTTCCAACTTGCAACATTGCCTATTTCTCAGCAATTGGTATTTTAGACAGATAGAATGACCTCAAACCATCTACCCCTTCAGGAAGCATGTGCAGATTCCCTCAACCAGTTTTATGCTCCTTAACACAGGGGTGAGGTTCCAATTTTGCCCATGAGGCCACTTCTCAAAAACCAGACTCATGTTGGACAACTAGAGACATGGCTATAAATGAACCATCAGGAGCCTAAAAGTCAGTATCAATCAGCTGCTTGGTGCTGCCTTCAAGCCCATATAATAAGCTACACTACTGTGTTCCCAGTGAGGAACTCCGCAGGGCAGTTGACCTCTGCCAAAAGCAGGTCTTGAAGTCAGCACCTATTGGCTCCTCAATACTTCTTTGCTTGATTAAAAATTAGTTAGGGCCTCCCATCTGCAATAAATACCTCTGTGTACAAGGAGAGACCCTTTTCACACAATCAGTGGGATGTTGTGGGTATGGCCTATGACCTCAGTCTAGCTTCCATCTTCATACATTTATTAAATGTGTGGGGCAGGCCTTCAGAACAGGACTAATAGCTCAACCAGTACCGCACTCCACTTACACAAGGCGTGACAAAAGGGTTCACTGCCTCACCCATGTTCTGGGTTGTTTGTGAATTACCTTGTTAGAAGTCCTGTGCCCAGCCAAGGATGCAAAAACTTGTAGGGATCGGATTTTGTAATATGCTTAGAGCTACTCAATACAACCTGCCAACAGAAGAGATCAAGGGCATAAATTATCGACTTCGCCCTTCTATGCTATCTATTCAATTCGACCTTCAAAGTAAGTCAACTATCTGAAATAGATTCTATTTGAGTTCAAAGTGACTTAGTGATTTCGTGGGCTTGCCTAAAGTGGTTTGCAAGGCAGGTTTGCTTTATCTTTATATTCCGATGTTGATTATGCCCTGAGGTATGACAAATCCTGAAATCAGAAACTATATTCTCTAATCTGAATGCAAGTTAAGTTTGTTAGAGACTAATGGAGCTTTATCCCAGATATGTGTGCATAGATTTGCAAAACACACACTAGCAATAAAGCCCCATGAGACTCAATGGAACCTATTTCTGAGGAAATATTCACAGGATTGCACTGATAGTACCAGGCTGAAAATGAACTTTACTTGGATACACGAGCAATGTGTACAGCTCCATCTATCACCATTTTGATGTCTGCTCAGACTATACCAGGACACCAGATGAATGTCAACATTCTTTCCCTATTTTCTCTCTCTCCGTGCAATAATCCAAGGCATGCATATGACAGATTTAGGATTTTTCTCGCAAAAGCCGTTCATGACATAATAATGCCAAGGGTCAACCTAGAAAACCGCTACACAACTTGCAGTCCACTAAGGTAAGGTAGCCAAGGTGATGGATGATGTGTGTGAGGAAATGTGTGGGTGGGTGTGTCTACAGTTTTAGCAGACACTCTGGCCCTATTCACCACCCATTCCAGCAGATGAAGGGGGTGTGGTGGGTGTAGTCTGCCCCGGGTGTCACCACTGAGGGGCGTGACAAAATGGCAGGCGGCACTCACCGTGGGGCCTGCAGTGCACCCAAGCCACACGTCTCTCCTGGGAAATACATGGTGGCTTGGCGCGTGCAGGCTCCGCGTTGCCCAAACAGTCCGCCCGCTGCCTCCCCCTCGCCCCCCCCCAGCTGTAGGGCAGCTGAGTGGGATAAGGCAGGCAGACTCCAGATCCCCCATGGTGCGCCCCGCCCCTATGGGTGGCTCACCCTGCCCCTGGGCGCGCCACCCCAGGAGCCCGAGCACAGTGGCGGAGCTACATGCTGCAGCCCCCAGAGCGGAGAACAGGTGGGGGCGTGGCTGGCGCGTGTCCTGGGGGCGTGGCGCACTGCCTGCGGGGGCGTGGTGCATGTCCCGGGGGCATGGCGCACCACCCATGGGGGTGTGGCACACAGCGCAGGGGTGTGGCCCACCGCCCGCGGGGGTACAGCATGCATCCCGGGGTTGCACGGTATGTGGTGTGTATCCCGGGAGGGCGCGGTGCACGACCTGGGGAGCGGTCGCGATGGCACCCCTTCCCCTAATGGCACCCGGTGTGGCCCACTCCCCCCACCCCCACCTTCGTCCGCCAGCGCCTGAGCGGCTTCCTCCACCACTGGCCCCACCCACTGCTGACATGTACCCATTGACAGTTGAATCCCCGCAAATGCAACCCTGGGTGGAGGGGGGTGGGAGAGACTTCTCCTGCCCTGCTATGAAGAGTAACAATGGGAGACTCACCTCTACAGTATCTGGATGATATAATATTAAAAAGGGCAATGGCCCTACCCAAAGGAGTAACAGTGGTATATTCCGCAACATTTCAGTGGAACGTATCACCTGAGAAAAGGCACCTGGAAAAAACATGGATGCAGTTTGAAAATGAGAAAGTGAATGATCCCACATCCATGCTACTTGTTCTCATGAGAACAGCACCCACTCTAAGCTAAGATTAATAGTTACATAGCAGGAGACCCCTCTACCCAAATTAAGATTGCAAGAGATGAGGGGCAGATTCCAGCCTCCCACCTCCTGATGTTCACAGAGAACAATTATGTGAAAGTCTAAGACTATAGTTTACATTTGCTTAGAATTCATTTTGACCGTATAAATGATCCCCATTTATGAGTGGTTCCATACAAAGGGATGATTCCACATGATTAATGGGTAGTGGGGCCCCATTCTAACATTGCACTGGGTTGCTTGGCTCTGTCCTCCAACCTCATAACATATTGGGAGAACATTTGAGGGGAGATCTCATGGAGGCCCCAAGGGCTTCCAGTTACATTGCAAAGCCAACCTTGCTCTTGATACAAGGCAAGGTGTTGTAGTCTTGGGAGCAGGCAGAGCAGCACAAACCTGTTTCCCTTGACTTAACCCTTGACTTAGCATTGTTGATAAAAAGCCTCCTGACAATGACACCTTGTGTTGGAAATACCTGAAGATCCTGTTCAAATGCTCTTCTTAACTAATTCATTCCTGTTTGTTTGGTTTTTTTAAAAAATAATAATAATAATCATGTGTAGAAAATCTAAGTAGGACAGGAAACTGCTGTAGTTTCTTGCTGCAATTATGTTTACTGTCCTTTTTGCGGAGTTTTAATTATTCCATTGTGTTTTGTCATAGTTTCATATTGTGACTGCCCTGGGGATATACAGTTTCATGAAGGGCATGCAAATGCCATAAACTGATTGTTCAAGAGATATCTAAAAGTTTTGCAGTTCAACTCCTATGGGTCATGCCACACTATCTTGTAGCTTGCCTGTAGCTCAGCCCAAACATGCAGCTGTGAATACAAATGAACAGGGAGGGCAGAGGTTGTCAATGTGGTGCCTGTGGGTGGCCATGTACCCACAAAGCCCTTCCTGGTGACACAAGGTCCCCTTCTCTTCCCCCCCCCCCATGAAATTGGAAAGGATTCTGCTGTATCCGATAAAATAGGGGGTGGCACGGAGGTGGTGCCCACAATAATCTCTCCATTCAGCAAATGTGCCCACGGGTCCGAAAAGGCTGGCAACCACTGAAATAGTGGCATGAAAATTGAGTACCCCCACCCCACTCACAGTTCATTATCTACACAGGGCTTGTGTTCAGTACTGTAATGGAGAAGGGGCAACCTTTTGAGATGTTTCCAACATGCCTTAAACAGGTTTCAGGCGTTCTTTTAGATTTGGTTGGGATGTGGAGGATAATTACTTCCAATATCACCAGAGCTGATTAAGCATGCTACAAAATATGGACTTCATCCTATAGAAGATAATTGGCTCCAGTATGACTTGCCTACATATAACGGAGTTCTGAGTACTTCCTCATTAGCATGTTTGCTTTAGGCTTAAGGATTTCTTTAAATCTAACATTTTAGCTCTTTGGGGAACCACCAAGGATCCTAAACAGAGTATTCAGAAAAACTTCCAAACTCATTTTATGCCGCCCACCAACACCTCCTGATGCTGCCTCATTCTTCAATCACATGAGAGTTTCATCCTTCTCTTTTATTTCCTCCTTATTTTTTGAGATTTTTTTCCTTGGGGGTGACCTGCCCCACCCCCGCTTTTCTGTGTAGTTTCATCTGGAACAACTGAAGATACAGTATTTTATTCGATAATAAATTAATTGACAGTTGTGCTTTTTAAAAATAAAAATCAACCTGCTAGCTTGCCTTTTTTAATTCACGTAATACACTCACACAACTGCGGTAAACAGACATTGCACAAAAGGAAATGACTGGAGTACGTGTCGGTCGGAAATCCTTATTGAAATAAAGAGCAAAAGAAAAGGCAGAACCTCGGAGTAGGAGATAAAGTGCAGCGGGGCGCGGGTTTTCTGGTTCAAAGCGCTGCCTTTTTGCGCTGCTTGCGCGCATCAGCTGCCCGGAGGAGAGAGAAGAAGAGGGCGCCTTTACCTTTCCGATCGCGGTCAAGGAGCAGCGCATTGCCCAGCAGCGGGTACCAGGGACGGATCCCCGGGATGTGCTTCAGCTCCCTGTATTTCCAGTACTGGGCGAGCACCAAGCGGGCGAGCAAGACAGCCAGCAGCGTGGCGAGCGCGGCGAGCAGGGCAAGCGCCCAGGAGAAGAGCCGCGCGCCCTCCGGAGCCATCGCCCAAAAGCCCATCGTCGCCGAGCGCGGACGGCGTCGCTCTGCTCCGGGAAGCGGGACGTTTTGCTGAGAAAAGAAGCCCCGGGGCGAGAGGAGGAGGCGGAGCCGGCGAGGGGCAGGACTGCGAGAGGGGAGAAGGAGGTCACGGGAGGGAGAAGCGGGCAGGGCAGAGAAGGGCGGGATGCGCTCCGTCTCCGTCGAAACAGGATAGTGGCATGGAGGTGATAGGCGAGTATAAAAGGAGCGGGCATTTCTCAATACAGTGGTACCTCGGGTTACATATGCTTCAGGTTACATACACTTCAGGTTACAGACTCCGCTAACCCAGAAATAGTACCTCGGGTTAAGAACTTTGCTTCAGGATGAGAACAGAAATCGCACAGTAGCGGCGCAGCGGCAGCGGGAGGCCCCATTAGCTAAAGTGATCTTCAGGTTAAGAACAGTTTCAGGTTAAGAACAGACCTCCGGAACGAATTAAGTTCTTAACCCGAGGTACCACTGTACTGGAAGTTCTTGTGGCCTCTTGCGAACCAAGAACTCAACACTGATAAAGGTGATACCTTCACATATGAGTGTCATCTTTCGGTCTTTGTTTTCTCTTTACATTTCACAATGCCTAAATGGTTGAATAAATTAAAACTGGAAAAGTCTTGGCATGCATGGTACCATAGTAGCCATGGGCGTAGCCAGGATTTATGTTGGAGGGGGGAAGTAGAACCGAGTTATCTGCAAGGCGATTGGTCAGCTAGTTACGTATTTTTATTTACTTACTTGATTTGGGGGAGGGGGCAGCTGCCATGGGCGTAGCCAAGATTTATTTATTTTTTGGAGGGGCAGGACCGATGTGAATGGTCAGTTAGTTAAGTATTTCTATTGTTTTACTTGATGGGGGGCAGCTGCCCACCTCCCACTATGCCCATGATAGTAGCTTAAAACCAGTGTTTCCCAACCACTGTTCCGCGGCACACTAGTGTGCCGCGAGATGTTGCCTGGTGTGCCGCGGGAAAAATTAAAAAATTCGAAAGATTTTTTTTTTTAAAGTCACATTTCCGATTGGGGCGCCGTCACTAGATGACCCCTGGGGTTCCCTCCCTCCCGCTCTGCGCCTCCCTTCTCCTCCTCCTCCTCCTCCGGGGAGACCCTTCCTGGCTCTCGGCCAAGGCTTGGCGGCTGCCACTCACTCACTCGCTCGCCCACCCGTCCCTCCATCCCTGCACCCGGCCTCTCCCCCTCCGTCCCCGGCGCGGGGGCTGCCGGGATACGTAGTCCCCTCGCCCTTGGGCTCCGTGCCCGCGCGGGGTGCGCGAACTATGTTTCCCAGCGTGGCCTGGCGGGCCGGGTGTTTTGTTTGAAGCGCTCTTCTCCCGGTCAGTTAGTTAAGTATTTCTATTGTTTTACTTGATGGGGGGCAGCTGCCCACCTCCCGCTATGCCCATGATAGTAGCTTAAAACCAGTGTTTCCCAACCACTGTTCCGCAGCACACTAGTGTGCCGCGAGATGTTGCCTGGTGTGCCACGGGAAAAATTAAAAAATTCGAAAGATTATTTTTTTTAAAGTCAAATTTCCGATTGGGGCGCCGTCACTAGATGACCCCTGGGGTTCCCTCCCTCCCGCTCTGCGCCTCCCTTCTCCTCCTCCTCCTCCTCCTCCGGGGAGGCCCTTCCTGGCTCTCGGCCAAGGCTTGGCGGCTGCCACTCACTCACTCGCTCGCCCACCCGTCCCTCCATCCCTGCACCCGGCCTCTCCCCCTCCGTCCCCGGCGCGGGGGCTGCCGGGATACGTAGTCCCCTCGCCCTTGGGCTCCATGCCCGCGCGGGGTGCGCGAACTACGTTTCCCAGCGTGGCCTGGCGGGCCGGGTGTTTTGTTTGAAGCGCTCTTCTCCCGGCCATGGAAACTTCGGCGTCGTTGCGCCGGGTGTTGGAAGCGGAGGCTGGCGGGGGCCCCTCACCTGCAAAACCTGGTCGCCTCTCATATATTTCGTGCATTGCATTCATCGCCCGCTTTCTCCTCCAAGGAGCTCCCGGGGGCGCGCATGGTTCTCCCCGTGTTATCCTCGCAACAACAGCCCTGCGAGGTGGGTCAGGCGAGTGGCCCAAGGGAGCACCCAGGGATTGTCCTGGCCAGGTGGGGTGATTTGAACCCTGCTCTCTGCCCGGTCTTCGTCCTCATTTAGCCCCCACATGTGCATGACTGTGCATGACTGAGGTTTTCCCCCCTCATCTTGGCTATGGTGTGAGTCTGTGCTGTTAATTAATGGGGTTCTGCCTTCAGAGAAGATGAGCCAGCCCTCAAGGAGGTGATTATGTAATTTGCTAGCAATTCATGTCCCTCCCGGCGTGACGCTGCGCGCTGACGTCACGGGGCTGTAATGGTGGTGTGCCTCGAGATTTTTTTCATGAAACAAATGTGCCTTTGCCCAAAAAAGGTTGGGAAACACTGGCTTAAAACTCTGCACTGTCCTGGGGCAGCCAAATAGCACAGGCGTCTGGTCCATCTGGCTCAGTATCATCTAAACAGACTGGCTGCAATTATGCAAGGTTTTGGGCAGGAACCTTTTCCAGACCTATCTGGAGATGCCAGGATTGCAGCTGGGACTCTCCCACTGAGCTACAGCCCTTCCTCAAGTTCCACATAGCTGATAGCCGGGTATTGCCCTCATTTTGCAGAAGTCCTAATCCCTTTACTACCTCACATAGATGCTGAGGCAGAAGATCTGTGGAGCAGTATGACCACATCCGCTTCTATACCTTCTCCTTGCACTTACACACCCATATACACAAGTCCAGTGTGACATGGCACTTTAATTCACAATTTAATGCAAAAAAAATTGAATTTCTGGTGTGCGCTTGAATCCCTCTCATCATATATAGCAACTGTCTGGAAGCAGCCTTTATCTTCATCCAAGAAAAAGAAAATGTTTCAGATGGAGCTTTTGCTCATATAAAGGTCAAGAGACTGGGAAGGCGCCATCTGTTAAATTTCCACCTGTCAGGCTGTTACTACGCAGAGAATCAGGCATAAAGGAAAAAAGAAAACAAAGCAATGCTATTATGGTCACAGTTTTCTTACCTCATTTGTCCAAAAGTTTCATGAAGCTTAAAAGACTGCTATGTAACTTATAAATCTCTACTTACACAAACAGTTGGGACAGATTGTAATCTTCACCCTAGATCCAAAAAGCCAGCAGAGTATTTACCCAGTGCCAGGAAATCTTGGATACATCCATGCTTCGGAACCCATTTAATCCTTATCTCTCCCCTCTCTCCATGTATTAAAAGTTATATAGGGTAGCCATAAAATGGTATTATCTCCATTTTCAGCTGCTATGTGTCATGGGTCCTGTAGCACCAACTAGGAGAGCGCAGGAATGGCATGCATGGTCAGAAGAGGGGAGCAGAGGCAGACTGGACAGTGACTCAGATGAGGAACCCATCCCAGCCATCCCAGGCATCCCAGAAGGGAAGGGAGAACCAGCAGTGCCCATTGCCACATCACCTCCAGAGCAAAATATTTCTATGGTAGTTGAGGAGCTGACCAGCCAATCTGTGGAGCTAGCTGGCTCAAAGGTGGGGAGATAGTTTGGGGGTTGGATTAGAGTCCTGCCCAGTGTCAGGAATGCTTGGATACAAACATCATGCTCTGGAATCAATTTAATGGATGATTCATGATTTCTACCTTAATCTCTTAACTTTAAAAAGTAAACTAAAAATATTGGCATACCTGCATTAAAGTGAGAGGGTTGATTATAGTCTGCAAACTTCTTCTTGATTGGATACTGCCATTTCTTTATCTAAAGCAATGAACCACAGAACAGACAAAAGGTGGCTTCTCAACACCACATCGTGTTGGATGATACTGAGGTCACTTCCAGAGGACTTCTTTAATAAGCATTCACCCTGATTTGTTTGCAGAGAGAATTCTGGCGAGACAATGAGAATTCATCCAGATTTGTTTTGAGGGACATATTGGGTCAATCAAGTGTTATTCCAGGCTTTCCAGTGTGCTTTCACCTTCCTTGTTTTTTAAAAAAATATATATTTTGAGGACGCAGGCCTGTTTTACAAGAGCTCCAAATCAGCTTTAATTGTTCAACCTGAATTTGCTGGTATGAGATTGAATTCCAATTCAAAATGCAGACAGTCTGGCAGCACCCTGATGATTTAGATCCATTCCAAATTTCTCTCCATCAGGACAGAGGGGTTCCCAAATTAATTTTTTTAAAATCTCTCTAAAGGCAGACTTCCACTACATGCTAAGAACAGGATTCCAATTCTGGAAATCCCAGAAGCACAAAGCACAAAGCAGCCTCTCTCACTCCTGAAGTCTTGAAGTCTCCCTCTTGAGAAGGGAAAGGCAAACCTGGACTGCAGCTGTTTGCTTTCAAAAAGAAACACCACCACCTTGGTTAGTAATAATAACAATTTTATTATTTGTACCATGCGCATCTGACTGGGCTGCCCCAGCCACCCTGGGCAGTTTAAAAAATAAGTCATAGTCACATCAGGCACTCTGAAAAATCCTGCTATGAAAATTGATAGTCTTTACTGAAGTAGTCCCAATGCAGTGTGGTAAGGAATTTCCCTGAGGTTTCTTATTTTAAGAGCAGGAAGTCAGTCTCCTTTTCAGCTGAATCCAGATGCCCTTATTTGGACGAAGAATCAGTTCTCCTACAGGGCAGAGCTGATCGCGTTGCTGTGTACTTTCAATAAAGAAGTGCCTCAGGATGGTAGCTAGAATCGCCATTTCTTCCATCTTTGCAAAGCGCTGACCTGCAGAGGAGTTTAAAAGCAATTACAAGATGCAATTAACCATAGCAGTAGTGCACATTTATTGTTATTCAACACATCACACTGTGGTCAGGTCCCCAAAACTCAATTTTAAATTCTTAAACACTTAAGCATTTTTCTATACAGATGTATAATCAAATCCACCCAAACAAACAGTGTGTGGGGAGGGGAAAGCCAATGGAAGGAAGGAAAAAGTGGGGGAAGTGGAAGGCAAGGGCTCATAGTATTGGTGCAGAAATGACCTTTAGACTTAGGTGTGTTTGCACTGTCCATTATAAAACTAACAGCCATGGCTTTCCTAAAGAACTCTGGAGACTATGATTTGTTAAGGATGCTGAGAATTGTTTTGAAAGATCAGTGATAGAAGCATATTGTGCTCTGGAGTTTTGACTTTTGACTCTCACACATACCGATACAGTTCCTTGGCCCTGCAGAGAAAGGCACATATGCATACGGGTGCCGCCCAGCTGCGTTCTCAGGGAAAAATCGCTCAGGTCTGAATTCCTCAGGCTCCGGGAAGACAACATGGTCTCTGTGCAGCAAGAAAGACCCAATTATGACATCCGTTCCTTTGGGTATCCTGAATCCTCCTGCCAAAGAACAATGGATAGTCGTGAAAACTTCTCCTTGTAAAACCAGCCATGCTAGCACTAAGCTTATAGCCACAGAGCATCAAGGCATCAAGCTGCGATGGCTCCGTATTTGTAGAATGCTCTCCCCAAGGAGATTCAGCTGGCACCTTCATTATACATCTTTAGGCGCCAGGCGAAAACATTCCTCTTTAACTAGCCCTTTGGTTGATTGACATCAGATGCCCCTTTAAATTGTGTTGTGGAAGGAGGGACGGATTATTGGGTTGTTTTCGTTTTTATTATGTATTTTTTATTTTGTAGTTTTATGCTGTGAATCTTCCCTGGCATCTACAGGGTATAGGTGCCAGCAATTTGCTGCCAGCAAAATTTAATAAATAACGTAAATAAATAAATAAACCCGCTTGAAATACTTACTAATATAACATTCCTCACTCAGTGTACGGCCAAAAAATGGAACAGAAGGGAAAAGGCGAAGAGCTTCTTTAACAGCACAATCCAGATACCGTAGTTGCTTCAAATCGTCCATTGTGATGTTACGATCCGAGTCCCCTGATATGATAACAAGAGGCGGTTAGAGAAACGTGTTATTGATTACCAGCAAAACATGCATCCTAACTTTGAAGTTCGGACACCTACTTTTAAAGGATGGTGGAACAGGGGACATTTGAGGGACTAGTTCAGTCACTGCCATAATTCATGCTTAGGCTTAGGATGCAAGTCAGCATGTCTTCCTAAGCCAGAGGTTGAGATAAAGCATAAAAAGCGTTAGGCCAGCTTCCTGACCCCAGAACGGTGTTTTGTCAGCTGCTGAGGCTACTAAAGGACAGAGCTTCCAAGCACTCATAGCCCCACTCTGCCAGCAAAATAACTAACTAACTAACTTCAGTCTCTTTTGTTTTAGGTATGAGACTAGCTGCCATCCTTTTAGAGGTGGTCCCTTTTAAGAGAGCTAAACCAGTGGAGCATCATTGTCTGGTGAAGGGAAAGGATGCTAAGCATCATTGATTGTATCTGCCGAATGTTATCTGGGAGACTTTGAGAAATATGCCAAGCCAGAGTAGATCCCACCTACAGAGTTTATTATTTAAATGTTTCCTGTTAGACATGGAGGGGCAAGTGGGTATGATTTGGTGAAAACAGCTTCATGGGCCAAACTGGGACTCATGCTGGGCCAAAGGTACTGGACTTATATGAGCAGAATTCTCTGATCTGGCCTCGTACAGAGTATGAATAAATGAGCTTTCCACACCAATAAAATGTTTCAAAGTTGTACTGCAAGCTGTCTTTAAACCTGTTACAAAATACAATGTAAATACAAATCAACACATTGCTCTTAAGCAACAGGCGATTTGCTACAATTCTCTGCAAACGGAAATCTCCACAAAATATTTTATGCCGTTAAGCCTCAATGTTTTACAAGAGGTCCTCCACCTCTGCATTAGAAGAATCAATAAATATTCATGAGTACCCAGAAGTATTCCTGCATACCATACTTACCCAGGTTTATACTCACAGAAAAGGAAAAGAAACTTACCAAAAACCTCGTCAAGTTCATGGTGAACTTTTCTTTGGGCTTCTGGATGACTTGCAAGCAAGTAAATGCACCACTTCATGGCAGAAGCGGAAGTATCATGACCCTTGAAGGGGAAAATGAAAGAGGCCTAACGTTTATCAGAAAAATAGGATCCTCAGCCATTATAATGATATCCCAATCCAAGGCCTAAACAAAGTATTTCACACCCTCTGAAACTCACAGCAGTTTTTCTTAGCACAAATCCAAAATTTGAAGGCACCAGCCACATACACAAGAGTACCGTATTTTTCGCCCTATAGGACACACTTTTTCCCCTCCAAAAATGAAGGGGAAATGTGTGCGCATCCTATGGGGCAAATGCAGGCTTTCGCTGAAGCCTGGAGAATGAGAGGGGTCGGTGCGCACCGACCCCTCTCGCTCTCCAGGCTTCAGGAAGCTCTGCGCAACCCTTGGGAGACCGGCGTGACTTCGCACTGGCCTCCCAAGGGTTGCACAGAGCTGCCTGCATTCTGAAGCCTGGGGCGCGCTGAAGAGCGCTCCCGGGCTTCGCACAGCTCTCTACAAGCCTGGGAAGACCGGCGCGACTTCCCGCTGGGCTCCCTAGGCTTGCGGATAGCAGGCTGTTCTGGGGGCTGGGGTCGGGGGAAGCTCAGGCTTCCCCCACGCCAGCCCCGCGCCTGGGGGGGAAATAAATTTTTTTTCTTTATTTCCCCCCAAAAAAACTAGGTGCACCCTATGGGGCGGTGCGCCCTATGGGGCGAAAAATACGGTAAGTCTTGTAAGTGTTTGGGAGAAATTAAAACTGACATTCCTGAGTCACTCTCATATCTGAAAAGATCTTGGTAGGATGGTTAACACACCTATCTAAATACGAAACAGACATATACACTGAAGCTTGGCTTTTAGGTACCTTCATTTTATTTTATTTTATTTTATATGATATATGACATGTGACATGTGATATTGTTTTATTTTTATCCCACCTTTCCTGCTTTCACACAATCCCAAAAGTGTCATGTATAAAACAATTGCATATTTCATAGAAAAACAATCTCTTGTATAAAAACATGCTTTCCTTTGTTTTTGCCCATTGCATTGTAACTGATCCCCACTTCCCATGTCTCAGTCAACTGAAAACAAGAGTTCCTTTGGAACTGCCTCCACTAGACAGCAGGCAGATAGATCCCTCTTGCCTCTTTGGTGCCCACCGAAGACCTTCCTTTCTCCACAAGCATTTTAAGTGGGGATTTTTTTTATCCCCATCTATATCTGGATTTGGAACTGTTTTATACATTGTATTCTTAAATTCTTTGTATTGTTAAAGCACTTCTGAGATATTTAAAAAGGAAGGAATTCATAAATGGAATTAAATGATTAATAAATAAACAACCATGCCTCAGTACCACTATAACCACCAGAGGGCAAACACACACAACAAAGTTATTGGTGAATCAAGTCAGGTTTTAATTATACTCACTGAACTACCATTAAGCAATCTGTCTGGCAGCTGTTTGTGTGCAAGTAGTTCTTTGTTTTCTTTATTAAAGCAAATTAATATCAGGCAATGATTTATTTCATGCCCATGTATTGTTAATGAAATAAGATGCATCACTGAGAATTTATGCTCCACTGGAAGAGAATACCAGACTAATCGGGTACGGCAAATGCAAGCTTACCATCTAGCTAAGGGCAGCTTCAGATACACATTTTCTACAGCAAAGTTTTACATGTGTTAAATTAGCAAACACATATCTGAAACAATTATTTACAATTATTTTCTCTTAACAAGCTCAAACCAAGCCTAGGTACTTTTTTTCAGCACTAAGCTGAAGTCCATATGCTATGGCAGGTCCCATGTGTAGACATTTGCCTATAGCCAGAGATTTCTTGACTTATAGAACAGCCTCTTAACACTTACACCTCTCTATTTGGAAGTAAACACCATTGAGTTCAATGGGGTTTACTCCCAGATATATGGGTACAGGATAGCATTCTTAACCACCATGCTATAACAGCACTCTTGTACTCAAGTAGGAACCACTCCCACTACTGAAATTTATATTGGCCAGAGTTCTTGGTGTGCTTTTTTCTTAGCACTCTTGTACTGGGCATTCTATACCTCAAACATGAATGTATCCACTTCCTCTCGTATGTCCAGGTAGCTCAACTTCTTCCCATCATCATCTGTGGCATTCAGAAGCATATCAAGAAAAGCTCTCCTGACTTTGTGCCTGCTTTGTTCACCGTTGCTGACAGCATTGCTTCTATGCTGCTCCTGGTTTTTTAGTTCTTGAGCTTTTTCTGCAATGACCTTAGATAATAAAAACAAAAAAAGTCATTCATTTCTCAGATTGCAGAATCCAGTGTGTGCACTCACTGCAGTACCAAATAACATGACTAGCTATCTCTGTTGTCCCCTGAACCCAGCAAGGTCCGTATACCCAGTTATGAAGATGCATTTGATGTCTTGGCAATAACAAACTGTTGCTGGTGAGGCACAGTGGATAGTGTTGAACTGAAGCTTGAGTTTGAATCTCAACTCAGCCATGAACCCCAATAGGTAGCCTGAAGGTTGAGTCATTCTCTCGTAGCACAGCCTGCCTTGCAGGAATGTGGTGAAGATAAAATGGGAATTGCCACATGCACACTGTTACCACAGGGAAAAATATAACTGTGATGGGTGGATGGATGGAATCACATAAACTCCAGAAAATAGTGCTCTTCATGGCATGTCATCCTGGACATTCAGGAGCCAAGGGGTTAGAAGAAAATGGGTGTCACTTTGGTCCTGCCCCCCAATGTCTCTAAGCTAACCTTCGTTCATTGAATGCAAACGTGTGAAGGGAGCTTGGGAGCACAATTGCCTGAATACACAACACTCTTTGCAATCTGGAACACTGATAATGTGGGGATCCAGATTTCAGAAGCCTTGTAAGCGAGTTCAGGAAAAAACACCCTCAAGCCATCATTAGATGTTTTCCCTAAAGACACAAAGGCTGGGAGTGGAGAGAGCAAACTTTTGCCCAGCCTGACATGCTGTGAGCAGGGCTCCAAAGTCTGGGAGGGTCACAATTGTGAATACCTTTTGGTATCTGTGCCTATGAAATAGAATATTCAGCGGCTTACATTATCAGTAAAGCTGTGAAGTATCTTCAGACTCCTGTAATGTTCTCTTCCATCTTGGAACATGAGGTACAGAAGGTCAGGCCAGAGCCAGGGAGACTTCTGTCTTTGTTGAATCAGAACACTCATCCTAGGGTAACAAGCAACAAAGCTGGGTATATCCCTAAGAAAATGCAAAAAGTACAGGAAAGAGCCCAGATGTATTGCTACTAATCTGAGCAAATTAGTGTCATGAAAGACATGTAAAGAGAAATATGGTATACATGTGAAATAGATACACAGAGCCCCAGCTCAGGACATACAGCTTGGGCCGTTTTCAGGCCCTCCACTGTGCAGGTCACCTCCAGTGTGGATGGGGCTTCTACATAATCATTCAACCCGGTTCGTGCAATCCACCTCCAAAAGGAGGGGGGGGAGATTGTACAAAGCAGGCCTTTGCAAGTTTTTCATGCAGACAGTCAAGTTCAGGTTAAAGACAGAAGGAGCATCTCCACCCCCATCGTTCTGCCCGGACACTGAGGTCCAGCTCCGAGGGCCTTCTGGCAGTTCCCTCACTGTGAGAAGTGAGGTTACAGGGAACCAGGCAGAGGGCCTTCTCGGTAGTGGCGCCCGCCCTGTGGAATGCCCTCCCATCAGATGTCAAGGAAATAAACAACTATCTGACTTTCAGAAGACATCTGAAGACAGCCCTGTTTAGTGAAGTTTTTAATGTTTGATCTTTTATCGCTATTCATATTCATATTCATATTCTGCTGGGAGCCGCCCACAGTGGCTGGGGAAACCCAGCCAGATGGGTAGGGTATAAATACAAAATTGTTGTTGTTATTATTAGTAGACGTGGTGGTGGTGGTGGTGGTAGTAGTATTAATATTATTATTATATCTGCATGGTGGAAGGGAAAGGGCCTTTTTCCCATGTAACCCCCCACCCCACCCCACCCCTGTAAGACACTGCGGATCAAGGCTCTGCTTCAGAGATGGAAACCTGTGGCCCTCCAGATGCTGTTGAGACTCCAACTATCAGCATCCCTGACCACTGACAGGCCACAGGTTCCAAATCCTTGCTACTGGAATGTGTCATCCCACTAACAACTACCTGTAGACAGCTTGGGCATATTCAGAATCCTTATTGTGTTGTGCTCCTATGTTCTTGCCCATAGCTGTTTCTAGGAACAGAAGAGAGAGAGAAATCAAATGAAGACCCGTTCTCCTAGAAAGCACGAATGGGACCTAATTGGAGCAGAGGGCCCATCAAGCTCAGTGTTGACAGAATTTAAATGAACAACAAGCGATTCACGTTATTTTAAAAATGGCATGTGTCTAATTTAGATAAATTGTTACAAGAAGAACAACTCTTCTGGTCAGATCTCACAAAAATGTCCATTCGTCCAACAAATGAGCAGGGATGTTTAAACCTTATTTACTGCAACGCATTGACAGCAGCAACTGCATTTACCACAGATTACATCAAGGGCACACAGAGTAATGTATAAAGTGCAATCGAACGGCTCCTTGTCCACATGTTTTTCAAGTTTCTGAACAAGGACATTGGCTTGTTCATTCATCACTTCGAGGAAATCTTCTAAGATGGTAAAATGGAAGGTGGGTGTTAACATTTTCCTTCGGGACCGCCATTTGCCTCCAGTGCTGCAAAACAAAGACTGAAACATCAATGCCTTCAAGCAGGACCTGGAACAAAACATGGCAGTGTGCAGTGCTCCTGTTCAGGTTTCCAGACACTCCCTTCTTCCTCACCCCCAACTGACCATTTTTTTCTCTAACAGTCAACAGCCCATAGTCACTGATCATGTTCAGTCTCCAATGTGTTTTTTACTGGTTTCTTTCCACGTTGTCTCCCCATCCCTGCAATAAAGATTTGGCACTGGAAACCTGGGGGTTTCCCTGAACCTGCTGGTGCCCCCTTGCCTAGGCTACATAAAAGGATGATTGACCACATAAAGACTAGCACCTAGCAGACTGAGGTCATTAGTATGGTGATGTTCAAGCAATACACCACTTTTCAAATCTCATGGATCTCAATGCCAATTCTGGATTGGCAATGAGTGGTCACCTCCTAAGGCTTTTTCTTCATAAACTATTAGCTCCAGCCAGCAGCTGAAAACTTCCAGCTCACTGCAGATTCTCCCAACTAGTTTTATGTTAATACAGGGGTGAGGTTTCAGTTTTGCCCATTAGGCCGTTTCATTTTTGCCCTCACATCAAATCATAGAATTGTAGAGCTGGAAGAGACCCTGAGTATCATCTAGTCCAGCTCCCTGCAATGCAGGAATATGCGGCTGCCCCATATAGGGATCAAACCTGATACCTTGGTGTTATCACCACTGTGCTCTAACCAACTGAGCTATGCAAGGATACATGATGCCATCTGTGTGTGACAGATAGAGATGTGTCTGCAAGTAAACCATCAGGAGCCTTAAAGTCAGTATCAATCAGCTGCTTGGCGCTGCCTACAAAGCCCAACCAGTGGAGAACTCCATAGAGAGCAGCTGACCTCTGCTAAAAGCAGGTCCTGAAGTCAGCAGTACTTCAGTACTTTTCTTGAGAATTGAGCAAGGCTACACCCACCAGCCCACCTCCACAGTCCGCACACTCAATAGGACATGTGCAGGTGTTGTGTGGCCAGTGGGCTGTCATGGGTGTGGCCTGTAACCCCAGTCCCACTTCCTCCTTCACACATTCATTATACAGTGGTACCTCAGGTTACATACGCTTCAGGTTACATACGCTTCAGGTTACAGACTCTGCTAACCCAGAAATAGTACCTCGGGTTAAGAACTTTGCTTCAGGATGAGAACATAAATCGTGCTCAGGCGGCGTGGCGGCAGCAGGAGGCCCCATTATCTAAAGTGGTGCTTCAGGTTAAGAACAGTTTCAGGTTAAGAACGGACCTCCGGAACGAATTAAGTATTTAACCTGAGGTACCACTGTACATGTGTGGCAGGACTGATAACCCAACCTGCTCTGAACACACCAGCTACAATGTATCCCAAAGGGTAGGACAAAAGGGTACAATTCCCACTTATGTTCTGGGTCCGTTTACCTCGTTAGGAGTCCTGTGCCCAGCCAAGGATGCAAAAACGTGTAGATAAAGGGTTTTGCAAGATGCTTAGAGCTCCTCAACACTACCTGACAACAGAAGCAAGGAAAAATGTAACTTCTTGACTTTGCCTTTCTATGAATCTAACTTGAATCCCACACTCTTTCTCCTGATTGCCTGATGGACTTACTAGCTCCCACTGGTTGCTGGGTCACCAGGAGGTAGACCCAGAGCCTGTCCGCCATAGGGCTCCCTTCTACAACTTGCGCTTTCATTCTTTTACTTTTTAGACTACAGAGTGAGGATGTGAGGACCTGTGAGTGCACAGCTCACGCACACATCTGTTCTGAAAGCTCAAGCAATGTGTGGAGGTCAAAGGGACATCCCAGGTCACCTGAACTTGGCTCAGCTCATTCCCCATCTAGCGTATACCGGGAATTACTCATGTACTTTCAAATGTTCTTTGATAATTGCAAAAGCAGTTGAGATTCTCAGAAAGGTGCATGTTGCACTGAAAACCACATTTGGCATCTGTTCTTGGCTCCTGCTGCGTGACAGGCAGCTAGGGGCATCGTGTCATTTTCCAAGTGGAAGGCCTGCCTCCATAGGGAGCTGCAGACAGCAGCACAATCTGTCTCCATCATCATTGTCAGATGCTTCTTTCCCTGTGTCAACTCTGTTTCCCTATCACCATGTCCACCTTTATTTGTAAGACCAGTTTTAGCAGGATAATGACTCTGCTATTAAGATCCTAGCAAAAGGGGCCTGATTCCAGCCTGCCTGAGGGCCCTTCCTTCTGCCAGGAGAACCTAGTCTGTAAGCAGGTTGGCTAGATGCAAAATGTGGCAGAACTCCAGCACCTTTAATAGCTGTGTTGAAGAAGGAACTTCAACAGGTGTCCTGCTGGAATTTTCTCTTCTGTCTCACTCTTGCAAGTGCTGGAGATCTGCCCACCCTTGAGGGCTGCTGTGAACCCATCTTCAAGGAACGGCTCTCAACACACGTACCCCCTCTTTATTATTTCTTCATGTATTCCAGAATGTGGATTATAGGGCTAAAGCCTAGAATTCCAAGGAACACAGCAGCCATATTTCTTGCTCCCACCCATTCAGCCCATCTGCTTCAATCTACCTCCTTTGTTTGCTGTGGCTGGGAGGGTGTCAGCTGTGCTTCAGAGAAAATGAGGTGGGGGGGACAGATGATGGGACTGGGAGAGCAAATGTGGCTGCCCTTCCTTTTGCTGCACTGCATCATTTAAATCGGGAGTGGAGAGAACCTGTAGCCTTCTGGACTTTGTTGACCCCAACTCCCATCAGCCCCATTCAACATGGCCTATAGTCAGGAATGGAGGGAGGAGGATCCAAAAACATCTGGAGGACCATCTGCTTTAAAGCTCTTTGTCCAGCCTAAGTGGCAGCAACCCTAGACCTATTCCATGCGGCTGGCAGTTGCAAGTGATTTCAGTCCCTTTTAACAGGATCCAGTAATTTGCATTAAAACAGCTGCACTTGTCAAAATCCTGCCAAAGGAAGGGGGGAGGGACTTTGCCCAGTTTTAAAATAAATAAATAAATAAATCAGAGCAGATATTATGGCATTTGCTTTTTGAAAAACACCACCTCCACACTGTTGATGAATAGCACTCAGCTAAGAGCCTCAGACAGAACATCTGCATTAAGCATAATCCTCATGCTCATCCTACAAAATGAAGTGCAAGGTTTTCTTGAGTGCATGCACTGGAAAAACTATTTCTCTCTCTCTCATGTTCTTGGATTACAGTAGTATTTTTCAGAAGGATCCCAAATCTGATCTGGCACCTTTCTTTATATTTCTTAGAAATTAAGCCCTAGCGGCTTCCACAGGACTTATTCCCAGGAGTCTTTAGACTGCAATCCCCTCTGAGTCTATACAGAAATAAGTTCCAATGAATCTAATGGAGCTTGCTCCCAAGAAAGTGAGCAAGCCCCATTAGACACAATGAGACTTATTTTTGAGTAAATATTCATAAGAGTGCACCAGTGTGTGAAAGAGAATGGACAACTCTACTCTCCCACCCCCATTTTTGGCTGACACTTTGGTCCTATTCATCATCCTCTCCAGGCATGCACTGTTTGGCAGATTATACTCAGGGGGAGGTGGGTTTTGGTAGTGCTGCAGGGGAGCTCCCCAGCCATGCAGTAAAGTCTAAGAATGACAACCTCACCTCTACAGTTTCTGGACGATATAAGAGCACAACGGGATGTGGTCCTATCCAAAGTTGCATCAGTGGGACATTCCGGAAGGGTTCCATGGATTTTATCATTTGTTGAAAGAAAGCTGGGAAAACATGCATCCAGTTTGAAATTGAGGAATTCAATGGCACCACCTCTACGCTACTTGTTCTCATTTCACGTACTCTAAGCTAAGATCAACAGCCACACAGTAAGAGAACCCTCTTCCCAAATTCAGATTGCGAGAGACAAGGAACTGATTCCAACCTCCCACTTTCACATAAAGTTCTAATTTATATAGCATGCTCAGCCATTCTCATCTAAGAGCATATTCAGATTTGCTTAGAAATCAATTTGACCATATAAAATGAGGCTCTTTTATGGGTGGGGCACTGCGTGATTGATGGGTAGTGTGCCCCACTCTGATATTGCATACAAAATAATCCATATTTGATTATTGTGACCATATAATTGGAGAAAGGGAGCCAGAAGTAACTGTAAAGCAGATGGATCAAGAAGCAATAGATATGTCCTGAACAGACAGCCTCGGTCCTAAGTGATTTAAGTACAGATTTAAGTACAGAAGGTGAGGCACAAAGAAGTCCTGCTATATATACGTTTGATGAAAGTCTATCTAACTGGTCAGTCAATGTAGCCATGATAGAAGAAACCTAAGCAAATACATTCCTATCATGAAAGTTTGTGTTTCACAAATTCCTGAATAAATCCTGATCTGGCTTAGCTAGGTAAGATTCTAGAAAGGAATTGCAGCTAATTAAGAACTCTAAATTTTCTCTTCTCTAAAACAAGCATTTTAGAGCCAGTTATTTAACTAAACTCAAGCCTGTTTCGCTAATAAAAGCTTTTATTCAAGTGATGCCAACTGCAATCCTGGACAGGTGCTATAACAGGGGCAGCCAACCTAAGGCCCATGGGCCACAAGTGACCCACAGGGGTCGTTAACCGACCCACAAGCCACCCCCGAACTGAGCTGCCTACTCGGTGAGTCCCCACGTGCTGCACTAAATCGGTGCAGCGTGGTGTGGAGACTCGCTTCTGTGGCGCTGGAAATTGCCTCTGTGCATGAGCACACGCAGACACCAGAAATCATATCTGCACAGATGCAGACACTGGAAATAGCAGGCGCACACGCTCACACACACACATGATCCAGCCCACGGAGGGATTTCCGCTGGAGTGAACCAGCCCAGGCGAGATAAACCTTGCCAACCCCTGTGCTATAACAAGGTCTATTATGAAGGCAGATTCTGTATCTGTGGCCACTATTAGGTGTAATTGTTAACCTGCCCTTTATATACTGATTCAAGAGAGATTTCTGAATATAACATATGGAAGTAGGAACACTGAGGTTTAAAGAAAAAAAAACACCATTTCTTTGGAATGATAGTAACAGCTTTGCAACTCTTCTCGCACTAGCAGCAAAGATTAGAAATACCTTTGCTGTACAGTGGTACCTCCAATCTTAACCTGAACTGTTCTTAACCTGAAGCACCACTTTAGCTAATGGGGCCTCCCGCTGCCACCGCGCGGTACTACTTCTGGGTTAGCGGAGTCTGTAACCTGAAGCATCTGTAACCTGAAGTGTATGTAACCCGTGGTACCACTATAATTGTTTTGGTGACTCTGAGGTTGTGTGGACTGATGGTACTGCTGATTCGTGATATTATTTCTGTGTATGGTATTATTACTACGTTGGTATTAAGGCACATTTTAATGAATGAACTCTGGACACTGCACCTATCTGCTTGGCCCTTCAGCCTGAAGGGCTCTCCTCACTAAGGAGAGCCTTCCAGCAGGCACGGACTTTGGTACTATGGAGCCCTGAGCAAGGAAAACATTTGACATCCCCACCTAAGTTGCGTACCCATATAAATATACCATTATTATTATTATTATTATTATTATTATTATTATTATTATTATTATTATTATTATTTTGCGCCCCCTCGGCTCAGAGCCCTCAATCCAGCGCTGCTTCCCGTTTCATTGCGGGCCAGCCTTGCCCTGGCCGAGCAAGGTGAGGCGATGATGATTCCCCATTGGAGGCAGGTGGAGCAGCTCCAATCTGCTGCCCTTGGCCGGCCTCTCCATGAGGCAAGCAGCTTGGGGGTGGCGCCTCGGTTTTGAAAATGGCACTGTTACAACTTCGCCCTGCTCCCAAGGCGCAAGAGGGCGGAGCTGCAAGGGGAACGGTTTCCATAATAGAGCACCTGCAGCGCAGCACTGAAACTCGCGCATGCCGCCTCCGTGTCGCTGCTGTGCCCCTCTTCCCCAAGAAAGGAAAAGGCGGCAATCTCGCAGCTGTGAGCCAAGCAAAGCCCTTCATAGAGAGGGGAGCGGGCTTGGTTGGTGTTATGTACGGAGTTGAATAGGATCCAAAAAGCAGCAGTCTGATTGGTCCTAAAACAATAGGATTCAGAATGCAGCAGTCTGATTGGTCCTAAAACAATAGGATTCAGAATGCAGCAGTCTGATTGGTCCACAGGAGCCACCCAATCCAGCTCCAGGTGGAAGTGAATCCGCAACCAGATTGGCCTACAGGTGAATCCCGGAATTAGCCAATCACGTGGGGCCCATCGTGTAAATAATGTATATAAAGCAGACATTCTGGGGGAACTTCAATTCCTCCTCACCACTGTGAGCTGAATAAAGAGCATGAAATCCACTCTCAACTCTGAGTATATGTCAGTTGGCGGCTTCCTTTCTCGAGGACAAAGTGGCGCAGTGAAACAGAGGCTGCAAACGTGGTGGGGAGGCAAGGAGGAGGAACCCCGAGAGGTTCCTGGGGAGACGCTTTCTGACGAGCAGCTCAACCCAGGCAGAGCTTAACGTGGACCCTCATTTTCTGAGCCGGGCGAGGGATGGTGAAGACGAGCTGCTGGAGGAAAGCTGACGTGTTGGCTCGAGGGAGGAGAGCGAGAAAGCCGGGCAGGGAGGGCGTCTGAGGTGGAGCTTGAGAGAGTGCTAGTGCCTGAATGGGCTCACAGTGGAAACCTAAATGGGTCTACTCCGAAATAAGCCTGAAATATACTCAGAGTCGCAAAGTGATTTCATGCTCTTTATTCAGCTCATAGTGGTGAGGAGGAATGAATGAATGTCCCCTCACAGTATCTGCTTTATATACATTATTTACACAATGGGCTGCACATGATTGGCTAATTCCGGAATTCTACTGTAAGCCAATCAGGTTGTGGATTCACTTCTATCTGGAGCAGGATCGGGTGGTTCCTGCCAACCAATCATACTGCTGCATTGTTCTAGGGCCAATCAGACTGCTGCATTCTGAATCCTATTGTTCTAGGACCAATCAGACTGCTGCATTTTGGATCCTATTGTTCTAGGACCAATCAGACTGCTGCAGTTTGGATCCTATTCAACTCAGTACATAACAAAGCCCCACCGATTTGCCGTGTTGAGGGCGTTTGTTTTATTATTCATTAAATTCCTGCGGCAGAAGAGCGTGTGCAAGCTCACTGTTGCAAGCCAAGCTATGTCTACTTTGGAGCAAATCCCCAGGCATTTTGGCACCTGAAACAAAACCCATAAATAAATTGATTCCCTTTCTTTAATGTTTTGAAATCTTATCTACAAATATTACAGTATCCCTTTTAAAAAAACTGCTAAGTCTTTAATCATGTATCACGGGACTTTTTTCATTTTTGTTTTCTGCTAAAGCATAACACTGCTACCCCATGGGATAATAAACTGATAATAATGATGATGATAATTATAAGGATGGGTGCGCTGGATTTTAGCAATACAGTGGTATCTCAGGTTACATACGCTTCAGGTTACATACGCTTCAGGTTACAGACTTCGCTAACCCAGAAATAGTGCTTCAGGTTAAGAACTTTGCTTCAGGATGAGAACAGAAATCGTGCTCCGGCAGCGCGGCAGCAACAGCGGGAGGCCCCATTAACTAAAGTGGTGCTTCAGGTTAAGAACAGTTTCAGGTTAAGTATGGACCTCCGGAATGAATTAAGTACTTAACCTGAGGTGCCACTGTAAATTGCACACTACAGTAAATCTATAAATCATACCTGTGATTCTTACATTACAGGGGTGTTGGACTAGGTGGCCCTTGGGTCGCTTCCAAATCTACAATTCTGTGAAGAGGAGGAAATAAAATGTGCATTTCCCAGTGGGGAAAACTTTCTGTTATCCAACTCTGGACATCTAGCATCTGGATGATGATGATGATGATGATGCTTCTAGATAAGCAGGGTATATACAGAAATTACCTACGACCCCATTTATGAATTTCCAATTTTTCCCAAATTATGCTGCGCACACAAGATCACACCCTGGAATCAATATTCTCAACTGATCTGGAGTCCGGACTTTCTGGCACTGGCGGGATGAGGAAAAAGCTCTTTCAACAGTGCAATGTGGAATATAAGAGTAGTTCAGAGAATATTAAAGAAAAAATTACTCACACATCTGCAGTATAAAAAAAAAGAGGGATCGCTACATCAAAATCATCCCGATATTGCATACATGGAAATGGTTAAGGTGCGTTTCCGAGCAGAGACGGGGCATCTCACCTTACTGAAATTAAGATACATGGAAAGGCAGAATTTCAGCCACCTCCAGGGAGAAGATGTGTTTGGAGGAGGCGCAGGGAGGCTATTTCTCAATGCCTCCTATTTGTACCTTTCCAGAATGTGTCACAGTGGGCAGGTGAAGATTGCCAAAACCTAGTAGCCTATTCGATTTCTTTCGCCCCAGCTGCCTGGGAAAACTCCGTGCGCGCTTTCTCTGCCTGCCTGCCTTTTACCTTCCCCATCGCGTTCAAAGAGCAGCGCGTTGCCCAGCAGCGGGTACCAGGGACTGAGCCCCGGGATGGGCTTCAGCTGCACGTATTTCCAACACTGGTCCAGCAGGAAGCGGGCGACCCAGACGGCCAGGAGCAAGGCGAGCGCCGCAGCCACCCAGGAAAAGAGTCGATCGCCCTCCGGAGCCATCCTTGGCGAGAGCAGCCGAGCACGGATGGCCGGCCTCCCTCGGCTCCAGGGAAGCGAGTTGCTTGGAGAAGAGGCTCCAAGGTAAGGCGAGGCGGAGTCCGGGGAGGGGGAGGACTGGGAGAGCGAAGGCATCGCCTCCATCTCTCTTAAACAGTGAAGACTTGAGGGAGGGGTGGAGCCAAATTGTCAAGGGGGTGGAGTAACCCCTCTCTGGGGAAAATGTTGTCTGCCCTGGGGGCTTGTTAGCTTAAGAGAAAAGGCGTGCAACAGGAGAAAAGGGTATGAAATCAGTCCAGGGCCAGACCTGGCGGAAAGTGGACCTAGAGAAAACATTTTTCTTCTTCTTATGCAGCACTGGAGCACATCAAGGGAAGCTAAATGATGCCGGATTTTGGAGAAGCAAAAGAAAGTACTTCATACAGCACATAGTTTATAAACTATGGCCGTTGCTCCTCCGGGAGCCAAGGCTGACCACCAACCTAGGCAGCTCTGCTCAGCAGGTGATCAGGTTGCGAACCACCCTGAGATGTATGGATGTATGGCGGTATACAAATTTTAACAGCAACAATAACAACCACCAGAGACAGTGCCAGATTTACATACGGACTGAGCTGCATAATCGCCGGGGGAGGAGCTGGGCCTCTTGCCAACTTTTTTGAAAAGAAAAATTATTCGAGGTTATAAATTTATAAACAATTTTTGTATCAATGCTAAAATTTCAGCAATGTTCTACTTTCATTGAGTAGAAAAAGGAGAGAACAATGTTTTGCTTCTCATGATCAGATGCTATTAAGTTTGGGCCTCCCAAGGTCCCCTATTCCAGGGTCTCCAGCTGCTTTAATCCAGGGTGCTGGGCTCCTGTTTGCCTGCCTCTCCCCCCCCCCCACCGCACCATGTCTTCTTTAAATGTACTGTACAGTCATACCTCGGGTTACAGACACTTCAGGTTGCTTTTTTTCAGGTTACGGACCGCCGAAACCCAGCAGTACCAGAACAGGTTACTTCTGGGTTTCGGCAGTTGCGCATGCTCAGAAGTGCTAAATCGCACTTTGCGCATGTGCAGAAGCTCCGAATCACAACCCATGCATGTGCAGACATGCAGACGCGGATTGCGAACACTGCAGGTTGTGAACGTGCATCCCACATGGATCATGTTCGCAACCCGAGCGTCCACTGTATTGTCCTTTACTGCTGCCACTAAAAGCAGAAAAATTGGGGGTGGGGGTTGCATCAGGTCCCTGAACTAGGGAGGCAGACACTCTAATATAAGATAATAAAGCCGGAAAGGATTTGGGAGGAATTGGTGGGTGGATTAAATAAGTTGGCATTTCTTTATTCTGGGAATTACCCGGTATTGTGGCCGCTTGTGAATGAAGAATATAAGATACAATAAGGTAATGCCTTGGCATATGACTGTCACCTGTTGGTCTTTAGCTTACTACTATACTACATTTCGCAGTGCCTCGACATTTAACGAAATACAGTGGTACCTCAGGTTACATGCACTTCAGGTTACATACGCTTCAGGTTACAGACTCCGCTAACCCAGAAATAGTGCTTCAGGTTAAGAACTTTGCTTCAGGGTGAGAACAGAAATTGTGCTCCGGAGGCGCAGCAGCAGCAGGAGGCCCCATTAGCTAAAGTGGTGCTTCAGGTTAAGAACAGTTTCAGGTTAAAAACGGACCTCCAGAACGAATTAAGTACCACTATATAGAACTGGAGAAGTCTTGACCTGCATGGTTTCCATAGTAGCTTTTAACTCTGCACTGTGGCCTGGGGCAGCCAAGGAGCAAAGAAATCCACAGGCAGCCTCACTTAATGTGCACCATGTCCAAAGGTTCTGAAATGTATGAATAAAAGAGTGAAAAGTATACATCTTCTCCAGTGTGAGCAAGTGTGGTGTAGTGGTTAAGAGCAGTGTACTCGTAATCTGGGGAACCAGGTTCGCGTCTCCGCTCCTCCACATGCAGCTGCTGACCTTGGGCTAGTCACACTTCTCTGAAGTCTCTCAGCCCCACTCACCTCACAGAGTGTTTGTTGTGGGGGAGGAAGGGAAAGGAGAATGTCAGCCGCTTTGAGACTCCTTTGGGTAGTGATAAAGTGGGATATCAAATCCAAACTCTTCTTCTCATCCACTTCCCTACAGATTTCTCTTGATGAATGCTTTAGCTGAGATTCCTCCATTGCAGGGAGTTGCACTTGATGACCCTTGGAGGTCCCTTTCAACTCTACAATTCTATAAATGGACTTGAGTTTCAGAAAGAATTCTTGCTTTATCTTCATGTTTTCATCACAACATGTCAAAAAAAACTGCCTTGCACCAAGTCAGGATACTGTTCCATCTAGGTCAATATTGTCTACACTGACTGGCAGCAACACACCAGTTTCAGGCAGGAATATTTCCCAGGCTTATCTGGGGATGATGGACATTGAACCTGGGATGTCATGCATGCAGCGTGGATGCTCTCCCACTAAGGTACAGCTCTTCATTATTCACATGGCTGATAGCCAGGTGACAGAAGCCCTTGAATCCCTTCATTACCCTACATTGGTGCTCAGGCAGAAGATTTGTGATACAGCGCAACCACATCCACTTGTATTGCTTCTCCTTGCACGCCCATGCCCACATGAACACAGATATTTTAGTCCACTGCGACAAGAGCTCCTTAATTCACGTAACTGCACAAACCTGAATTTCTGGTACACACTTGAATCCTTTCCATAAAATAGCAACAGTCTGGAGGTAGCCTTTATCTTCATGCCAGAAAAAGAAATCACTGCAGGTGACGCTTTTGCTCACATAAAGATCAAGAGGTAGGGAAAGCTTCATCTATTAAATTTCCATGTTCCGGACCACTGCTACGCACAGAATCAGGCCCAGTGAAAGAAAACACAACCATGCTATTGTGATCATAGTTAGGAAAACTCATCTGTCCAAAGGTTTCATAGGAATGCATAATTTAGGAATGTCTGCTTACATAAACAGTTGGGACAAGTTGTAATATTCACCCTAGCTCCAAGAAGCAAGCGGAGTGTGCTCAGTGCTGGGAACTCTTGGATACACACACCATGTTTTAGAATCCATTTAATGGATGATTTGCAATCTCTACCTCACTTTCTCAACATTTAAAATTAAACCAAAAATATTGACTTACCTCCATTAAAGTGAGAGGATTAAAAAATATAATCTGCAGAACTTTCTCTTGATTGCATACTGCCACTCCTTTATCCAAAGCAATCAAGCACAGAGCAGACAAAAGATGGCTTCTCAAATCCTAGTCGACATAGTGTTGGATGACACTGAGGTCGTTTCCAGAGGACCTCTTTAGTGAGGATTCATCCTGATTTGTTTGCAGAGAGATTAGGTGAGATAGTGAGAATTCATCTTGAATTTGTCCACAAAGAGATTCAGAGACATAATGAGAATGCATCCTGATTTGTTGTGGGGAGATCCAACAATTGTATCAAGCAAGTGGCAGTGGAAGACAGGAGTGCCTGGCATGCTCTAGTCCATGGGGTCACAAAGAGTCGGACACGACTAAATGGCTAAACAGCAACAAGCAAGCAAGTGTTAACCCAGACTTCCTAGTGCAGTGTTTTTCAACCTTTTTTGGGCAAAGGCGCACTTGTTTCATGAAAAAAATCATGAGGCACACCACCACTGTGTGCGGAGAGGGAGATGTCAGAGCCCCGCTGCTCTCTATGGGGAATCGGATGAGAGCGGACCCCCTGTCCGCTCTCATCTGATCCCATCCGATCTGATCCCCACCCAGGACGGATGGAAAATAGGGTGGACACAGTCCGGCGCCCGCCTAGTGGGCAAAAAATTGACTTTTTTTAAAAAAAAAAATCTTTCGAATTTTTCAATTTTTCCCACGGCACACCAGGCAACATCTCGCGGCACACTAGTGTGCCACGGAACAGTGGTTGAAAAACACTGTCCTAGTGCATTTTCCTGTCATTTTCTTATTGCAAAAAGCCTGGTCTTTGGGGGTTTTCTTTTGCAATAGCTCCAAAACAGCGATAATTGTACCACCTGAATTTGCTGGGGTTGTATTCTGCCCCAAAATAGGAAGCACTCTATTTAGATCCATTCCAAATTTCTCCCCCAAATTGCAATGTGGTATTATTCACGATTATTTCTCTGGTTTGCCAAACCAGATCAAGCAAACACAGTGATCAAGTCCATCAAATCATTATCAGCGGCCTGTGATGACACATAGGAATTTGCATAGGATGCCTATAATAGTCAGAAGTAAAATGGCAAATGCAGCCCTTCACACAGAAAAGCGCAATGAGAGCTCTGTGACGCGGGTGGCTTGTTAAATGTTCCTGTGAAGCAACTATAGTTCCTGTCTTCATGCACTAGGTGGTGCTAATTCACCCTGGATCCAGGACAGGTGGCCCTGAGATTGCTGTGATGCTCATGTCTAATCTCTACTTCCAAGGTCTTTTATTATATTCATACATCATTAAAATATATTATATATATTATCAATATTTCTTATGTGCATACATTTCAAAATACAGGAGTTTTAAAAATTAAAACACACTGCTTTTTTTTTTTTAGGATTAAGAAAAGTCATATAGTGGCAACCCTGATTGAAGCCTACAAATCCCATATCCATTTGCAATATCCCATCAATTGAACAGGCATCAGATTTTGGATTGCAGCTGCTGGCTTTTAAAAAGCAAAAACACAGGTTTGGTTAAGAAAGAAGTCCTAGTAGCATTGGGCAGTCTGAAATGTCCTGCACTGAAAACCAACAGTTTTTACCCAATAAAAAAAAGTCCTAATGTGGTGTGGTAAGGAATTTCCCTGAAGTTTCTTGTTTTAAGAGCCAGAAGACGATCTGTTTTTCAACTGAATCCAGATGCCTTTATTTGGACGAAGAATCAGTTCTCCTACAGTGCCGAGTTGATCGCGTTGCTGCGTACTTTCAACACGAAAGCGCCGTAGAATGGTGGCTAAAATGGCCTTTTCTTCCATCTGTGCAAAGCGCTGACCTGCAGAGGGGTTGGAAAGCAATGACAAGATACAATTAACCAGAGCGATAATACATATTTTTTATTATTCAGCATGAGCCATGTGACACAGAGGTCAGGTTCTCAGGTTCATTTTTAAATTCTTAAGCACTTTTATAGTTACACAGATGGTGGTGGACTTACAGCCACTGGTAGGATTGAGTGAAAAACTGGAGGGATGGATAAATGATGTACAAATAACCTTTAGTTCTAGGTACATCTGCACTATACATTTAAAACACTATAATATTGCTAACAGTCATGGCTTCCCCAAAGAATCCTGCAAACTGTGGTTCATTAAGGGTGTCGAGAGTTGATGTTTTTACTCTTTTTTATCCTTTTTTGCTCTCTTTTTTATTATTTATTTATTCTTGTACGTACCAACACAGTTCCTAGGCCCAGCAGAGAAAGGCACATATGCATATGGGTGCCTCCCAGCTGTGTTCTCAGGGAAAAATCGCTCAGGTCTGAATTCCTCAGGCTCTGGGAAGACATCGGGGTCTCTGTGCAGTACATAGGCCACAATGATGGCCTCAACCCCTTTTGGTATCCGAAATCCTCCTGCCAAAGAACAGATAGTCATGAAAGTTTCTTCTTGTAGAGCCACCCAACACTGAGCTTACAGCCACAGCGCATCAAGCCATCAAGCCACTTGGACTACTTACTAATATAACATTCCTCAAGCAGTGTACGAGCAAAAAATGGAACAGAAGGGAAAAGGCGAAGAGATTCTTTAATAGCACAGTCCAGATACCGTAGTTGCTTCAAATCGTCCATTGTGATGTTACGATCTGAGTCCCCTGATAAGATAACAAGAGGCGGTTAGAGAAACACAACTTATTTATAACTAGCAAAATATGCATCCTTAACTTGATGGTCTAACAACTATTTTATATGTTGATGGAGCTGGGAACAGTTTGGGTCCACTAATTCATTTCTGTGCTTTAGGCTTAGGATGTAAGTCAGCATGTCTTCCTTTCTGCTAGCACACGGTCTGACCACATTGGAGCTGCAAAGATCCAAACTGGGATCTGTATTTGTGGGCCTGAGGTTCCCCAACTTGGTGTTAGAAAAGCTATGTGATATTTATGAGCACTTGTCTAGAAATAAACCTGCATCCCACACTTGTCCAAGTTTATACCCACGGGAAAGGAAAACTCACCAAAAACATCATCCAGTTCACGGTGAACTTTTCTTTGGGCTTCTGGATAACAAGCAAGCAAGTAAATACACCAGTTCATTGCAGCAGCAGTGGTATCATGACCCTTGGAAGAAAGAATTAAAGAGACATAATGTTTTCTATGTGAGACAGGAAGCTACAGTTAGAAGTGGATATGGAACAACTGATTGGTTCAAAATTGGGAAAGGAGTATGACAAGGCTGGATATTGCCTCCCTGCTTATTTAACTTATATGCAGAATTCATCATGCGAAAGGCTGGGCTGGATGAATCCCAAGCTGGAATTAAGATTGCTGGAAGAAATATCAACAGCCTCAGATATGCAGATGACACAACCTTGATGGCAGAAGGTGAGGAGGAATTAAAGACCCTTTTATTGAGGGTGAAAGAGGAAAGCGCAAAATATGGTCTGAAGCTCAACATCAAAAAACGCAGATCATGGCCACTGGTCCCATCACCTCCTGGCAAATAGAAAGGGAAGAAATGGAGGCAGTGAGAGATTTTACTTTCTATGCTCCATGATCACTGCAGATGGTGGCAGCAGTCACGAAATTAAAAGACACCTGCTTCTTGGGAGAAAAGCAATGACAAACCTAGACAGCTTCCTAAAAGCAGAGACATCACCTTGCCAACAAAGGTCCATATAGTTAAAGCTATGGTTTTCCCAGTAGTGATGTATGGAAGTGAGAGCTGGACCATAAAGAAGACTGATTGCCGAAGAATTGATGCTTTTGAATTATGGTGCTGGTGAGACTCTTCAGAGTCCCATGGACTGCAAGAAGATCAAACCTATCCATTCTTAAGGAAATCAGCCCTGAGTGCTCACTAGAAGGACAGATCGTGAAGCTGAGGTTCCAATACTTTGGCCACCTCACGAGAAGAGAAGACTCCCTGGAAAAGACCCTGATGTTGGGAAAGATGGAGGGCACTAGGAGAAGGGGACAACAGAGGATAAGATGGTTGGACAGTGTTCTTGAAGCTACCAGCATGAATTTGACCAAACTGCAGGAGGCAGTGGAAGACAGGAGTGCCTGGCGTGCTCTGGTCCATGGGGTCATGAAGAGTCGGACACGACTAAACAACTAAACAACATCAACAACAATGTTTTCTTAACAACAACAACAAATTCTGGGCCATTATATTGATGACCCATTCAAGGGCCTGAAAAAAGTAGTTCCAATCCTCTGGCACCTGCAACTGTTTTTCATAGCAGAATTCCAAAATGCACCAGCCTCATACACAAGAATGAATACTTCAAATTTTTAAGTGCATTGCCAAGACTAGGTGCCTGGGTCACTTCCCCTGTGGCCAAATGCAAACTGACACTCCTGAGTCACTCCCATATCTGAAAAGTTCTTAGTAGAATGGTTAGTACACCTATCTAGTTATGAGACATATTTTCCCTAGCTTTGCTTCCAGGATACGACTTTAATTTATTTTGTAATCTACCACTGCTTCCCATTAATTAGCTGATGAAAAGCAAGAGTCTTTTTGGAAGTGCTTCCCTCTAGGCAGCAGGCAGGTTGTCTTGCCTTTGGGGCACCCATTGTAGGCCTTCCTTTCTCTTACAATGCAATCCTTCTAACATGTCTACTTGGAAATAAGGCTCATTCAGTTCAATGGGATTGCACCCTTAACCACCACTCTACTCCAGCACTCTTGTCTACCTCAAACATGAATGTATCCACTTCCTCTCGAATGTCCAGGTAGCTCAACTTCTTCCCATCGTCATCGGTGGCATTCAGAAGCATATCGAGAAAAGCCCTCCTGACTTTGCGCTTGCTTTGATCACTATTGCTGACAGCATCGCTTCTATGCTTCTCCTGGTTTTTTAGTTCTTGAGCTTTTTCTGCAATGACCTTAGATAATAAAAACAAAAAAAGCCATTCATTTCTCAGGTTGCATAATCCAATGTGTGCAGTCCCTGCAGTGCCAAATAAAACAATCAGCTATCTCTGTTGGACTTAGCTATGTCCCTGGCTATGACCCTGGCTATGAAGACACACTTGATGTACCGGCAATAACAAAATGGTGACAGTGAGGCATTGTAGTTAGTGTTGGACTCAGGCTTGAGTTTGAATCCTGATTCAGCCATGAGATCCATTAGGTAGCCTGAATGTGGAATTCCAAATTCCAGGAGTCTTGAAAGTGAGTTTAGGAAAATACACCTGCAAGCCTTCATTAGATCTTTGCTCTAAATGTACGAAGATTGGGAATGGAGGGGGTACTGTCAGCAATGTTGGGGGCTGGCCCAACATGTCCCTTTGCAAACTTTTGCCCACACATGCCCAGGCTAACAAGCCTTGAACAGGGCTCTGGAGTCCAGGGCAAGGGGCACCATTGTGAATCTTAGCAGAACACACTTTAGTATCTGTGTCTATGAAATATAACGCAAAAAGAGAAAACTCAGCAGCTTACATTATCAGTAAAGCTGTGGAGTATCTTCAGGTTCCTGTAATGTTCTCTTCCATCTCTGGACATATGATACAGAAAGTCAGGCCAGAGCCAAGGAGACTTCTGTCTTTCTTGAATCAGAACACTCATCCTAGGGTAACAAGCAACAAGGCTGGGTCTATCTCCAGGAAAGTGATGAGAAGTACAGCAAAGAGCCCAGATTTCTTGCTACTAGGCTGAGCAAAGTTGAGTGCCGTGTAGAAAGGCAGAGAAAAATGGATGGCACGTGAAACAGATAATCAGAGTTCCAGTTCATGACATAGAACTGGGGCAGTACTCAGCTCCTCCACTGAGCAGGGCGTCTACATAATCCCATATAGAGATCTGATTGTGCAATCTGTTTCCAAAAAGGTGGGTGGGGATGAAGATCATGCAAAGCAGGCCTTTGCAAATTTATCATGCAGACAGTCAAGTTCAAGCTAAAGGCTATCTGCATTGTGGAAGGGAAAGAGTCTTTTTCTCCATCTAGCCCCTTGTAAAAGTATTTGTGGATCAAGGCTGTGCTGCAGAGATGGGGAACCTGTGGCTCTCCTGATGCTGTTTGACTCTGGCCACCAGTATCTCAGACCTTTGGCAGACTACAGGTTCCCCGTCCCTGCTGCTAGAATAATCACATTGGCACCTACCTGTAGACAGCTCTGACATACTCCGAATCCTTATTGTGTTGTGCTCCTATGCTCTTGCCCATAGCTGTTTCTAGGAACAAAGGAAATAAAAATCAGTTAAAGAATCCTGCTCCTACAATCCATGAAAGGTTGTGAAGGTTGTGGACTTTTCTTCACTGGCGGTTGGGTGGCCATCTGCCAATGATTCTTTAGCTGTGATTCCTTCATTGCAGGGGATTGGACTAGATGACAGTTGGGGTATCTGCCAACTCTCCAGTTCTATGAATTTATGATTTTTTTAAAAATAAAAAAAATGGAATGTGCTCAATATAGATGACAAACAACTCTTCTGTTCAGGCCTCACAAAAAAGTAAGTTCTTCCCGAAATTGAGAGGGAAACCTCATTTATTGCAACACTTTGACAGCAACCACAGCACTTACCACAGATTACATCAAGGGCACACAATGTGATGTAGAAAAAGCAATTAAACGGCTCCTTGTCCACATGCTTTTCAAGTTTCTGAACAAGGATATTGGCTTGTTCATTCATCACCTCGAGGAAATCTTCTAAAATGGTGAAATGGAAGGTGGGCGTTAACATTTTCCTTCGGGACCGCCATTTGCCCCCAGTGCTGTGGAAGAAAAACTTAAACATTATCTTTCTCTACACAAACAAATCTCAGAGCAAAATACATGCAATGCTTTCAAGCAGGACCTGGAACAGCTTTCCAGACACTCCATCCCACCCCCGTTTGCCCCCAGCTGGCCATTTTATTAGGTTACAGAGGTACTGAACAGGAGAAATAGAGCAGGATTGCACCCAAAGTCCACACACACAGCTGTGTATCTGAAAGGGGCCGCCCATCTACAATAGACGCCTCTGTACACAAGGAATGGCTCTTTTCAGTAACACACATGCAGGTAGAGAGTGGGTAGTGGGATGGATTTCAGGTGTGCCTGACTTGGGACGCAGGTGGTGCTGTGGGTTAAACCATAGAGCCTAGGATTTGCCAATCAGAAGGTTGGCGGTTCGAATCCCCGTGACGAGGTGAGCTCCCATTGCTCGGTCCCTGGGGCTCCTGCCAACCTAGCAGTTCGAAAGCACGTCAAAGTGCAAGTAGATAAATAGGTACCGCTCCGGCAGGAAGGTAAACAGCGTTTCTGTGTGCTGCTCTGGTTCGCCAGAAGTGGCTTAGTCATGCTGGCCACATGACCCGGAAGCTGTACGCCGGCTCCCTTGGCCAATAAAGCGAGATGAGCACCACAACCCCAGAGTTGGTCACGACTGGACCTAATGGTCAGGGGTCCCTTTACCTTTACCTATGACTTCATCTCCACTTCCTCCTTCACTCATCCATTATACGTGTATGGTGAAACTTGTGAACAAGATTCATTGTTCATCCCAGTACTGGACATGCCACCTATGCTGTGTTCCAAAAGGGTACACTCCCAACCACATTCCAGGGTTGCTTTTTCCTTTACCTTGTTAGAAGTCCTTTGCCTAGCCAAGGATGCAGAAACTCGTAAGGGCGGGATTTAGTAATATGCTTAGAGCTACTCAAAACAACCTGCCAAAGAGAGAGAAAATTTAAAATCTATTTGAGTTCAAAGTGATGGCTAGTGTTTTAGCAGACTTGACCACAAATCCCCCTAAGCTGTTTGCAATGTAGGTAGCAGCTCATTTGCTTTCTGTTTAGTTTCCCCAAGTTTGATTATGCCCCAAGGTATGCCAGATCCTGACATCAAAATGGTAAGGACCTCTACAGGGCCCTGAAGCCCTGCACTCTGACCATGGGAAATCATATTGACCAAAGCACTGTGCACCACACACACAAAATAGCAGGGAGCGGAGTGACTCCCACTGTGACCCCACCTCTTGATGGCCACATATTGATTCAAAACTACGACCCATATTTTGGGTTGGCTCTGTTCCTCCTACATTTTTGACTTACACTTTACCCCTGTTCACCACCTGCTACAGCACCACCCACTAGGCATTCTAAACCCAAGAGAACGGGGCCTTTGGTGGTGGTGAGTTCTCCAGCCCTGCAGAGAAAACTAAGCATGAGAGACTCACCTCTATAGTGTCTGGATGATATAAGATGACATAGGGCAGTGGTCCTACCCAAAGCTGTAGCAGTGGGACATTCCGGAAGTCTTCAAAGTAATTCATCATCTGCCGAAAGAAGGCTGAGAAGACATGCATCTGGTTTGAACAGGATAAATTCAGTGATCCCACCTCTAGGCTACTTGTTCTAATAAATTTATTGCAGAGTCTAAACTAAGATCAAAAGCCACACCACAATAGACCCCTCTTCCAAAATTCAGACAAGGAGCTGGTTTCAGCCTCCCACTTTCAAGTAAAGTTTTAATTTATGTAGCATGCTCAATCATTCCCATCTAAGAGTATATTTAGATTTGCTTAGAACTCAGTCTGACCATGTAAATGAGCCCCTTTAATAGGTGATTCCATACAAAGGGGCTCCACATGATTGATGGGTAGTGAGAGATTGATTATTAGATTAACCTTTTATTGGGGGCACAGGTCCCGCTACACCTCTGAAAAAGTGGCCAGTTTTGTCTTTAGAGAGGTAGTTTTAGTTTGTCGGGGTGATAAGTTAAATTCTTCAGGGGAGCAAACTCTTATCTGACAAAATGTCTGTTTCTGATCATCATTTTAACTGTGAATATATATATTTTTTTAAAAAATGTGTTGTACTCATCTTATCTTCTGTAACGCCTCTCGCTAAACAAATAAATAATGTTTGTATTGTACAGTGCTGAAATGGGGCGATAAAACGAAAAGCAAGGTCCCAAAACAACCACCGCAAGCGAGGAGATCCGTCTGGGAGGCGGAGGGCGGCTGCTTCACAACGCCTCCTATTTGTGCCTGTCCCAGAAGCGTCGCGTTGGGCAGGTGACGTCTGCCAAATCTCAAGAGAAGGGAGCTGGTTGCTCTCTCTCTGTCCCCACCCGCCTGGAAAAACTGCGCGCGCGTTTCGCGCGCTTGCCTTTGGCAGCAGGAGGGAGAGGGCGCCTCACCACCTGGCACCAGCCTTTTACCTTCCCCATCGCGTTCAAAGAGAAGCGCGTTGCCCAGCAGCGGGTACCAGGGACTGAATCCCGGGATGGACTTCAGCTCCATGTATTTCCAGTACTGGTCGAGCAGCAAGCGGGCGAGCAAGACGGCCAGCAGCGTGGCGAGCAGGGCGAACAGGGCGAGCGCCCACGAGAAGAGCCGCGCGCCCTCCGGAGCCATTGCCCAAAGGACCATCGTTGCCGAGCGCGGACGGCGTCGCTCTGATCCGGTAAGCGCTTTGCTCACAGCAGAAACCTCAAGGCGAGAGGAGGCGGAGCCCGGGAGGAGCAGGAGTGCGAGAGGGAAGAAGGAGGTCACGGCAAAGCAGAAACCGGCGGGATGGGTTCATTTCCCATTCACACAGGGCGGAGTGCACTCTGAAGAAAGGTGGCTGCCTTGCGGGCTTGTTAGCTTAGCGAAAAGGCCACGTGAGGTATAGACTCGTGCGAGGCCTGATATAGAGAAAGGTTTTTCTTCCCCTCTCATATAACACGAGAACTCGTGAATTTTGGACTGGCAAAAGAAAGGATTTCACACAGCGCGCAATTTAAACCGTGGAATTGGCTCCAACAGGAGCCATGGCTGTCCACCAACCTGGATGGCTTTAAAGGAGGACTGTGGGTTAAACCACAGAGCCTAGGATTTGCCAATCAGAAGGTCGGTGGTTCGAATCCCCGCGATGGGGTGAGCTCCCGTTGCTCGGTCCCTGCTCCTGCCAACCTAGCAGTTCGAAAGCACATTAAAGTGCAAGTAGATAAATAGGTACCACTCCAGCAGGAAGGTAAATGGCGTTTCCGTACTCTGCTCTAGTTCGCCAGAAGCCCCTTAGTCATGCTGGCCACATGACCCGGAAGCTGTACGCCTGCTCCCTCGGCCAATAAAGCGAGATGAGCGTCGCAACCCCAGAGTTGGTCACGACTGGTCCTAATGGTCAGGGGTCCCTTTACCTTTACCTTAGACAAATTCAAGGCTATCAGTGGCTACTAGCCATGATGGAGGCTGTGTTCGGCCGCCGTGGCTGGAGGCAGCATGCTTTTGAATATCATCTGGAGCAGCATATGCTTTTGGGTCCTGCTTGCAGGTTTCCCACAGCCATCTGGCTGCCCACTGTGACCAGAGGCAGAAGCATAGGCGTAGGCAGGGGAACAGGAGGGCAGTTGCCCCCCAAATAAAGTAAATAAATAAAAACACAACCAGCTGACCAATTGCATCACAGATAACTCTCTTCTGCTTCCCTAACATAAAGCCTGCCCCCCCCCAATAAATCCTGGCTATGCCCATGGGCAGGATGTACAGCGGATGCAATGAACCCTGCTTCCTCTCTCTCCCACTGAGACAGCCTGGTGAAATGGCTGCTTCCCAGGTGATAGTTGGGGGGAGAGGAGACCTGAAGAAGCTGGCCTGTTGCAGCAGAGCCAATGGAGTGAGCCCTTGTTCTTCTCATTTTCATAAGAACATGTAGAATATTCAGAGTCAGACCACTGGTTCATCCACCTCAGTGTCTACACTACTGGCAGCAACTCACCAGAGTTTCAGGCAGGAATCTTTATACTATCTGGAGATGACAGGCATTGAAGCTGGGATGTTGCACATGCAAAGCAGATTGGAATTGAGCTACAGCCCTTTTTTGTATTTCACATGGCTAACAGCCAGGTGACCTCTTCATCTTGCAGAAGCTCTGAACCCTACCTCGATGCTTAAGCAGATCTGTGGAGCAATGCAACCACATCCACTTTAATTGCTTCTCCTTGCACCCCCACAAACACTCTCCATTGTGACAGAGCTCCTTAATTCATTTACCGCAACTGCACAAACCTGAATTTGTGGTATGCAATTGAATGCCTCCCACAAAGCTTCTGCAGTCTGGAGGTAGCCTTTATCTTCATGCTAGGAAAAAAAGTAAACATTGCAGATGAAGCTTTTGCTCACATAAAGATCAAGAGATGGGGAAGGCTATTCAATTTCTACATCCGAGGCAGCGGCTGCACACAGAATCAGGTCCAGTGAAAGAAAACATGCTCATAGTTAAGAAATCTCATCTGTCCAAAGGTTTCATAGGGCTTAAAAGACTATTGTGTGACTTAGAAATATCTACTTATGTAAACATTTGGGATAGATAGTAACCTTTACCCTAGCTCCAAAAAGCTAGCAGAGTACGCCCAGTGCCAGGAACATCATGCACCAGAATCCATTTAATCTCCCATCTCTCTACAGATATTAAAAATTACTTAGGCTAGGTATGAAGATGGTATCTCCAGTTTCGGCTGCCATGTGTCATGGGTGCTACTGCACTAACTAGGGCAGGGCAAGAGTGGCAGTGGATCATCTCCGACCAAGGAACTCTTGTTCATTGCCCAGCTCTGGAAGGCACTCATACAGCAGTGAGATGTGGAGCTGTGTATGATGAATCTTTCTATCTTTGTGCATATAAAAGTCTCACCACTGTGGTCATGTGTTGAAATAACGTTCCATAGTCCTTTTCTAACTGTATATCCATTATTCTTAGCAGGAAAAGTTCCGGTTTCAGTTGAATGTTAACTTTTAAAATCTTCTGTATCAATGTATGTATTTGCATCCAATATTTCTTAGGGTGTTGTTTTTTTTACAATTCCACCAGGCATGATAAAATGTCCCTTCATATTCTTCCCACAAATAATTGCAACACCTTTGCACATTCTAAACAAATTCACCTGAGTTAGAAAGCGTCAATACATCTATCTATATCTATATCATCTCTATCTCTATCTCTATCTCTATCTCTATCTCTATCTCTATCTCTATCTCTATCTCTATCTCTATCTCTATCTCTATATCATCTATATCATCTATATCTATATCTATATCTATATCTATATTTATATCTATATCTATATCTATATCTATATCTATATCTATATCATCTATATACCATAGCACAATGTAAATCTTAGCCCTTTCATCCAACTTTGATCTCTCTGCTAGTTGTAAATGAGATAACCACTGGAATCTATAACCTTCCATTGTTAACCATTCCCTTGTTTTAATTTTACAGTCTTATTGACTCCACTCTAATAGCTCTTGATAAGTCAACCCCAAGGGTCAGCAAACTTTTTCAGCAGGGGGCTGGTCCACTGTCCCTCAGACCTTATGGGGGGGCCAGACTATATTTTTTTTGGGGGGGAATAAGAACTGATTCCTGTGCCCCACAAATAACCTAGAGATGCATTTTTAATAAAAGCACACATTCTACTCATATAAAAACATGCTGATTCCTGGACCATCTGCTGGCCGGATTTAGAATGTGATTGGGCTGGATCCAGCCCCTGGGGCTTAGTTTGCCTACCCATGGTCAACTGTTTCCCTATCGCCTCTTTTCTATATCGGCTCTGGATCCATTCCATTCCGGCTTCCGCTCTGGTCATGGGACCGAGACAGCTCTGGTCGCCCTAACAGATGATCTCCGCAGGCAGCTGGATCAAGGTGGGTCGGGGCTGCTGATTCTTTTAGAGCTGTCGGCAGCCTTTGACATGGTCGATCACAAACTCCTGGACCACTGCCTCACTGACATGGGGATCCAGGGCACAGTCCTTCAATGGCTGCACTCGTTTCTCTCTGGTCGGGGACAGAGGGTGGCACTTGGGGGGGGGGACCTGTCGTCAAGCCAGTCCTTGCTGTGTGGAGTGCCACAGAGTGCAATACTCTTCCCAATGCTTTTCAACATCTTTATGTGCCCCCTTGCCCAGCTTGTCCAGAGTTTTGGTTTGGGCTGTCATCAGTATGCTGATGACACCCAACTCTATCTGTTGATGAATGGCCGTCCTGACACACTGATCAGATTTTTGGAAGCTGTGGCTGGATGGTTACGTGGGAGCCGGTTGAAGTTAAATCCTTTGAAGACAGAGGTCCTTTGGCTGGGTCGGGACGATATGGGATTGGGGGGCAACTCCCATCTCTTGCGGGGGTGCAGTTAGTGCCAGCACCATCCATTAAGAGTTTGGGTGTAATCTTCGACACCTCCCTTTCCATGGAGGTGCAGATTGCAGCTATAATAAAGGCGGTGTTTTTTCATCTCCGCCAAGCTAAGCAGTTGGCTCCTTACCTCTCTTGCCCTGACCTAGCCACTGTGATCCACGTGACGGTCACCTCCAGACTTGATTATTGTAACTCACTCTACGTAGGGCTGCCCTTGAGACTGACCCAGAAACTCCAGCGGGTGCAGAATGCTGCGGCGAGACTCCGTACGTGGTATGTCCCACGAAGGACTTTGTGGTCTTCATACAAAAACATCTTGGAGGTCCCAGGCCACAGGGAGGTTAGGCTGGCCTCAACCAGAGCCAGGGCTTTTTTGGCTGCGGCCCCGATCTGGTGGAACGCTCTGTCACAAGAGACTACGGCCCTGCGGAACTTGATATCTTTCCGCAGGGCCCGCAAGACAGAGCTGTTCCACCAGGCCTTTGGCCAAGGTACAGTCTGACCCCCTCCTTTGGTAATCCTCATAGAATTCTAGCCCAGTAGTTGTCATTACTTTGATTCTGAATTGATTTTAGAATGTATTGCAATTAATAGATTGTGATTTTATGTAAACTGTGTTACTTTTACTGTTGTTAGTCGCTCTGAGCCCGGCTTTGGCTGGGGAGGGCAGGATATAAAAAAAATATTTATTTATTTATTATTATTATTTAAGAAGCTTATTGTGGTGAAATCCATGAAGGTGTCTTTGTACATAACCTAGATTCATATCTATTCCAGATTCTTAATACGGCACATTTAATGAAGTGATTTTTGAGATTCACATTAAGTTTATCATACCACAAATACCCATGCCAATCAAACGTTAAATCATGTCCTCCCAGTTCCAAGTGTGTTTTATTTTTCAGTGTCACCCAATACTTTATCCACACTAAGCAACAAGCGGCAAAACACAAATTCAACTCAGGTATGCCTAATCCTCCCCTTTCCTTTGCATCTTGCAATACAGTCCTACCTGGGTTGACCAACGCTTTGTGACTCAAATGTTTTGGCTCCCAAACTTTCTGCAGCCAATCGGAAGCTGTGCCTTGGTTTCCAAACATTTTGGAAGTCGAACGGATTTCCGGAACAGATTCCGTTTGACTTCCAAGGTACCACTGTACTTTAATTTTAACCCGTGGTTTCTTCCTGTGCCATAAAAACAAATAAAAACTTTTTGCCATTGTTTAAATGATAAATCATTAGTCAAAAATTTTGAAATAAAAACCTCATTCTAGGCAAAACATTCATCTTTATCACTGAGATTCTACTCAATGACAATTTTATCAGCTCCCATCTTGACCTGTGTTTTTTTTATTTCAGTCCATGTCTTAACATAATTATTTTGAAACAACATACAATTCATATTTGTCATAGTAATACCCAAATATTTTACTCCGCCCCCAATTTGAAACCCTTTCTTCTTCATCAAAACCTTCTGATCGTCTGTTGACATGTTCCTTGTCAATATTTTCATTTTCTGGTGAGTAACCTATAAGCCTGCTAACATACCAAATTCATTTAGCTCAACCATAAGAATATTCATTCCCTGTCGCAGATTTTCCAAAACTAACATGACACTTGAAGACATCTGAAGGCAGCCTTGTTTAGGGAAGTTTTTATTGTTTTATTTTGCTTTTAATTCTGTTGGGAGCCACCCAGAGTGGCTGGGGAAACCCAGCCAGATGGGCAGGGTATAAATATATTATTAGTATTATTACATGAAGTCATCATTATAAGTTTCTTTTCTTATCTTTACTCCCATAATTCTCTCATCTTATCTAATGTCTCTAAGCAAGACTTCCAAGACCAGGATGAAAAGTAGCAAGGGAAATGGACACCCTTGCCTTGTCCCCTTCTGTGTCTCAAAGGGTTTTTATCAGGTCCCTATTAACATTTATCTAGACTATCTGGAAGTATAAATCGATTTTACCCATTTAATAAAGTTATCTCCAAAGTTCATATCTTGCAATACTCTAAACAAAACAAAAATACCCATTTCAAAGGCTTTCTCTGCATCCAAAAATACCGAAACAGCTTGCCTCTCACTATGAAAATTCAGATATTCCAAAATATCAAACACATTTCTGGCATTATCTTTTAGGCAGAAATCCACATTGATTATGATGATTGAGAACCTGTAAAACCGTTCTTAATATTTTGGACAAAATTAATAACTTATAATCACTGTTCAATAAACAAATAAGTTGATAGTTTTTCACTAATGTCAAATCTTGAGCTTCTTTAGTTAAATGTTTCTGTGAAGCCTTTGAGTACTAGGTGGTCCTAATCCCATCTTGGTCCATGACAGCCAATAAGAAAAGATTGCTCTGGTGCTCAGGAGTAATTTCATTCATACTTTCAATTTTTATTATTATAGTCATACATCCTTAAAATATATACTTCAGTATCTATATTTCCCTACTTATGTGCATAAATAATGAATAAAGGAGTTTTAAAGAATAAAACAAATTGCTCATTTTCTTTAGGATAAGAAAAATCAGCTAGTGCAACCTAGGTCGAAGCCTAAGAATTACAAAGTCATTTGGAATATCCTATCAATTGAACAAGCATCACTTTCTGCATTGCAGTTGCTGACTTTTTTAAAGGCAACAGCAGAATTTTGGTTAACAAAAAGAAGTCCTAGTAGGGTTGGGCAGTCTGAAATGTCCTGCTGTGAAAATCAAGTGTTTCTTCTCAAGTAGTCCAAATGCAGTGTTTCTTATTTTAAGAGCCAGAAGACGATCTCCTTTTCAACTGAATCCAGATGCCTTTATTTGGACGAAGAATCAGTTCTCCTACAGGGCCGAGTTGATCACGTTGCTGTGTACTTTTAACACTAAAGCGCCGTAGAATGGTGGCTAAAATAGCCTTTTCTTCCATCTGTGCAAAGCGCTGACCTGCAGAGGGGTTGCAAAGCAATGACAAGATACAATTAGCCAGAGAAATACAGTAGTACCTCAGGTTACAGCCGCTTCAGGTTACAGACTCCACTAACCCAGAAATAGTACCTCGGGTTAAGAACTTTGCTTCAGGATGAGAACAGAAAATGTGCAGCGGCGGCACAGCGGCAGCAGGAGGCCCCCTTAGCTAAAGTATTGTCTCAGGTTTAGAACAATTTCAGGTTAAGAACGTTCCTCCAGAATGAATTAAGTTCTTAACCCGAAGTACCACTGTAATATTGTACATATTTATTATTATTCAGTATGAGCCATGTGACACTGAGGTCAGTTTCATTAAAAATAATTGAACACTTTTCTATACTTATACAGATGGTGATGGATTTACAGCCACTGGCGGGAGTGAGTGAAAAACTGGAAGGGGTGGATTAATAGTGTAGAAATAACCTTTAGATCCAGGTACAACTGTGCTATACATTGGAAAGTGAAGACAAGATAGAGTTAACTAGAGCAATAATATGTATTTATTATGATGTTTTAGCACATTTTTAATATTATGTTGGAAGCCGCCCAGGGTGGGCGGGGTATAAATAAATTTAGTAGTAGTAGTAGTAGTAGTAGTAGTAGTAGTAGTATTGCCACATGACACTGAGGTCAGGCTGTCAAATTAATTTAAGAATTATTAAACACTTTTCTATAATTATTCAGATGTTTACTCAAAATTACCAAGAAGGTAGTATGGGGGGGTGTATATAAAGCCACTGGAAGGAGTGTGTGAAATGCTTGAAGAGGTTTAGCATCATAAAATCATAGAATTGTAGAGTTGGAAGGGACCCTGATGGTCATCGAGTCCAACCCCCTGCAATGCAGGGATGTCAGCTAAAGCATCCATGACAGAAGGCCATCCAATCTCTGCTAAAAAACGAAACTCCAAGGAAGACGATTCCACTCCCTCTTGTGGGGAGTCTGTTCCACTGCCAAACAGCTCTTACTGTTCTTCCTTATGGATAGACATAATCTCCATTCATATAACTTAAACTCAGGTACATTCACTTCAGTCACTTACTGTTCTCAAGAGTGGTTTAACAATTTGTCGCTCTGCCTAGGGAACTTGGAACTATAGCTCTCTGGTGGAAACAGAGGTTTCCTGACAACTCTTAGACTCCTTAACAAAGTACAGCTCCCAGGATTCTTTGGGAGAAGCCATCACCATTTAAGATGGTGTAACATTGCTTTAGATGTGCAGTGTTGCTGGGGCTTTAGTAGATTACATAATCTTTCAGCTTTGCTGTTGGATAATCATCCCCTTTAGACAGCTTCTGCTACTGACTCATTACCCGCCCCCTTTTCCTTTCTAGAGCAATGGAGAAGGTGGAAGGCCTCACTGGGCAATAGCAGGACCACAGCTGGTCAAAGGGCACCGATTTGCCATCCTCTAGGACTGTCTGCCTGAGGCAATTACCTCAGGTTGTCTAAAGCTAGGGCCAGCCCTGACAACAACAATACATTTGTAGGCCTTGCTCTAAGTACAGTGGTACCTTGGGTTAAGAACTTAATTCGTTCTGGAGGTCCGTTCTTAACCTGAAACTGTTCTTAACCTGAGGTACCACTTTAGCTAATGGGGCCTCCCACCACGCGATTTCTGTTCTCATCTTGAAGCAAAGTTCTTAACCCAAGGTACTACTTCTGGGTTAGCGGAGTCTGTAACCCGAAGCATCTTTAGCGTGAAGAGTCGGTAACCTGAGGTACCACTGTACTATGACAAAAATCTCCCTTTGAAAGTTCAGTAATGGAAACATACTGTGCTCTGGAGTTCTGAAGAGATAGAAATTTTCTTTATTCTCATACATACCAATACAATTCCTGGGCCCAGCAGAGAAAGGTACATATGCATATGGGTGCCTCCCAGCTGTGTTCTCAGGGAAAAATCGCTCAGGTCTGAATTCCTCAGGGTCTGGGAAGACTTCAGGGTCTCTATGCAGTGCATAGGGCACAATTATGACATCAACCCCTTTTGGTGCCTTAAACCCTCCTGCCAAAGAAGAAGAGATATTTGTTAGTCTCTTCTTCCAGAAGCACCCCCAATAGTACTAAGCTTATAGTCACAGTGCATCAAAGCATTAACCAACCTGAATTACTTACTTATGTAACATTCCTCACTCAGTGTACGGGCAAAAAATGGAACAGAAGGAAAGAGGCGAAGAGCTTCTTTAATAACACAATCCAGATACCGTAGTTGCTTCAAATCGTCCATGGTAACATAACGATCGGAGTCCCCTGAGAATAAACGTGTGTTATTCAGACACCTATTTTAAATTATGGTGGAGCAGGAGGCATTGTGGGGTCTAACCCACTAACCGCCATAAATCATTTCTGTGCTTATGCTTAGAACCAGCTCATCAGGGCTTCCTTTTTGCTGGCATAAGGTCTGACCACACTAGAGCTGCAAAGACCACAGCACAAAAAAGCATGAGGTCTGGCTCCTGACTCCAGAATAGCTTTTTTGTCAGCAGAAGACATTGCTAGCCTCTGAGAGGCCACTAGAGGACAGCACTTCCAAGCATTCATAACTCTCCTTAGCCAGCAAAATAAAAACCATATTTTTGTTTTAAGCTTCAATTCTTTCCTAGGTGGTCCCTTTTAAGAGAGTTAAAGCAGTGCAGCATCATTGTCCAGTAAAGTGACAGGATGCAATGCATCAAAGATTGAACCTGCAGAATGTTACCTGGGAGCCCTTGATGTGCAGGCCAAGACAGTGCAGCCAATACCTAAAAGGTGTAATGTTTGGAGCTGGAGAGGAGATTGGCCTAAGCACTGGACCTTCTGGCTGAGGTTGAAGGGAACTGGAGTTCTAGGAAAGTCTGCAGGACCATAGTTTCCCAACCTGATTTAGAACAGGGATGGGGAACTGGATCCGACCAGGAGGCCAGACCCTTAATCTTCTCACCACCTCACCACTGGTCAATTTGGGTTGGGCTGCCCACCTTTCAGAATTCACAAGGGCTTGCTGTAACCTGCAATCAACTGCAATGGCAGTTACAGGAATCCCCTTTGAGGTCTACTTGCAAATATGCTTTGGATCCAAACCACTTTTGCAACCAGACTTTTTTCCTCAGCAGCCATTGTTGTTCAGCTGATGGCCACCGATGGAGAAACCCCTTGCATGCTTGGGAACGCCTTAGGACAGTTAATCCCAGTGGTCATTCACCCTTTAAGATGCCAGTTGTCCTCTTGTAACCACATCCACCTCAGCTCCAGTCTCAAAGTCACAAAGGACATCAGGTGTGGGGCAGGTGGGTGTGGTTTGGTGAAAACAGCCTCATGGGCCAAACTGGGATCTGCACTTGTGGCCCAGAGGTTCCCCATCTCTGTGTTAGAGGAATTATGCGACATTTATGAGCATTTACTTAGATAAACACCTGTATACCACATTTGCCCAGGTTCACTCCCAGAGGAAAGGAAAACTCACCAAAAATTTCATCCAGTTCACGGTGAACTTTTCTTTGGACTTCTGGATCACACCCAAGCAAGTAAATGCACCAATTCATGGCAGCAGCGGTAGTATCATGACCCTTGGAAGAAAGAATTAAATGTCTAACGTTTTATCACACACACAAAAGAAATCTCAGCTGCTGGCCCTTTCCAGGACCTGAACAAAATATTTCAAATCCTCTAGCACCCACAACCTTTGGTTTTGCACAAATCTAAACTTCTAAGACACCAGCCACATACACAAGAGTGAATATTTCAAAAATTTAAGTGTATAGGCAACAGCAGGTGCCAGGGATTCTTCCAGCTCTGGTCACTACCCATGTGCCAAAGGCAGACTGACACTCCTAAGTCATTCCCATATCTGAAAAGGTCTTCTCAGAATGGTTGATATGTCTACCTAGCTATGTTTTATTGTGTTTTTAATATTTTGTTGGTAGCTGCCTAGAAAGGCTGGGGCAACCCAGTCAGATTGGCTAATACAACAACAACACACACACTGCAACTTTGCTTCTAGGGTGTGACATAATTTTATTTATATCCTGTCCTTCCACTTAAAAAATGAGTCCTCAACATAGCTAACACTCAAAAAACAATCAGAACACATAAAATAATTACAAGCCAGAAAACAAAACAAAGCCCAGAAGCAGCATAGCAGAGCCTTCTCTGTCATGGCCCCAAAACTCTCTCTCTGCAGAGGTGCATCAGATGTTTCCATGTGAGGTAGCCACTGAAGATGCACCTCTTGCCTTGGACATTCAACTGATGAGCTATTATCATTAGGACCCCCCTACATTCCAACTGGGTAGCGCTGTGGGTTAAACCACAGATCCTAGGACTTGCCGATCAGAAGGTCGGCGGTACGAATTCCCATGACGGGGTGAGCTCCCATTGCTTGGTCCCTGCTCCTGCCAACCTAGCTGTTCGAAAGCATGTCAAAGTGCAAGTAGATAAATATGTACCGCTCCGGCGGGAAGGTAAACGGCGTTTCCGTGCACTGCTCTGGTTCGCCAGAAGCAACTTAGTCATGCTGGCCACATGACCTGGAAGCTGTACGCCGGCTCCCTCGGCCAGTAATGCGAGATGAGCGCCGCAACCACAGAGTCGGTCACGACTGGACCTAATATTAGGTCCCTTTACCTTTACCTTTACATTCCAACTGGTATACATATAAACTGGTTTGTTTATATGTATCTATTGGGTTGCATGGGGTGGGGTTGGTTTATTTGCTGTAATGTGCTGTGTTATCCCTTTTTAGATATAAACTGCCCTGGGACTTTACAGTGAAGGGTGGGTGTAGGAGGAGATGAAGAAGTCAACCAGCCATACCAAAATCAACAGAAAGTCCTCTGTACAAAATTGTCTTCCCCAGGTTGCTGAAAGATGAATAGTCGAAGAGGCATGAACAAATACTCCTAGTGGATAGAGTTCCACAACTGGGAGTGGGAGCTAGAAAAATTGCTCTTGTAAGCCCCAAGAAGAAGAAGAAGAAGAAGAAGAAGAAGAAGAAGAGGAGGAGGAGGAGGAGGAGTTTGGATTTGATATCCTGCCTTTCACTCCCTTTAAGGAGTCTCAAAGCGGCTAACATTCTCCTTTCCCTTCCTCCCCCACAACAAACACTCTGTGAGGTGAGTGGGGCTGAGAGACTTCAAAGAAGTGTGACTGGCCCAAGGTCACCCAGCAGCTGCATGTGGAGGAGCGGAGACGCGAACCCGGTTCCCCAGATTACGAGACTACCGCTCTTAACCACTACATCGCACTGGCATCCACAAAAATACTGCAAGAGGGTGCAAAGCAGGACTGGTGAGGGGCATTGTTTGGAGAGTCATGAACCCCTGACAGAGGGGTTTGCATGGACAAGATTTGGCCCACAGGCTTGAAGGTCCTCATTTCTCTTTGAAATGACCAGCTGTGGTCAGAATTATTATCCCCATACTGTAGTTACTGGCCTAAATGAGACTGAGTTGTCTACATCCAGCTAGGAAAAAGATTCAAACCGGAGATTTCCTGAGTTCTGGAAGTCACTTACTGTCAGGGAACTGCCATCGGAGGAACAGGTGGGGAGAGGGCTCACGGAGGCTGGGAGGGACTCAGCAGCGGAAGCAGGGGCCAGCAGGGGGAGAGATGGGTCTCTGGAGGAAAGTCTCACGAAGGCTGAGAGAGACGCAGCAGCTAAAGCAGGAACTAGCAGGGAAAGGGGAGGATCTCTGAGGGAAAGCGAGCAAGAGGGAGGGCTCAGGGACACGTCCAGCGAGAACAGTGGGGAGGTGTCAGAAGCTCCCATAGGGAGACCCATTCCTCGCCGGAAGCTGTCACGTCGTGAGTCCAGAAGACGTGTTTCCGTTAAGGAGCTTCTATGCTGGAAGCGCTTCCGAAAACAACCACTGTCGGAATCTGCAAGTGACTAGGGCAGACATGTCTGAGGAGCTCTGTCACACACAGAGGTTTGTGGAGTTGCACAAACTCTGAGGGACCACGATTTTACGCACAAGCAGCCCACCATCCCATCACAGCATTCCGACAGTCTTTGTAAGCTGCCTGTGCAGGAGAAGGCATCATGAGCGACCCAGCCGGAACCAGAGAGACAGGGGTTGGAGCGGGTCCAAGCTTGGAAGAAAGGTACCGAGCGTTGGAAATCCAACTGGCGCTGCAGACGGCGAGGCTTGAGGAGAGAAGGGCTCAGGATGCAGACAAGAAGGGGAGAGCCACCCAGTTCACCAGAAAGGTACCAGGATTGGTGCAGAAGTTTGGGGGGGACCCCAAGGACTACCATGCCTTTAGAACAGAGATGCAATATGCCCTCAATGTGCAGTTTGATGAATTCCCTGACGAGGAATCGCGAGTGGCTTTTGTGATTGGGCATCTTGAAAAAGGGGCGAGGGACTGGGTTAGACCCCTGATGGCAATGCACAATGACGTCCTAAAGGACACCATGAAGTTCTTTCGTGCAATGGATCTCATGTTTTCCAGCGATATTGAGGAGGGAGTGGTGCGCAGACAGCTAATGGCTTGCAAGCAGGGAAGCCGATCTGTCCGTGAGTACTGGACTGAGTTCACCATGCTGGTTCACAGATTGGGGTGGGATTTATCGGCGGCGCCCATTCAAATGCTATTTGAAGAAGGCCTTGCTTCGGCTGTGAAAGACGAACTTTCCCGGGGTCCTAGGGCGGATTCTATGGATCAGCTGACTAAATCTGCGCTGACCATAGGAGCGCGCCAGGAGGCGAGAGCTTTGGAGAGGCGGGAAGGGAAGGGGGAACGCTGGAAGGAGTTCCGCATTCCTGATATTCCAGAGACAACTTTCCCGCCGGCAGAGCCGATGGAAATCGGAACAGCGCGCGCGCAGTTTCAAAGCCCAGTGAGGGGGGAAAGAAGGAGGGAAAAGGCGCCCGGAAATGCTATCTCTGCCAACAGCCAGGTCACTTTGCCAGAGTCTGCCCCCAGAGGAAGGAATGGCAAGGGATGGTGGGAGCTGTTGAGGGAAGAGAGGAGGAAAAACCGGAGCAGGTAAAAGCCAACGCCTGGTTGCCACAGTCGGGGCACAGCAGCCAGGCCAAAGAGCAGTGAAAGTGCCCATGCCAGAAGCTCCTCAACCTGCCCTAGTGATTGAAGTGTCGCTAGAGCTGCAAAATGGACACCCCCTAAAGATAAAGGCGCTGTTGGACTCAGGCAGCTCCTGCAATTTCATGAGCAAAGAGTTTGCAGCTGAACACCAGATACAGACTATCCCTTTAAGCAACCCCCTGCAGGTGACCACGATCGATGGCAGGGAGTTGTTGGGAGGAGAAGTCAGCTTGCAGACCGTACCAATGATAATGAAGGTGGCAAGGCACACAGAACTGATAGCGTTTAATGTGGCCACCTTGGGAGGAGCTCCTATTATTTTGGGGATGAGCTGGCTAGCGTTACATGATCCGCTGGTGGGCTGGCATCAGAGAGTGGTTTCCTTTGGTTCAGCACATTGCTTAGAACACTGCAAAGGGGGAAAGGGTTCAGCAGGGGCCCAAGCCACCCTAGCAGGGACGGAAGTAATGGAGAAGGTGAAGGTACCACCACAATACGCAGATCTCAGCGATGTGTTCAGCGAGAAGGAAGCTGACCAACTACCCCCGCATAGGCCCTTTGACTGTCAAATCAATTTACTCCCTGGGGCACAGCTTCCTGTAGGCAAGTTGTATGCCATGTCAGGCAGAGAAATGCAGGAGCTAAGAGAGTTCATTGACAAGAACCTGAAGAGAGGCTTCATCAGAGAGTCCAAAGCAGTGGGAGGTAGCCCAGTGTTTTTTGTGGATAAAAAAACACACGGACAAGCCGAGACTTGTGTGTGACTTCAGGGCGTTAAACGCAGTGTCAGAACCCTTGGCTTTCCCTATGCCCAGGATTGACGACATTTTGACCAGGGTGCGGAAGGGAAAGATTTTTACAAAGCTGGACCTAAGGGGGGCGTACAACCTGATACGTATAAGGAAAGGGGATGAATGGAAAACCACCATGTTCACCCCTTTGGGGGCATTTGAATATCTCGTGATGCCATTTGGCTTACAAGCAGGCTCGGCGTGCTTCCAATCGTTTATGAACCACGTACTGGGGCCTTTGCTTTACAAGAATTGTGTGGCCTTCCTAGATGACGTGTTGGTGTATTCTGAGAATGAGGAGCAGCATGTGAGAGACGTCAGAGAAGTGTTGAGCAGGCTGCAAGCCAACAGGCTGTGGGTGAAACTGGAGAAGTGTCAGTTTCATACCAAGGAGGTGGAATTCCTGGGGTACCGCCTGTCAGACAAGGGATTGGCCATGGATCCCGGCAAGGTCCAGGCAGTGCTGGAATGGAAAACACCCAAAACCAAGAAGGATGTGCAGAGGTTCCTAGGGTTTGGGAACTTTTATCGTAAGTTCATCTGAAACTTTGCACACCTGACGGCGCCCATTACGGACTGTCTCAGCAGTAAGAAGAAATTTGTTTGGACTGAGGAGGCGGAGCGAGCTTTTGAGGAACTGAAAAGGGTCTTCGCCTCTGAAGGACAACTTCTGCATGTGGATTTACAAAAAAAGATGAGAGTCGAAACAGACGCATCAGACAGAGCCATAGGGGCGGTGCTTCTTCTGCAGCCAGGGAAGGAGGAGTCAGAGTGGAGACCGTGTGCCTTTTTTTCGCGAAAGCTGAACAAATCCGAGAGGAACTACACGGTGTACGACCGAGAACTTCTTGCTATTCATGAGGCTTTCCGGAGATGGAGGCACCTGCTAATTGGTGCACAACATAAGGTGCAAGTGTGCACTGACCATAAGAACCTAGAGTATTGGAGAACGGCGCGAGTGCTCAACCAACGGCAGTTGAGATGGGCCCAGGAGTTCTCCAAATTTAACTTTGAGATTTGTTACGTGCCAGGCCCAGAGAACGTTAGGGTGGACGCTCTCTCATGCAAACCTGAATATTTGGAGGGGGAGGGAGCACCCGAAGAAAGACATGTCATTCCAGAGGACCGCTGGGTGTGTGGGGTGGCATTGGTGGGGCAAAGGGAACTGGTAGAGGGAACGGTGCATGATGAATACGCCCAGGACAAACTCAGGGGTCTCAGGAGGGCGGGAGACAAACCCGGGGGTTTTGAGGAGAGAAACAGGGCGTTGTATTACAAGGGAGCGTTATATATACCTGAAGGTGATTTGAGGGAGAAGGTACTCAAGCAACTGCACGATAGCCCCACAGCAGGGCATTTTGGGCAACACAAAACCATGTGGCTGGTTACCAGGGAATTTTGGTGGCCCAAGGTCAGGGAAGATGTGCGGGAGTATGTGAGAGGGTGTGACCAATGCCAGCGAGCCAAGGGGGAGAGGTGAGCACCGGCAGGGTTATTAGAACCACTACCCACACCTGAAAGACCATGGGAAGCAGTGGCAATAGATTTCATGACTGATCTGCCAAAGTCCAGAGGGAAAACAGCCATCATGGTTGTGGTAGACCTGTTAACCAAAATGGCCCACTTTATAGCCTGCTCACATGCTGTCACGGCAGAAGAAACCGCTAAATTGTTTGTAGAAAATGTGTTTAGGTTGCATGGCGCCCCCTTGAGGGTGGTTTCAGACCGTGGGAAACAATTTACTTCCAGGTTCTGGAGGAAGCTCATGAGCTTACTGCATGTAGAGGTCAATTTTTTGACTGCCCGGCATCCTGAAACCAACGGGCAGGCGGAAAGAGCCAATGGCATCCTCCAGCAATATTTGAGGTGTTATGTGAATGACAGAGAGAATGATTGGGTGGAGAAGCTGGCATTGGCAGAATTTGCCTACAACAATGCGGAGAACGTGTCCACGGGGATGAGCCCCTTTTTGGCTAATTACGGGTGCCATCCCCGGGCTTTCCCAGGGGGGGAAGGGGAGAACTGGAGCGTTCCAGCTGCCGAACAGTTCGTAGAAGAAATGGAAGCAATCCATCGCCAGCTCCAACTTAACTTAGACAGGGCCAAGGAGGAATATAAGAGGCAGGCAGACAAAAACAGAAGAGAAGGTGAAACCATTAGGGTGGGGGACCAGGTGTGGCTGTCAACCCAAGGGTTACCATTCAAAGGGGGTTGTAAGAAGTTAAGACCCAAAAGACTGGGCCCATTTGAAGTCACGCAACAGGTCAACCCAGTGGCTTTCATACTCCGCTTACCGAACCACATGAAGCTGCACCCAGTTTTCCACAGGTCGTTGCTGTCACCGTATAAAGGGGACAGAGAAGGGAGGGTCACTCGGGGACCAGCAATGGAGGAAAGGGAACACAGCTACCATGTAGCGGAGATCCTCGATTCCAGGTGGAAGGGAGATCAAGTAGAGTATTTGGTAACGTGGGAAGGGGAACCGGAGTCGGAAAACACCTGGGTCATGGCAGAGGATGTCAATGACGAGGTTTTAATAGAAACTTTTCATCAGAGGTTCCCACGTAAACCTCAGCCAGTGGCGAGGTTCCGGAGGGAATACTTTGCCACCACCGACGAAGAAGAAGAGTTGGAGGGGTTCACAGATTCCGAGGAAGAGGAGGATTCAGCGAGCCGGAACGGCGACCGATGGAGGGAAATGTTCGAGACGTCTGAAGATGAAGAGGATTCTTTTCGGGGTTTTACCTCCTCACCGCCCAGAGGAGAGGGAATGGGCGGGGGTGAAGGGGGTCCTGGAGGGGAGGTGGATGTCAGGGAACTGCCATCGGAGGAACAGGTGGGGAGAGGGCTCACGGAGGCTGGGAGGGACTCAGCAGCGGAAGCAGGGACCAGCAGGGGGAGAGATGGGTCTCTGGAGGAAAGTCTCACGAAGGCTGAGAGAGACGCAGCAGCTAAAGCAGGAACTAGCAGGGAAAGGGGAGGATCTCTGAGGGAAAGCGAGCAAGAGGGAGGGCTCAGGGACACGTCCAGCGAGAACAGTGGGGAGGTGTCAGAAGCTCCCATAGGGAGACCCATTCCTCGCCGGAAGCTGTCACGTCGTGAGTCCAGAAGACGTGTTTCCGTTAAGGAGCTTCTATGCTGGAAGCGCTTCCGAAAACAACCACTGTCGGAATCTGCAAGTGACTAGGGCAGACATGTCTGAGGAGCTCTGTCACACACAGAGGTTTGTGGAGTTGCACAAACTCGTGAGGGACCACGATTTTACGCACAAGCAGCCCACCATCCCATCACACTTACAATGCAAACCTCATACAAGGTTCAATGAGCTCTATGGGGTTTACTCTTGGGTAAATGGGTAGAGTTCTGCAACCTAAACCAGCACTGGGCATTCTATACCTCAAACATGAATGTATCCACTTCCTCTCGGATGTCCAGGTAGCTCAACTTCTTCCCATCGTCATCGGTGGCATTCAGAAGCATATCGAGAAAAGCTCTCCTGACTTTGCGCTTGCTTTGATCACCGTTGCTGACAGCATTGCTTTTATGTTGCTCCTGGTTTTTTAATTCACGAGCTTTTTCTGCAATAACCTTAGATAGCCAAACAAAAAAGCTGTTTATTTTTCAGGTTGCATAATCCAATGTGTGCACTCCCTGCAATGCCAAATAATGCGACGGTTGTCCCCTGAAATAAGTGATGTGCTGGGTCAGTGCACTGTTAAACTGCGATAGATGGATGAATGAATGAAGGGAATCAAACAAACTACAGGCAATAGTAAGGAAAATATAGCAGCTTACATTATCAGTAAAGGTGTGAAGTATCTTTAGGCTCCTGTAATGTTCTCTCCCTTCTTGGAACATGAGGTATAGAAGGTTAGGCCAGAGCCAGGGAGACTTCTGTCTGTGGTGAATCAGATCGCTCATCCTAGGGTAACAAGCAACAATGCTGGATATATTTCTAGGAAAGTACCATAAAGTGCATGAAAGAGCCCAATTTGTTGCTAGTAGGCTGAGCAAATCAGAGTGACATGTAGAGATGCAGAGAAAAGTGATTCACATGTAAAACAGAACCCAGTTTGGGACCTACAGCCACAGCAGTGCCCTGCTCCTCCACTGCAAAGATGCAGTGTGAATGCAGCTTCTATGTGAGCATTCAACCCACATAGAGGCCCTGAATTGTGCTATTCAGCTCCAATGAGGGGCAGGGAGGAAGATCACACAAAGCAGGCCTTTGGAAATTTATCGTGCAGAAGGCTATCTGCATGGTAGAGGAAAAAGACTTTTTCTCCGTGTAGCCCCCAGTAAAAGTTTTTATGGATTAAGGCTCTGCTGCAGAGATGGGGAACCTGTGGCCCTCCTGCTGCTGTTCGACTCCAGCTACCAGCGTCTCTGATTTCTGACAGGCCACTGGTTCACCATCCCTGCTTCTAGAAAGGAGGTCACCTTGACACCTACCTGTAGACAGCTCGGACATACTCGGAATCCTTATTGTGTTGTGCTCCTATGTTCTTGCCCATAGCCGTTTCTAGGAACAGGAGAGAAAGAACTCAATCAAAGAATCATGCTCCTACAAACCAAGAACAGGACATAAAAGGGAGACCTTACTTCGAGTCACACACTGGCCCATCGAGCTCAATGCTGTCTACACTGACTTCCCAGGTTTCAGAGAGAAGTATTTCCTAGACTCATCTGGGGATGCCAGGATATGAACCCAAGGTGCCCTGCATGCAAAGCACTGAACCATATGGTCAAATTGTAGTACTATTGTACTACAGTGGTGCCTCGCTAGACGAAAGGGTTTTTTGGTTTTGCGTTGCTTCGCTAGACGAATTTCCCTATGGGCTTGCTTTGCAAGACGAAAACTTCTTGCGCTTTTTTTTTTAAAGCCACTTGAAGAGGCGCAGTTGCGACGGACTGTGCTTCGCAAGACGAAAAGACCCACGGAACGAATTCTTTTCGTCTTGCGAGGCACCACTGTAATACCACACCTGTGGTCATTGTCTCCTGGGATTCCCTTTTGGTCCCATAGTATGTGTTCTTGTGTCCCAGTCCTGACCTGCATTCGGACTGACTACAAATCAACAGTGATTCAATTTGATTACAATTTGACAATGAACTATTTCCCTTCTCTATGAGTGTAGATCAGAGGTTTCCAACCTTTTTGAGTCCGCGGCTCCCTTGACCAACTACATTCTTTCTGTGGCGCCCCTGTGGGGTTCAGGAGCCCAGTTATGTGATCCCTTGCTTGCAGAGCTGGCAGCCTCTCATGCTTTTTCAAACACCCTCCCTTGTGGAATGTTCCCTCAGCCTTCTCTCTCCCCTCCTGCAGCTGCCGCCCCTGGTCTCTGAGCTGCCCCCCACCCCAAGTATCCCTGGGCAGCCCCAGAGGCACCATTTGCCTGGGGAACTTGTAGCCAGGGCTGCTGTAACCAACAGCCACACAAGCCTTTGGGAGGCAGAGACGTGAGAGGGCATCAGAGGGGAAGAAAAGATGGACGGAGGCCAGTGTTGCCTGCAGTACCCCTGACCATCATTCAAGGCACCCCGGGGTGCCATGGCACACAGGTTCAAAACCACTGGTGTTCTCCACCGTGGATCACTGAATCTGCATTTAAATGAATAACAAGCTATTAACACTGGAAAACAACACTTCTGCTCAATTCTTCCAGAAAATGAGCAGGAATGTTTAAACCTCATTTATTGCAACACTTTGACAGCAACCACAGCACTTACCACAGATTACATCAAGGGCACACAATGTGATGTAGAAAAAGCAATCAAACGGCTCCTTGTCCACATGCATTTCAAGTTTCTGAACAAGGATATTGGCTTGTTCATTCATCACTTCAAGGAAATCTTCTAAAATGGTGAAATGGAAGGTGGGCGTTAACATTTTCCTTCGGGACCGCCATTTGCCCCCAGTGCTGCAAAACAGAAACTTAAATATTATTTTTCTCTATACAAACAAGTCTCAAAATGCACACAAGTCTCAAAATGCATTAATGCCTTCAAGCAGGAGCTGGAACAAAACATTGCAGCATGCAATGCTTCAGTTCACTCTATTCCTCCTTGCCCCCAGCTGGCAATCCTCCCCGCCCCCCAAAAAAACATTTTGTTAAAATGAGTTAGCACAGTTACTAAACAGGAAGAAAATGGAGCAGGACTGCAGCCGAAGCCCCGTCTCCAAAGTCCATATTCAGCACAGCATCTGAAAGGGGCCTCCCACCTGCAGTGAATACCTTTGTGCACGAGGAAGAGCCCTTTTCACATATTCAATAGGGCATGAGGAGGTGGACACATGGAGTTGGAAGCAGAATGTGTTGAGGAGGACTAACAGCTCAACCAGTATTGGACACACCAGCTACACTGTGTTCCAAGGGGTGCAACAAAGGGGTACACTGCACACCCATGTTCCAGGGGTGTATTTTCCTTACCTCGTTAGAAGCCCTGTGCCCAGCCAAGGATGCAGAAACTTGTAAGGATCGGATTTTGTAATATGCTTAGAGCTACTCAATACAACCTGCCAACAGAAGAGATTAAAAAATGTAAATTCTTGACTTTGCCCTCCAATGCTATCTGTTCAACGCTGCCTTTGCTATCTAAAATATATTCTAGTTGAGTTCAAAGTGACAGCTGTTGATTTAGCAGTCTTAGCAGCTCCTTTGCTTTCTCTTTAGATTCCAGAGCTTGATTATGCCCTGATGGTGTGGTACGTCCTGACATCAGATTGGTAATGAAGTATTTAAGATCCTTCTTAACTTCACACTTTAAACCTGTCGCTGGACAAATAAAATCCTTCTAGGATGGGCTGTTGTCTTACACCACCCATAAAACACTCTTAGCAGCTTCTAGAATTCTAATCTACCTCTCAGGAAATCAAAACCAGGCTGCCCTGCCTAGTTTAATCCCACTCTAATAGTTCAACAGTATCTGCCCACAGACAATCCTTTTGTCCAGCATAAGTGGTAGAAACCTTACACCCAGTCATTCCTTGAATCTGGCAGGTGGAATTCTTTTTAATCCCTTTAGCAGCTGCCATTGTCAAAATCCTGCCAAGGAAAAAACCCTCCACCTCCACATGTAAAAAAATACATCCAAACAGATATAATGGAAAATGCATATCACTATAATAGGATTTACTTAAAACAACAACTGAACAAAGATAACAGCACTCTGCTGATGTTTTCAGACTAGTGGATCATTAACAGAATATCTGCATTAAAAACAATCCTCGCGCTGATAGTACAAAATGAAGTTCAAGGCTTTGTACAGCTCAAGCTTTACATAAGCAATTTATCTCACTCCTGTTCTTGGGTTGCAGAAGTGCTTCCAATTTAGCAGGATCCAAGACTAGATCCAGCAACACTGATTATATTTATTAAGAATTAAGTCCTAGCAGCTTCCACAGGACTTACTCCCAGGTAAGAATGCAGAGGACTGGTGCCTTTAATATGCAATTGCATCTGAGTCTTTTCAGAAGTAAGTTCCAAACGGTCCATTCAAGCTTTCTCCCAGGTAAGTGTGCATAGGACAGCGGATGAACCTAAACAGATACCCACTACTGAGCAAGCTCCATTAGAAACAATGGAACTTAAAAGATGGAGAGGTATATAAAGCATGTGATAGAATGGCAACGCTATGGCTGTTGGGTTACGTTTATCTTCATGGGGACATGCTGAGCAAACCCGCCTTGGAAGACGAACAGAGTTTTTAGGTTATCTTCTCCAATGAAAGGCAGCTGACTGAGTTCTCATTCAGACTGCTTTATGAAGGGGGTGGTTTATTTCAAAGGTGCAGCAGCATTCCTCTTTTTTTACAGGAGGTATTCAAGGGTAAGAGGGACATGGGTGGCACTGTGGGTTAAACCACAGAGCCTAGGACTTGCCGATCAGAAGGTCGGCAGTTTGAATCCCCACGACAGGGTGAGCTCCCGTTGCTTGGTCCCTGCTCCTGCCAACCTAGCAGTTCGAAAGCACATCAAAGTGCAAGTAGATAAATAGGTACCAGATGGGAAAGTAAACGGCGTTTCCGTGCACTACTCTGGTTCGCCAGAAGCGGCTTAGTCATGCTGGCCACATGACCCGGAAGCTGTACGCCGGCTCCCTCTGCCAATGAAGCAAGATGAGCGCCACAACCCCAGAGTCGGCCACGACTGGACCTAATGGTCGGGGATCCCTTTACCTTTATTCAAGGGTAAGCAGCACTGTCACCTCTTTGTCGTTGCTGTTAAAAAGTGTGGCACTTACTGTAACAACTTCATGGTGAGTACCGGCACCTATTTTTTTCTAGAATAAAAGCACCATGCAGCAGGATCACATACTGTGATCCACATCCTGTCCCAATGATGGAATTAGGCCTGGGAGGGCTAGCTCCCATCCACACCAAACAATTTTTTCTAAGCCTGATTGCAGTGTGGAAGGCAATTTTCAGAGAGGTGCAGCAGCTGTGGAGGAAAAAGTTAACGCTCCCCATGCATCCTTCCCCTACCCTTTGGGGGGGGTGAAATTACACACATACACCCTAGGAAAACAAACCTTGGGGATGGGATCAGGAACTAAGGGAAACTTGTTTTCCTAAGTCCAATTGCCCCATGGGGAGAAGAGGGGCAAAGAGGGGAAGAGAGAAAATGAGAAGGGGTGTGTGTGTCAGAGAGAGAGAGAATATGCAAATTAACAAGAGAGTAGAAGGATGGAGTGAGAAGCGTATGCGAGAATAGAGGATGGATGACCAAGGTACATGCTTGTGCAATGTGTGTGAATGGATGGTACATGAGAGAATGGGGTGGCTCTGCTCCCACTTTGGCCCTATTCACCATCCTCTTCAGCCCCACCCACCACAGGTATGCATGCACCCCTTGGCAGTTTATTCCCAAGGGAATGTGGCCTTTGGTGGGTAGGAGTTCTCCAGACATGTAGTAAAGACTAAGAATGAGAGACTCACCTCTACGGTTTCTGGATGATATAAGATAATAAAGGGCAGTGGTCCTACCCAGAGCTGTAGCAGTGGAGTATTCCATAACAACGCAGTGTAATCGATCAACTGTTTAAAGAAAGCTGGGTTGGGAGGAAGGAAATGCATCAGGTATGAAAATAAGAAATTCAATATCCCACCTCTATGCTACTTGTTCTCATGAGAATAGCACCTACTCTAAGCAAAGATCAACAACCACATAGCAGGAGGCCCCTCTTCCTAAATTCAGATTGCAAGAGACAAGGGTCTCCTTCTAACCTCCCACTTTCACATCAAGTTTAAATTCATGTAGCACGCTCAATCAGTTCTGGTAAACATCAGAAAGTATAAGAGCACATTTACATTGGCTTACAACTCATCTTAACCATATAAATAACCCCTCTTCATGGCTGATTCCATATAAAGAGGCTCCCCATTGTTAGTGGGTAGTGGGCCCCACTCTGGCACAGCATATAAAATAATCCTTATTTGATCACTGTGACCATGTAATTGAAGAAAGGGACCCAGAAGCAACAGCAAATCAGGTGGCTCAAGAAGTAATAGATCTGTCCTGAATAGAACAGACACCCTTAGTCCTTTAAAATGACGTGAGTGCAATAGATGAGGCAGGAGATGTTGTAGCCCAGCAAAGAGGTCCTGTCATATAGTCTTCTAATGAAAGTCTATATAACTGGCCAGCTGATCCAGCCATGATAGGAGAAGCTACATCTGCACCTCTGCAAATACAGTCCCCATCCTATAACGGAGTATTAACCATGCTTGTAAACGATTTTGCTAAAGCTGATTCAGTTGAAACAGAGGCTGAAACCCCTTCATTGTATGGTGTTTTACATTATCAATGTTTTCTGTTTATGCAAACAGCAGATAATTTATTTCACAGAATGTGGGTGTTGCAAAACAAAGTTCCAGGCCCAAGAGCAACAGCTGGCACTCCAGTTGGGTAAGTGGAGAGGGGGATTTTGACTGGCACTTCACAGTCAGGCTAGCCCTTATTAAAGAAACTGGAGAAAGCGAAAATGATGGATTGGCGGACCATCAAGACTGGGCTCAGTGAGTTCTCTTCAGATTCAGCAACCAAACAATTAAATGACATTTTCCAAGGCTGGAAAAAGAATTCATACATTGTGGCAAATGTGACAAAAGAATGCCACATTTTGTATACAGAGAAGAACAGCAGCAGTTCACATTTCTAAGTTTGGTAGTTGTAAAAAAAAATATGTCTACTACGGTAGGCAGAATATTCAGCATTGCAGAATTGCTCAGGAGGCAAAGAATGTATAAAAGAACACCTTTTTTGAGAGTTGGATAATAATACTTCTAAAATATTCTAACCATACCAATTTACTCAATTCCCAAGATAGATACTTAAAGTATTTGATTTCCTGCTCTTAATGTAGCTACTTTATGTAACATGATCTTAACACACTTTGTTTGGAAACACTTTGATTCACCTAGGAGATTTCATGTAACTATTTTGGAAACCGCAGTGCTTACTTTTAAGTAAAACAGCATTCAGTTGAACTTGCTCCTAAGCCCTTTGCAGGTTCTATGTTTGAAGAAGGAATCTCAACATGAATAGGGGGCTTGAAGCTATATACATATCAGCTCCCTTTCCCAATGCCCCTTTCTATGCACCAGCCTTGTCCACAACATCCCTGACCTCCTCAAATAAAAAAAAAAGAAGCTTCAGGCATGCAGGTTCCTAACCATAGGGAACATTTTTAATGCATTCAACTCACTGTACTGAGAACGTCCTTTAAGACATATCCACTCAATTTAGGAAAACCAAGGTGCAAGAATGTTGAGGTACAGTAAATGAGACCAAAACATAAGAGGGGAAGTTGAACGCAGCAGTCCCATTTTCATTGGGGCCAGTACACAGGGGGATGTTGATGATACTTTCTCTCTCTCCTGGCATCTGTCCGTCTTGGGAGACAATGGAACTGTGCGCCTTCGGGGGTAAAGTCAAACCGTTGGAGAATTACAGCACCTGCTGTGGTTGTAGAGACCAATACAGGAGGGACATGTTTTACTGCAGGCAAGATAGATGAAGGCATCTGATTTTGCTGCTTCAGGTGCACCGTGGCATTTCTCCTCTCTGTGCTCCTCCCAGCAGCTATTCCTCCTCTGGTCACTGCTGTGAATGCATGACATGACTGTCTGTCTCCAGACACTGCAATCATCTACAAGAGATCCCAACACAATGGGGTTGGTGCTGCCAGTCTTCACGTCACGTTTGTAACACAGAGTTGGTCTGCCAATGGGCTGGGTGTCTGTAGAGCAGATTCTTGGGGGTCCTGCCATCTTCCATTCTGTGGACATGACCAAGTCGACAGAGACAGGAGTGCAAACATGCTGGGAACATGGGCCTGGGAGAGCACATGTTTGTTTGAGACTCTGTCCTTCCATGTGACTCCCAAAATATCCCTGATGCAACACACGTGGAAGGCATTGAGGCATCACTCCTGGCAGCTGTAAGCTGCCAATGACTACCTTCCACAAAGCAGTGTGCTCAACATGCAAGCCTGGTAGACCTTCATATTGGTCTTAGACATTAGCATCACATTCTCCAGTAACCTTTGGGAGAGGTGTACCGTTGACATAGCTGCCTTGCCAATATGCTTGTCCAGCTCATGGTCAGTGGAGAGGTTGCTTGTTATGGTGGAACCCAGGCAAACAAAATCACCTACCACTTCAAGCATGTGGCGTGGAGTGCTGGTGATGTTCTAATCCAGGATGGGGAGGCCAAACTCCATGCACTTTCTTCTCCTGTTGCAATTCTCTGTTCAAGAACAATGCCTGAGAGGCCTCTAAGAAAGCTGCGTTCCAATACACAGTTAAGAGACAGCCAGTGCACTAGGTTAGTTCTCACTGGGGCTGGTGGGGCAGAAGGCGGGGAACCCAACTGTAGTTGGAGTCAGAGCCAATGACAGGCAGAGGAAACTCCCTCTACTTTTCCCCTTATCCTCATCCTCCCTGCCTAGAGCATTGTTGGCTGCCCACTCTCCACCTTAGAGCAGATTTATGCCACAAGGTGCCATAGGAAGGCACTGGACATAGTAAAAGATCCATCGCATCCTGGTCACTGTCTCTTCGAGCTCTTGCCGTCGGGACGGAGATACAGGTCGATGAAGACAAGAACGAGTCGTCTTAAGAACAGCTTCTTCTCCAGAGCGATCTCGGCCCTGAATGGGAAGCCCGGACTTTGAAAGTCATCTAATCTCCCTTGCTGTATTATATTGTATTGTTTAATTAGTGTTTTTATGGAGCAGTCAAGTAATTTCGTTGTCCCCGAAGGGGGCAATGACAATAAAGATTTAAAAAAAAAAGTTTTGGAAGAGAAGCCCGGAGACTTATTAGGATACCCCCAATAAATTATTAGAGGGGGCACACCCCCCCCCCAAGTTGGTGGGCATTGCCATTTGAATGATGCGTGCACGCCTTATCTTTTGATCAATTATGTAAGGCTGGGCTTACCTGGGCCCTCCCAATATTTTATTCAAGTTGGCACCCCTGTTCACAAGTGCAGCGTGGAATACAAGAGAAAAGTTTAAAGAATATTAAAGTAAAAACCAGCCTTTCCGGGAAAGCATAAACTCACACATTTGCAGTAAAAAGATGGGTGGCTGCATCTCAGCCACACCTCAAACAAGAACATGACAGTGGGGCATCTCACCTTACTGAAATTAAGAGATACAAGGAAAGATACAGTGCCTGTATCTTTTCTGTGCCTATCCTAGGAAGCGCCGCTCCCTTGTGTATTGTTCGCCGCTTTTAGTATACAAGTTCGATCGACAGACGCTTCTTTCCAAACCTTGAGAAACCAGGCTACTTTCGTTTCCCCCCTCGGAAAACTCTTGCCAAGCTTTGCAGCCGCTCCCCCCCCACCCCCCCGTCGGCCTTTACCTTCCCCACCGCGTTCAAAGAGCAGCGCGTTGCCCAGCAGCGGGTACCAGGGACTGATCCCCGGGATGGGCTTCAGCTCCTTGTATTTCCTGTAATGATCGAGCACCAAGCGGGCGACCCAGACAGTCAGCAGCGTGGCGAGCGCGGCGAGCAGGGCAAGCGCCCAGGAGAAGAGCCGCGCGCCCTCCGGAGCCAGCGCCCAAAAGCCCATCGTCGCCGAGCGCGGACGGCGTCGCTCTGCTCCGGGAAGCGGATCGTTTTGCTGAGAAAAGAAGCCCCGGGGCGAGAGCAGGAGGCGGAGCCGGCGAGGGGCAGGACTGCGAGAGGGGAGAAGGAGGTCACGGGAGGGAGAAGCGGGGCGGGATGGCCTCCGCCTCCAGTCAAAGAGGGCAGGCGGGGGCTTGGAGGAAGAGAGTCACGGGGGTGGAGAAGGGTTGCCGCCCTGGGGCTCGGTAGCCGAGCGAAAACGCGAGCAAGAGGCGACCTGGGGGGAGGTCTGAAGTCACGCCAGGCCTGAGGAAATGGATCGAGAGAGAAGTTTTACTTCCTCTTTTGTATAACACTAGAACTCGTGGACACCCAACGAAGCTGCGTGTTGGGAGGATTTAGGACCAGCGAAGGAAAACATTTCCCCACCCATGAAGAATTGGCTCCCGCAGCAACCATGGCTGACCACCAACCCGGATGGCAAATTAGGCAAATTCATTCAGGATGCTGGACAGGGTGGGTCATCATTGGCCTGGACCAGCAGGCTCTTCTTAAAGACCTGGTCGCTTGTGGCGTGGTGGGAAATGTGGACGTTTTTATAATCAAGGTCCTCAAGGCAGCCGTAAGGAGCACAATACCCTATAGAAGGAGCGTGAGTTTCCTGGGAGTCCCCTGCATTAAACTCAGACATGCTTTCTTCTGACTGCAGGGCTTCCCCTTTGTAAAACACCCTGAGCATTAAGCAAGCACATTTCAGCCAGCCGGAGTGCAAGCTTTGGCTTTGAATTAGCAATGCAAACAACCGTGCAAAGGAACCATTTAAACTGCTAGCCTAAACCACCACCGGCTGATCTCCGAAGAATGGATGCTTTTGAATTATGGTGCTGGAGGAGACTCTTGAGAGTCCCGTGGACTGCAAGAAGATCAAACCTCTCCATTCTGAAGGAAATCAGCCCTGAGTGCTCCCTGGAAGGACAGATCCTGAAGCTGAGTCTCCAATACTTTGGCCACCTCATGAGAAGAGAAGACTCCTTGGAAATGACCCTGATGTTGGGAAAGATGGAGGGCACAAGGATAAGGGGATGACAGAGGACCAGATGGTTGGATAGTGTTCTCAAAGCTATCAACATGAGTTTGACCAAACTGCGGGAGGCAGTGGAAGACAGTGCCTGGTGTGCTCTGGTCCATGGGGTCACGAAGAGTCAGACACAACTAAATGACTAAACAACAACAAAAAACCACCACCACCACAAAAAGGAAAATAGGCAGCCTCTCATTAATAATTTCCAGCACTCTCTGACTTCCTCAGTGAAGGGGTCGCTAACCTTTCTTTTGCCGATGGCCACATTCACACTTGGCCCCAGCCTTCAAGGGCTGCATGCCACCTACAGAGAGAGTGGGGATAGAAACAGAAGTAAGCAGCTTTCTCTTCTGTGGACAGCACCGGGGGGGGGGATCATTCCTCTGCTCATCACATGATCGATCTGATGACCAGGGAGGAGGTGATCTGTATTCTCATCAGGGTGCTGGACTGTGCATCACCACCAAAGTATTGTCCTTTCGCTGCTTCTACAAAAAGCCGTGGGAGTCCAGAAAATTTGCTTAAGGGGGGCTCTATCAGGTCTCTGAACTGGAGGGGTTACACACCCCTACAGGACAATAAAGCTTGACAATATTTAAGAGGATTTGCAGTGGCAGGATTGGGTGGGGGGAATGAAGAGTGTACATTTCTTTATACAGTGGTACCTTGGGTTACAGACGCTTAAGGTTACAGACACTTCAGGTTACAGACTCCGCCAACCCATAAATAGTACCTCATGTTAAGAACTTTGCTTCGGGATGAAAACAGAAATCGTGTGGCAGCAGCGAGGGGCCCATTAGCTAAATTGGTACCTCAGGTTAAGAACAGTTTCAGGTTAAGAACGGACCTCACCTCCAGAACGAATTAAGTTCTTAACCCAAGGTACCACTTTACTGGAAATTCTTGAGGCCTCAAGAGTGATTAAAATAATTCTTTAACATATGAGTGCTATCTGCTAGTCTGCTGTCTCTTATGACATTTCACAGTGCCTTGGTATTCAACAAAACATATAACTGGACAGAACTTGACCTTTATGAAAGAAAAAGTGGCAATGTTGTTATGATCATAGTTAAGAAATCTCATCTGTCCAAAGGTTTCATGGGGCTCAAAACGCTGCAGTGTAACTTAGAAATACCGACATATGTAAACAGTTGGGACAGAATGTAACCTTCGCCCTAGATCCAAAAAGCCAGCAGAGTGTGCCCAGTTCCAGGAAGTCTTGGATTCATCCATGCTTCTGAACCCATTCAGTCCTTCTCACTCCCTCTTCATGTATTAAAAGCTACATTGGGTAGCCATAAGATGGTATTATCCCCATTTTCAGCTGCTATGTGTTATGGGTGCTGTGGCACCAACTTGGACAGCGCAGGAATGGCATGCGTGCTCAGAAGAGGAAGATGACTCCAAGGTGGGGAGCGGAAGCAGACTGGGTAGTGACTCAGATGAGTAACCCATCCCAGCGCTCCCAGGCATCTCAGAGAGGAAGGGAGAACCAGCAGTGCCCTCCGAAGCCTACCATTCCTATGGTAGCTGAGGAGCTGACCAGCCAATGGGTGGAGCTAGCTGGGTCAAAAGTGGGGAGACAGAGTCCTGCTCAGTGTCAGCAACTCTTGGTTACACACATCATGCTCTGGAATCCATTTAATGGATTGTTTGTGATCTTTACCTCAATTTCTCAACAATGAAGATTGAAATAAAAATACTGACCAACCTGCATTACAGTGAAAGGATTAGTATTAATTATACTTTGCACAATGTCTTGTTGATTGGCTACTGCCACACCTTTATCCAAAGCAAGGGTGGGCCTTAGGTGGAGAAACAGGAATTACGGTATGACGTCCTGCTCCTTACCAACTTCCACTGTTGCCATGCCACCACACTGCCACCATCACTGGAATGCCCTGGCTCTTGCCAAATTGCATGCATTTCTTCTTGTCTTGTCTGCCCATGGGAAGATGAATAGAAACACTGTGTGCAAGAATGCCCCAGATCTCACTGATATTGGCAAGAGCCAGGGGATTCCTTAAGGTGTCCCTACTCATCTTCTCTGTCCACCCTTGGTGAGAGGGTAGAATACTCTGCAAGGCAGCGGAAGCAGGGGGGGAGGCACCGCCTCTTGTGCTTCCACTACTTGAGACAGATGCTTCACCCCACCCCATTGGCGGGCCGGTTCTTCCCTGAACACCCAAACTTTGGCAATCCCTGTGCACGCAAGCAAAGGTTGCCAAATCAGTGGCGTAGCGTGGGGGGTGCCAGGGGGGCCAGCCGCACCGGGCGCAACATCTGGGGGGGCGCGCTCGCTGCCTCCGGAGTCCCCGAAGAGCCTCCGGCGCAGGCTGTAGCGGAGCCCCATGTCTCGTGGAGCCGGCGAGCTGTGCGCGCGCCCGGGCTGAAGGCGTCCGGCAGGCAGGGGCTCTCAGCCCCGTGCGTCAGGGCCGCGGAGGACACGCCAGGCAGCCCCTCCTCACAGCCCCGCCTCCGCTGCTGCTGCTGCTGCTGCTGGGCCATGTTGCATTTTCCTCGCCTCTCTGCCCCCCTCCTCCTCCGGGCAAGCGGCGTGGTTTGGGCGGCAGCGCCAGCGGCAACTCACCTCAGATCAGCAGGTTAGGGGTTGGGGGGGCGCAAATTACTTGCCTTGCCCCGGGTTAGGGGGCGCAAATTACTTGCCTTGCCCCGGGTGCTGACAACTCACGCTACGCCGCTGTGCCAAATCACTATCAGTGACCTGTGAAAGCCAGTGCGTTACATAGTAAATATTGACATTATGCAGCTCAACAGCTGGAGATGTCAGGGTGTAGGTCAGTTTGCTTTATCTGCATGAGAAAGAGTAGACAGAGAGAGAAACCTATAAGCTTCCCTGATGGCCCTTCTTCTGCTGACTTCTGCTGAATGCAACCTGTTGAGGTTTCATCAGCTTTTCATTAGTTAAATGCTTTCTTCCAGCTAAAATGTTTTAGATCCAGCATTCCAGTCCTTTCCTTGACCTGCTAAGGTGTGTTTTTGTACACTGCATATATGAAGGAGGATCTTGAGAAATTCCACTAGGACTTGACTGCTTGCACCTAGATCAGTCTAAGTGTCTGGTTCACTTTCTGGGTACTATTGTGCAACCACACAACGACCTCTTAATCACCATCTTATACTGGAAAACAGTGTGCACAACCCCACAGCTCCAGCAATCACCCATAACGCACAACAGAATGGCTAAGTCCTATGATGCAGTTGCATTTGCCCTTATTCTTTGGACAGGAGCCTCACACCTAAACTATTTGTTGTATGCGTTCTTCAAACCAGCCAGTGAAGTAATGAAAGAGATAAACAAAGCCAAATTGATAGGTGCAGCTGACTACAGCCTGATACCCACACACAGCCTAGCACAGCCTGCCCAACCTTGCTGTTTTGAACCACAACTCCCATTAACCCCACCCAACGTGCCCAACATTGGGTCAGAAATGATGGGAGTTGTAATCCAAAATATTTGGAGGTCACAAGGTTATATATCGTTAATCCTAGCCAAGTATACACCCTGGCATGGGACTCAGGTGATAAATTTGTCCTCACACGCAGTCCACTAATTTAAAAATCCAGATTGTTGAGATTTCAATAGCGATATAAACCTGGTGTTTAATTCCTGCACCAGGAATCAGATGCTAGCTCCGTCATGCAAGCACACAAATGAAGCCACACGTTCAGGAATTATTTCACCTGCTCATCCTCGAAAACAACATCTGCCAAGCAAACATCAGTCTCTATGCAAAAATAATAAATGCACAGAAAACATGTCAAAAATGGTAGCATTCAGAAACCAGTGGTTGAATGTTCCTGTTTTACAGTACACTCTGTTTCCTACATGAAAGCCACATTCTACAAAAAGATAACTCCCAGGAAAAAAACCTGTGGTGTGAACTTGCTGAACAAGAATGTATCAGTAAGTTCGAACTACAGTGGCACCTCGGGTTAAGTACTTAATTTGTTCCGGAGGTCTGTTCTTAACCTGAAACTGTTCTTAACCTGAAGCACCAATTTAGCTAATGGGGCCTCCTGCTGACACCGCGCCGCCGGCGCACGATTTCTGTTCTCATCCTGAAGCAAAGTTCTTAACCTGAAGCACTATTTCTGGGTTAGTGGAGTGTGCAACCTGAAGCGTATGTAACCTGAGGTACCACTGTATTTGTTTAGGCCTCAATCAAGGCCAAGTTTCTCTCTGCATGTGTGTGTGTGTGTGTGTGTGTGTGTGTGTGTGTGTGTTAAAATTAATATAGCATAGCTATAAAGATTGTATCACCCCCAGTTTCTGCTGCCATGTGGCATGTGTGTTGTGACACCATCTAGGGCAGGGCTGGAGCTGTCATTGCAGAGGCTGGATTAAATGATTCTCAGCAGTAGAAAAAGAGGTGCTGGAACTCACAATTAATGCCTCCCTTGTTCTCTTATAAAGGCAATGGCACCAACCTGAGAGGTGCTGGAACTCAGTTCTGGCATGTTCTATCCTTATAAAAAAAAAAGCCCTGATCCTCTGTGTTTCTTCCAACTCTACAATTCTATGAACAATGGACCCCGCTCTGCACCTGTAAAAGTAGAGCAGAGGAGGCATATCAAGTTCTGGGACAAGTTATGCCCGTCTATGTATTCTAGTCTCTGCCAATGTACCTGTTGAACTTTGTAACCTGTACCCTGAACTGATGAAATAATCACATTCTGAATTATAAAATAAACTTGGGGAATTTCCCAAGCCGAGAACTCGGGTCTTTGGTCCAAGAGTGGGAGGCAGGACACCACGAATGGTCAGTCTACTTACCCTGTTAAACATTTGAAGATACCAAATCTTTTTGAAGTGCCGTAAAATGTTTATGCAGTCATGTTTTAGATAATAGTAAACAAATTACTGGTTATGAAATTCCTAAAATAATCAGTTAAATCTTCTTTTAAAGTAATTGGAAGGAAATGTGGATAATAAAATAGTCCCTTCTACATCTGTATTAACTGCAGCTAGAATGTGCATCTCAACCTATGGGAGGAACCTGTCCACCCTTGTCTGAATATATTTTTGGGGTGGGATGTAGCTACAATGTATAAGCTTATGAGAAAAGAAGTATTGTTTAAAATCAAATGTATAGAAAAATGGACATTTTTTTTTATTTCCTTAGAAGGGGGAGATAGTACAGAAGCTAGACAAACTAGGCAAACCTTTCTTTCTTTGTTGTGTCCCAACAATTTCTAATACTCCAGAAGTAAAATAGAAGGAGATTAAGGACAACTCTCCGAATAACTATTTAGAAATGCTTCAATTATGCAACTCCAAACTAAACAGAAAAACTAATTGAAGAGGCATGCTCAACATCGTAATACATGTCTAACATACCTGGTTTGGCCTTAATTTGCCATAATCCAAGATAAACACTCAATATTTGTATTAGGTAAGTAGCAGCCTAGATCCTTTTCTAATTAAAAAGTTAGCTATTACTCAGAGGATCTTCTTTTTCAAAAGCAGTGTAAGCATACTTTAAACGTTTTAATATTTCATTTAAAACCCAGTCTCTTATCCATATTGCAAATCATTTGGCTTTACATTATTATTAAGTATGTCATGGTCTATTTTAACAGTAGCGGCGCTCATTCCTACTGGTTGCAATTGGTACCTCTTTATTTGTGCTTGACGATCACCAGCATATCATGTTCCATCGGTTGCTTTCTGTTCCCCTTTAGTGTACTTTTTCTGCTGCTGCTCTCTTATTTTCTAAAATTATTTTAGTAAATAATTATTTCCTTATTATTTCTGTAGTTTGCCCTTCCTTCCTTTCTGGCAACCAGAATGAATTGTTCTTGTGGTTGGTTCATCTGAGATGACCTAGAAGTTATCGTATTTTTCACTCTATAGGACGCACCTTGTTTTAGAGGGGGAGAACAAGAAAAAAAAATCTCTCCCTCTCTGCACAGCGCCCCTTCAGCGAAGCGGCAGGAGAAATGGCCCCTTCCATTTCTCCTCCCGCTTTGCTGAAGGGGCAATGTGCAGAGAGTGAAAGCTGTGCAGCACCTCACCAGTGAAGCGAAGCCAGGAGAGCAAGAGGGATCGGTGCGCACTGACCCCTCTGGCTCTCCTGGCTTTAGCGAAAGCAACCCGAAGCCTCCAGAGCGCAGTGGGACCTCCCGCTGCGCTCCAGAGGCTTCAGGAGGCTATCCCTGAAGCCTGGAGAGTGAGAGGGGCCGGTGCGCACCGACCCCTCTGGCTCTCCAGGCTTCAGCAAAAGCAGCGCGAAGCCTCCAGAGCGCGGCGGGAGCACTATCACTGCGCTTTGGAGGCTTCGCGTTGCTATCGCTGAAGCCATGGAGCCTGCATTCGCTCCATAAGACGCACACACATTTCCCCTTAATTTTTGGAGGGGGAAAAGTGTGTCTTATAGAGTGAAAAATACAGTATTTTCTGCAATAACCTTTGCAAACACTATTACACAGCAAGTGCCAGAATGATAAATGTGAAATGTGTAAATGTGTAAAGTGCAAAGGCTTAGGTACGTCTCCTGTTGTGCAGCAGCCGATGTCCAGGCACTCATTAAGAATCCACCATATAGTTATCTTACAGAACTGTGGTATACATGTCTACTTCAGAAGTCTTTTTGGGTTTAATGGGGCTTATTCTCAGCTAAGTGGGTACAGGCTAGCAGCCTAGGATTCAGTTGAGAATTGACATTGGGGAAAACAGAGTTCTTATGCTTTAAACAGCTGCATCTCCAAGATCAGGAGCAGCAGGTTATAGCTGACTTGCCATGGTAAGCCTGAGGTTTTTGGTTGGGTCAGTCAGAGGAGAACTAGTAATTGACTGTACTATCTCACCTTTTGTGTTATGCCAAGCAACCCACGGCAGCCATTTTCTGACTGTCTCCCCCAGCTCTCAGAGCATTTGAAATGTGCCCACTTGTCCAAAAAAAGGTTGGAAAGCTCTGGCGGTTTAGCTTGTCCAATTTCCACATAAAGCACACAGAACACTTGTGCAGTCCAAACTCTGGTCTCTCCTATATGAAAGGTATACAGACATAAAATGTATGATGTGCTCAGCGCATGAAGAGTTGTTGCTGCACCAAAACCAACAACAACAACCCTGATATGCTCCATTGACTGAACAAAGTGGGATAAATTATTCTGTCCCACTCCTTCTTCCCCAAAAACACTGGTACTTGGGATCAGGTGGTGAAATTAATTAGTAGTGGCTTCAGGACAAACAAACAAAACTCCAAAAATGACAATGTTAAACTATGGAATTAAATTTCACAAACTCATAATGGACACCAGCACATATGACATTGGATATTAACAGATAATTAGTCCTGTAACAATGGGGACGAATCTGAAATTTTCTGTCGTTTATTGTTGTAGATCATGGCATTAGTGCAGTTGGCATAACTTTTCATCTTCAGTTGTGACAGTCTTTATCAATGGGGGTGGGGAGAGAGAAGAAAGACTGATGATTCATGACAGCCAAGACATCCTATCAACAATAAGATGACTCCTGAATTTTTCCAGCTCAACTTCAAGGTGAAAGAGGTGCTTTTCTTCCATACTTCTGCTCACTAGGGCATCTTCTGAAAACCTAGGCAAGATATAAACAACCAAACAGAATTATCAAGGGCAGTGAATGCCTTGCATACATTTCTCTGCATACAGATGGGAGACTGTGAGCCCTTTTAAGTGTTCAGACAATGGTAGGGAGAAAAGCAGCTATAGATCTTGTAAGTATAACCAGGATGGGTATCCCACATGGTTGGCCTCTAGATCCTGTAGGACTACAACTTACATCATCCCTAGCCAGCATGGTCAATGTTTAGTCCAAATAGCATCTGGAAGGCTGCCCCTGGTGTAACTTTATTCCAGTGATTATCAAGACAGCTTGCCTTGCATTTTAGGAGACAGAAAATTAAAAAAAGGAGTAGAGTTGGAGTGGCTCTCGTGCACAGTAGCAGCAGACGCCCCTCTAATACACTGCCTTTGTCATCTCACTGTTTTGTGCATTTGATATTTCCCTCATTTTTCTAGAGCCTCCCAAAAAAGGCAGAGTATGATTAACATGCAAGTCACAGGCTATTGCTGCTGCAACCAGACTGCTCCCTGAATTTAGAGATAAAGCTGCCTTTTCAGCATTTCCAGTTTCTTTCTCAGTTAAGAAAACAATTTGCAGATAGGCAAACTTTGCCTTCTCCAGTTATACAGCCACAAATACGTTTTGAATACCCGCCCCGCATCCTGCAAATACATTTCTCATCCATTTCCTTACCTTTCCATCTCCGACATAGTTTAATGGAGTTGTTATTTGTTCTTCAAATAGAGTGGTACCTCGGGTTAAGTACTCTAATTCATTCCGGATGTCAGTTCTTAACCTGAAACTGTTCTTAACCTGAAGCATCACTTTAGCTAATGGGGCCTCCTACTGCTGCTGTGCCGCCGGAGCACAATTTCTGTTCTCATCCTGAAGCAAAGTTCTTAACCCAAGGTACTGGGTCTGGGTTAGCGGAGTCTGTAACCTGAAGCGTATGTAACCCGAGGTACCACTGTACAGCATTTGAAGAAAGCATGCGCTGCAGGTGAAATAGAATGGCAGTTTGTTCAGCCCCCTTCAAAATTTCCAGTAAGGAGATCAAGCCCTAAAGTTCCTCCCAGTTTCTGGCTGTTCCCATAGCCAGCCAAGGAGAGTTCATAAAGCACACTTGGAACAGAAACTGTTTCTGTTCCAAACATTGCAAATTTTGGACAAGATGGACTGTTTCAAGAAATGGCAGAGAGATATCTCGAGATTTGTCTGGCAGGGCAAGAAACCTCGAATAAAATTTAAGATTTTTACTGATGCTAAAGAAAAGGGGGATTTGCCCTGCCAGACCTCAAACTTTATTATGAATCAGCCGCATTTCGTTGGCTGAAAGACTGGCTGCTTCTTGAAAACACGGATGTCTTGGACTTAGAAGGTTTTAATAATGTTTTTGGATGGCATGCATATCTGTGGTATGATAAGGTCAAAGCACACAAAGCTTTTAAAAACCATATTGTTAGGAAAGCATTGTTTAATGTCTGGGTGAGATATAATGATTTGTTGGAAAGTAAAACACCAAGGTGGTTGTCACCAATGGAGGCCAAGGCTCTGAAAAAAATTAATATGGAGACAAACTGGCCAAAATACTGGGAAATTTTAGAACAAGACGGAGATAGATTAAAGCTGCTGAGCTATGACAATTTAAAAACTAAAGTACGAGACTGGCTTCATTACTATCAAATAAGGGAGGTTTATAATTTAGATAAGAAAATTGGTTTTCAGGTGGAAAAGTCAAAATTGGAAACAGAATTGTTAGATCCTAAAACCAATAATTTATCAAGAATGTATAACTTGCTGTTGAAATGGAATACACGAGATGAAACGGTTAAATTTGCTATGATTAAATGGGCACAAGATGTTGGACATAATATTATGTTTGCTGATTGGGAGCAGTTATGGACCACAGGTATTAAGTTTACGGCTTGTAATGCCTTAAGAGAAAATATAATGAAAATGATTTACAGGTGGCACTTAACCCCAGTCAAGCTGGCAAAAATTTACCATCTGCCCGATAACAAATGTTGGAAATGTAAAGAGATGGAGGGCACATTCTTTCACCTTTGGTGGACATGCCCAAGGATTAAGGCCTTCTGGGAGATGATTTATAATGAAATGAAAAAGGTATTTAAATATACCTTCCAGAAGAAACCAGAGGCTTTCCTCCTGGGCATGGTCAGCCAATTGGTGCGAAGGGAGGATAGAACCTTTTTTATGTACACCACAACAACAGCAAGAATACTCATCGGAAAGTACTGGAAGACACAAGAATTACCCACCCGAGAAGAATGGCAGACGAAAGTGATGGACTATATGGAACTGGCTGAGATGACTGGCAGAATCCGGGACCAAGGAGAAGAGTCGGTGGAAGAGGATTGGAAAAAATTAAAAGTATATCTTCAAAAATATTGTAAAATTAAGGACTGTTAGAAAGGTGTTGGAAAAAGAAAATTAGGTAGTTTTGGTAGATATGAGATAAAGGATTAAGTAAAAATGAGTTGATGAATGTGATGAAAGAGTTGACGTTAAAGTATATTATTTTAAATTAAATTATTTAAAAGAAAATAAGGTTGTAAGGATTTGCTGAAAAAAACTATTTGAATTAGAATACAAAATTGGGAGGTGTGAGGAGGTCAAGGAAATAAGTAAAGGAAGAAAGCTATGTAAAGGATTAATCTGTTTCTTTTTTTCTATAAAAATTCTTTTTTTTTAATTGAATGTATTTTTATATCCTTTTATTCTCTTTTTCTGTTACTGTTGCATTCTTTTTTATATTATGTATTGTTCTTTTTTCTTTTTGAAACCTTAAACTTTGAATAAATATTATATATATATATATATATATATATATATATATATATATATATAACATAAAGCACACTTGGCAAGACACTCAATGGAGCACTGAATTACAGACTCTTCAGAGCTAATGAATTATTGCCCAGTACAGTCCTCTCAGACCAAAAGAAATGGAAGCAATTCACAGAGCTGCTATTATGTCCTGCCAATTTAAAAATTAAATCACTTCTTATTGGAGGAGCTGGATAAAAGTATTTGAACAAAAGTGGCTCTTGTTTTCAAGAACATTTTAAAAATAAATGTGCTGGAGAACAAGACTGATATGCTTATTTAAACATTTATTTTAAACCAGCATCTGCTACGGGGACAAGTTCTAACTCATACCTTGGAGACAGTAGCAGGAAAGGACAAAACCACTGCTCAAAAATTTTTCCTTCAATCATGTGACTCAAGCTGTTATAAAAAGCTTTCTTGACCACTAATACAGTTTGAATGCAACCTGGATTTTAATCCTGGGTTCAGCAATGAAGCATTCTGATCTAGTCACATGCATTTTATATAAGTAAGACTTGCGTGAGTGAGTTGGCCAGTCATTTTTAACAAACAATGTTTCTTCCCATGCGTACACTACAAACAAACTTGTGGGCCTAGTCTTTTGGCTAAATGGCAAGAGTTATCACTACTGTAATGAAAATAGCAAGTCCTCAAAAACGGTTCCGTACACATTTCTACAGATTCATTGGCTCATGAAGCAAATTTTTATTAGGGTTGCTGAAGTACTAAATAAATCAATTCATTTTACATTAGCAGGTGACATCAAAGAAGTTCAGGAAGGAAAAACTCAATAAACAGAATATCAGTTGCAGCCCAGAAAGTGGGCTAAGTCCATGAGGATCTATGATATAATTTTGCTGCTAATTCTTTCTGAGAACAAATCCATCTGAGCTATTTTACAGTGCTTGATGTATTAATTACTGGTAATACGTGATGGTCAGCCCTCTAATTATCCTTCACAGGGTGACATGCCAAATTAATAACAAAGAGAAGGTAGAAAAATGCAACAATGGTAATCAACAACAAATAACGTATGATTAAAGATATAAAGATACATACATTAACATAGAAATAACTTTGCAATTCTTCCATTTTGATTTCCACAGTTAGTTTACACCTCAATATATGTACTTTACCGATTTTCATATTTTTGATTATTTTACATATTAACTATGTGAATTAGGGTATAGGGGAACTTATTAAAATGATGCAAAACGAAATCAAGGTACCTTTATGCAGTGTGCATGCACACTAACCCATTTGTTTTTCTCAATCTAGAAGCATTCATGTTTGCCCCCAACATGCTGCTTTCTGTCTAGATCAGGCATCCCCAACCTTCGGCCCTCCAGATGGTTTTGGACTACAATTCCCATCATCCCTGACCACTGGTCCTGTTAGCTAGGGATCATGGGAGTTGTAGGCCAAAACATCTGGAGGGCCGCAGGTTGGGGGTGCCTGATCTAGATTAATTCCAGATCCTACTGTCCACCAGGGTAGGAGTGGCTACTTGATACACATTTGAAAACCCTCCTCTTGGTTAGGTTATCCATACATTTTCATCCCTTTACATGCCCCAGGTGAATGGAGAAGAAAGAAGTTATTGCTCTCTTGGTATATATGCCCTACCATGTCAATGGGCAGGTGTGGGTACCTCTGGCTTCAAATGGACACACTGTGGAGTAATGCACAAGAAATATACAATGACTTCTATTTTCAGAATGAAACTAAGTTTCTCAAAAAGTGCTTTTGGGTGGGGGGCAAAAATATGCAAAATATCTAGATTATGTGTAGACCACATAGAATAAACAAGTACTCAAATCTCCATTGATTTCAGAATAATATATTGTGTCTATGCAACAGTAATATATGGCCAAAGGTTCTTAATGCAATTGCACAAAAAGGATCTTGATGGGATTGCATCAATATTTGTTTTTTCATGGTGTTTAATCAATGTGCATTAGCTAAGTTTGTGCATGAAGAAAATATTTGAACCCAAACTGCAGCAACGTATGCCTACTTCACTTCCAAAATTAATTTTAGAGATTGCCCAAGCTAAACCAGAGAGAAGGGATAGATTTTTCTTATGGAACCATAACAAAAAGAGTCCAGGAATTAAATCTGATTATCATACTCTTCAAGGGTTTATAGACTGCATTGCTACAGCTGAGCTAAAACCAACTCCAACTGTTTTGGTGTCACTTTCATTCCTGCGTAAACAATTCCTGGTTTTTGCAGTGTTTGCTTCCTCAAAATTTCATTAGAAGGAAATGTGTGAAAGCCCTGCTAAGGTTTGTTTTAATGGCTCTAAGTTGTTTTAATGCCTGTGCAACACACACACACACACACCCCACCAAACTTGTCTGACCAAGATCACAGAAGCTCCACCAAAAGAACCGAGGCAAAGTCTAGCTCAAATTCCTTAGCATGCTTCTCTGTGAAAAGAGTACCCTTCCTCCCAAGGCTTCATAGTTCTGTGGGCTAGCTCAGATAATTAAAGACCAGCCTCTGAGGGCTTTTACACTGAGCCCCAGAACTTTGATGAAAAACAGGGAAACTATTTAAATTTTGTGCAATTTGTTTAGCTGCTTTATGAAAGCTTCCCTTGTTCGCTACAGAAAAAGAAAAGGAAAGCTAATGACAATTTGGCTCAGCTCTACTTGTACCTGGTCCACAAACAAACAAACAAACAAACAAACAAACAAACAAAAACAGAACAGAACCAGGAAGGCACTTTCTTTTAAACTTGACTTCTGCCTTTAGAAAAAAATTGGCACCAATTCATATTCTGTTTTCCAGATATATGCCACTGTCTTGATGCGCTTGCTAATGAGTCTTTGGTGAAACAATTTCCAAGCTGGCTGTATGCAGAGACACAGAACACTAAGGCACAAAACTACAATACTGGAACGCCATCCCTTCTGATAATATAGTTGGGAGTATTGCAGAGTCCCATAAAGTACAGATCAGGTTGGTTGGTTGGTTGTTTTTGCCTTCTGCTATATGTTATGAAGCAACTTGAAATCTTCTTCTAGATACAGGTGGATTTCTCTGGAATGATTTGGCATGGAACTGTGAACCTGCAAGCAAAAACATTAGTAGGTAATATTGAGGGTCAAGTGGATACAGTGCATTTGAAACAAAAGGGTTCATGCTCAAATTCTTTTGGTGAGTGACCTCTCCTAGCCTTGTTTTCCTATCAGTAAAATGGGAACAGTAGTGTCACAGGAAGCTGATCGAAAAATACACAAGTTGAAGCCAATAATATGTTAAGTACAGATCAACTATTTCAGACAGAGCAGGGATGTGTTTTTGATTTTGGACTGACACCCAGTCCTATGCAAATTAGGGGCAAGAGCATAGGAGAGGTAGGAAGGGCCTGCAACCTCATATAAGGCTTGTGAGCAGAGAAGCCAAACTTGCTATTAGGGACCATTGGGTAACAAGTCCTTGTTTGAGGTGCGCGAGTTTTCATTCCCCACCAGCTGTTTCTGGGGGTGCATCCTTTCTTTCCCTATGCATGGTAATAGCAAGAGCAATCTCTCTATTAACGTTCATTGGGGATAAGTTCAGTGTTGCAAATGGGAGAAAGAAGAGGCTTGCCAGCCTGACAGGTAATACCCTAGGTGAGTTCATCAATTAGGTTGACTTCAATCACCTTGACGAACTTCTTAATGATAACTACCTGATCCACACCCTTCCTGATCCCTGCCAGAGGATTTCCCCAGCGTTGGCACTGCCTTCTTCCTAAGCCACTTGTTTTCTCGATTCCACATCTTCTGCAATCCCCAGTCCTTCAAGTTTCTGCCTCATTCACATCATTGCATTTTAGTCTACTGTCAAATTGGTGCGGGATCTTTCAGCCAGGCCAACTCTCCCCTCTTCCCCCTTAGCTTTCTAACCTTAGGGGCCAAACTACACAATGCATCATGAGAAAGCACACCAGAGGTGTTTTTTTTTAAAATTGCAGGAATGGGCAATCCTGATTTTCACCATGACAACATACACAGAGGGGGACTGTTCACGTTTAATTCTTCAGCCCCAACCACAACGCTGATATGAACCAATGCCCCCCCAATGCTGCTATTACTGTATTTTTCGCTCCATAGGGCGCACCGGACCATAGGGCGCGCCTAGTTTTTAGGGGGGGAAATAAAGGGGGGAATTATCCCCCCCAGCCCCAAAGAGCAAAGAAGCCAAGACAGCTGTCTTAGCTTCCTCTTTAGCCACACGCAACCTCTCTAGCCAGGAGAAGCTGTGCGCAGCTTTGTTCTTAGCCGCGGGGCTGGCACGGGGGAAGCCCGAGCTTCCCCCGACCCCAGCCTCCAGAACAGGCAGCTTTCTGCAAGCCTTCTGAGCCCGGTGGGAACTCTCGCTGCGCTCAGAAGGCTTGCGGAGAGCAGGCTGCTTTCCGCAAGCCTTCTGAACCCAGTGGGAACTCTCGCTGCGCTCAGTAGGCTTGCGGATAGCTGCCTGAAGCCCGGGGAGCGCAGTGGTAGTTGGCGCTGTGCTCCCCAGGCTTCAGGCTGCTATCCGCAAGCCTTCAGATTGCTCCGAAGGCTTGCGGATAGCTGCCTGAAGCCTGGAGAGCGAGAGGCTTCGGTGCGCACCGACCCCTCTTGCTCTCCAGGCTTCAGCAAAAGACTGCATTCGCTCCATAGGACGCACACACATTTCCCCTTCATTTTTGGAGGGGAAAAAGTGTGTCCTATATAGCGAAAAATATGGTAACTTTGGAGGAAAAGTCCCCATTTGCACAAATGCTGGGAAGGGCAGGTGTTGAACTGCAAATGGAAGGATTTAACCACATCTTCCTGAGTGCTGTGGTCCCCATTAAAACCATGCTCATTATTATTTTTTAACACTAAAACCCTTTTTCTAATTTAGCATCTCCTGCAGCTCGACTCTCAGTCTGCCTGCCTAGCCAGAGCACTGTTTCTGCTTCTTGCCAACATGCAGCTACTACCACTTGCAATCTCAAGCCCCCCACCTCACCAGACTGCTCTCTCACCAGTCACTAGGCTACCCCCATTGCCCTTTCTCACAGGCTTCTGCTGAACCTTAACTCAGGTTCTAGTGAGCCTGCTGCCTATGTCTACCCACTTTCTGTCTCTTAGCATTTTACCCAGTGTCCTTTCTAGTTCTCAGAATTTCTGCCTGTGCACTGCGTTCCCTCTGTCCCTAGACCTTGCTTGAGAGGTTTTATTAAAATTCACTACCCTACAAGGACAATCATGGGCAGCAGGAAGTTGAATACTTCTGGGGATATTTTGTTATTAAAAGCAGTCTGTGCAGGTGCAAGGAAATACATTATTTCACGTTTAATAGATAGCTAGGCAACATGAACTGATGGCGAACTTCAACACAGCAAAAAAAAGTGTGTGTTTTTCTGCAAGGATTGTCACCTTTCACTACATCACCAAAGTTAAAGAAGGATTGTTTTTCAGTTAATTTACTTTTTACACTGAAGAAGAGTTTCCATTTCTTGTGTATTTCACAAACAGAACAATTCTGGAGAATATGCTTGGGCTAGGAGGCATTGTAACCTGGTATGAACAGTCATGCTACATGTACACATGATGAGTTTATGAGATCTTAAAATAGCAACAACCAATTTCTGTGGTAGCCCTCTGCTGGCTCTCTGCTAATACTACAGCTGTACAAGAACCAGTGACTTAGTCTTAGATGAATTAAGTATAGCTACAAACTCTTGAAAAGAGCCACCCTAAACATCTTCACTTGGGGCTCCAACTGAATAATGGGGTTTACTCAGGCTGCAGTAGTGAACACTAAGTAAATAGTTGCTTTGCAAAAATTGACCAATTTATTGAAAGTCTATGGCCAATTTATCAAAAATCCTTGATTGTACCAAGGAATAGAAATTAGTATAAATCCAGTAAAGAAGGGGCAGGGAGCATGTGGTCCTTCCAAATGCTATTAGAGTCTAACAACATCTGGAGGGACCACATGTTCCTTGGAACCTCACTCATCCCCAGCCAGCATAGTCAATGAATGAGGATTATGGAAATTTTAGTCCAACAACATCCACAGGTTCTCCATCCTTGCTGCTCCACTAAATTTTGCCTGCTTCTGCACCTCTTTCATACAGAGGCAAACTAGAATAAAATGGTTTACAGCATTTGTTTTTTGGGCTCAACTTGTGATGTAGAATACAATGCTTAATGCTCATTTTACCCCATTCTCCCACAAATGCTAATATGCTGAAACTGAGAATCACAGTTCTGAGGGGATTGGCATCTTGTGCTACAATCTTCTTTTCTTTAATAAAACAGAGGTCTTACCTGTCAATACCCCATGACCTGTCCACATTTGATTAGCAAAATCCATAGGAGTCAATGATATTTTATGAGGTGTATCTGACTGAAAGAGAAAAACAGATTTTTAACCTTTATAGCATTCGCGCCCCCCGCCCGCCACAAGTCAAGGGCAAACAGTGACTATGTCTGCATACACGCTTTATTAAAGCTCATTTGGAGTACATTCTTTCCCTTAAATAATTCTGAACCCTGTTGTATACCCCCACCGAGAAACAATTCCCAACAACCCTTAGCAAATCAGAGAGCCCAGAATTATTTGAGGGGAAATGTGCTTCGAATGTCTGTTAAAGATACAGCGTGCATATAGCCTGTGACATGAAAAAGAGCTATGAAGATGTAACTATTCCACAAGGAGCATTGAAAAATGTCCAATACTAATTCCACTTTCCTGTTCAGCACTAAAGGCAATAATGTGGTTAAACAGTGAGCAAACATTCAAATCTTTGCAAGTGGGATATTCTGGCTTTGGATCATTCTCCCACCCCCAACACCACAAAACAGGGTGTTCATTCCACACACATGAACACCACAGCTTCTCAACATTTGGTGTCATTTCTTATGAGGCTGGGGTGTTTTTTTTGGGGGGTGTCCTTTCTTTTTTTCTAGAAAAAATCAAGCACCTGTAAAACAGGGTTGTCCCAAAGTGTAGAGTAACCGCAAGTCAGCTAAAAACTCTGTTATGCATGGTTAGCATGGTTTGGGCTACAAAGCATGAGAATATAAGACGTTTATTTGTATCAAAGGAATGGTATCTGGAAGGCAGGAAATAATTCCTCCCAGAATTGCAAGACTGCATACAACTAAGCACATAGGAATAATCTAACACAGTTTAACAGGGAATAAAAGAGAGGTATCCCCGCCCCCCAATTCCAGTTTCTTATGAAAAATCTCAAAAGCTTTCAAATACCTACCCGAAATGTGTGAGTAGTATTGGGTCTTGAAAACTGATCTATTATGACAGTTCGCTCTCTAAGTGGCCGCCGTTCTGCACCATCAGGTACTGCGCTGGAAATTCTGCTATGAGGATACCTTCCTTTATGCTGGAAAATGTTTGGGGTAGGGTTGAGAAAAAGAAGCAAGTCCATCACTGGGAAAAGTGTAAATTATTATTAGCAGAAGTATGCTTTTGCTTTTCAACTGATTATTTATTGTCTTCCCAAAAGCTAATTTTCCATTAGTCACGAAACACTGAGAAAAGAGCTTCTAAAACTATTTACTTAGGCTTTTTTCAATTGGGTTTCAAATGGATTAGAAGAGACAGATACAAGCAGAATTAAAAAGGCTAGAAAGGATCTGCAGCTCCTGTCTGCATCTATTTCTGGAAGAAGCAGTGGGGTGACTAGCCCCAGAGAAGGCAGCAAGGGTCTTCTCCTCCCTGCAGTTTTTGTTATTTTTTCAATCGGTGGTGAGGTTGAAAAGTAAACAATTCCATCTTTTTTCTGGCCTTAGTTTACCATTCACAAGGTTGGAACAGCTGTTCGCTTGACTTATGCTAAGGCTGCTATGACTTACTTTGACAATTCATATCCATAGTGCTTAAACTACATTGTAATATTTGGCAATGTAGTTCCAATTCAGGGAATGCAAGCTAGATATTTCCCAACAGGAAAATGGGTAGCTGTTTAAACAACACTGTTAACTAAGTTGCCAACAAAGAACAAGCATATGGTGCAAAAGTGAAGCAATTAAAACACAAAACAAACTATCATGCGGTAACTATGTGCAACAAATGAAGCAATATGGATAAGTGTCAGTGGAGCAACAAATTGAATAAAGATCCTTGAAAAGTTACAGAAAAATACATTTTGCTGAAACTATTAAAAGTTATTACGTTGTGCTGATTTCATGTAGAAGTTGTAAGTTAGAATGAGAGAGCATGATTTTTACAAGGCCACTCAGCAAGCTTCATAGATGGAAGGAGAATGGAACCTAATTTTATCATTTCCAAGCCCAGCAACTAACAATTGTACTTGCTTGATTAGGATTTAAAGTGCTCCAATGACAATACTATTAAATTCTCAATCGAATTCCTAATGGTATAAAACAAAGAATGACTCTCTTTCTTACAAAGCCTAGCTGCGATCCAGGAACGGAAAGATATTGCTCAACGGCATCTGATGTAATCGGTGGCAGCTTGTTCCGGGCTGTAGGCAGAAGTGGAGAGGACAAGCGATCTAAGGCAGTACATCTGTGGGACAAAAATAAGGATACATGAGATTATATTTATTTCACTTCTCTCCATCACTGCAGGATCTATTCTTAATTATCAAGGGTGATCAAGGACCTGGAAACGAAGCCTTACGAGGAGAGCTTGAAGGAGCTGGGTATGTTTAGCTTGGAAAAGAAGAGACTGAGAAGAGATATGATAGCCATCTTCAAATATCTTAAGGGTTGTCACATGGAAGAGGGAGCATGCTTGTTTTCTCCTGATCTGGAGGGTAGGACTTGAACCAGTGGCTTCAAGATACAAGAAAGGAGATTCTGACTCAACATATAAAAAAACCTTTCTGACAGTAAGAGCTGTTCGACAGTGGAAGAGTCTCCCCCAGGAGGTTGTGGAGGTTTTTAAGCAGAGGTTGGATGGCCATCTGTCATGGATGCTTTAGCTGAGATTCCTGCATTGCAGGGGATTGGACTAGAAGACCATTGGGTCTTTTCCAACTCTACAATTCTAACAACAACAACAACAACAACAACAACAACAACAACAACAACAACAACAGAATTCCTGTTAATTAGAGAGATATAGTATTATGTTCTTTGTGAGAGACAACACATCCCTTTAAAATATGATGTTCTCCCATATTGTGTTGATGCCAAAGTCATACCACTGCTCATGTTTCCCATTGACTGTACATGCTATTTCCCCCTTAACTGTCAAATGGAAACATTTCAAAAATGTTTTTAATGCACACACAACTGTCTCAGTGCCTGTTTCTGAGATGCAACCACAGGGTGGTGAAACACACCCTAACTAACTCCCATGCTTGAGCTTAATATGTCGCTAAGGTCACGGCAGTGAAGAACAGAAATGAAGCCTCACAGTTTTGTCCCCCTAAGGACTTCATCACTGTAAACATTGGGGGTCTTTGAGCGCAGAGGATCTGTAGCTATTGACGGTAGCCTACGGTGGCCTGCTGTTTTTCTAGAGGATCCAAGCAATACTCGGGAACATGAGAGAACACTACTGTCAGGAATTCGCCCCAGCCGATTTCGTGCTGAGTTAACACTGGAACCCACTTGTGGCTTGTCTTCCTGTTCATTCCTGAAAAAGAGCAATTTCAGCAACTGTAGTTGCCACTTATATAAGATTCAACCCTTCTGCAGCCTGCCCCAAAAGCCCTTTCCCCCGCAGAAGAGAATATGCAGCTTTAATTATATTTTATATTTGAAATAAAATAATTTCACCAAGGCCCAAAATTAAAACACATAACATAAAATTGAATGTTGACTTCAGAAAGGCTTCATAGAACCGAATGTTGAGGTATAGATTGAAAAATAAATATAGCATGCACTGTGAGAGTGAAATGTGATCTCATAAGTCTTTGCAACACATACTGTATCTTTTCTGTTAGCCCAGAGTGCCTCTGTTGCAGTGGCTTGGCTTGGATTGTCATGACACCATTTAAATCGCTGTGTAAATTGCTGGGAAACCGGTGGATCTAAGGAAAGCAACAGAAGCAAATCACTTAATGTTTTCGAGGTAATTTATCAATATGTCTGAAGGCCTAAAACATGTGCAACATTGTGGGTGAAGATGGGCAAAATTACCTAATGCAGATGCTGAAGAACATTTCATCCGATGCAAAAAGCATGTATGAAAACATGAAGAAGAAATGGATGCCAATTCTATACTTATCCCTCTCTCTTTTTACACAATAACACAGAATTACCCTACAGGGCAGGTCTTATTATAAATAATAACAACTACTAGTGTAATTTTGTTGAGACATATCTACAGTAATACCTCTGGTTACGAACCGTCCTCCTTACGCACGCTTCAGGTTACGAGCTCCGCTAACCCAGAAGTAGATGCTCCTGGTTGCAACCTTTGCCCCGGGATGCAAGCGGAAGTCATGCACCAGAGGTGTACACACAGCAGGAGGCCCCATTGGTGAAAGCACGCCTCAGGATAAGAACGGTTTCGAGTTGAGAACGGACCTCCAGAACAAATTAAGTTCGTAACCAGAGGTACCGCTGTACAGGCCACAAGTAACACATGAGTTATCTTGCACATGTTGCAATCAATAATAAGAATAATTATTAGTAGAGAGAGAGATGTGCACAGGAGTGGGTGTTTAATTAAATATCAACCTGTATAGCAACTGCTGCAAAAATTTCTTGCATCATGTTTACATGCTTGCATCTTGATTACATGAGTACTTTCTGTGCCAGCATCAATGGCCCTGAATGGAAATATGGGAACTATCCATGAGCAACAGATGCAATAGGCCTCAGATGCAATATGTTATGAGAGTTGGCCACAGGCTATGTACATGCTATGTCGAGAATGTGAAAACTCTACTTCTCTTTCAAATCAGAACCAGTGAAGGTCCTGTGTGAGTGCCTGGAGGCGGCTGGAGCTTGGATGGCGGCTAACAGATTGAGGTTGAATCCTGACAAGACAGAAGTACTGTTTTGGGGGGACAGGAGGCAGGCAGGTGTGGAGGATTCCCTGGTCCTGAATGGGGTAAATGTGCCCCTGAAGGACCAGGTGCGCAGCCTGGGAGTCATTTTGGACTCACAGCTGTCCATGGAGGCACAGGTCAAATCTGTATCCAGGGCAGCTGTTTACCACCTCCATCTGGTAGGCTGAGACCCTATCTGCCTGCGGACTGCCTCGCCAGAGTGGTGCATGCCCTGGTTATCTCCCGCTTGGATTACTGCAATGCGCTCTACGCGGGGCTACCTTTGAAGGTGACCCGGAAACTACAACTAATCCAGAACGTGGCAGCTAGACTGGTGACTGGGAGCGGCCGCAGAGACCACATAACACCGGTTCTGAGAGATCTGCATTGGCTCCCAGTACGTTTCCGAGCACAATTCAAAGTGTTGGTGCTGACCTTTAAAGCCCTAAACGGCCTTGGTCCAGTATATCTGAAGGAGCGTCTCCACCCCCATCGTTCTACCCGGACACTGAGGTCCAGCACCGAGGGCCTTCTGGCAGTTCCCTCACTGCGAGAAGCCAAGTTACAGGGAACCAGGCAGAGGGCCTTCTCGGTAGTGGCGCCTTCCCTGTGGAACACCCTCCCACCAGATGTCAAAGAGAACAACAACTACCAGGCTTTTAGAAGACATCTGAAGGCAGCCCTGTTTCGGGAAGCTTTTAATGTTTGATGTATTATAGTATTTTAATATTCTTTTGGAAGCCGCCCAGAGTGACTGGGGAAGCCCAGCCAGATGGGCGGGGTATAAATAATATATTATTATTATTATTATTATTATTATTATTATTATTATTATTATTATTATTATTATTATTATTATTATTATTATTATAACTGGAGCCTTCAGCATTACTAAATACATATGATAGGAATTCACTTTTTTTTTTTAGCTGTGTGGCTCAAGGACTGCAACGCATTGTGTCAAGGAAGAGTGCCAAGCAGAACCAGAGGTTTGTCTTGATTGTGTTTACGTATACACACAAAATAAACACATGTACGTACAGATCTAAAAAGCAGCTGCTGCCTATCAGGAAGCCTAAAGGCTAAAAACAAAAGGCCAGTTGTGGAATGCTGAAAATCAGTACAGTGGTACCTCGGGTTAAGAAGTTAATTCATTCTGGAGGTCCGTTCTTAACCTGAAACTGTTCTTAACCTAAAGCACCACTTTAGCTAATGGGGCCTCCTGCTGCAGCCGCGCCGCCAGAGCACAATTTCTGTTCTCATCCTGAAGCAAAGTTCTTAACCCGAGGTACTATTTCTGGGTTAGCGGAGTCTGTAACCTGAAGTGTATGTAACCTGAAGCGTATGTAACCCGAGGTACCGCTGTATATGTCATACAACCAGTGCTTTTCTTCTGGGTACACAGTACCAGCACCTTCCCTCCCGCCTGCCCCAAATGTTTAAAGTGTGGTACTTAGCTGTTACTTACTGTAACAACTTCATGGTGAGCGGTGGCACCTTTTTTCTTTAAAAAAAAGCAAAAAGCACTGCATACAACATCTTAAGGACAGCAGAGGTGTGTGTTGAAGTGTGGCTGGCATGCTAAGAGACCTTGGCTGGGCATGGTCACCGGCCACCGAGATAGAAGGAATGAAGAGGAAAACCTCACAGAGGGCCTGGGGGCTGGAGAAGTTGTGTGCTGCTGATAAAAAAGAAAACAGGATTTCATATGCTGACTAATGCCAGCTGGTTGGAAGATATTTTACCTGTGATGGGACAAAATGCAAACCAAGAGATGTGCCTCGAGCCTCTGAGCCTCTTGATGGGGGCACACTTGATGTATCCATTGCAACACGGGAAATGGATAGGTGTGGTAACTTGTTTCCAGTAGCTTTCAATTTCTCCATCTGTTTTTCATTCTCTAGTTCATCATTAAAAAAACAAAAACAAAAAAACACACCCAAATTTCAATCAGACATAAATGTAAACATTTGCTTTAGCATAGTAAACTGGTAAATATGTAACAACTTTATGCACAAATAATGCTGGCTGCCTCCAAACTACAGTTTGGAAATCAAAGCAAGCCTTAGGAATACATGTTCCTCTTACCATTTCACGCTCATCTCAGGAGTCAGTGCTAACCATAGGCCCATTTTACACATGCTCAATCACATGTGCACAAACCATAGTTAACACACATCATGGCCCCCAGTATCGTATGTGAACTGGGCCATGAAGACCAATACTGAAATATGATACCATACATATGGATATGTTAGCACAGACCATCTCTACTGCTGCACACCACCTCAGCCTCTGAGCAGTGTGAGATTCCAGGACGTCCAGGTGCTTACCCTGGATTCGTGTTTCTTTTGAGAATGAGACACAGAGGAGACTGCTATGTGGTTTATTTACACATACAGTGGTACCTTAGTTTACGAACTTAATCCGTTCCAGAAGTCTGTTCTTAAACCAAAGCGTTCTTAAAACAAGGTGTGCTTTCCCATAGCAGCGGGGGACTCAATTTACAAATGGAACACACTCAACAGGAAGCGGATCATGTTCTGCTTCCAATGCAAAGTGCACAAACCAAAACACCTACTTCCGGGTCTGCAGCGTTCTTAACCCAAGTTCTTCATAAACTAAGCTGTTCTTAAACCAAGGTACCACTGTATATACAACCTGAGTCTACAATGGAGGGTTCACAGCATTAACGTCCCCAAAAAGCCTCGCTTCCCCCATATCCACAGCTTCAGATTCAAACACTTCCTTTCTTCCCTTAATGGCCCATCACCCAGGCTATCACTTCAACAAGAAGCTAGCCTGGTTTACATTTTACCACTTGCTGCATCCAGGAGTTAGGAGGGTCTCGACATACAGTCAACTCCCCCAGCCCCTCCCACCACCATAATTCGTAACAATACATTTCTAAAACATATTTAGAATGCGTTGGGACTCCTGAAACCACAGAGATCATATAAAGCATCCATTTTTAAGAATAAATAAAAAAATTCCTTCCAGTAGCACCTTAAAGACCAACTAAGTTAGTTCTTGGTATGAGCTTTCGTGTGCATGCACACTTCTTCAGATACACTGAAGAAGTGTGTATCTGAAGAAGTGTGCATGCACACGAAAGCTCATACCAAGAACTAACTTAGTTGGTCTTTAAGGTGCTACTGGAAGGAATTTTTTTATTTTGACTATGGCAGACCAACACGGCTACCTACCTGTATTTTTAAGAATGTTTTCACAAATGGCTTTTCCATAAACATTCCAGTTACCTGTGACAGACGATTCCCAGTGTTTCCTTATTAATTCTTCCAGTACTTGAATTACATTCTTCCAGACGTGATCGAAAACTTCCGCAACCACAGCATCTTTGATGCAGGCATTGGGGGAAATAGGAGGAATGCCATGTTTAACCCTCTTTTGGGCAAGCTGATATATCTTTTGCTCCAACTTTTCATCATCACTAATGATTGAAGCAAATTGAATCTTTATTACCAAGCACTACTAACTATTAATAAAAAAACAGTCTATTTCTAATTACACAATCCTGTTATATAAAAAAGGTGGGACAGTGCTACTTCAAATCTGCCAAACAATGAGCATTAATTATGTAATATTCAAATTCTACAGGGCTTTAGGGATGCTTACTACGTTATATGGGGACGCGGGTGGTGCTGTGGGTAAAACCTGTGCCTAGGACTTGCCGATCATATGGTCGGCGGTTCGAATCCCCGCGGCGGGGTGAGCTCCCGTCTTTCGGTCCCAGCTCCTGCCCACCTAGCAGTTCGAAAGCACCCCTAAGTGCAAGTAGATAATTAGGTACCGCTTTATAGCGGGAAGGTAAACGGCGTTTACATGTGCTGCGCTGGTGCTGGCTCACCAGAGCAGCTTCATCACGCTGTCTCCGGACAGCGCAGGCCCCCGGCCTCTTAAGTGAGATGGGCGCACAACCCTAGAGTCGGACACGACTGGCCTGTATGGGCAGGGGTACCTTTACCTTTACTACGTTATATAAAAAACCTATGACATGTCTACGAAATGTACATAAAAAAGCATGGATCTATGCTCATGTCAAATGTGTTTCTAGCCACTGGGTCATACAGATTAGCCCCAACCCCCTATTATTTGATCACAGACTACTCATACAATCATAGAATTGTAGAGTTGGAAGGTACCCCCAAGGGTCATCTAGTCAAACCCACTCCAACAAAAGGCACATGTGTGCTTAAATGTTTAGGGAAGTTTTTAATGTTTGAAGTTTTATTCTGTTTTTAGTGTTCTGTTGGAAGCCGCTCAGAGTGGCTGTGGAAACCCAGCCACATGGGAGGGGGATAAATAATAGAATTATTATTATTATTAATGTGACTGTTTTTATTTGGAGAAAAAGCAAATTTGGAATGTGCTTCTGATCCAGACTGGGGGCTCCACATGGGTTTTCTCCTAATAATTGCTCTTTCCTGGCTTTTTTTTTTTAAATCTGAAAGTTGTTTACTGCAAACAGCAACTTGGGACCCAACAGCAGCCTGGTAGGGACCATTTTCAGCTGCAAATTGGTACAATGGTACAATCTGGATTGGAAGTCCACAGCAGTTTGGAGACCTAGGGATTTTTCTTTTGTAACCAAAATAAACAGCAGGCAGGTTAAGTACACTAGTTTAAACACATGACTAATGTGGTGCGGAGTCCGACATGATAGTATTTGCCATTCTATAATAAATGAAACAGTTCTTAGAAATAAATCTGGTTCTTTTCAAAGTGCATTATAATCCATTAAAAATCAAACATTTACAGTTCCTTGTTGTCGAATGCAAGATACTCTTCAATTTTTCCTTCTGCATCATAGATTTCTTCTTCCAAGAATGAATATACAGGTGATTTCGCTATAGAAATTTCTGGTAATTCAGAGCTGAATGCCTTCTGCACTGGAAAAGCTGCAGGAATCAGTTTAGAGCCTGAGATGCATAACCTAAAACAGCAATTTTAACACAGAAGGGGGAAAAGGTACAAAAATAAAATATACACTAATCTTTTTATAGGAAAGTAAAATTAAGCAATTAAAGCATTTTTTTAAAATGTCACAAAGCAAAAAAATACAGGCTAGAAAGACAGCAACTATCTCAGATTTTTCAGAGATGTCTTCCAGTGGCTTTAACCCAGTCAAGAAATCAGAATTTTTCCAGGTAGAAGAAGAACAGGAGGATGTTGTAACTGTGAGAAGCCATGGGATTCTTTTGCTAATCACCTACAACAGGCGCCTGAGCACTGCTTTGCAGACCTATATCCAGGACAAATGTCTCATGTTGCCAATAGTTGTCCAATGTATTATTTAACCAAGAAAATGGCATAATACACAGTATGAGCTTTGCATTAAAGATCAAAGCTTCAGAAATAATGGCTGTTCATTTCGCTAAGGCACTTGCATTCATATTCTGGGAATATGTAAAAAAATGTGCATTTTAATAGAAAACAATGTCAACCAAATAGAAATAGGAATATGTTTGCATTAAAATAAAAACTTACTCTTTCATACTGTTGGTGATTTCACTCAGAGTAGGTAAGGACCTGGAGTAAACAGAGCTGGCAGTTCTGCCCTGGTAATGCTGAAAGCCCTCATCTTTGGGGAAAATAAGCTGTTTTCCCAAAATCCTGCATAAAAAGAACAAATATAGGGTTGGCTAATGAAGTGAAAAGAAAATGCAGATACACGCAACACAACTGAACCAACATTCTTTCTTTGAAAAGCACTCTGTAGCATAGGAAGCCAGAACTTTAAATAGTGTAAGTTAATGTCAATCTAATTCCCCCCCACCCTTGGGAATCATAAAGTGTCAATTCTGCTCTATGCCGATGATGTAGTTTTGTTATCTCAGAATAAAATCAGACTTAGGATGATGCCATTCTACTGGACAGCTGTGTAAAAAAGAACATCTAAAAATTAACTACGATAAAAACCAAGGTCACTGTATTTGGCAAGAGGACTACCAAGTCCAGGTGGACTCTAGATGGTCACACCCTTGAGCAAGTACTCAGATTTAAATATCTAGGATTACTTATCGATGGGAAGTAATCATGGAAACCCCATCTGGAAGCAATCAAGCTAATATCTGGCCGTTCTACTGGGCAGCTATATAGGTTCTTCCATTCAAAGGATGGGCAGCTAATCAACTCACAAGATGCTCACTACGCAAGCCAACACATAAGCAGCAAATAAAGTGCATATTTGAGTGAAAATGCTTCTAGAAAGAAATCATTTAATCCACATGCATAGACTTGCCTTAAGTGAAGTGATCTGTTAGTCCAATCCTTGCATTCTGCCTTTAGACTCTCCGTTTGGGAACTCACTTTGCCTTCAAACAACATTTCATCCACATCCCAAAACAGCTGATGAACTCTTTGTGTATTAGCTTTATCAAATTCCTGGGGAATTTTAGGTTAATATTTTCAAATAATATTTCTATACATGTTTGAAGCTGAATAAAATTACATATTTGTCACTGTAGTTATTTAGGAAAAGTCACACATCTTTTAAATAGTGTTATTATTCAGAGAATGGAATTCCACCAAAACAGGTGAGGCTATCCTTCTTTGGTCTGGGGTTGGCCAACTTTCCAAGAGCTACGTTTCACCAAACATGTTACCTCTATCACTCACCACAAATGCAAGTGCACAGCACACCCTCTCTCACACAGCATACTCATATGGACATCACATGCACATCACGCACTCAGGCACACTTACCCCAAACCTCCACCAATCCCAGCACTGTGATAAGAAGAAAGATGAGGATGGGTGGACTATTCTTCATCCCTAGCACACTGCTGTACTGGGGAAGAAATGACTCTGGTTGGTATTCAACTAGGTTTTATTCAGAGAAGACCCAATGAAATGAATGGACCTAATTTAGTCCTGTTCATTCATTTCAGCAGGTCTGCACTGGTTAAAATTTAGTTGAATGCCCCACACATCACGGAGCTGGGCTTGCCAGTGAGGTTTGAACCTCTCATCTCTGCCTGGCCCTATGATGTGGTATAAACCACTTCTCCTAGTTCACTGCTGTGATGGGAAGGAAGATGAGGGCTGGCAGGTTAATAATGCAAATGGCTTCATAGGCCTATGAGCCCGCAAGTATGTCACTCCTTCGCTATCAAAGAAATTGGGCTCCAAATAGCATGATCTTATGGACAGTAACCTGCATCACTACTGCAGCTAGCAAAGCATTCTTTATTTGCAAAGGAAGGAAGAATCACCTGGCACTGCCCCTGGCTGTTAAATTCTTCCTGTCAGTGTTGAAAAGGACTAGTTTGCATTGGCAAAACAGCTTCTACAAAAATGCTTTTGACCATATGAGGAGACGCGTGGTGTGTGCATGGGGGGTGGGGGATAAACAGCATGGGGAAAGGAAACATCAACTGTTCAGGTAGGTTTGGGGCAGCAACACCTGCTTCAGGACAGAGGTGCTCAGATTTGGAATTTGAAGCTGAGGTCTTAATTTGCATAGTAGCAAGTTCCTTGAAATGACCTCAGCAAGGTTTACAAGAATCTTTCAAAGTGAAGGTAAAGGAGAATGTGAGAAACAAAACAGATTCATAGTAAAAAAATAAAAATAAACAGCAGAAGAGGGTGAGGTCACAATTGATATCAATGATGAATACTAAAGTAAAATATTTTAATTTAGAGTACAGAAGAGCACTGAGCAGGGGTTTTTTCTGTTGGAACTCAGTTCCGGCACCTCTCAGGTGGGCACCATTGCCATTATAAGAGAACAATTCATGGTGAGTTCTGGCACCTCTTTTTCTAGACAAGTAGCACTGGGTCTGAGCATTAAAAAATATTGGTTTAGATCACAGACCGCTAATCCATGGTATTCAAGACTACAGCTCTCATCTTCTAAGACCACTGACCATGCTGGAGGACCAGAGATTAGCTACCCCTGATCTAAATCAACCATATTTGCACATGGCTGATCAAGATCACAGCACTGAAAGAAGCACGCAATGCAGAAACAGTGTTCAGTAAGGAAGGTAAACAATAGTTTTGCAAGCCTGGATTATTCCATGCAAAACAACGTTAAGTCTCAGTATAGTCAAGGAAGTCACCAAGCAGAAAACTAGTTTCTAACGTAGCCGAGTATAAAAATTGACCTTGATTTCCAGCTAAGTGCAGTGGAGGACAGGACGTAATATAGGCAAATAAGGACTTCAGATTTTTTTTCAGGAGAGGATACACAAAACCTGTTAATAAATGCTAACATACATCATCTCTCCAGGAGTAAACAGAGCTTCTTTCAGTAGATGGGCCAGTGGTGCAACTCTGAATCCCAGACCAAGAATTATTCAAGTCTGTTGGTGTTGTCCGTCTGCTTGATGAAAGTGACGAAACAGAGACACTGTGGATGGAAAGACATTTCAAAAGTAAGTCATGGCATCATGGTTCATTAAGAAAGAAAGCAATTGTGTTTCATTAAGGACTTTGTGGACATGTGTTTCATTAAGGACTTCATTAAGGACAAAGACTAACTCCCCACCCCACCCCAGAAAGCCCTAAAGAGCAGCAATAGTAGCTAGCAAATATAAAATGCCATTGATTGACTCTTGTGGGCAGAAGGTCAATATCTCATTCAAATATACTGGCAAAATTTAAATATGCAATTCCCCGTACAAAAAGGTGAAGCTCTGTTTAGCATTAGGGTATGAATGGAAAAACTGTGGCGCTGCAGACCAGCTTCCAATTTCCATCAGCCTTAGCCAGAATGGCTAATGATTAGAGATGATAGGAACTGCATTCCAACAATCACAAGACTCTTTATGGTTTTGTTGGTGCATTGGCAGACATACTTAATTGACAGACATACACAAGGCCACACATTTATACAGGTGAAAAAGAAAAGTAAGAGCCAAAGGCCAGCAAATTTTTTATACAATCAGCTGTTGATATTCAGGCACAACTTCTTGGAATATTCCAGTCTGTACAGTGAAACCTTGGTTGTTGAACGTAATCCATTCTGGAAGACTGTTCCGAAACGTTCGACAACCGAAGATCAAAGGTTGGTCAGCAAAATCAATGGAGAAAAAAGAGAAAAACTCCCCAGAAGCCATTAGGCTTCCAAAACTCATTTGAAAACCGGAGCAGTTACTTCTGGATTTTCAGCATTTGGGAGCCGAAACGTTCCAAAACGGAGGCATTCAGGAACCAAGGTTTGACTGCAATTAGTTTCCTAGGTTGGGGGGAAGGGGTTGTTGCAGAACCTTGTTAATAAAATGAACACTTTCATGTGTAGAAGATTTGCACTACTCTCCCTTTAGACCATTGTTCTGGCCCATTCTTCTTACTTAAATTAAAGTAACCTTGAGCATTCTTTCCCCACCACAAAATCTTAAAGAAGAATGATTTCAGCAGAAAATGCAAGTCACAATACCAAAAGCTAACTAGCATTCAAACATCTTCTTGGGCTCATAAAAGGAAATTGTGCTATCCCTAAAGAACTTACAACCTTTTCCCCCCCTCCACTGAAAGCTGAATGCCACAATACAAAATACTTTTGAAATCCCCCAGTTTCAAATTGCCATGCTATAATGTGGCTAGGACAGGTGCTGCCCCAGAAATGCTGCAATGCTGTGATCTCCAAAATCAATTTCTACTCTCTCTCTCTGTACACACACACAATTTTATCTTATTCTTTTAACACATACTTATGTTGTTATTCAAATAATGTCAGACATAAACACATACAATGTATATTTATCAATGGCTTCTTGCACGCTTTTGGTAAAAGGTACTGGAAGGCCATCCTCACTCTTTCCTTGGAAACAGCGGTCTGCGTCTCCTTTAGATAGTCCTTTTCTGGAAGAAAAGAAGGGGGGAAGGGGAAAAGAGAAACCAAATTAATTCAATTTTCTCGTATGTAGTTAAGATTTCAGCTCTTGTCCCCTTCTGCCAACACACATTCTTCCTAATGTCAACTTCACTGTGCAGGAGTCAGATATCAAAATATATTAAAATTTAAGAGAGGTTTATAGTCATAGGTGTCTACAAGTTCCACCTTGAATCCACACAGGTGTGTGTCTCACTGGGTACTTACTTACCTATGGCAGTAATAGGAGACTGGGGTTCACATTTGAATTGCACCCTACATATACCGTATTTTGCGCCCCATAAGACGCTCCGGCCCATAAGACGCACCTAGTTTTTTGGGGGGAAAATAAAGGGAAAAAATTATTTCCCCCCCAGGCGCGGGGCTGGGGCAGCCCGAGCTTCCCCCGACCCCAGCCCCCAAACAGGCAGCTCTCTGCAAGCCGTGGGAGCCCAGCGGTGGTTCCCGCTGCTTGAGGAGAGATCCGCGAAGCCTGCAGGTGCTGGGATCAGCGCTTGCAGGCTTCGGGATGCCTGCAACTCTCCCCAAGCAGTGGGAACGTTCCCGCTGCTTGGGGAGAGATCCGCGAAGCCTGCACGTGCTGGGATCAGCGCGGGCAGGCTTCGGGATGCCTGCAACTCTCCCCAAGCAGTGGGAACGTTCCCGCTGCTTGGGGAGAGATCCGCGAAGCCTGCGCGTGCTGGGATCAGCGCGCGCAGGCTTCGGGATGCCTGCAACTCTCCCCAAGCAGTGGGAACGTTCCCGCTGCTTGGGGAGAGATCCGCGAAGCCTGCACGTGCTGGGATCAGCGCTTGCAGGCTTCGGGATGCCTGCAACTCTCCCCAAGCAGTGGGAACGTTCCCGCTGCTTGGGGAGAGATCCGCGAAGCCTGCACGTGCTGGGATCAGCGCTTGCAGGCTTCGGGATGCCGGCAACTCTCCCCAAGCAGTGGGAACGTTCCCGCTGCTTGGGGAGAGATCCGCGAAGCCTGCACGTGCTGGGATCAGCGCTTGCAGGCTTCGGGATGCCGGCAACTCTCCCCAAGCAGTGGGAACGTTCCCGCTGCTTGGGGAGAGATCCGCGAAGCCTGCACGTGCTGGGATCAGCGCTTGCAGGCTTCGGGATGCCGGCAAATCTCCCCAAGCAGCGGGAACGTTCCCGCTGCTTGGGGAGAGATCCGCGAAGCCTGCACGTGCTGGGATCAGCGCTTGCAGGCTTCGGGATGCCGGCAACTCTCCCCAAGCAGCGGGAACGTTCCCGCTGCTTGGGGAGAGATCCGCGAAGCCTGCACGTGCTGGGATCAGCGCGCGCAGGCTTCGGGATGCCTGCAACTCTCCCCAAGCAGTGGGAACGTTCCCACTGCTTGGGGAGAGATCCGCGAAGCCTGCACGTGCTGGGATCAGCGCGCGCAGGCTTCGGGATGCCGGCAACTCTCCCCAAGCAGTGGGAACGTTCCCGCTGCTTGAGGAGAGGTCCGCGAAGCCTGGAGAGCGAGAGGGGTCGGTGCGCACCTACCGCTCTCGCTCTCCAGGCTTCAGCGAAAGCCTGCATTCGCCCCATAAGACGCACCCACATTTCCCCTTCATTTTTGGAGGGGAAAAAGTGCGTCTTATAGGGCGAAAAATACGGTAAGCATTTAGCATACCATGTATTCATGGCTACAGACTGTTCTGCTAATACTGCCTCTTTGGAAGCTGACCATGTGAAAAGCCATGTATTATAGCCTGCCCTGAATCACTTATAACATAGGACTTGTAGTAGGCAGGAATGCCCCTAGTCAGCAAGAGGGCCACTTTGAGAAGTGAGCAAGAGGCAGTGAGACAGCACCATAACCCCCATCTCCACTCCCTAAACAGGCCTACCAGGATAAAAGGTACTCAGTCTGTCAAGGAATTTTGCAGAACACTTTAAACTTTGTGTTTACTGTTAATATGTTACTGCCCTTAGTAAAACTCTGGCAAAGAGAGAGGAAAGAGGCAGACTTCAGGGAAGCTGTCCTGTGATTGCTAGATTCTGTTTATGCCTCTTTTGAACTGTAGGAGTTGTTCTGCATTGATAAAAGGTTTAATTTCTTCACATCACCCCTGACTGGGGGGAAAACACCAGCCAATTCCTGTAGCCAGAGCCACTTTTCTGAAAACCTATTTTTGTATTTATATTTATTACTAGGGGCTATCAGTGCTATTTTTCTAGAAAAATAGGTGCTGGAACTCACCATGAACACCATCCTGGTACTTTTAGAATGCCAATGGCATCCACCTGAGAGGTGCCGGAACTGAGTTCCTGGGATCTACCCCTGAAAAAAAAGCCCTGGGGATAGTTATGGCTAGTGAGTTCCGGCTGAAAAAAGCCCTGATTTTACCAAATGAAATGGGCTTGGGAAAGGAAATAGTGTTGTGGGAGAAGGTAGAGGAGAGGGGGTATTATTTGGTTGTTTTTTGTTCTTGTTTTTATTATGTATTTTGTTTTTTGTCTTGTATTTTTCTGTTGCAAACTTCCCTGAGATCTACGGATGAAGTACAGTACACAAATTTAATAAAATCAACAAATAAATAGTTGAAAATTGTAAGTTCTCCTCCCCTCCCTGCCCCGCCTTTGCTACAAAGCCACTTCACATATTATAAGAAACAAACCCATGGGTTGGGTTTTTTTTAAAAGAAAAAAATCCATGCAATAAGGGAGCCAATCACCAGTTTCTTAAGCCGTGTAGATATGCCCCTTCCAGTGAATCACTATTTTTTAGCATGTGCACTTCTGAAAAATAAAATCTTGTGACAGTTTAAAAGGAAGTCTCTTTTCTTAAAATACAATAAAGTCCAGTGTAATACATAATGAGTTTTCACAACGTCACTATTTAGATGAAAATCTTGGCTGTTTTCTTCCGTGAAGTACAAGTTTGACTATTCATTCACTCATATTATAGTTAATGATCGACAAATTCTTCCAATGAACATCTGAAAGGAAAATCTGGGGCCTGCCACTTCCTTATAAAAGGCATATACAGCTTGGAGGTGGGATAATGAACCTGAAATCATATCCCTGTAATAATATACTTTGTGACAGTAGTACTATATAGGGAGCCCAACAATTTTAAAGTACAGGAAAAGGTATGGAAATACAGCACCAGAAATTCATTCAAAATTACTCCTGCGGACAGGCAAGCACATTGCACTTGTTATGCTTAGGGCGTACAGGGTTTTAAATCAGTACTTGGTTAGGATGGCTCACATTGTAAACATTTCCCCAAATGTAGCATAGCCCCACCTTAAATTCAATTTGAAATAATAATAAAAATAGAGCATTAAGAATACTGTACAAATGCAATGGAGGAAAGACTATTTTTCCATTGCACCATTAAAATATATTTACATTTTAGTATTTCCAGTGTGTTCATTTTCTTCTGCACTGTATTAGGGTGTTTACAACCCTATCTGGAAATGCAGCATTTACAAGGCACTACAACAGAAACATAGGAGAGCCACACAATGCTTCCCCCGCCTTCCCTTCCCTTCCCTAATTCTGCATAAGGCTAGTGCACATTAAGGCCGAGTTTACTGCTCTGAATATGAGTAGGTGGATGAGCAAACGGTCAGAGACCCATGAGCTGAGAATATGCATATACATTTATACCCATCTTAAGCCTCATCCCTTCTGACTTACCCTATAATAACCAGCTCTGGCTCCGGTTGTTGCTCACGTTGCTGAGGGTTGGAAGCCACAGACAAATGGCAGGGGCAACGTACCCCGCTAACAAAGTGCATGAAAAAGCACAGCCGGAGAAGGCTCTCTGTCCCTCCCTCCTCAACAAGCTCTGCTCGCTCCCTTTCACAAACACACAGTGTCGTTTCATTTCAGCACATTGTCCTCCATCTCCCTCTAGGAGAGAGGTGTGTGTGTGTGTGTGTGTGTGTGTGTGTGTGTGTGTAAGAGGGGAGGAGAAAGAAGGGAGGTCTTTCAGTACTAAGCTGCTCCCAGAGGCTTTGCTTCTGCCTCATGCTCTGTTCCTAGTGCTTTTCAAAGGGCTGCGCTTCCCAGATATAAATGCATCTTGTGGAGAACAGCATTCCAAAACAGCTGCATTGAAGGGGAAGGGGGAGTGCAATAATGTACAGACAAGCAAAATCTACCAGTTACGTTTTTGCTACAGCGTCTGCAATCTGAAAGGGTGTGTCTGACTTGCACAATAATGTACTTCTGTCACAGTGTTGATTCACAATGCATTCGTCTGATGCTGAGAAGACATGGATATCATCTACTACTGTCTAGCTGGAATCATATCCTGAGTCTGTCAGCAAGCAGCTTGAGTAAACAAAGGCAGCAAAACGTTATTTAGCATTATACCGTTATTTAGCATTACACAATTTCTCCTGGTGTTCATTCCTTTCTGATCATGCAAAATATTGTGACAGGTTCTGGACCATGGCATGCATGAGAGAGAGAGAGAGAGAGAGAGAGAGAGAGAGAGAGAGAGAGAGATGGGGGAGGGGGGTTGGAGATTCATGATGCATCTTCCTGCAGCCCTTCATTGGAACTGAGGGGAAGGGTTTATAAAGTCCTGTGTCTGAAATGCCAGGTTTCCATCCAAACAGTCATACACATCAGAAAATACAGAAGTGGGGAGATTTGGTTCTTTTCAAAATTGTGCAGTTCATATATATTTCCATTCCTTGCAGGTAGGAGAGAGGTAGGGCAGGTAGAAGTTACAGTTTAGATGTTAAGATGTTACAGCTTAGATGCACATCACTGGGGCCTAAAATGGGCATTTGCCTGAGATCAAAACATGTATAATTAGTACATTCATGTACAGTATTCCCTAATCACAGTCTGAAAAGGTTAATGTGCTTAATACATACCCTATTTTCAATGCATTATCACAAATCCACAGAAATGTTGTGGACAACCTGAATGAAATTTAGACCACAATTTAGGAACCCCTGCACTAGGGCAACAGCTATTTGATGCACTTTAAATGCACAATCCTCAAGTTCTGTTATGCTCTTGAATCCCTCCCACAAAATACTGACAGTCTGGAGGCACCATACGCAGAGTTTGCTTGCAACTGACGGAATTATATACCAATACTATTTTTACAGATGTGGAAGATCACAGTGGACAACTGGGGAACCTTATTCTAGGCTACTCTAAGGGCAAATGATAGTATTATCAAAAAGAGTTCTAGATGTATAAAAGAATGCTACCTCTGCAGGGGCCCATGTACCGTATTTTTCACTCTATAAGACGTACTTTTCCCCTCCTAAAAAGTAAGGGGAACTGTGTGTGTGTCTTATGGAGCAAATGCAGGCGGGAGGCTCTGCTCAGCGCTCCCTTTAAAGAGATTGTGGAGTGTGTGTCTGGCTCTGCGGGGCTTTTCCCCAAGGAGGGAGAAGGGCTGCCCTTCTCAGGGAAAATCCCCCAAGAGCCTCACACACACTCCGCACACTCTTTAAAGGGAGCGCGGCTCTTGGGGGAGCCTTAGCTGAGCACAGCCTCTCCCGGGCAGGGGATGAAGGCTCCCCTTGCCCGGGAGAGGCTGCACGCAGCTATCCCATAAGCCAGGACAGCCAGCGGGATCTCTGGGCAGCGGTCCTGCTTGCTGTCCTGGCTTCTGGGATTCAGAATATTTTTTTTCTTGTTTTCCTCTTCCAAAAACTAGGTGCGTCTTATGGTCTGGTGTGTCTTATAGATCGAAAAATACGGTAGTTGGTGATGCTAGGGGCATGTGAATATACTCAAAATTTTTCCTCTGACTTTTATTTGCCACATGAAAGGAAAAACACATCTACATCTATTTTGCTCCTGCGGTGCAGGTTACATGAAGAGGACAATTTTTGATTGGCAAAATGGCATAGTGGAGAAAAGATTAAATACTCCACCCCTCTGCTGCTACACGAAAAAAACTGGCAGTCTTACCACCACCACCACCCGCCACTGCATTTAAATTTATTCATTTTTGAAAGCAGCTGTAATCCGTGCGCTGCTCTGGTTTCGCCAGAAGTGGCTTAGTCATGCTGGCCACATGACCCGGAAAAACTTTCTGTGGACAAACATTGGCTCCTTCGGCCAGTAAAACAAGATGAGCGCCGCAATCCCAGAGTTGTTCACGACTGGACTTAACTGTCAGGGGTCTTCTACCTTTTTATAATCACAGCACTTCAACATCATGCATTGTTTACATCATTCCATTAGTTTCAGATAGAATAAATGTTAGCAGCACATCCAAGTAGTACTATCACCCCTGAAGAATTCGGTCCAATCTTAGCTCTTTTATTAGAATGAAATTGAGAATGTTACTTGATGCCCCAAAGCTAGAAACAATTAAAAAATAATAATAATAAATCTATTACTTGGCTTGCTTGCTAGTGCTTAAGCCCATTTCATGAGGAGTGATGCTGTTATATTTTCTATTTCTTCAGCAGAGGACAGTTTAACTCTACTGCAGAGTTTGTTCAGCCTACTTGTGCCCATGTGTTCCACCCTTGTGCCATTCCTTTCCCCCAGCCCTGCAATAATATCCCAGGAGGTATTCCATTAACCACTGTTTCCCAGTACATCTGTACCAAGAAATGGAATGTTATCAAGTTTGTAACAAGCCATGAGGAAACTTCAGACTGGTTTAAGATCTTGGCTTGCTCCAACAAAGTTTCCAGGTTGAGCTAAAAAAGGGAAACTACAGTTAAACTATACTCAAACTAAACTATAAATGCCTGACATATGCGCATCCAAACCATGCCATCATGCCTTGAAAATACGTTTTGTTTTCGGCAGCCATGATGAGTTTACACATCACCACTAGATGTCGCCATTAATTAGATTGTTTACACTATAGTAATTCTAGTTTTCTTCCCTTGTCCTGTTTCATTGAAATAAGCATACCTTGTCTGTTATTTGTTAACCTTTCACACATTACGGGCAATTTAGACATTCAAGCAATCTGTCAAATAAGAAACCTATAGAGAGGGTTCCGGTCACCTTTCTTTCTTGTCTCTCTTCCTAGGGTAATATCTCTCCCCACTCCCAACCCCTCCCCCAGCATGTAGTCATGCAATTACACCTTTATATTACACAATTCCAGATGCCTTTGTACTTAAACAAAACCAACCTAGCATATACTATATACAAATTCTTAATTCATTCTATAGATTTTAATCCAGTTATGCTACTACAATCAAATTCAAGTTCATCAGATAAATACCATACATTTTTTTAAAGAAGTAATCATAAGCCACTAAATCAAATCCAGAATTCATAAACAATATAAATATTCATTAATTATGTAGATAGATTCCTTCAGGTCAAAACAAGTCATTCAAGTATTTGCATGGCATTCATGTTTTAATTTTTACTTCCAACATGTTGCTTCAATCAGTTCTAGGACTAGGTTCATCTAACCCATTACCATGCAAATAAATCAGTCATTAAAATATATTTTTATGTTCATGTAGCTATTTCCCAAATTAAAATAAAACCCAGCTGTAGAATCAAGTACCGTATTTTTCGCTCCATAAAGACGAACCTAGTTTTTAGAGGAGGAATGCAAGAAAAAAATATTCTTTAAAGGGAGTGCTGAGCAGAGCCTGTATGCATCCCAGGCTCTGCTCAGCGCTCCCTTTCATGAGTCGCGTGGAGCGTGTGTCACTGACGGGCTGCCCTTCTCCCTCCTCAGAGAAAAGCCCCCAAGAGCCGCACACATGCTCCGCACAGCTCTTTAAAGGGAGCAAGGGTCTTGGGGGCTTTTCCGTGAGGTGGGGGAAGAGACTGAGGGGCTCCCACAAAAGCCAGCAAGAGCGGGATCAAGACTCCCTATGCCCTGAAGAGGCTTCGCGCAGCTAAGCCAGAAGCTAGAACAGCAAGAGGAAGCGCCGCACAGCGATCCCTCTCACTGTTCTGGCTTCTGGCTTAGCTGCGCAGCCTGAATTCACTCTATAAGGCGCGCACACAGTTCCCCTTACTTTTTAGGAGGGAAAAGGTGTGTCTTATAGAGCGAAAAAATACCTCTATCTCAAACTTTTATTAATTAGCACATCCATCAGAACTCGTGTGCAATCCAACCCCTCGTCACTGACTTAATGGAGTAGAAGGACCAGCACACCATTCTAGTTTGTGGTGGGAAGCCTTCTTCCCATTTACTCCAGATCTTCTGTTGCTGCCTTCAGAGTTCCTCGGCATTTGTTGTTGTTGTTGTTTAGTCGTGTCTGACTCTTCGTGACCCCATGGACCAGAGCACACCAGGCACTCCTGTCTTCATTGCCTCCCGCAGTTTTGTCAAACTCATGTTAGTAGCTTTGAGGGCACTGTCCAACCATCTCGTCCTCTGTTGTCCACTTCTCCTTGTGCCCTCAATCGTTCCTAACATCAGGGCATTAATTAGCAGCAAAGCAGATGCTTGTGTGTTGCTCACACCTGTTCCTCATTCCCCCCTCAGCTGAGATGCTAAATTATGCTACTGCAATGTGGATGGGTTCAAAGCATTACCCAAAGATAATCATAGTTCTCCCATAGCCACCACTTTGGATTCCAACAGAAATCAAACATACTCTTTATCTTTCCAGCTTGCAGTTCTTCCAGCTTTTGGCTCACATAACAGGCCTTGTCCTTCCAACTAACTATCTGAGTTGATGGAGGGGCTGCCTCATCCAGATCCACTTCCTTTGTTCCTCCCTAATGGCCCATCACTCAGGTGATCACCTCAACAGGAAGGTAGCCTGGCTTATATTTTTACACTTGCAGGTTCCAAGGGTTAGCCTACTTTCCTGCACCTCAAACTCATAACAAAAGTTAATTATGATTAGCTATACTTCAGTTCTGACAGGAGCATATGTATTAAGAAAGAATAGTGTCAATGGGGGGAAATGACTGCAATGTATTTTGTATATAAATAATTTATAAGTCAAGAAAAATGCAATCAGCTTAATTAACTGTCACAAAAAGGAGACTAATTAGTATCTTGGTAGAGGTGTTTTATTTCTTTGGGATCAGATAGGAAGCATTTACTATAACAAGATCAAGTGTCCCTGAAACAGAAGGGATGGAAGGTTGAATAAAAATCTTGGAAATGGTCCATGTGCCTCTAAGAATGGTAAGAATACAATCTTATAACAAGGCACAAGCTGCAGATAGCAATAATCTCTCCATCATATTACTGGTTATATTATATAAGACCTTGTAAACATCGATCCCTCCATTATGTAAAGTAAGGTGGGCTGGAATTAGAAGCAGGATCCTTTTGCTATAGTGCCATTTGAATGAAATCTAACTGATGTAACTGTTGCCAGAGAGCGCTGACCTTTTTCCTTTGAAATTTCAGCTTCTAAATTACAACCCGTGAGTAAGACTGTTTAAAAATCAGGAGATCAAAGGTTTGGCTTGCCTTTGATCGACGCAGAGAACTTGAATTTGGCACTGAAGCGGGAAGGCGCAAAAAGGAAGTCCGTCTTCCGGTTTTTGTAAATAGGATTAAAGCAAAGACTTTTGAAGCTAGAGCTGGAGAAGCAGAACAGAGGAGTATAAATTTTAATGCCAGATACAAGAACTCCCTCTTGGAGTGAGGGGGAGAAGGAAACTTTGGACTTAAGGATCAAGAAAAAGTGAGGAAAAAAGACCACTGCCTAACCCCTGATACGGGTCTGCCAGAGACAGTGAGAAAGTGTTGCACCGCTTATAAATATTTGTAACTGTTGGTGAATACTCTGCATGTGAACTGGAAAGGACTCCTTGTAATTGTTGCTTATTATTGAACTGTTGCCTGTTAATGAAAAAGTGAAAGTCAAAAAGGGCAGGACTGCTTTTGGAAAAGTTGCCTTGAAAGTAACATTGTTGCCAAGGTGCTCCCCTAGAGGGATATAGCTGGGGATTTTGCCTGGGATATAGCTGGGGATATAGCTGGGGATTATGCCTGGGATATAGCTGGGGATTTTCCACTACAGCTGGTTTAGAAACTTTTTCACCAGAAAGGAAGCTTGAACTGTGTGAGTGACCTTGAATTCTAAAGATAAAGTAATGGATCAGGAAAAACCCCAGCCTACAAGGATAAAAACTATATTGCAGCGATGAAGACAATCAATAGTAACACCCCCTGTCTTAGAAAGGGAGGATACTGGGCAGCCTGGAGCAAAGGCTGAAGAGACATTAAATGCATCATTAGACAAAATATTTGGAGCCTTGGAAAAATTGTCAGCTAAAATTGACTTAAATACCACAACTATTAGCTCCAATACTCAGGCCTGCAGAGTTATGACAAACTTAAAGAGAAGGTGCGAGACTGGTTACACTATTTTCAATTAAGAGAGGTTTACAATCTGGATAAAAAAATTGGTTTTCAGGCAGGGGCGCCGACTTATAAAAAATATTGGGGGAGCCCGCGAAAGCTCATGAATAATTAATAAGCTCATGAATATGCAGATAAAGTGGCGCCGCTTCCTCGTGAGCGAATAGAGGAGAGCGTGCTGCGCCTATTAATCAGCTCCGAAGGAAATTGGGTGGAGCTTTTGCTGGGGAGGGAGGGCAGGAGGCATGCAGCCCGACCCTGTGCATTTTGGGCTGGGGGAGGGGCGGCGGTGGCGCTCTGCTGGAGGGGTGCCCGAGATTATTGGGGGGCAGAGCCCCCCCAAACAAAGTTTTGAGGGGGCTCGGGCCCTCTCAGGCCCCATGGAGTCGGCGCCTATGTTTTCAGGTGGAAAAATCAAAGTTAGAAACAGAATTGTTAGAACTCTATGCTAAGATACTTTCAAGAATGTATAATCTGCTGTTGAAATGGAACACTGAGGAAGAAACGGTAAAATCTGCAATGATAAAATGGGCACAAGATATAGGACATAATATTATGTTTGCTGACTGGGAGAAGTTGTGGACCACCGGGATTAAATTCACGGCATGTAATGCCCTAAGAGAGAATATTATGAAAATGATGTACAGGTGGTACATGACTCCAGTCAAGCTTGCAAAAATATACCATTTGCCCGATAATAAATGTTGGAAATGTAAAGAAGTTGAAGGTACTTTTTTTCACCTTTGGTGGACGTGCCCAAGGATCAAGGCTTTCTGGGAAATGATATATAATGAATTGAAAAAGGTATTTAAATATACTTTCCCGAAGAAACCAGAGGCCTTCCACCTGGGCATAGTTGGCCAATCGGTGTTAAAGAAGGATAGAACTTTTTTCATGTATGCTACAGCAGCAGCAAGAATTCTCATCGCAAAGCATTGGGAGACACAAAATCTACCCACCTTGGAAGAATGGCAGATGCAACTAATAGACTATATGGAGATGGCGGAAATGACTGGCAGAATCTGAGATCAGGGAGAAGAGTTGGTGGAAGAAGACTGGAGGAAATTTAAAATGTATTTGCAGAAATATTGTAAAATTTTTGAATGTTGAGGACATTGAAATGAAATTGCAGGGGTTTTAGCAACAAGGTAAAATGCAAGATTGGATTAATAAATAGATAGACTAACAGGACATGAATTTGCTGAAGTAACTTTTAAAAGGGATACAAAAATGGGAGACGTGAGGGAGTCAGGAAAATAAGTTAATCAAAGAGGAGAAATTAAGAAGGAATTTTTGTCTTTTTATATGTGTTTTTTTTCTTTTCTTTTTTGTGTTTCATGTCTGTATTTCTGTATTTTGTAATTTTGTATCTTTTTCGTTTTTTGTATTTTTCTAAACTTTTTTATGGATAAAACTTAATAAAATATTATTAAAAAAAAAAACAAAAAGCAATGCCCTCTTAAGCACTTGTAAATTTTGGACAGAGTAACAAGTTTTATACGCTTGGCTTGGCTACTGAAAATATTTATCATGGTCTTGTTTTATGAAATATGTGCTTTCCCTTGGAAGAAGTTTATTGGAAATGTGTTAGTAGGGATGTCGTTTGCTGATGATCTTTCTAAAACTGTTTATTTATGGTCCAACTATGTCACCTTACATCTAATGTAGAGATGTAGGGATTCTGGAGCTACTTTAAGAGAAAAGGCAAGGAGGAAGTTATTACCAGCAGTTCTAAAGAGTATCTACCATACTGTTAATCCATACTGGAATGCTGACACTGCTGTTATGTTTTGTTTTATTTTATTTTATTAATGCCAGAAATCAGGTCAGAAAAAAGACGGGAGACCACCACAAAAATTGCTGGATACAATGAGTTGGCATCAATATCATCTGGATGCTCTGTGAAACCGGAATGAACAAATTTTGTCTATTCCAGGCTAACTGCCTAACATAGAAGCAGCCGATATTGTGCTCATCCTCATAAGAACCTTGAAGTACAATTAAAGTGGTTGCTAGACATGAGACTTCAACAGAGGAGTCTGGTGCATCTGCTACTCACTCTTGTAATAATGCAGATATAATGAAAGGCCTTGCTGAGTTTTCTCAAGTGGATTTATTATTCAGTTTCCAATGAATTCTATGCTGCCCTTGCAAAATAGCACATCTCACCACCATTTCCTCCTCCTCTATAATCATTCATAAAAGAAGAATACATTTTAAATCTTCTTGCTGCTGTCAAGAGGATGTGGCTTTCGCCTATATTTTGGAAGCAATATTTTGGAACATTGTGTTGTTTTTGTTTCTGAACAAAAGGTTTCATTCAGTGCTAGCCCCCCTCAGAGTAGAATTATTATTATTATTATTAATTTATACCCCTCCCATCTAGATGTATTGATGTTAATGGAAGGGACAGAGCAACGGGAAGCTACAAAGCCATCCTCCTCGGGACATAGAGCTTTATATATGAGACAGGTTGCCAACAAAGGTCCATATAGTGAAAGCTATGGTTTTCCCAGTAGTGATGTATGGAAGTGAGAGCTGGACCATAAAGAAGCAGTGGTTTTAATATACTCTTGAGTATAACTTAGTTGAATACAACCCAGTGCTCATTACTAAGCTATGCAAGACTCTTAGTGACCAGACTCCAGAAATGCATCAGTGCCCTTTCCTCTCTCTGGCAACTACCCTTAGTCCTGACCAGCACAAAGATTCTGAGTTCTTTGTGGCCTAGGGATGTAGGAGAGATGTTTGCCATGTCGTCTTCAACAACCAGGGGAAGAACGGAATTACCCCTCCTCCCTCTTATCTGTAATTCAGAGAACTTGGGGAAGGGTGTTTTTCTGTTATCACTGGGTCTTTTTGGAAGACAGAATCTTACCTTGCTGACATCTGCAAAAGCTCAGCACAAGGAGATAAATCACACACCCTTCAGGAGGACTCAGAAGAATGGGTCGATGGCAACCACAAACAAGGGCTGGCAATGAATAGACCATGCCAAAATCTGTGAATCCCTGTTAGCAACCAAATCAACAAGGCAGAGCTGTTTTGTTCATTACCAGGGAGCATTTACAATTGAAAGCAGAAAAGCTGTGCAAAACATGTCTGTTGAATAGAGGAACGAAACCTCAGGAGTAACATTACCGGAAAAAATGCATGCACACAAGCACATTGTAATCGCATCAGCTATTCCCATGATGCTCACAACATTTGCTTGCAACTGACTTTCACTCATCAAAACCAAACTTGCGGCATGTCTAGTGGTCTTTGTTTTAAATTTTTACTTTATATTCCACTTTCCTATAAACATTTAATTTTAAATACATTACTCCATAACTACTGCAAAATAGCTTTTGTCAGCAGTGTTTTCCGTGCTCTTTCACAAGGCCTTCCATGCATATGATGAAACTGTGAATTTGTTCACCAATAAGGTCTTCCATATTGGAAATTTGTACATATTGGATAGCAGCAGTCTGTGATCAACCTATAAATCTGGCGAACATGAAGTTATATTTTCCCCTGCACCAGGCACCTGCATCTAATGGCCTAGTTCACAAGTGCATGCAGATCCCTTGATGATGACTGACTGTCTGAACTGGCTCCACTCTGAAACACTAAATCTGAGGTGACACAAGATGGAAATTCTACCTATGGCATTTGACCTGTATAGGGTCATTTATACATACAAGTCATCACTTGATGCTTTGAGATTTCAGATGATGAATGTGCAAGCATGAACTGGCCCAATGCCTCCAATAGCTATTTAGAATTAATTCACAAGATGGCTTTCACATGTATTTTCAAACTAGGTTAACTACTTCTGCATCTTGAACTTACCTACGGTGACTGGGCAAGCAAATGGGTTCATGCTCCAAGATCACCTGCATACATTAACATCAGCAATTAGAATTTTCTATTTGGCCAATGACACACCAGGAATCAATCTGGGCATATGGCAAACACATTTCCACAAGTAATTGAAAAAAATCGAATTCAAATGAAACTAACTGGCAATATACTCTCAAAACTTTTGTGTGAATTTATGGTTAATTACAATATGTCTTAAATTTGAATTGAAGTGCCTATTGACAAGCTACATTATTTTTTCAGCTTCAGTAAATTGCAAAAGGCCTTTCCAGATGTTTTCTTAACCAGAAAACCCAAGCCCTGCATGTGGACTTCTCATCGGCGACTCTTGGCTGCGGTAAGGCCTGGGTGCTGACCAGATGGACATTTGGCCTGATCCAGCCATGCTTCTCTTATGTTCTCATGAGGCAATGCATTTCACACATGGCTGAATAACAATTGAAATAAATAGCATATTCTGGAGTCTAGGTAAACTTGAATTGGAACTCAGGGTAAGGAGGCTGCAATGATCAATATTTTATTAGGGTGTTTCTTCTAAAAGCTTAAGTGGAAATGTCTAATTAAAAAAATGCTAATGTGAAGGTATAGCCTTTCCTCTTCTAAGAGGCATATCTTATTCCCTCTTATGTATCTTTTTCTTTTCTAAAAGGCAGACAATGCAGGTTCACCACATACCTTCCTAATATGAATAAAATATTCGGTTTGCTATTAAACATATGCAAAGAAACTCAGCATCAAGAGAAGCATGTCTGGAGATGTTAAATACACCTTAGCAAATGTATGGTAAAACATGTATAGTTGTCATCAGGAGACCCAACTTTTAATGTTAATTAGTGTTGTAGCTGTTAACACTTGCTAGATATATTTATAGATTATATAAATCTGCAAAGATATATTTCCAGGGCTCCGAGTGGAGGGCATTTGCCATACGGCATGGCTGAGGCTCATTTGGGGAGCCCATCGTGCTCCCGCATGGCCAGGGGATGGGATGGCGACCTGACACCACCCTCTCTGGCCACAATGGACCTTTCAGGTATGGGCAGGCAGCACCCACAATGCCAATTGGGAGCAGGGGCATGAGAGCTGTGCTCAGCCTGCCCTGGCTTATTTAAGGGAGTGGCCAAGGGCAGGCTGCCCTCTTGGTTGACCGTTAAAGGGTTTTCTTATTCATCCACCCACCCAGTCTGTTAGGGGCCCGCCCAGTGGAGGAGTGGATGAGTTGCATATGGACCTTGCTATGGTTTACTCGGATGCCATATTTGTGGCCAGGGAGAAATTCTCTCCTGCAAGCAAATTGGCTGGCTTGCAGGTTTTCACCTACTTCATAGCAACTGTCACAACTTTAAAGGATAAATAGCCTGTTAGAGGGGTCCTGGAGGGGCAGCTGTCTGGGAAGCCACAGGGAGACCAATGGGCCAATACACCTCTCCCAATGGTGGCCTATGCAGGTTTGAGACACCAAATCCATGTTGGGGGTGACTCCTCATGGGGCTCCTAAGCTGCCTGATGCTGGATACATGCCCAATGCCTTAGCCAAACCTACTATTTCGCATAATCAATAAAGTTGCAGCCTAATTGAACCCAGTATCAGTCTCTTGTGTCCATACTTTCAGCCTCCCTTGCACCAGCCACTAGGGCTGGGTGGTATCTGGTTTTCAGCATCTTGATGTATATCAACAGCTAAACATAGTGATATACTGATACATCATGAGGTCTGAAATAAGAATCGAGCTATGTAGCATCATTGGCTGGCTTCACACTTTCCCCTGCATTGTTATTTTTACTGGTGCCTGCTCTTGTGATTCGCTGCCCATTACAGGAAGCAGGGGAGAGCTGAGCCAGCAGAGTTAACAGGTGCTGCAGGAATCAAGAGCAGCGTTGGCTGGCTTCACAATTTTTCCCACATTGTGATTTTTGCATAGCACACACACAAACATACAATGATTTGTGCTATATCTCCAGGTCAAAAAATATGAAACCGATATCATGATATGGACATCAAATCTTTTTTGGACCATATATCGATATATTGCCCAGCCCTATTGGCCACAGTTATCATGTGCCTTTGGTGACAATGGGTGCCTCCAAATTCATATGAGGAACATAATACCGCAATAACCATCTTGTTAGATCAGAGCAAAGGGCCCACCTAGATACACCTTCTGTTTCTGACACTGGCCTGTCATAGGCTTCTATGAAGCTCTGTAATGGAACATGAAGGCAACAAGTTTCTCCCATTTGCTCCATGACATGTCAATCAGGAGTCACAGTGCCTCGGGAGAGTGATAGCTCTATGGAGATTGGTCCTGAAACACAAACACGAGGGTACGCAGGCACAACCTCCAGAGCAATTTCACAAGCAATGTTTTAACGTCTCTAGTGTATCACTTTTGAAGCTATTGATGCAACAATACAAAATGGAAGCAGGTCATTCTTTAATTTAAGTAAAGGTTCATTGACTGTTTTTTTTAATCTGTTGAAAATTGACATTAGTAACTGTGGGCATTTTCAGATATGAAATTAAAACTACTTTTGAGCTTCACTGCCTTTATCTATACACACATGTCAATGCTAAAAACAGTAGAAAGAAAATGGATGAGAGCCGTTTTTATTCTGAATTTATAGCCTAGCCAATAACTCTGAAATGTTTTCACATGAGCAGTTAGCGCTCATATGTTGGTCACAGCACACAGAATTTCTCTCCCACATTAAAAGCTTTCATACAGGACACAGGGCAGGAGAGACTGAAAATTGTTTTATACCATATTGCCTTCAAGTATGTTGTAGAGCACCTTTAGAGCTATGACTGGCAGGTAGGGTCTATATGTGTAAATGGAAGAAGCTTAAATGCACTGATCATATATAAAAGTAATTCAAAACTCTAAACCAGGAACATACAAAACACATTCTTTTACAGCTCTATCAATTCCACGTTTACTTGTAAGTAAGCTCCACTGAGTTAAATAGGCCTTACTCCCAAGTAAATGAACATAGAATAGTATCCATAGGAACTGTGTAGGAAAATATCCTGCAAGTTGGGAACTAGAGTATGAGGTTTATTCAAGATGAACTGGACCACCAGGAAAAATGAGATCTTGCATTTGCAGTCTTAGAAATAACTTAAAACCTTTCTCCAATTAACAAAGCAAGCAAATCCCTCACCACCTCAAAAATACAAAGCTGTCTGTCTCAAAATAAAAAGGTCTATACAGCCTCTGTATTCTCTTATCAAATGATGAAGAAGTTACCACCTTCTGTATCTGATCAGAAACGCAGGGAAGCGGAGTTAGTGTCTCCTCGACCCTTAAGGAGAAAATGCCTCCCTTGAGAAGGCAACCAGTTGGCCAAGTAGCTACAACCACCCGGAGATTATGTTACCGCAGGGTAAAAGGGTCTGCATTTCCCAGGGCGCCCCACCAGGCGGGGTCCCCGCGACTCCCACTTGCCTGGGCTCCGCTGCCTCTTCTGGGGGGTCGGCGTCGGGCGCGCCCTCCTCGCCGATGTCGGGCAGAGTGACGAAGAGCAGCTGCTTGCCCGCGGGCGCTGCCCAAGCCCCGGGCTCCCTCGGCAGGGACGGCGCCGCCGCCGCGCGCGGAGAGCTGTTTCCTCCGGGGGACTTCGCCGCCGCCCCGCCGGGAGCGCCTCGACTGGCTGCCGCTATGCTAGACGAGCCCCCTGCGGGCTGCAAGGCGGCGGGGCGAGAGGGCAGAGACCCCAGCGGAGGCGGAGGAAGGGGCAGCAGCGCCTTGGGCTGAGGCGCGCTGCTGGGAGAGGAGGCGGCGGTTGGCGAGTAAGGCGGAGACGAGGAGGAAGAGGGCTTGAAGAGTTTGGCAAACACGGTGCCCAAGTCGAGCACCGCCACCTTCATGGTGCCGCCTCCGCCCGGCCCGAGGAGCTTCTCAGCGTCACCTCAGACACAAGCGGCGAGAGCGCCGCCGCCGCTTCCCTCAGGGACTCGGGGAGCGAAGGAGCGCCTTCTTTCAGTCAGCCGCACGCTCGAGCGACGAGGCGCGAGACTCCGCCGTCAGAAGGCGGGAGAGTCTCCTGGTCTTGCGGCTGCCTGGGGCCTGCCTCGCTCGCTGGTGCCGCCGACGGAGGGCGGGAGCGCCCGTTGCTAAGCTAAACAAAAAAGCGAGCGAGGCGCCGGCAATTGGGCACTTAGCAGCAGCAGATGCTTCTGCAGCCGCGCGCGCCCTCACCGAGCTCGAGGCGTCGGGAAGGAGGCGAGCAGGGAAGGGGCGTGCGCACGTCGGCGCCACAGCTCTGCCAAACCAGAAACCGGCAGGCTTGGGCGGGAAGCCCTGTGGGCCCGCTCTTCATTCCTCCCCTTGTAACGGCAAGCTTTCTCTGGAGGTACTACTTCCCATATATTTTAAAGTACATATATGCCACCTAGTTTCAGCCCGGTGCTGTGTAGACATTTCCTTAGAAGTATGTAAAGCTCCTTGTGAAGGAAGGTGAGGACAGGTGACCTCACCTAGGCCCGAAGTCACCCCCCCCCCCAAGCAGGCTCAAAGCTTTTCAAAATCATTTTCTCAGCAGCTAAGCATCAGAAACATTCTGCTTGCTGTAACTAAAAAGATTGCAACAAGGTAGAGAACAGAGCCCATTGTCTTCTCAGGCCTTTCTCAGAACCACATTGCAACTTGCTTTCTCTCCGGGAACCATGTCAAAGCACAAGAATGAAACAACTGGAACACACTGAAAACCCCCTCACCCCCTTTCCTGCCAAGAGTCCACAATAGTCCCAAGACAGCTTTCTGTACATGCTCAGGAACCTCAACATGGGGCAGGACTCCTGAGGGAGGAGAAAGGAGGAGGGAACTGGAAAGGGGTATATATGCATGTGCACAGGACTGTGAATTGCGTGCATGCTTTTTGTGACTTATCATACTTGCTCCTTCTACCAGTTCATGGATGGTAGAAATAAAACTTTTTCTCTGAAACTATTCCTTGAGTGTCTGTTGACTCCCACTTCCCTTTCCCAGGCGCAATATTTTTCCCACCCGAGGGCAAAGCCTCATAAGGCTACATTTGGAGCTCAGTAAAAGGCCTAATTCTCACAAGAAGCAAGTGACGAGGGTCAGCTGTTTCTCCCTTCAGACTGCAGGTGAAGGGCTGGGATGTCTGAATATGTTCTTCCCCTTTACAACAAATAACTCTCTGCCTCTAGAAAGCCATATGCCTCAGCGAAGGATCCCAGCCAAGCCTTCTCATTCATTAGCAGACTTGTAAGGAATGTACTTGGAGAAATATTCTAAGAATGTGAGGCCTCATCCTGAGGCCATACAGTGGAGTCTGCCTGTTTACAGTGGTACCTCGGGTTACATACGCTTCAGGTTACATACGCTTCAGGTTACAGACTCCGCTAACCCAGAAATAGTGCTTCAGGTTAAGAACTTTGCTTCAGGATGAGAACAGAAATCGTGCTCTGGTGGTGCAGCAGCAGCAGGAGGCCCCATTAGCTAAAGTGGTGCTTCAGGTTAAGAACAGTTTCAGGTTAAGTACGGACCTCCGGAACAAATTAAGTACTTAACCTGAGGTGCCACTGTACTGCTTAAATCTGTGAGATGTTCCCATTCTAAGTGTGCCACAAGGTTCCAACCCTTCAAATATATTTTATCGGATGAATTTGGCAAGAGTCGGTTTGAATGTCTGTCGTTTCGGGATTGGGTGTGTGTTTTCAGTGAGCCCATTTTTTTTTTGGCTTCAGCTCCCTTCCCTGGGTACATGGATCTGTAACAAACTTTGTTGCCCCATGATGTGTGAAGAAGTCACGGGAGCTGTTTACACATTAAAAAATAATATTCATACTCAATATCTATGAAGAAAAAACAACTTTTATGTAAGTTGCATATTATTTAGTATATCAATGAATTATTGTGTATGATGTGAAACAAATGACCTAGATTAAAACACATCCAGCTGTATTTAAGTGCCATAGGAATAGAAAACTGCTAAGCATTTCGCTCAGAAGTAAATCTGAGTTCAGCAGAATTCATTTCCCTAGGAAATGTGTTTAATAGCACAGTTCTGTGCATTTTTACTCAGAAGTACGGCCCACTGTATTTAAAGGTAAGACAGACAGTGGTTTAAGAGTGGACCAGTGGGCAATTTCTGTTAGACCACATAATACCAACTGGTTGCCTGGATTATTGAAAAGGATGCTAAAAAAGTTAGACCTTGGTCTAATTCAGGTGGTGCTTACATTCTTAAATTATAATTTTCAGGAATACTCAGCAGATTAGTTACACCTTAATTCTGAATAGAACCGGATCATGTATTTTTGGTTTATAAACTTAAAACACATAATTGGATTTTGGTTTTTAAAAAGAGTAAAATATGCAAGACTGATCAGCAGAGTATTGTTAAGAACTGCATAATGCATTTATAGCACGTCTTGACAACTAAACTGCGACACAAAAAATGTGATTACCGTGATTATCTAACAAGCTTTATTTTTCAAGAAAACTATTTCTTGTGCTGTGAAGAGAGCAAAGCAAACTCAAATTTCTAGAAAAGCTTTTTTTTTTTAATAGCGGGAATCTGGTCTTAGAAAAGAACCGCCTTAGAGAAACATATTAGGGAAACAAGATTTGACTGATCTGTATAATCAGTTTATTGTACAATAAAGATTCAGTGGGTCCAGGGCAAAGTTAGATGTGACATTTGTGCTATTACCAATTAACATGCAAGATTTGTTTCTTTGTAAATCGCCACTAGGAGATGGGGATAGACAACTAGAGACACAAATACCTCCCATTCTGGCATCTAGTGGTACTGATCTCTGTAAATGTGAGAGAGCATCCCATTTCTGGCTTTCAATATTAAAGCTGCATAGGAGTGTACCTAGGGGTTGGTTAGGTTCGCCCCTGCCAAGGGCATAGTCCCAGAGGAATGCAAAACCACATGTCTCTGCTGTGGATCGGAGTCTGCCCACCTGCTCCATTGCTGTGGCTGCCTCAACAGAGCAGTGCAAGGGACTGTGGCAGGGGGCATATAGCTCCTTGCCAGAGAATGGCGGAAGGGAGCCTAGGTATGCCACTGAATGTGCAAATAGTGAACTGATAGTGTGAATTACAGTGCACTTCTAAGTATGTTTCCTAAGAAATAAGTCCCACAGTATTCAGTGGACATACTTCAAAGTATGCACACCCAGGACTGCAGCATTGGCCATCATACATGCGTACAGTATGCTTGCAATGTGGCATGTGAAAACTCCACACAGTTGATCACAAATACGCTGCGAATTTGTGGTTGATATAGCCCACCGTTTCTGTCTTTCCTTCCCACAATCTCAAGATATTGTTGCCTTTAGTAGCCATGGCCATTAGCTGTGTGCCTCTGTGCAACCAAATGCAGATATTGTCTGTGCTGCAGCTGGCTGCGCATTCAGATGCTATCTTTCTTCCTTTTTTATAATAATATTTATTGCTTTTACAACAATTTAAACACTTACAAAAGAAAAAACAATACATTATAATACAAAAACACTACATAAAAATTAACAAAACAAAACAAAAACAATTTAAAAACACATCAAAAGAAAGAAGAAGAAAAAAGAAAAAGAAAAAACTTCCAATATCTTATCTTTCTTTCCCATATTTCCACGGCCTCCTCACACCTCCCTTTTTGTATTCCACTTCTATTAATTATTTCAGCAATTCCTTACCATCTTCCCCTGTTTTCTATCCTATAATTATCTTAACACCTTTTAACCTTATTTTCCTTTAATAGTCTATTAATCTATTTATGCTTAATTCCTTATAACATTTCTACTGAAGCCATATAATTTCATTCCAACATTCTTCTAACATTCATTAATTTTACAATATTTCAGCAATTCCTTACCATCTTCCCCTGTTTTCTATCCTATAATTATCTTAACACCTTTTAACCTTATTTTCCTTTAATAGTCTATTAATCTATTTATGCTTAATTCCTTATAACATTTCTACTGAAGCCATATAATTTCATTCCAACATTCTTCTAACATTCATTAATTTTACAATATTTCTGTAAATAGTCTTTAAACTTTTCCCAGTCTTCTTCCACCGACTGTTCTCCCTGGTCTCGGATCTTGCCAATCTTTTCCGCCAATTCCGTCTAGTCCATCAACTTCATCTGCCATTATCCAACACTTCAGTGCTTTTAAGAGACAGCCATTCTCTCAGCCAGCAAAAAGCAGATGATTCACAACAAAGTTTAGGTGTCTGGCAGGGCAGGTCCACCTCCTTCTTTACCATCCGTCAATATCTTAAGTTTTACTCGAGGCTTCCTGCCCTGCCAAACCAATCCAGGAACATCCCTCTGCCACCTCCTGAAACAATCCCTCCCATCCAAAACTTGCACTTTTTGACACAAAAGCAACATCCCCACCACAACAGCTCGGCCCAACCATAACAACTTCAGATTTGTCCATATTTCCCAATCCCCCTTCTCTTCAATCCAACGTCCTTCACAGTTGCCCTTAAGTAAATTCACATTTTTGGCGGTCCTACTGACCCCCAAAAGTCTCTCTTTCTCAGCCGATGTTGATCCTGTCTCCTCCTGGAGCTCTGTCGAACTTTCCTTTCCCAGTTCTGGTGGGGTTCTGATCTTCAAATTCATCTGTTTTTCTTTAAGCTCCATCATAACAAATGTCAGCTTATATTCGTCAAGTTGCTTTTGAATGTATGGGGCTCTCTCACACTCCAATTGTGTTGTTTTACATTCAGCAGCAAAGGTTTTCTCCCTGACTTCATCCACAGTTTGCAGTATTAAAGTAGATTCCTGTGTCAATTTCTGGGTGGTTTCTGTGTTAGTGTTCACCTTTTGTCCCAGATTATTTAAACTTTCTACAATTAAATCAATTTTATTATTTGCAGCATCCGCTTTCACATTCATCACTTCTGTTTTCTTATGAAGCTGTTCCAGCGAGTCATTTATTTTCAATAATGCGGCCACTAAGGCCTCTTCTGTTAACATTTCATCTGTTCTTTCCTTTCCATTTGCCATAACACTTAAGAGATTCAAGGTCAATCCCAGAGTCACACAGTTTTTATCTTGCAGCTGGAAACTCCCCTAGCCCAGCTCTTATAAAGTAACCAATTTCAGAAACTTCCACTAGGGGGAAACAGTTTCTATTTATAATAATCAAGAATGTCACCTTTAAGCGCAACTCGTACAATCCAAAGTTAGTTTCAGTTTTCAGTTACTTTATTACTCCTTTTTAGAAGCAGCTGGAGACAGTAGAAACAATATATCTCTCTTATTTTGCTAGCTGTCAAGGAACATTCTAAGTGCTGTCAATGGACATTCCAAAACGTCAGTCCTACTGGCAGCCCGTTTCCAGGGTCAGAGTGGCAGTATTTTAACTCTCTTTACTCTCTCCTGCAGGCATACTCAGTCCACAACTCCCCCCCCTTCTCCTGCCTCCAAGGGGGATTTTATACTCTTTGCCGATGGAAATTTAATCTTTTACAAAAGGCTTTCCAAGACTTCAGCTTACAGACTCCTTACCTCAGTCTATTTACAAATAGGGAAGGCGGACTTCCTATTTTGAACCTCCCCGTTTCGATGCCCAATTAAACGTTTAAAATCCGATTCTCCCGTATCTGCTCTACTCACGGGTAATTACTTTGGAGTCAAATTGTCCACAGGAAAAAGTCAGTGCTCTCCAGCAACAGCTATGCATCTACGCTCCGTGAAAGAAGCAGACGATTCGAAGCACCGCGCCGCTCACCCCACGTCGCTCCGGGTCCCCAAAATCGGGTTTCCCCGCAAGTAGGGGAGGCGCAAATGGTGCCCACCGAATCTCACGTTCACAGGCTTCTCCCGCCTGTGATTTTTACGGGTCTCCGCCTTCGCCGCGGCAATACAGACCCAAATTTCCACGGGGCAAGTTCCTCCTGATCAGAGGAACTCCGCCATTGCCGGAGGCACCAACCCGGAAGTCCAGATGTCATCTTTCTTCCTACTGCTGATTTTGATGGAAGGTGTATTTCATTCATTGTGGCATTCTGAAATCCCTAACTGGCTGGCAGCATTTACTTTTACTCTCCAAGCAGTTTGCACAATAATTCACACACCCATAAGGAATGTTTGGGAGTGTAATTGTAGGAAATTTACCATAGTATCAATATTCAAAACTGCCTGAAACAAAATTAAGCCAGTTAGCCCTTCTACATGACAGCATCCAGGTTTTTGACACATTTCTTTAAAGTTCAAAAACCCAGGAACCGTATAAATACAATACTCTATTTATCAGGCTAAACTAGCCAAATAAAGCTAACCTAGCCAAATGTTTATGAAAACATTTTTCACTGCATTAGTTCAGTGTGTTCAGAATTCATGGATACATTTACTTTTGTTTTCTAACTAATAGAACCATTTTATTGCAATTTATACTCAATGTGCAAGTTCAACCTTATTGGCCAGCTGGAATTTTAAAAAAATGCACCCCAACCATAGGAAATATTGGAAACAGTTACTTTTGACATGGTCAAGGCCTTGGGGTGCCCAGCAGATTCTCCCTGCTCAGTGGATCTCAACACATATTGCTCATAAAGCTCCTCTAAGTTTCCCAAAACAGCTTTGTTATGTGGCATCAGAGAGGCCTCTTTTCAAGTACTTCACTTGGGTGCCTAAAACTGGTGACATGATTCTCTTGAGTACATGCTGTTTGTTTTATTCTACCAGAGGAATTTAGATCTTTATGAGCTCCTCTTTAAATAAGAGAAAGTATAATCTACCTGGAAAGAAACCTGGCATTACCACCTTGAAGCCTCCTCAGCTTTCATGGTTTAAACTAGACAAGAGAACTTGTCACTTCAAGTGAAAAGAGGATCAGAAAGATGAGATGAGCGCATCACAATGGCGATAATCCAATTACTGTAATTAAGGAATCGTCACATACCAGTTCATCTGTAAACAGGATCCTTTATTTTCAACTTTAGATCTTCTGAAAGCGTCCCTTCAGACACAATTTTTATATATACAAAAACTATTATTATTTCTTTAAAATTTGCCCTTTCCCCTAAATTTCATAACAATTTAATTACCAAAACTGCATATTTTTAAAAATCAAGTTTATTCAAATAGAATATTTACAACCTGTCACTATGTACCAATACTGGGGGAGTTTATTCAAGTATATATATTTTTAATATATGTGCATGTAGTTACTGTATGGTTTGAAATATGTATCTTCTTAATCAGGTCATAAACAGGTCTTCTTGATTAGCATATATTTAACACTGAATCTGAACAGAAAGGAGAAAAATATAGTGAAAATATATAGACTTGACGCTGTCCTAATGAGAGTCCATAGGTGCTCCCAAAATTGTGGCTTCTAATACCGAAATAAATATACAAAATATATTGAAATGAATATACAAAAATGAGTTTCTTTAGTAACAAAATAAGAGACCCTGTGTGGTAATGCCTGTTTTCCCCAAATTTGTTCACACTGGATTTACTAAGGGACCATAGTGATAAAGTAATTGAACTTATCTCTTTCTTTTTGGTTGCCCTATTTTGTATGTGCCAAAGCCAAAGAGATTGAGAAGGAATCCCCTTAGTCCTACACACATACGGACACTTTGATAACCTGTACAGTCATAAATCTCTACTCTGTTGAGCGAGCTGATCACTCACACCTTTTGTCTATTCCAGGTGATTTGCTAGATGAAGCATGAATCAAAATGTAGAGTAGGCAGGGGTACTCATGCGTGTTTCCCAGAGAAAATAAACAATAAACAACTAAGTTTCACACAGAGTGGACCCACTGAAACCAATGAACATGAGGTTGGATCCATTAATTTCAGCTCTGTTCTGAGTAAAATAGGGAGGGGGAGGGATAAGGAGAAGAAATGAGGTGAGTCAGCACTGAAAACTCAGAATGAAAAACTACAGAACATTTTTTTAAACAAAGTTTTTCAACAATACAGATACATTATTATAAACCTGTTAACTTTATATGCCTATTAACTATCACAAGGGACACAGCCAATTCACCATATATTATTTAACTGTCATACCATTATCTACCCTAGGCATCAAGCCTTATCTACACTTTCTGCCTCCAAGCCCTGTATCTTCCAGCAAGAGGTATCAAGACCGCCTGCTGTAGAACAACTTTTCTCCTGTGGGAAGAAGATACAGCAGAGGGCGTTAAACAGAACTCTCATCTGGCTGGGTAAATGATTTCCCCTTCAAGTGCCTGTCTCCTCCTATGGGGTGATGAGAAGGGATGTTGAGGCTACTATCTCTATCCTCTAGAACACTTTGGAAAGTTCTACATTCATTAGGTAACAATTTATATTTTTCCTGCATTCATATTATATATTTTGGGTAGCATTTTGACTGCTAATTCAAGCATACAAAATAATTTACTGTAATCCTTTTTAAAATGTCATAGTACCCTGCTACTAGTTTTAAGTGCCAATTTTAACTGCTGGTAAAATGCACCATGACGGTCTTTCTGTACTGGCCACTCCAAGATGCAGCGAGATTTGAACATCGCTCTTCGTAAGCAGAGTGCGTTTTTCAATTTGTAATCAGGAATGTCATGCCGAAAAACTAGAATGATGGAATCCCGACTTTGTTCAATGGCTTGCTGTATGGCATGATACACTTTGAACCTGGACAGAAGACAAAGGGGATGAGAGCTAATTTGGGACATGACAATATTTCACTTACAAATGTATGCAAGCACTCATTTTCTCTTACGATGTAGTGACTCTGAGTCAATGGTAAAATGCTAACAAAAACAAGCAATGTTCACAAAATAGGGCATGGGTAGGCAAACTAAGGCCCCGGGGCCAGATCTGACCCAATCAGCTTCTAAATCCAGCCCGCGGACGGTCCTGGAATCAGCGTGTTTTTACATGAGTAGAATGTGCCCTTTTATTTAAAATGCATCTCTGGGTTATTTGTGGGGCATAGGAATTCATTCATCCCCCCCCCTCTAAAATATAGTCTGGCCCCCCACAAGGTCTGAGGGGCAGTGGACTGGCTCCCTGCTGAAAATGTTTGCTGACCCCTGGAATAGGGTATTCAGGTGCTCTTGTTTTTAGCTGAGGATATGATTATAATTGCACTCTACTTATGGTGCCCATGGTTCTACCCCATTGCAACCCTGTGAGGTACAGGTTAGGCTGAGAGGCAGTGATCATTTTTTCCATGAAAACTGTTTCCAGAAGTGTTGAGATTCTGCCATGAACCGCATGCAAGCAATTATAAAAGAGAAGTCAAGGACAGCTTGGGAACAACCTGCAATTGCTTTGAAGCCACATTTGTTTTAAGTCACAGCTTCTTCATGCCACAGCCAGTCAAGGATCTTGCAACAACCATGCAAATGTTATGATGCCCTGTAGCTAATACGTTTTGGCTATGTGACAAGACCAAATAATTTGGACTGAATGCCAGAAGCATTGCCCTTACTCTAAATGCATGAACACTGCCACCTCTGTTTGCAACTTTCCCTAAATATATGAGTGTTCCCACCCCCCGCCAGCTTGTGACCTCTCAAACCCTAGTTGCAAGAGCAAATACCGTATTTTTCGCTCTAAAGACACACCAGACCACAAGACGCACCTAGTTTTTGGAGGAGGAAAACAAGAAAAAAAATTCTGACTCTCAGAAGCCAGAACAGCAAGAGGGATCGCTGCACAGTGAAAGAAGCAATCCCTCTTGCTGTTCTGGCTTCTGAGATAGCTGCACAGCCTGCATTCGCTCCATAAGACGCCCACACATTTCCCCTTACTTTTTAGGAGGAAAAAAGTGAGTCTTATAGAGCAAAAAATACGGTAGTTATTATCCTCAGGGATGTTTCCCGATTCTCGAGTCCTGACAATCTGAGTGCCTGACAATCTGAGTGCAACATATGGATTGCCTGCCAAGAGACTTAGTACAGTGCAAGATATTATCACCTATTCCTGCTCACAAAAGGAAGAATGGATTTAAGGCATTTGAGACACTAAGAAAATACATAAGTTCAAATCATTATCATTATATTGTGCTTCCAGTTTTGAGTTTGCAACAATTTAACCATTTATTTCCAATTTTATAATTCATTTTTTCCTGTACAAGTGTGCTTGCAAAAGTACAGCCCAGAAGGGGATCAAGCCTTTGTGAGTGTCCTAATAAAATTCCCCAAAAGCTCAAAGACCTTGTTAAGATTTGCATCACCTTATAAGACGTCTACCACTATCTTCTCCTTTCCCAGCCTCTGAGGGCCCTTACAGAACATCTTTTCCACCTGGGGACTGGGACAGAACCTAGAAGTCCCAGAAACTGGCAGGAAACTGCCACTGCATTCATCATTTCCCCCAAAGAGACAGCCCCAAAGATTCTTTGACTGGGAATCACACCAATTTAAAGGTTTGAAGCTAGTTTAAGATGGTAGTGAAGACATGCTCTAAAAACAACAACAAATAAATGGAATGTCAGTTATTAAAATAATTTTAGCTTACCTTTTGCACCATGGATCTTTTAAGAGATGTTCAGTTACAACAAATATAATTTTCCTGCTCCTTTTTATACTGTCGATGATTGCTTCAAATTCAGATATCCCAGCTTCAAAATCTCGTTCTTCCAAGCAAAACCTAATTTCTGGTTGACTGTTTTCTTCAAGAGGAATAAAGTTTTTGGACACCCAGTTCCTGTCTTTTTTGGCATGAATGATATAGGCATCATAATCAAACTGTAGCAGTGGCCTGTCTAATTCCCTGTGGCCAAAGACTCTGTTTACGGTCACACTCCAGATAAATTTTATTCTCCACCCTTCAAAGTGGACGAGTAGGACTACAAAGATGAGGAGCAGTACCAAAGAAGTGCTCACAATGTAGACCAATTTAAAGGGTGCACTATCACATGGTGAGGTATCAAACTGTGTAATCCTGTTAGCATGATATTTAGAAGGGGTGTTGCAGATATAATTATTTAATCCTTGGATATATGTTATGCTTCCATTGAGCCAATTAACAAACCAAGCTATACTGTCACAAGTGCAGTCGAAAGGATTGCCCTCCATATTTATTTCCTTCAGATTTGTGAAAATTCGCCCAAACACTTTTTCGTCAACAGCTGTGATAAGGTTCTTCTCTAGGAAGAGTGATCTCAGAGATGCCAGTTCATCGAAGACAAACATTGGAAACAAATTAAAGTTATTTTTTCCGAAATTCAAGCTTCTTAATTGAGATAAGCCATTGAAAGCCTTTCCTGGAATCTCATCAAAGCCATTGGATTCCAAATCAAGTAGACGCAGGTTTCGAAGACCTCTTAAGAACAGAACAGGGCCATCTGGGTTGGCGTGCTTCCACAGTCGATCCAGATTATTATGCTGCAAATCCAGAATTTCAAGCTGGTGGAGTCCATCAAATATCTCCTCTCTCATATTAGCTATGTTGTTGTTACCAAGATCTAGGATAGTCAAATTGCTTAACTTACGGAATGGTGAGGGAGAGATGGCAAGATTACTGCAACCAACCTTTCTGAGTCTCAGCTTTCTAAGGCTTGGAGTGAAAGTGAACGATTCACTTGTCAAATTCAGATGACTATTGTAAGAAAGATAGAGAGTCTCAATATTACTGAGACCTTGAAATTCATGGCCAGTGAGGTCCTGCTTAATATTATTTAAACCTAAATCCAGAGATGTTAATTGTCCCAACCAAGAAAAGGCACCAGCCTTCATATAAGTGATTCCACATTTTGTTAGGTTGAGAAACTGCAATGAAGAATTAGCAAGAGATGAAAAGGTTTTCTCTGTTATTACAGTCAGATTGCACTGGCTTAAACTCAAGTTTTTCAAATTTTCTAAACCTTTAAATGTATTAGGGGTAATTTCCATAAGTTTATTGCCATCCATAATAAGGCACTCTAAATGTTTTAACCACCGGAAAGCAGAATCATTAATTTTTTTTATATTAGAGTTTTCCAAATTCAGATAATTTACATTGTGCAACCCATAGAGGGAATGAGAATATATATATCTAATATTATTATTCATTAGATTCAAACTCTTTAAATTTTCAAAATAGACAAAAGAACCATTTTCAATGCGAGACAAATCATTTTTAGATAGGTCTAAAATTGTGAGGTTTGTTTCTTTCATTCCACTGAAAGTTGAGTTGGAAATCTGTGAAAGCTGCACATGGCTCAGTGAAAGATTCTGAATTCTTGTTCCTGATAATTCAGAACTAAGATTCTTTGTGTGATCAGGTCCCAGTGGAACATTGTTAAGGAGAAGACCATAGAGATTACCAATAGCACGGAAACAACCTGGATGAAACTAGAAAGATACAAAACAATGGGGTTACAAAAACAGTGGCTGCATGAAATTAGCCCTGGACTGAAATATTCAGCTAATTCTGTTTCGGGATGTGTGTGAAATTGTGACTGATTAATGGCACAATTTTGTTGGGGGAAAACAGTATTTGTCATAATGTAGCATTGTTCCCATTGGGCCTTTCTGTAAGGGTGCACAGTCTACAAGCACCATGCCACCCTGGGGGCCCCTTTCTTCCCATATCACATCCAGCCTGCAGGAACCCAGCCCTCAGATGAAGAGAGACAAGCAGGTTGGCAGGCACATGCACAAGACCACAACCACAGATGTTCTTCTGGAAAGATGCTCTAGCCATTGTGGCCTGTGGTTGGGCCTCTGAGCTTACTGCCTTCCAGTCTTCTCTCTTGTTCTTGCAGTAGTAACAGCTGGATCACTGTGGGCTGCATGAAAACAGTCCAGCTGCCATTGCCACAAGGAAAATGAAAGAGAAAACTGGGAGGCAGGGCTCTTTCCAGACATTGTCCAAAAATTCATAGTAATTCTAATTCTTTGCTTATCTTCAACTTGTTCATACAGTGGTACCTCGGGTTACATACGCTTCAGGTTACATATGCTTCAGGTTACAGACTCCGCTAACCCAGAAATAGTACCTCGGGTTAAGAACTTTGCTTCAGGATGAGAACAGAAATCATGTTCCAGCGGCTACAGGAGGCCCTATTAGCTAAAGTGGTGCTTCAGGTTAAGAACAGTTTCAGGTTAAGAACGAATTAAGTACTTAACCCGAGGTACCACTGTATTTAGTTTCAACTCTATGTAAGCTGTGTTCCCTCTTATGCAAAAGGACATGCTAATCAAAATTCTTTAAGCTGCCAATCATATAAAGAAAACAGTGAATATATTAGTATTTTTACCTATAAGGTATTTAAACAACTACTCATTTATCAAATTCATTTTTAAATAACACAAACCAGTATTATAGCCTGCTAAGGTTATCCTAACTGAATACAACTAACATCTGTACAACTAACATCAATAAAACAAGTCCAGTTGTATGACATTTACCTGCATTGGGGGGTTTGATGACAAGTCCAGTTTTTTTAACGAAGAGTTTCTAAGAAAGTCTAGGTCTTCTTTCCTCAATTCAGTAATTTTATTCTGAGACATCACAAGTTCCTGAAGACTCTCCAGCTGTTGCTGGGAGCCTAGTCTGGGAGTACTTAAATGATTGTGAGAGACATCGAGCAAACTCAATTTCTGAGGAAGACAAAGGAGGAGAAAGTTATGTCTTTCCCCTCATCTCACAACTGACTGCATAGCTTTTAAACTCAGTTTTACACTGTCTGGTTAGAACATGTCAAACGATGACTACAGCATGTCTGAAACGCTGTTTCAGATTGCATTAAGTTTTATCAGTTAACGCTATCATCCTTTTAAGCTTGTAATCCTTAGGTGTCATGAAATAAAATATAATAATATAATAATATCATGGGAAAGGATGGATGATATCTTTATCCACTAAATGTATTTCAATACTATAGCTTTCAAACTTTCTTTTTGCACAGGATACATGGGGATTGTGCTTAATTTTCTCTTTTTCTCTGTGTGTGCAAAGAATTTACATTTGTATTCACAAATGACAAGTTCAAGATTCCTCAGGAGAAGTCATGAAAGGTGAAACTAATTCAAATGTGCTAGGTAGACAGGTCCTAGAAGTTTGTATGTATTTTGAGTGAATTTAATTCTAGGATTTCAGCTGGATAACTCAGTTGGTTAGAGTGTGGTGCTGATAATATGCCAAAGTTGCAGGTTCGATCCTGTAAGGGATAGCTGCATATTCCTGCATTGCGAGGGGGCTGGACTAGATAATCCTCAGGGTCCCTTCCAACTATATGATTCTATGATTTAATTTAAACCATAGCTCACCAAAACTTTCAATCTGGATGTTTTAAGGTCCAGTGGCTCGTCCTTGAACCCGGACAATAAATGGTATGCTTTCAAACTGCTAGGTTGGCAGAAGCTGGGACAGAGCAATGGGAGCTCACCCCATCACATGGATTTGAACTGCCAACCTTCTCATCAGCAAGCTCAAGAGACTCAGTGGTTTAGACCACAGCACCACCCGTGTCCCTTATAGGCTCTAATGACAAGGAGGAGGCATATATAAGAGCATTTATTTCATTGTGTACTCATCTTTAGGTTGAATCCTGGAATCTTTGAATAAAGGATCTCAGGCCCATCTGGAAAATACCTCTATTTGATAAATTGGATAAGTGCTGCCAGTAAAAAATAACTAACTATTAGCCAGACAGATTGATCCATGATCTGGATTTTGTGTAAGGCAACTACTTACTGCCATGTCTTACCCACCCCTCTTCCCTGCTGATCTGAATTTGACTCGGCCATCATCCAAGTTCATGTTCAAAATCACAGGTGAAATTTGCTTCTTACCTTCAGACTGATGAAAGGCTCATTTTTTATTTCCAGTATATTGAATCCCAAATTAAGTTCTTTCAGATTGCCACAGTGAATAAAAACATCGTCAGGAAATTTATGCAGCTGATTATGTCCCAGCTTCAAAACTTTTAACAAAGGCAAATTCAAACACAGTTCTTGGTGCAGTTTAGAGATGGTGTTGAATCCTACATCTAAGTAAACAAGCTGTCCATACTTTGTAAGGTTTGCAGGTGGAAGCGTTTTTAGCTGATTATGGGAAAGATCCAAAACTGTTATGTTGGTTGGGAGATCAGAGGGAATCTGGGTCAACTTTAAATGACTACAATCTGCTGTATTATCTGTAATTTTGCAAACACTCCCAGCTGATTCACAGTGAACCCAGATGGTCAAGAGGGTGAAAGACAAGCATATCCAATAAATAAAAGGCTTCCTCATTTTCCTGAAAAAGAAGACGCACATTTAACATTAATGTTTGCTTTTCAAAAGATAAATTACAGGCTGAAGAAATGCAAGTAAGGCTCAATAATTTATATTTCTGAGATACATCATCTAACCTACAGCTGACAACCCTAACCCTACCATCCTTTGTGTCTTAAATGATCACATATGGAGAAAGTTGAATACTGGACATATAAATGAAAGGGAAGGAATGTTTCCTCTCCCTTATCCATCTCCATGGTTTGCTCAAATCTGTCTCTTCCCAAGCATTTCCTCCAGGTGAGATGACAGGTAGGAAAGCTGAGTAAGGTCAGGCCATACCAAGGAAATGTGTTCTCTCCCTTGAGCAGTTTGGCTTCTAGAGGAGGTCAGTAGGAAACACGGGCTGGATGTGCACCAAAGAGCAGAAACGTAAGTGGTGACTTAGGAATAGCTTTTAGGAAAGCATGTATGGAAAACAAAGAGAAATTGTGAAGAAGCAAAGGAAGGGCCTTCCCCCCTACTTCTTTGGTATCTCTTCTTGCCCCTCAGGTAGCACAAATTAAATAAGATTGGCTAGGTAGAAAGCAGCCAATGTTTTTGACAGGCCCCTTTCGTAGGGATACGGTTGTGTGTACAAAGCCTTGGTTCAACTGCAGTGCTGAACAAAAGGAAAGGAAGTATCTTAGGACATTTAAGCAAAACAATTGCTGACTTTGATTTTCTCTCACACACCAGATCCCACTGGTGCCTTGCTGGGTATTTTGACTAGCAGGCTTAAGCACTGGCACTGGCATAGCCAGGGTGGCTTACAGGGGGTGAGTGTGTTGCCTGATACTGAAAGAAGGAGGGGGGGAATTCTATACAAAAGTGCTTTTAACAGTTTGACATCTGCTTTTAAGTTCCTCTCCTTGTTTCATGGCCACAAGTTTCAAAGTTCTGTTTATTAAAAAAAGATCCTAGTGTTAACCTTGATGCAATATTCTTATACCCCAAATGCTTTTAAAAAAGAGACTTATCATGCTGTTCTCTGCGTACCCTTTATACCTTTGAAGCACATTCAAAGCAATTTCCCTGCTCAAAGCATTCTGGGCATGGTAGTTTGTTAAGGGTTGCTGGGAATTCCAGCTCTGTGAGAGGTAAACCACAGTGCCCAGAATTATTTGAGGGAAAAGAATGTATTTTAATAACTTGGAGCAAAACTGGCTTCCTTTGCACTGGGTATAATCATGGAGTTCTGCTTATCTGAATCAGAATTTATGTCATTCTAAAAGACCGTCAGCACCTTACTGGAAAACAGGCTTGCAAGCTACCAAGCATGTTCACTCATCATTTCGTCCTGGAAAGCCAGGACTGTGTCCCCAGGGCCACTTCTGTACACAATGGAGGAAGCAACAGGTCCTGGTTTTGCACTAATCTTTTGTCATTCACATCATGGACCAGTCTGGGGGAGAGGGGTTAGGAAGTGGAGAATATAGGACCACAAAAGGGTAGAGTAGCTGTCATGGCAGGGTAATAATAATAATAATAATAATAATAATAATAATAATAATAATAATAATAAATATGCAATAAAATACAATTAAAAATCAACATGGATGTTTAACATGGCGGGTGTGCTATCTTCTGTCTTCAGCCACAAATCCACAGATATAATGCAAACCACCTGAGTGAAGTGGATCACAATTTTGGAAACCCTAGTATAAAAATCTGAGAAATGAAGTAGGGGGCTAATGAAACAAATCCGATGTAAACTGGAAGGGTAGGATGGGACCTACCAATACTTTTCATTGGTACCTTATCTGTCTGCAAGGCACACTTCCTGCTTTCTGGTGCTTGTCTTTGGTAAATCACAGTCCCTAATTTGCCTTTAAAAACAACCACAACCCAGGACTACCCTTCCACTATATTAGTAAGCTGACCATAAAAAGGAAACTGTTGGGACTAGCAACCCTGCTTCAGAAGCCAGTGGCTTTTGCAAACTAAAGGCTGCTCCAGCGCACCTTGCTTATTCAGCATTCATCCTGATTGGCGAGACTATGACCAGTCTGTACTAAACCCTCACCTTGATTTGCTTTTTGGAGCAGTTATATAACAATGCACATTCATACAGATTTGCTTGAGGGGTGTTAACATGTCTCCCTGCTAATCATTCACTCAACCCACACTTTTCAGTGCAATTCCTCCATCACTTCCCTAACAACAACAACAAGTCCATTAAATAAAAAAGTGGGTTTGTGGCACTGGCAGTGACGTAGCGTGGGGGGTGCAGGGGGGGCCGGCCGCACCGGGCACAACATCTAGGGGTTAGGGTTAGGGGGCGCAAATCCACGGGTTAGGGGGCACAAATTACTTGCCTTGCCCCGGGTGCTGACAACCCACGCTACGCCACTGGGCACTGGGTCAAACATAGCACTTTAGTTGTGCAAACCTAAATTTCCAATGTCTTCCTCAAAATAGTGTGCAATTCCCCCTGAACAATTCCTCTTAACAAGCGGGGCTGCCAGTTTTTCAAACCTCCAGCACTTGGGACCGTTTAACCACAATTGTGAGCTGCAGGAAGCCACAACTGAAGCACAGTAGCAAAGGATTGGTTAGTAAGATGGCAACACTCCACCAGCAGGCAGAAATGTGCTTTCAGCAGTTTGTTACACTGAAAACAGAAGGAAGGATGGCCATGGAGTCTTTGCTGTATACTACTTGTCACCTGCAAAATACTGAAGGATCTAACAAGTGGAGAGAGCCTGAACAATTGCTTAAATATGGACTGAACTTCTCCAGGTTATACCAGAGCTGCAGCTATGAACCCTGAAATCTGGAACCTCCTCAGCTGAAGCCTTTGCATGTTTTTATTCAGAAGTAAACATCCCAGAAGCAAACACTGATTTTAAGGGGACTTATGCACTACACTAGATTTCACTACCACAGATCATGGGAACAAGACCCTTGAAACAGGTTAATATAAATATTGCAGATTACAGTATGGCTAGGATTTTCATGTTAACCTTTGGGAAAACTCTTTTCTTCTTTAACGATCTACTTCTTGGGACCTGGGAAGGGGCTGGCTCTTCTTCTTGATTTTAATCAAAAGACAGCTCTTTTTCTTGTTTTTAATCAAAAGACCTTGATTTCTGGCAAGGGTGGGCTCAAATTGTATATCCACACCGCTGCCCAAACTGGAGAAAGTTTGAGCAACACCAGACTATACAGAACATACCTTCCTAAACTCTCAAAACAAATACTTGTTTCTTTTCTGTGGAGTTACTGCAGAGAAAACGTGTATTGCTTCCTCTTCTATTTTTATTCCAGCTTAGTTTGCTTTGAGGTCTGCCAAAATTGCTACAACGTTCTAAACATCCCTCTTTGAATGCCGGTTTTTTTGTTTGTTTGTTTTTGCGCTCCAACTAGAATGCAATGCTTTTTAAAAAATTGCAAGGCTGAAACTGAGTTCAGCCATGAATGAAGGGCCTGCAGGAGGCTGGAACGAATGAAGGAATTCTGTTCTGAAAGCTGGCCCACAAAAAATAAGTACCATGATAATTATACTTACTTTATATTTCTTTGCAGCCTGATTGTTCTCCACTCTGTTCAAGCAACTTCAGAGGCTGATCAACACATTCCTGGCACTGCAGCTCTTTGCTAACTGTCTCCAAAACTTTCTCTTAAATATACCAGGAACTCAAAGAGGCCTGCACAATCTGACTCATCTGGAACAAAGGAAAGAAGGCAGGGCACTGGAGTGGCAAGAAAAGCAGGAAGAAAGGAGCAAGCCTCCTACTTTCGTTTTTCCACCTCCTGCTCTGCAAACTTCAAGCACAGCCCATCTGTTTGGCTCACTTCCTTGTTCTCCTCTGCACTTAGAACTTTCAGATAGCACATGTTAAGTGACCCACAACAAAAATTTCACCCTTGAAGATTTGCTTTTCTTGGTAAAGCACATTTGCACACACAAATGGAGCATGTTTTTAAAGCATGCTGAGGATTATTATTGTTATTTAGATTTCTTACCTGCCCTTCACCACAAGATTCCACGCTGGGCTCTGGCAATTTAAAATTCATTATTAAAAACAGTTTGAAACAAATTACAACCACAGGAATAAGATACGTATCTCTGCTGTCAAAGGCCAGGTTGGATGGCCATCTGTCATGGATGCTTTAGCTGAGATCCTTGCATTGCAGGGGGTTGGACTAGATGGCCCTTGGAGTCCTTTCCAACTCTACAAGTCTATGGTTCTATAACATAGGCATTACAACCTTTGTAGTATACCTATTAATTTTAGGGGACCCCGGGTCCCTCAAATATTATATTGGGGTGGCCCCTAGAAGTTGGCAAGTACCACATGAACAGGGCTATCATTTAACCTGGTGGCCTCACCTGTGTGTGCTGCAGAAGCCCACCAAGGAATCCATCGTGCAGTTGAGAATATACAATGTCAGGCTTCACATTCTATATGTAGGAGTGTCCAGTTTAAATAAGGAATCAGCATGTGCAGCACCACACGGTTCCATTCTTCATTATTTCCCAGGATCATGTTTAAATGAGACTAGAGCCAGTGTGGTGTAGTGGTTAAGAGCTGTAGACTTGTAATCTGGTGAACCAGGTTCGCGTCTCCACTCCTCCACATGCAGCTGCTGGGTGACCTTGGGCTGGTTACACTTGTTTGAAGTCTCTCAGCCTCACTCACCTCACAGAGTGTTTGTTGTGGGGGAGGAAGGGAAAGGAGAATGTTAGCCGCTTTGAGACTCTGGGTAGTGATAAAGCGGGATATCAAATCCAAACTCCTCTTCTTCTTCTGCGACTTTGCAGGGCCGTTGCAGCAAGGTGAGGTATGTCGGATGGACTCAGAATCCATATTAATCCACACGATGGCTTGATAGGAATAAGAAAAGCAAGTTGTTGACAGGATACCTTGATTCCACAACAGCTTAGGAAAACCTAGGAGGCACAGTATGCAACTGTATTTGTACCATGAATTCCCCATTAGAATGTGTGCCACATAACTGTGGCCTTCACCCAACACTGTTCTGTAGCCCTAAACTGAATCACTTCACCCAAGGTGGGGGTTGTTTGTTGCTTGTTTTTTTGTTTGTTTATTACAAAAAACGAGAAAATACAGGAGATCACAGCTCTCCATTCTCTTGGCCAGCCTGACTCAATTTCGCCGGCTAATTGGAGGGGGAAGAGAGATTTTACTCTGATACTAAAGCTGTAATTGATTAATCTACCACACATACCTGTAATGGATAGAGATGATTAGGCCATGATTATTCCTTAAGAGACAACATACTACAGCTAGTTTGATTGGGACCAAAATTGTAACAGGGGTGAGTATATAATGTATGTATTATGTACTTTTTTCTGTTTTTATATTGTGATTTTATCTTGTGAACCACCCTGAGAACTGTGGGCATAGGGTGGTATACTACTATTATTACTACTAATAATAATTCATTCCAAAATATGAATGTTCAATATAAAATAGAAGGTAAAGCCTGTAGTTATTTTAAGCTAATAATAATAATAATAATAATAATAATAGTAGTAGTAGTAGTAGTAGTAGAATAAGTTCTTTCGTTTCCTTGCCTAGCCCCTCAAGGCAGAAAAATGAAAGAAGTGTATAAGGAAGTATCTTTTGTATGCATAATAATGTCTGAATGTTTTCCTACACACTCATAAAGAACTTCCCACTTTTGTCTAGTTTACCAGTTTGCGGTGGGCTTTTTTTTAAAGCAGTATCAGGATCACTTCCCATTTGAGGCTGGATGAACACGGGCAGTTTGTATTCATGAACTGGGATCCACATGAAGTGCGACATAATCAATTCCAACATTTAACTGTCATTTTTCTGAGTGTATTCATCTCATGCTTGGGGAAAATGTGGCTATCCTAGCAAGTGACCTCATGATGGGGGAAAGCAGGGGCAATTATTCTGCATATATGGCACTTGTCATCTAACTGAGATTTCAAGGCTGCATATCCCTGCCTTGCAAGGGATTGGAAGAGATGATCCTCAGGGTCCTTCCAACTCTATGATTCTATGAGATATCTTTGAGGAAGGCTCTCAAATTATACAACCCTCTAGTTTTTCCTTTCATGTTGAGAAGTTGTCTTCAACTGCTGAAGGGTCCTCCATGGCCATGTTTCTTGAGGTTGCAATGGTATTATTAGAAGAGATCAGCAGTGCCTGCTAGACCTGGTTGAGGTCATGAGGGCATTGCCAATGGGGCCACTGAGCATGGCTAAGGTGTACTAGTTTTCTCCCTATCTTGCAAAGATACTGTGAAAATTAAAGAACTGCATTGTTACAAATACTTAGTACCTTACTAAACTATGTGTCAGGAGTGTGTGTGGGAGCCAGGCCCTGTGACCAGTAGGACTTTGCAGGACTGGAGTCTTCCTAAGTTTGTTCTGAAGAGGCAAGGCACGGCCGCACAGCTGAGGCCAATTGGTAACTCACAGCACCTGGTGGCAAGAGCCAGGAAGGGATATAAGGTCAACATTTCCCTTCAGCTCTTTGCCACAGCAACACGTTCCCTGCCTTGCTGCATTTGGCTCCTTGACTCCTTGCTTCTTGATCCTCGGACCCCTGACTTTGTGAGTCTTTGCTTCCTGACCCATGGCTTCCTGACTCCTGGCTTCTGGACTCCTGTTCGTGCTCCTGCTACCACCCTGCCATCTTTTCCCTGGTCCCGACGTCCCCAGCTGGGACTTTGATCGCCCGTGAACCGGACCGTGACACTATGTGCTATGATGGTAAGCTATGAGATGCCCTCCTCCCCCAAAAAAGTCTGCACACACTTTGGTATTCAAATGAATTTTGCTCAGAGTAGACCCGCTTTTAATAACCATGACTGAGTTAGAACTATTAATTTCAACAGGCTGCCCATAGTGTGTTGTGATCAGAATAATAATGAATGAGATAACAAAAGCATCCAGCAACACACACAGGCTGCAAGTCCTAAGCCTAGTACTGCTATAATGATGCTGGTGGTAACATTGGTTAACAACATCTCCTCCAAAGTAAATGGAAAACTTAGGAACACACACACTTAGATGCAAGTCTTACTTCACTACTATGGTGGTGCCAATGTGATGATATTGCTAAAAAACATCTCTTTCGAAGAAAATGGGATATTGTGCAAAGAGTACAGGAGAACAACGGAAACATTGAGCAACACACACACACACCACTCATTTCAACAGAAACCTCCAGAATTACCTCTTCTCTTCCACCTTACCAGCTTTTCCTCACCTCACGCATGTATTCTGCTTTTTTTCTATAACATATTTCCCTGACTTCCCCACACCTCCCCTTCTTATATTCCAATTCAAATTGTTAATTCAACAAGTTCTTATCCCCAATTTTTAACCTTTTTATATTTAGTTCAATTTAAAAAACCAATTTTACAACATCAAAATTTATACATCAGTGCTCATTCTTAAATCTTAAATCCTTTTTCTAAAGTCGACCCAAATTCCCTTCCACGAATTCCCCACTTATCATACTAATAACAAAACAGAATAAAAAGAAAAAAGACGGATTATAATTATACACCCTTTGGATCCCCAAACCCCACCCCATCCCCTTTCCCGGTTTCAATCCCCAACAAATGTCCATCAGTCTTAATCTGCTATCAGCCTGGAGATCTCATGTCCAAGGCTCTTAATTCTCTCTCAGTTCCTCTCTGCTGGTTTTTTTGATAGTCCTTGGTATTAAACACCAAATCTCGGAGACGCTCTGGCCCGATAAGGACAATGTTTCTTCCAGCCAGACCTCCATACTTAAAAGTGGAGCCCAAATCTTGTTTCTTACTCCTTTCAAGTCCAAATGTCCCCAAAGCTCCAACTTTCACCTTAATCAAATTTGTAATCCTTGGGTCTTCAGATCTCCACATAAGGAGATCTCTCCATTCTTCAATCTCCAGCTCAGACCAGATTTTCATCATCAAGTTCTTATTTTCCTTTATAACCATCATGTCAGGCCTCTGGCTCTCCTTTGTCATCTGCAACATTGCATCTCCTCCTTCCTTTTCCTCAGAAACAACATGTATCTCTTTCTCCACACTCTCAAAGTTCTCAAATTTCTCCTCTTGTCTAGCTGCATGAACTTCCTGGATCAAGTCCTTATCAAATTCAATGAATTTGTTTACTGTTAAGTCCAGAGTTGCAACGTTGGTAGCCAAAACATCAATTTGGCCTTGTAACTTTCCCAAGAGAAAAAAAACTCTGTCCAATTTAGCTTGAATTTTCCCTCCTTCAGTCATTCTTGTAATGTCCCAAAACCCCCTCTAGAGGGATTTTGGTTACTTAGTATTCCTTCCAGTTCAAATCCAGAAATCAAGTTAGTTTGTATCAGTTTTTCCTTGTTTTCGACAAAATATAGCCAAATTGTAACGAATATAACCAGCAGAGACAATAGAAAACCAAGTTCTCTTTTCCCGTCTTGACAGCTAATTTGACAGCTGTCAAACTCTTCAATATCTCTTCAACAGGCTCTCTCACGGATCACTCCCGGGTCCAGGGGGGGTGGCACTTCAGCTCCCAAAATTAGCTCTTATCCTCCAGTAAGATTACTTAAACTGCCAAATCGTGAAATTAATGTCTTTACCCAATAAAAAAGAAAAAACCCTCTCGACCTTAGTTAGCTGGTCCTTGCTTTAGATTATATACAAGACGGGGAGACGGACTTCCTGTTTGCGCCTTCCCCGATCGTGCCTAATTAAAAAAAAAAATTCCTTTACAAATCCAATTTCCGTACTACTCACGGGTTGCTGCTTTAAAATCCAATTGTTCACAAGAAGAAGTCAGTGCTCTCCGACCATGGCATGCGGCTTCACTCTGCAGGAGAAGCAGTCGACTCTCAGCACCGCGCCACTCACCCCGTCCCCCGTTCCGAAGCCTTTAAAAAGGCTCCTTCACGGGTTGGGGGGCGCAAATGGTGCCCGCCAAGTCACCAGGTTCACAGGCTCTCACACATGTATTCTGGCATAAGTGTGTGGTATGCAATCCTACCCATAGCAGACCCATTGAAGTAAATAGACATGATTGATTTAGGTTCATTAATTTCAAAAGGTTTTCTCTGAGTAGAACTTAGTTGAGTACTGCGATGAATGCTCCAAACACAAGTGCAACGCTCCAAAAGTACGTGCAAAGAAAGTTGTACAGGATAGCTCCAGAATTCTTTCTCATTCCCATTCCCCTACTTGGGGGGGGGGGATAGGTTTTCTATGCAAGCAAGTGCCCACCTTTTCTCACAACCATCTTGGCAGAGGAGGAAAGATGTGCTATTGCATAAATGGATTAGCCACTATTTCTGTCGCCTTAAGTTTTACAATAAAAGCAATGGGCTTTACAGTAACTCCTGCATAAATGAGAAATCCCCTGTACTACTCGTACAAAAGTCTGTTGGCTGTGAGTTCTGATACCTTTTCTTCTAGAGGAAAAAAAAGCCCTGTTTGCCAATCTGTCTGATTCTAATGTGCTGTCAGTGTCATTCTCTTGATTGTGGTAAGAAAAGTGTACAAAAGAAAACAAATATTAAAAGGTGTCTCCCAAACCTGCTGAAAATGGGGGGAGAGAGAAAGAGAACAGAAAAGAGATTTGCAGGAATGAGAACCAGAAAATGGGGTAGATAGGATGTAGGTAAATATACATATGTAGTTGCTTGTGGATGATGTCTGAAATCCTGTGCAATACCTCCATCTAGTGGTTTGCAAACAGTGCTATGTGTCTACATAATATTTACATGGGTGGAAATAATGGCAATCAATTACTGTGCAAGTACAAACTTGTTTATGTCTGCTTAAGAGCTTAACTGAAATTTCTCAGGAGAGCTTTTCCTGAGCAGTTTTGTTTTGTCTCTGCCCCTCCTTCAAAAAAGGCAGTTCTGCACAATGATATTCTCTAAATATCTGCCACCTTTTTTGTGGAAGGAACTATTTCCTCCCTCCTACCTGTTTCCCCCCCCCCCATACCCTGGAATGATAGTAGGGCAACATTAACCTCTCCGTATGGGAAACCCCTGCAGGCAGACAGTTGAGTTGTGTATCCACAGCAGCGACCAGAGGAGAAATGTGCAGAAAGAAGAAACACACAACTGGGCACCTTCCTCTGCCTCGGCTGTAACAAAACATGTCTCTCCCGTATCAGTCTCTACAGCCACAGCAGACGCTGTAATTCTACAACAGTTTGACTTCACCCCTGAAGATACACTTTTTCATTATATCTTGGGATAGATGGATGCTACCAATAGTAGGTCAGGGCCATTGTGGTAAATGCAAAATGGAGGCCAGACTACCAGCATAGCTACCAACAACACACACCCCCAAGAAAAGCTTAGGAAAAAACAAAGATGTACTGTTGTTGATGGTATTGCATAGACTCAAACTGACAACCATTGTATCTACTCTAATGAGCTTCTGTGCAGTCAGTGAGAAAACATACCACAAATAGATTTCTAGGAATTCAGTATAAGCACAGGGCCTTCAGATGTGCACCTAATTTCTCACTGACCATGCAGCCCAGCCTTTGCCTCACAGAGGGAAAAATAGAAATGGTAACAGGAGAATTAGTGGCACTTTCACAACATGCTTAAAGAGGCTCCTGCTTCAATCAGTCTTGAAAGGAGAATGTAAACATCTATATTGGCCTAAAGGCTCATTGACAGTACAAGTGCCCGAACTCTACTTGTGCATTACTATGCTCAAGGATTTATTTCTGCCGGTATTTTTAAGCAAAGTGACCTGATTTGCACTTCTCATACACATTTCACAGTTCTCTCAAGTATTGCAATACAGTGTTTGTCTCAAAATAACAAAAAATGTGTGCAAGAATGTGTGTTTTAGATTAAAATGCATATAAAATGCCCATTTTAGGATAAAATGCATAGAAACATGTTTATTTGGTGCTAAATTGTGCAGATCCTCTGGAGCAGATATAAAAAGCCCCATGCACAGAAGCAGCCTTGAGAGCATGATCTATGCTCCAAACAAATATTGAAGCTCAGGAATAAAGAAGCCTGTATTGACGGGGAAAACAAACTCAATCTGTATTCATTCTGGAACCGACTAACTCTGGGTCTGCAGAGGTAAGCACCTCTGTTGCGTTGTATTTCATTTCATCTCATCTCATTGTTGTCCCTTGAGCTCTTGGTACAAAGGAATTTGCAGCCCACTGTTCTAATCTAGAACCACTAGATGGCAACCTTAACTTTGCACAGAATTTAAGCATGCTAGCGCGCGCGCACACACACACACACACACGCACACACACACACACATATCAAACAAACCTGAGGATTTTGTGAATACAGTCGTACCTTGGATCTCGAACGCCTTTGCTCCAGAACGATTGAAACCCGGAAGTGAGCATTCTGGTTTTTGAACAATTTTCAGAAGCCGAACATCCAGCACGGCTTCTGCGGCTTCCAATTTGCTGCAGGAGCTTTCTGCACCCAATCAGAAGCCGCGCTTTGGTTTCCAAATGTTTTGGAAGTTGAATGGACTTCCAGAACAGATTTTGTTCGACTTCTAAGGTACGATTTTACAAGCAGTAAATTCTTCAGGCCAAATAAATTTCATGTTCAGAGTCATACTGAATGGAAGTTTGGCATTAATTTCAGCAGAAGAAGGGCTAATACTTAAGAACTGTAGCAACACAAATATAATCCACAGATGAAGTTTGTTGAGAGCGATTTCTTTCCCTCAACCTTCCCCTACCAGGTGCAATCTTTCTTTCTTTTGGACTACAACCACCATCATCCCCAGCAAATGTGGTCCCAATGGCTGGGAGAAACGGATAAAATACCCCTTCTGCCCCAGAATCTGAAGTGGTCAGTTTGCATAAGCCTTTGCACGGTGCCGTTTTCAGAAACGAGATACAATATTTTGGACAGCGAGGAGCTTAAAAACAGTAGTCTCTCAACAAGGGACCAAATGTTCAATCTCTGTCTTTTTTACACACACACACACACACACACACACACACACACACACACCTATACTGCAGCACTTTAGCTCTAAAAAGCCTGCTGTATTGTATGTTGTTAATTTGAAAACAAAATGGTGGCTGGGCAAAGAGACTGGGAGGCAAAGGTGGCCAGGTCCAAAGCTAGAAGGTGCCAGAACTCAGGAGTAAAAATAAGTTAGTGGCCTTAGAATAAAGTCTTAACTCCTTTACTCCTTAACTCCTACTCAAGGTATCCTTGAGAGCCAGTGTGCTGTAATGGTTTAGACGAGTGTTCTCCTAGGACCTTGGAGACCAGAATTTCAGACCCTGCTCAGCCATGAAGCTCCCTGGGTAACCTTGGGCTAGTCACTGCCTCTTAGCCTAACCTATCTTACATGGTTGTTGTAACGGCAAAATGGAGAGAGGGGAGAACAGTGTATGCCACCTTGATCTCTCTGGAGGAAAGTTGGGGTGGAAATGCAACAATATTAAAAATCCAAGGAACATCAACATAACTATATAACATGAACTACTACATTCAAACCACATGAAGAGCATCACAAAAAGCAACAGCTGTTATACAGCCACTAACTACTTCAAGTGTACTATACAAATGAGTAGCAGCTATCTAAGCTCTTAAAATGTTTCCTTTTAAAAAATAAATAAATTTTATTAAGGGTTCTAGAAAAAATATATACAAAACTTGATATATCTTCCCATTTTTTAACCAAACCACGGCTTTCCGATAGATACAATAAAAACAGCGAAGGTGGGGGAGAGTAAAGAAGGGGAGAAAGAAAGAAATATAAAGAACAGAAAAGAGGTTAAAGAGAAAGACAGAAAAATAAGAGTCAGAAAGTAAAGAGCTTCCCATTCTTCATCTGTCTGCTATATTAAAAAAAAAAAATCACCTCATCCAATCCATTATAACACCCCACAAGCTCTTAAAATGTTTCCAATAGGAGCATGGAGGGAGAGCATTTTGTCTAATTCTGATAAAGTCTCAATGTTTTATATTTATCTATGTATATAAATTTGTTTTATTTAGCAGTAAAAAAACCAAAAACCTTCCCAAAGTGTTTTGCAAAAAGATACATACAAAATATAACAGTATATTAAAACCAACTAAACCAACAATACTTCTGTTAATTTAAACGTTGCTGAAACCAGCACAAAGCCCACAATAAACTGCTATCAACAGACCACACCAAAACCATAAAACAGTACAATTTCTAATGGTGAATCATTTTGTGTATTACTAAGAACAATGGAAAGAGCCACACTTCTGAATAAGTTAAGTATCAGTCTTGACATCTAGGGGGACCCAATCCTTGTCTATACGTTCATTTAAAACACTAGACTGTATTTCATCTAAGATGCCATCAGAACTGCACGCATAAGTAGATCATTCTTATCTATGAATACAGCAGTGAAGTGAAATGTTGCCTCTCTCTCTCTCTCTCTCTCTCTCTCTCTCTCTCTGTGTGTGTGTGTGTGTGTGTGTGTGTGTGTGTGTGGTTGCACTGTGCATGCTGTCAAATGGAATAGCTGTCGGAGCAAATTCATTTGAGAGCTTCAAGCCTCGAAAGCCTCCATTTACAACACAATGCATCCCATTTTTGCTGACACTCTTATGGTTGTCATTCTTCCCTACCCTTCCCCATTACTGCTAATACAATCCTATTTTCCCTTGTCTAAATTAAACTGTAACAAACTGATTGCCAAGAGCACAGGCCAAGGTCAATGCCCAGAATATTAAAACAGGAGGAAACTAATCTCAGCCCTCACTCTAAAATAAAATGTTATAAGAAGCCTGTGGGTGTTTATTCAAAGCTAAATTCCACTATGCTCAGTACACCTTCCCCCAAGAACATTTTTATAGGATTGCAGTCTTGCAGTGCAATCACATGCATGTGCATCAGAGGTAAGCCTCAATGGGCTCTGTGTGGCTTACTTCCAAGTTAGGGGCTGAAGGATTGCAGCCATTGTCATACTAGAGTTAGAAACACAATTTCTACCTGAATCTTCCCAGCTCCTATTCCATGAAGAACTTTGGTTTACTACAAAAACACAACAAATGTGTCTTTGTAAATGGGCATGGCACCATGTGCCTAAAACGGCAGGTTTTTTCTTGCTACAGATGCATGCTAATCCACTCCAGCATGGTTATAAACTGAGTATTGGTACCACATTTTTCTACATGTGTCCATGGTAGCCCCTGGTAATGCTATCCTGCCTCACAACATATGAGCAAACCCAAATATTAGTCACAGAAAGCAGGGGACAGACAACACCCCCCTCCATCCCATATCACTTATGTTTCTACTTAATGATAGTTGTTATAAGGCTTATAACAATAATCTATTAAATTGAGTTATGGGCTCTAGGTGTTGAACACAAAATTATTTATCCCCTGTAAAAGCAGTAAATATATGTCCTGTGCTTACAATAATGCAAGAGTTGCAGTTGTATCTTGGAAGTCGAACAGAATCTGTTCTGGAAGTTCATTCAACTTCCAAAAAGTTTGGAAACCAAAGCACGGCTTCTGATTGGCTGCAGGAAGCTCCTGCAGCCAATCAGAAGCCACAGAAGCCCCATAAGACATTCGGCTTCCAAAAATAGTTTGCAAACCGGAACAGTCACTTCCGGGTTTGCAGTGTTTGGGAGCCAAACCGAGAACTAAGCTGTTTGAAAACCAAGGTACAACTGTATTAGGAAGTTTAAAGAGTAGCCATAGCAGATGCTTATAAACACACTGCATTGTTTTTTATTTGTTTTTTATTATGCAATCTACAGTCAAATCCTGTTCCAAAGTAAATCCCACTTAAAAGCCAATGGGACTAATTCCCAAATGAGTGCATCATTATGGGCCAGGCCTGCTACTCAGAAGTAAACCCAATTAAATTCAGTTTAAACGCACATAGGCTTGCACTCTTGGAGTTTATCTGAGAATGGGTCACTGTGCCCCTCCTGGAAATCTGAAATGGCACCTCTGTCAGAAAAGGAATTCTCCTTTTGCACATTAGCCTTGCCATCTCTTGCTTGGTAGAGAAATACTGAAGTGAAATGTCTCTGTGTGAATCAATAACCCCCATGGTATGGTCAAGGTCAGCAAGACCAACACTGGAGTGGATTTGCTGAGCTAGCGCTGGGTGTGCAATTTTCAGTTGCGTGGCTAAACAGTTTTCCTGACATCCCCAGTTTTCTCCTTCTAAGTTGTCAACACTTTCGGGGTTGGAGAAAATGCACAGAATATGCTTCTTTGAACCAGCCCTGCTTTTTCCACTTCATTTTCTGACACCCATAAATGTGTGTACCTCAACAGATTGATGAATTATGCACCAGGGAAAAATGATAATAAAGGAAGTGAAGTCTTCATTTGCATCATTCCAGTAAGTTACACAGTGCTGTACTTTATCATTCGGGTCACATGAAAATGAGAATTTCAATGTCAGAAGTAAAGACCACCAGTATAGTAGCTGATGGGACAATCAAGAATGTCTGAGCATCAAGATTTTCCGAAATGACTGAGATTGACTGTACTGTGACTTTTTATAAATAGCTTTCCAAGATAATTCTATATAGGACCAGGAAATGATTCTTTCTCTAACTCCTCCCCCCCTGCCAATTGTCTAGTAACATTGGGAGATGTGGAGTTGGTGTCTTCTTGCCTTTCTCTGCAAGATGTGGCTTGGATCTCCTGCTTAAATCACCTTAAGCTATTTAATAGTTGTTCAGTTTCCTGCTTGTGACAACCTTAATCTGAACTGCAATTGCAAAGGTTGCCCTGCTGGGCAGCTATTGTATTGGGTGAGTCTGCCTTTGGGCAGAGGTTAGACTAGATGCCCCCTGCCAACCTCTCAGATCCTGGCCAGCATGTCACCATACCCCAGCTAGAGATTATTTTTAAGAGTGTTCTGGAATACTTCCAGAAAAAAAATATATCCATGGCATCTTAAGTCAAACTGACCCAGCCTACAGCTGAACACCGGATACTGTGAAAACTGTAGATTTGAAAACACTTTGAAGTGCTCTTAGAAACATGTTCAGTCTTAGAATATTAGACTCGACTGATCTGGAAAATGACACTTTTAATCATTCTAAACTACACCATTATACTGTTGAAATGCTGGCATGATATCATGCTGTGTGATGTCATAATGAAATACGTATCAGTGAGCAAGCTCCTATGTGCTTATCAAAAACTTCTAGATGTCAGGGACTGGTTGGACGCAGAGGAATGGTGGGAGGAACCAACTGGGGGAGCCCCCAAGGGAAGAAGGCTCAGAGCCTGGGTTGGTGGTGGTGCGAAAATGATGAGTGGTCAGAAGAAGACGGGGGGGGGAGGACGTGTTGGAAGCTCAAGAAGTAACAGGACTTAGTGAGCTGGGAGAGTCTGTGTCAGAGAGAAGTCCAGAATTAGAGGCAGAAGCTGAAGCAGGAGAGTGGGATAAGGGAGGCCAAGAGAGAGAGATGAGTCAGGCTGGTGCAGAGTCACAAGTGTCTCTCCCTCTTGTTGTGACGAGTTCCCCTCCCCCCCCTTGTCTCCTGGAACCAGAAGAGGCATGAACAGAGCAGAGGAGAGCTTGGGTTCACACAGGCACAGTCTCTGATTGCTTGGAAACAACCCTGAAGAGGAGGGAACTTAGACAGTTCCAGTCTCGGCAACTGATCCATGGGGCAAGACCTACTAGGGATGAGCTGCTGTGCTCATTAGGCCCGACACTCCACCAAGTCTGTGCGGATTCTGTTCTTGCTAATAGTTAAATCTAACTTTGAACAGTGTGATTTAGTGCCGACTTAAATGTAGCACATTGATACCAAAACATGTTGATGCTGATGGAAATGCTTTAGATCAGGTTTGAGGAAGCTTTTTCAAGCTGAGGGTCACACTCCCTTCTGGACAACCTTATGACGATCACACAAAAGTAGTGGGTGGGGCCAGAGGCAAAAATGGGTGGAGCAATGTATGTAAATTTTACTTTTGTATACACTAGGCCAGTTTCTACACACAGCCCTCTATTCTCCATCCAGACCCACATGAAGCATCGTCAGAGCCCAAGGACACTCATCAGCCAGGCAAATATATTTGAGTCACAGTGTGGCCAGTGATGGCCTGGGAAGACTTCCAAGGGCCAGAAAGAGAAGCCTAGAAGATGTCGTCCTCTGCAGTCTAAGGCGAAATTCAGCCAGGATGTAGGGCAGGGCAAGGCAGTGTTGCTGCTGCGAAACACAGAGCTCTAAATTTACTCCAGCAAAGAACAAGCTGAAACCGAACACTTACATAGTGATAGAGTCAGTTACAGCCTGATTAGCACCACCTGTACTGCAAGATGCCATTTGGCTTAAAGGGACCCAACCTTCTCTAGTAACCTCTTGCGATGGAGCAGGGGAAGCTTAGGTATCCAAGGGTCTTGTACAGTGTAGTCCACAGTCAGTGGATCACAGTGCCACCTCCTTGGGACATGGATGGTCCTGCATGTTCTTCCCTTTAAGGTTCAGAGTCCTCTTCTATACCACTCAACCATGAAGGATCCAACTCCTGGTCATTGACAGTGGGTCATATCTGGCCTCTGGTCCTAAGGATTACTCCTCCTCCTTTAGACATGATATAAATAATAGTGCATGAACAAGAATATTAGGCAAAAGAAAAGCTGTTTGAATACAGTTAAATTTGGGGAAAACAAGAGACTTAAAATACAACATTCCTGTTGGTTGGAGAACTGACGGAACTCAAGAGGTTGCAGCTAGCACAGAATGCAGCTGCTGGATTGGTGAGATGGGACCATGCCATCACCAGTCTTGGAAGTTTAGCACTGGCTGCCGGTGAGCTACCAAGTACAATTTGAGGTGTTAATACTAGCCTACAAAGCTGTAAATGGCTTGGGGCCCAAGTACCTCAAAGGGCAACTCTGCCAATATCAACCAGCTTCACAGCTCTCCCATTGAGGCAGTCTTCAGGCCCCATGCAGCTGCTTTCAAAGTAAACAAATTTTACAAGTTGGTCTGGCTGCACTCCTGGGAGCCACAGCAACAACCAGGTTACTCCAGCATACTTGAGGGTACGTGCTAACATAGGGAAATACTTCAGGAGGTAGCAGCAGGCTAGTAAATCGAAAACTAAATGACTTTTTCTCTTTCTTTCTTCAATGTGTCACAGTAAGTCAAGTCAAATTCCACAGAATTTCCAAATAAAGGTGCTTAGAATCACTGAGCTGCCATTAAACTGTAAGTAAAAGTCTGAAGGACAGAGTTTAAAAGTTACAACATCTATTGGTTAAACGAAACCCAGCACTTGTGAATAACATACCTAAAACTGGAAAACAAATCTCACCTGGTCATCTTTTTTCATCAAAATTGGCTCTGTATGGTATGGCCTCGTACACTTGCTTTGCAGTAACTGAAAGCTCAGACTCACAGTGGAAGGCTTGTGACCTGCCCTTGAGCCATGCAATCAAAATTCCTTCCTTTTGTTACAGGCTGGTACACAAAACTACGGTTGCACAATTAAGCCATTGAGCTAAGATTCATGTCAAAAGGATGGAATTTGGACGCTGTTCTCAAAGTGTCTGGCTTTGAGGTGTTTTGCATAGCCCTTTACAAGGCATAGCAACTATGCTCCAGTAACTTAGAGACAACATTTTCCAGCCCCCCCCCCCGCCCCCACAGATGCACCTGCATAGAGGACTCTGGAAGTAAGAAAGTAAGACTTCCAAACAGCTGCACTGCAATATCTCCTTGATTTATGAACAAAATGTGTGCTGATGTGTGCCTCACATTCACACCAACACCATCCTGCACAATCTTAATACCTATGTTGTCAGTGTTGCAGCAGCTTTAAATTGTTCCTTGACACCAAGGCTTTTGGCACAGATCCCTGTTCCTAGGCCCTTCTGCAACTGAGCTTAGAACTTAGCATGTGTACCAGATAGAATTGCTTCCCTGCTTAGTCCTGACTCGTAATCTGGTGAACTGGGTTTGATTCCCCACTCCTCCGCATGCAGCTGCTGGGTGACCTTGGGCTAGTCACACTTCTCTGAAGTCTCTCAGCCTCACTCACCTCACAGAGTGTTTGTTGTGGGGGAGGAAGGGAAAGGAGATTGTTAGCCGCTTTGAGACTCCTTCGGGTAGTGATAAAGCGGGATATCAAATCCAAACTCCTCCTCCTCCTCCTCCTCCTCCTCCTCCTCCTCTTCTTCTCCTTCTCCTTCTCCTTCTCCTTCTCCTCCTCCACCTCCACCACCACCACCACCACCACCACCTCCTCCTCCTCCTCCTCCTCCTCCTCTTCTGCTTTTCCTCTGTGGAATTTAAAATGTAAGCTCCTTGGGACAGAGACTTGCCCTCTTATAAGCTGTAAAGCAGGGGTGGGGAACCTCAAGTTCGGGGGCAAATGCAGCCTTCCGTGACTCTCTGTTCCACTCTTAGGACTTTCCTTTGTTGTGCCCACTTCCCAGGTCACACCTCTCAGCAGCCCTGCTCTGTGCCCTCCTCAGGCGCTATCTCCAACTGGAATGGTCATGTCTTTTGCTTTCTTTCATGGAAAATGAAATGATGGGGGTGGGGGTGAGTGAAAATGTCTCAGGCTTTTGGGTAGCTGGGATGTAGGGACATCCATTGTGCTGACCACTCTTGACTTTGACCCTGTCCACCCCTGGAATTGGGCCGAGGAAGGTTCTCTGTGAAGTAATGCAACCCTTGGGTTGGAAAAGGCTGCCGCCCACCCTGTGAAGCACAATGGAAGAAGAAGAAATGCTAATGGGCTGGTGATGGGGGAAGAATCAAAAAGCCTTCTCTGTGTTTATCAAGTGTGTTGCCAATCCCTGCTTTACAGTGTACGAGAGGGCAAGTCTTTGCCCCAAGGAGCTTACACTATAAAATTCCACATAGGGAAAACAGAAAAGGGCAAAGGAAATGGAGGCAGGGCTAAAGAGGCTTAGTCTTCAGCAATTACAGTTTGGAAAAGTCATATCCCTCTGTACATTGTGGGAATGCCATTGCAGCTTCCGGCACTACACACAACTGGTTCCCATGTGCAAGTTAATCATTTGATAACTGCAAGCAGTGATATGGCTGAGAGAGTGACCAATGACAAATAAAAAACAGACACTGTGCTTTTCCATGGAGACTGTTCTTCTATTCAGCTATGAGTCATCCAGTGTTGAATAACCTGGTGAATAGAATCCTTGTAATGCAGATGCAGATGTGAACCTGCCTTTACTCTTTGCTTTGGTAAATTACTTGCTACTATAAACCGGTGATTGGGACACGGGTGGCGCTGTGGGTTAAACCACAGAGCCTAGGGCTTGCCGATAAGAAGGTTGGGGGTTCAAATCCCCACAACGGGGTGAGCTCCCGTTGCTCTGTCCCAGCTCCTGCCAACCTAGCAGTTCAAAAGCATGTCAAAGTGCAAGTAGATAAATAGGTACCACTCCAGTGGGAAGGTAAATGGCATTTCTGTGCGCTGCTCTGGTTTGCCAGAAGTGGCTTAGTCATGCTGACCACATGACCCGGAAGCTGAACGCCGGCTCCCTCGGCCAATAAAGCAAGATGAGCGCCGCAACCCCAGAGTCGGTCACAACTGACCTAATGGTCAGGGGTCCCTTTACCGTTATCTTTATAAACCAGTGATTAGGTTTGGGCAGTCTCACAGAATACGCATGAGAACCTGTGCCCTGCCAGACATTGTTGGGCTCCAGTTCCCATCAAGCCCAGCACCCACGTCCAATAGTAAGAGATGATGGGAGTTAGAAACCAACATTTCTAAAGCTGCAGGTTCCCCATCATCCCTGGCAAAGTGCAAGCGAGAGGACTGCAATTCACTTAACATGTGATTGCACACAACATTCCCATAATGTGCTGCTTGTGCACAGAAGGTTCTAGGCTAAGGTCAACAGACACATGTTGTCCCACCACAAGGCCTTACATCATGTGCAACTATTTTTCATTGTTAGGGAACATCACAAATGCATCTTTATGAGAAAAGAGCACAAGAGAAAATAGTCAGTACAAATAAGGTTTGGAAATGGGCAACAGGCAAAGAGAAGCATGCCAAAACTTAAGGCTGCAAATGGAAATGTACACTAACATTCTGACAGGCAGCTACATGAAAAGAAAATGGAAATAAAAACACTGCCATGTTCAGGAGAGTTCCCAGGGAAAGAGATTAATTTTGGAATAACAAAATGTTGCTTCTTGGTCTTTTGAAGGAATGACATTTTGATTTATATTATGTTGGCATCTGTGTATGAAGCACAGGGAGGGGGGTGAGAGAGAAATTAATAGGGAAAAGGTATCTTAAGAAATTCCTGAATAATGCAGTACTGCTTGGTAAAAGCTTTCTTTTTCTTTTTCTTTGTGATGCATAAATATTGATTTAGTATTATGTACAATTATTCTAAGCTCAGTTTTCTTAAAATTAGTGCCATGAATATGACTTACATAGATCAGCCAAGACATCCATATTCAAAAAGTGCACAGACTTCAAGTAGCCATTTAGCCTTCAAAAACAATTGCAGGTTGGCCCATTAGAAAGGAAATGGAAAAGTAACAAAACCCCAAAACAAGTATTACTATGATACTTTTTTTTTAAAAAAGTAAACAAAATTAAACCTGTCAAATATTGTCAAGTGGCAAACAAGGCTGTCAAATATCCTGTTTAGATGTTATCCCGATGCCCTGACATCTTGGTGGAATCTACACACACATAAAAAACGCTGTGAAAATGCTTTTTTAAAAAAAGTGTTTTGAAAAATACATTGAATTTTCCATAGTTCACTTTCGCCATCTAGTGTCATATTTGTATATTACACTTTACAACACACTTAAAATGTTTTATTTGCAGCTATATAGCTGAGTCCCTAATAATAATAATAATAATAATAATAATAATAATAATAATAATAATTAATAATTTATTATTTATACCCCACCCATTTGGTTGGGTTTCCCCAGCTACCCTAGGTGGCTCCCAACAGATTAAAAACAAAATAAAACATTAAAAACTTCCCTAAACAGGGCTGCCTTCAGATGTCTTCTAAAAGTCAGATAGTTGTTTATTTCCTTTTAATCTGATGGGAGGGTGTTCCACAGGGCAAGTGCCACCAGTGAGAAGGCCCTCTGCCTGGTTCCGTGTAACCTCACTTCTGGCAGTGAGGGAACTGCCAGAAGGCCCTCGGAGCTGGACCTCAGTGTCCAGGCAGAATAATGGGGGTGGAGGCATTCTTTCAGGTACTTGGCTGAGGCTGTTTAGGGCTTTAAAAGTCAGCACCAACAAGAGTAGTAGGAAATATTTTGAAAGCTACCTAATCACAGTGGGCGAGACCCAATATCAGTCATACTCGGAGAAGCTGTGGCGTAGCGTGGGGGGTGCAGGGGGGCCGGCCTCACTGGGCGCAACATCGGGGGGGCTCGCACTCGCAGCTCTCTGCCCCTACCTGGATTAGGGGGCGCAAATTACTTGCCTTGCCCCGGGTGCTGACAACCCACGCTACGCCACTGCGGAGAAGGCCTACTGAAACTCTGAGTATGATTTCCAATTAGATATCTCTAGATTGTTGGGTTACTGTGAGGAAGTCCTAGGTGACTTAAATATCTATGCAGAGGCTGTTACTGGGCTGCCTCAAAACTCCATGGCTTCCACAAATGGGTTTCTCTCCAATAGCCATCACTTCAACACACTGGACAGGGTACACCCTTTGTAGTATTTATCCCAAGTTATATGAGGAATAGACCAAAGGTGGTAGTGGTGTGCATTCATTGGGCCTGTTGAACCTTGCACTGGAAGCAGCAATTCCTGGTGGGCCCATTGGGATGGCCTGCCCTTGGAAGCTGATGGAAAATGAGGTGTTCTTGACTGCTCTGGGGGATTTTCCATTGGTGAAAGCTGAGGATTCTGTGGAAACCCAGGTCTCCCTATTGAATGGCAAGATGAGACATGCTGCTAACATGGTCACTCCCAAGAGTCCTCTCCAGAGTTGGGGAGCCTGAGTGGCTCCTTGGTATTCTAGCAAGCATCTGAAGCAAGCTGAAAACAAGCAAAAATGGTGTAAGTCTCACATTGAAGTTGACCAAACATTGGTTAGTGCTCATAATCAAGCTAAGCATGTGGCAGCAGGAGCTACAAGGAAGTCCCATTTTGCAGCTTGCGTTGCAATCTTTTGTCATGAGCTGGCAAAATTATTCTGGATACTTTGGACCAGGCATATGCAAACTCGGTCCTCCAGATGTTTTGGGACTACAACTCCCATCATCCCTGACCACTGGTCCTGCTAGCTAGGGATGATGGGAGTTGTAGTCCTAAAACATCTGGAGGGCCAAGTCTGCCTATGCCTGCTCTGGAGGTTACCCATTCCTACCAGTGCCATCCTACCCCTGAGGCAAAGTAAAGTGACCATGTCAGACAGCAGGATCTACAGAGGCAGCAAAACCCAATAAATATATTTACTCCCCTTTAGTTCCTGATGTAGATCTTCACTCACCCCTTCCCTGGTGGGGAGGGTGGGGCGCCATTTTGTGGTTTGCCTCAGGCGCCAAAATGTCTTGAACTGGCCCTGCTCCCACTGTGGGGGGAGGGCCCTCTGGAGCATTTGAGGGCCCATTGTGATCAACTGGCTTTGCAGATAAAGGCACTCAGCTTCAGACTGATCTTGATTCTGCAGTGGCTGCAGCTCGGACTGAAGTAGCTAGTGCCAGAATCAATGATGCGTTATGGGATCAGTTCCAGCTTATACATTCAGCTGACATTAACAAGGTGCTGGTGGCAATATCCACATGCCCTCTTGACACCTGTCCCTCCTGACTTATTAACTCTAGCAGAGGAGTCTGACTGCTGGGTCCAGAACATGTGTGTATATGTGTAAAATCAATTGTGTGATCTACATAGTTAGGCCCAGCAGGACTTAGCCAATTTCCCATGGTAAGCATAAGGAAGTTTGTGCACCCACAACACTCTCAAAATTTGAAATATACCACTGGCCCAAAAAGGATGGCGCCCGCCCCCTGTATGTTATCCAGTATATTATCATACAGTACTCTGTATTGGAGATATGGTCCATCCCTGATTCGTGCACATGTATGATCCCTGCATGCCCAACTGTACACGTGGAGAGTTCTCCTCCATGCTTTCAAGAACTCTGGAAAAGCAGGGTTCTCAAACACACAGACAGTTCCCCCCCCACCTGTATAGTTGAACATAGTAACAATAGTGAGGAGGTCTTTTTATAAAGTCCAGTGCTCATGCATAAGTTTAGGGGGCAGAGCCTAATGGGGTGTACAATCAAAACAGTTACCACTATATTGTCAGCACATAAATAACTGGAAAGGATTGTGGTTGATTAACTTTTGGGGCATAGCAATTCTCCCAGAAATGTCTGCTGCAACAGCAATAGAGTTTATAAAATTTTTAGTACAACTACAATTCTAAAGAGTCCTAGTAAAAACAAGATGGCCTAGTCCCAAGTCAAGGTATCTAAGATTGCGAGTCTGTTTCTCTCTCTCTCTCTCTCTCTCTCTCTCTCTCTCTCTCTCTGTGTGTGTGTGTGTGTGTGTGTGTGTGTGACAAACTGTATATTAAACAACCATAGAAAGATTAGACCAGCAAAACTGTTGCCCAGTGAGATTTGATCAGAGAGGTAGCTTAGCGAGAGAGCTCTTAACTGTGGCATGAAAAGGTCAGTCTGAAAGTGATACAGGTCTATTTCAGGACACTCTTTCTTTTTAGCCAGGATCACTAGAGCACTTGTATTATGCAACACATGATAAACCTGTAAAAACACAAAGGGCACAATCCACCAGGGACTTCTCCTGTGCAAGCTTCACTAAAATGAATGGCTACGGTGCACCATCCCTACCATGAACTGCAGCCCCCATGCTCTTTCTGTACTTTGTCAGTGGAAATTACTGCAGACACAGAATGCTACCCACAAATGATAATTGATAGAGAAATTTCCCGTCCTCCCCACTTCCCAGTATCTTCTTCTTTTACTCTTGACAATGTAAAGGAAAGCACTGGGTAGAAACTGGATCAGATTGATTAAAATATGTCTTATTTGCCAGTAGTGTTCTAGCAGGTTAGCCATGCAGCTAAAAAAAGAGAGTCTCATGGCAGTTGAAAAACTAACAATGCAGTCCTGTATACCCAGGTATCAGCCCTGTTGACTTTGATGGGATTCATTCCCAGGGAAGTATGCATAGGATTGCAGCCTAAAGCAATATATTGTAGCATAAGGTCTCCTGGTCGTGGGGCCCAGCTGTCAAAGTAGTCTCTGGTCCACAAAAGCATACTCCGCAATCCATCTGTTAGCTTGTTAGACAGTACAAACATGGAATGCTTTGGTTTAGCCTGCCACCCACACTTTATTACTACTTCCCTTGCCTTCTCACCTCATTCCCAGCCCTGCCACACTCAAGCATTTGCAACATCTGCACTAAAACAGCAGAAATAGAGTTGTCAAAATTCACCCCAAGGAATGATCAGAAAGTTGCTGGACGTTAATATCCCGGGTTTAAAAGATAAGCAGTGATTATTCATTTTTTGAATCTCTGCTGCTGAACGGTGATTAACACGTCGTTAATGAGCTAGAGGCTCTGACAGGGACAGCTCTCTCTAAGGATGAAGCTGGAGTATCTCCTTTCACTCAGCTGTACACTTTGCTCTGTGGTTCCACGGAGTCTTACACTTTGAGTCCCATCTTCATGCCAGTGACAGGCTCCCTCTATGCACTTGGCCATATAAGGCCCACCTCCTCTGCACCTGTCTCACTCAAGCCCTTGTGGTTTGGAACATAAAGGAGACAGGCTGCCTTGGGCTTTTTAGCCTGTGGACTTGCGAGGCTGGCTGGGAGCTGGGGAGAAGCATTTCATCCCACCCAGGAGATCCAGTCATATTTGCACCACCCCAACATAGCCTGTCTAGCCAGTATCCCCACACTAGAACATTACATAGGCAACTAATGGAGGGCTGCATGAAACAGCAGAGAATCTATTATTAGGTAAAAGGGTTTAGCAAATTCATTCCATAAATCAGCTGAAACCACCAAGGCATTTAAGTCAAATTCTGAAACAAGTTCTAAAAACAGCATATATGAGAAATAGACTAAAATAAACACATCTGTCCCCAGTCTCTGACTATGCAGCCAAATAAAAATATCTTACATAATTTCAGGGGTAAGCAGGCACCCGGAATGCTTCTTGAGTGCCCAGTACGTCTGCCACACAGGATAATATTCAGAAGCTGCTCTTGGCTATAGTACACAGAATTCAGAGTAGGATACGGGGAGAGTCACTAAGGTATATGGGGACCAAACCAAACTTCCGCATCCCTGAAAATATGTTTATTTTAATTTAACACATCGCTCTGTCATTCTGCCCTAAGCCAAGTCTTCAAGACAGTTTTGCGATATAGCAAAAATAATATAACATAAAATCCATACCAATCCAGTTAACACATGGAATCTTTTGAAATGAACAGCTGTGCAGTAAGCAGTCAAGCACATCAACATCACTCACCAAGGGAAGGTTAGAGTTAAAAAAAGTCATTCTTTCTATGAGAGTCCCCCCTCTTCTTGCCACAATCCCCTATTCCCAATCCACTACAAAACTGCATTATATGCAACTGAAATCATTCCACACTCTGTTGTTTCCCTTGGGTTGTGTTTAATGGTGATGCTCAGCTGTTTTCAGCAATACCCCCCCCCCTCAACTGCAGCCTCACACACTCCCATTAAATTTGCTCCAGGGAGTTGGGGAACCATCCAGCATAGATCTGGGAGACAAGTGGTGGATCCAAACACAGGGGGGGGAGGAATGCTATAAATAAGTCAGAAATTAGATTGTTACAAGAAAAGAAAAAAATCTCTATGAAAAATCATGTTTTAAAAATCCCTGCTCTCTGGCGCCATCTGGTGTTGCATGTTTATAGCAGGTTCAAAGCGCTGTTTCTTTACCAATGTAGCTGAGTCCATGAAGTGCTGCAGGGTGAAGGAGGAATCACCAAAAGCAGCTTCCCTGTTTGGCTGATGGATACAGCTTGATTCCCCCATTGTACTTGATGTTGATCTTCACTCACCCCTTCTTTCCTGGTGAAGGCGCCATTTTGTAGCTCACCTCAGGTGCCGAAATGTCTTTGGCTAGCCCTACTTCTGAAGTGAGCCCTTCATGTCCTTCTGTTTTGAAGTCTTCTGCTTCATCACCTGAAGAGGATTCTGATCCCTGACAGAAGGAACTTACTATATGCGGAACTTTAGCTCTGTGTGTCTTTTGTACCTGGTCTGGTTGGAGATTTTGAGGTTCTAGTAAAACACAAGTGTTGAATGTTTTGTATATTCTGGAAGCCACCCGGAGTGGCTGGGGGAATCCAACCAGGTGGGTGGCATACAAATAAATTATTATTATTATTATTATTATTATTATTATTATTATTATTATTATTATTATATAAATCTAAAGTCTGCCCACCCATAACTTTGCTTAAGTTATTGTACATAGTGGTTAGGATGAGAACTGAGACTCCAAAGACCTATGGGATAAACAGAACAGGAGTGTGCACTGTGGAGATGGGAGGAAAGAAGAAAAAGCAGGTGTTTGATGGATATAGTGCAGAACTACCCTTTCCCCCCCCTGCCAGAATGCACAGCAGCATCCCAAAGCAGTTTGAGTCAATATGTGTATATACATGAAACACAGTGCTAAGGTTTACAGATACTGTATATAAAAGCATCTTTGTACTACCATGCGAAATCTTTTGCTTTACAGTCATCAGAATGCCTATCAAAGGATAAACACGAGAAACAGTTTCCCTTCAAAATTATAAAATGTAGAGCAGATTCAAGTGAGTAACAGCTTCATGACTCATTGCCCAAGTGGGCAAAGACAACAATGAAAAAGTACACGATTTACCTATTTAATATTGAGGACCAGTTACCAGAAGCATGCAAAAGAAAACAATAGCAGCCATTTGCTGGCTTGTGATCAGTCAAGAGTGTTTGCTCAGAAGTGGGCAAATTTGTGGAGAATTTAACACATGCAATTGCTGGAGAGCATTCCACATTGTTTTTAAAGCATGTGTATATTCAAAACGTTTAGCGGTAATAGTTAATTTTTAGAAGTGAGATCTTGAAAGCTCTTCCTACAGTCCCAGATGTATGGAAGAGGGTTACTGTACTCAGCAATGCCAATGAGGAAATGCAGTATCCTCATATACACATCAAAGGTGCTTTCTCATTATTATTTCACCTGTTCCAGAACTGAGAATTGGCACTAAAATTAGGTTGTGGACCTTCTGAAGCTGGATATATCACTCCTTGCAAGTGGATATACTGTGTGTGTGTGTGTGTGTGTGTGTGTGTGTGTGTGTGTGTGTGCTGGGTGCAAAAGCAAGCAGAGAGAAAGAGACAGCAGTGAATTCCAGTGTGGCACAATGGGAAAAACGGGTACAGCCAGTGAAAACTGAACACAGCCTGCAAGTGTGAGGGCAAACACAAGAGTAATTGTGAATAAGTCCACTGAAGTGAATGGCTTAGCTGTACATATTTCTGGACTGTATATGCCCAAACATGCATACAAAGAAAAAGGATGATAGGAAATGTCAGAGAAAGATTAGGCCTTTGGGACTACGTATGGCAACTGAAATTGAAAAAAATGCAACCAATAATTTACAACCACCAGAGACACAATGACAGAAAAGACAGAGTGTGAAAGAAAGACCAGCGTTGGACACCGAGAAGGAAAAAAGATGAAAGTATGTGGAAAATCAATAGGGAAGGGGGGGGGAGGGGATGTACGAGGAGAGACGGATAAAAACAGAAGAGAAATACAGGCAGAAAAAATGAACACAGAATTTTTTTGACATAGAAAAAGTTATGTAAACACAGCTACTTCATCCAGTAAGGATACAGTAGATTGGTGAATAAAGTACCCAAGTCAGGATGTGAGGTAACAACATCAACAATAATAATATATAACTTCAGTAATATCTAAGGTGTGACCACACTTGGAATATTGTGTACAGCTGTAGACCACATTCACATCACACATTTAAAGCACCATAATACTACTTCAAACATCCCCCGGAGAATTCTGGTAAATGTGGTTTGTTCAGGGCCCCTTTTCCCCTCACAGAGCTGCTGTTCTCAGAGTGGTTCTCCTCACAAGGAACTCTGGAAATTGTAGTTCTGAGAGGGGGAAAGGGTTCTCCAAACTACTTTCAGGAGCCTTAACAAAATATTATTCCCATAATTCTTTGGGGGAAGCCATGACTGTTTAAAGTGGCATCAGTGTGCTTTAAATCAGTGTTTCCCAACCTTTTTTGGGCAACGCCAAACCTGTTTAATGAAAAAAATCTCGCGGCACACCACCATTACAGCCCCGTGACGTCAGCGCGCAGCGTCACGCCGGGAGGGACGCACGAAAGTGAAAGTTTTTTCCCTCCCCCTTGCCGGGGAACCTCCAAGCTTTGGGGGTGGGAGGAGGCAGCAGAGCGAGGGACTGAGGGGCGGCGGCAACTGAGGCGGCGGCGGCTGTTGTGGTGGTGGCGGCGATAGCGGGCGGAGGAGGGGGCGGCGGGGCTTGAGGAGCCGTTGCCGGGAGTTGCTGCTGCTGCTGTTGCTGCTGCTGCCCGGACATGCCGGCCTCCTCCTCCTCCGCTGTCTCGCGCTCCTCCCTTTTGCACGCGCTGCCCCGCCGCTCGGCACCACCACCGCGGAGCCGCCGCCGCCTCTCACCGCCCGACTCGCCCGCCTCCCTCCCACGGCACACCAGCCAATGTCTCACGGCACAGTAGTGTGCCGGGGAACACCGGTTGGGAAACACTGCTTTAAATGTACGGTGTGAATGTGGCCCTCATAATCCTACCACAAAAAAGATACTGTAAAGCTGGGAAATGTTGAGAAAAGGGCAACCTAAATTATCAAAGCAATTCTATTGTGAGGAAAATGGTAACACCTGGAGATTTTTCTGTTACGGAAAAGGTGAGCAAGAAGGGTGTATAAAATTATGTGGTGAAAGCAGACAGAAAAGTTTATCTCTCTCACACACAAAGTAAAACTCAGTGATATCTAGTGACTCATGATGTTGGAAGATTTAGGGCAGACAATAAAGGATTTCCCCACACAGTGTAAAGCAACTACAAAATTTGCTCCCACAAGGTAGTCACGATCACTCAATACTACCTCAAAAGTATATGCATAAAAATGATCTAATGGTTTTTTTAAAAAAATAATTGATGCCTATGATCATTCTCTTTTTTATAATTTTATTTATAGTTTTCATTTATATACATTTCAATAGTTTAACAATAGTTCTAACATTTCAAACCTCAAATGCCTTCCTCCCCTTTCTGTGGTTCCTTAAATTTTATCGTTTCCTGTGTAAATTAACTTATTTGCTTATTCATCTATTTTGATTATATATTCTTTTGAAACTGTAGGTTATTACAGTAATCATGCCAATGTCTTTATCTGTTTAAAATTTGTTTGTAAATATTCAATAAACCATTTCCATTTTTTAAAAAATAAAAAGTTTTTTATCTTGATTTCTTATTCTTCCAGTAACTTTTGCCATTTCTGCATAATCCATAAGTTTATGTATCTTTTCATTTCTTGTCCTTTTCTTTCCATTTTTGGGCAAATAACATTCTTGCAGCTGTAGTTGCATACATAAATAAATTTCTATACTGTTTGGGTATAATTCCCAAGAGAAAAGCTTCTTCTTTTTTAAAAAAACGTTAGTCCATTATCATTCTCAGTCACTTAAAAGAGTACAGTGGTATTCGTTCTGGAGGTCCGTTCTTAACCTGAGGTACCACTTTAGCTAATGGGGCCTCCCTCTGCCGCCAGTGTGTGATTTCTGTTCTCAGCCTGAGGTAAAGTTCTTAACCCAAGATACTACTTCCCGATTAACGGAGTCTGTAACCCAAAGTGTTTGTAACCCAAGGTACCACTGTACTTTACAAGGCTTCTGGGCTTTTCACATTCCATCCCTTTTCAACCTGCCAGTTTTTTAAACCTGGATTTCCACAGATTAAGGCAATTCAGATATAATGGACTAGATCACCACAGTACAAAAGGTATCGCTATCAAGTGTGGAATGGAAAGCATTGCACAGGGCAAGATTAAGCTCTCTCTTAATGAAAATTTTGAACGGATCATATCATTGTAATCAATCAAGGGAATTGCTCAAAGTGAAGGCTGCCACCTCCTTGTGACATACCAGGCACTTCAACTGGTGTTAACCTCACTTTCTTGTCTGTAAAGAGAACAGCAATTATTTGGTTTAGCCAACCTTCACCTAAGAGGAGAGGAAGAAGGATGAAGAAAGGTATAGAAAGCTAATTCAGGACTAGTTCTCAACTTAGTTTTAAGGTGGAGTTTTCTTATAAGACCCAGGACTTATGTTACCTCAACAAATTGGTTGTTGACAACTGTTACTTTTTATGTTGATGGCATAATATAAAATTTAAAAAAATAATGAGAAGGGGGGGGGGAGAGAGAGAGATAATGGTGTTATAATTATTAATAAAAACACTCCTAGGCCAGAAGGATAAGCAGCTATCTTATCTTTAAAAGACATCTGAAGGCAGCCCTGTTTAGGGAAGTTTTAAATATTTAATGCTGTATTGTTTTTAACACTCGATTGGGAGCCACCCAGAGTGGCTGGAGAAACTCGGCCAGATGGGTGGGGTATAAATAAATTATTATTATTATTATTATTATTATTATTATTATTATTATTATTATTATTATTATTATTATTATATTATTTTATTAGTGGTGCCTCGGGTTACATATGCTTCAGGTTACAGACTCAGCTAACCCAGAAATAGTGCTTCAGGTTAAGAACTTTGTTTCAGGATGAGAACAGCTGCTGCGCGGCAGCAACAGGAGGCCCCATTAGCTAAAGTGGTGCTTTAGGTTAAGAACAGTTTCAGGTTAAGTACGGACCTCCAGAACAAATTAAGTACTTAACCTAAGGTACCACTGTATTTATTTCTGACAGATAAATGTCCACCCAGAACACACTGGTAAATGACCGTAATGCCCATTCCGAATTTCAGGAGGAGGGGGGGTTGCGGGCAAACGACCCCGCCCACTCTCATTCCCGCGAGGCTGGCGCCAGCCTCGCGGAGTCAGGGAATTCCCTTCATTTGCATCCCCCCGCAGCGCCAGCCAATCGGCTGGCGGCGGGGGCGGGGCCTCACAGAGGCCACTTAAGGTCGGGGCAGCCCTCGGCTCGCCCCTTTCTCCCCTAGCAGCTGACGTGGTTTCTTCGCTATCCCGCTGCTGTTTGCTGTGCTCTTTCGCCTCGTGGCTTTTTGTTTTTACCTCTCTCGCCTTGCGGCTTCTACCTCTCTCGCCTATTGGTGGCTGCACGGCTCACCCCCTCACGGGACTCCACAGGCTTGAGCACCGCCGGACCAACGATCGCTAGCGGCGGATTTACCTGCTTCGGGGACACCGCTGTTTTTCTTTTCCTTCTCACGTCGCCCGCTTGCCGCGCTTCATCAGCTGAGTCTACAGCACTACGCCAAATCTTCGCTGGAGGATCATCGTTAGTGAGCTGCTTCAGCGCTCACTGGAGGTTCAGGGCGGAAGCGGGGGAGCAACGCGGGAGGCTGTGTGGGGTCGGAGCGGGCTCTGAGTTTGTGGCGCCGGTGCGATCTTTTGTCTACACCTTCCTCTATCCAGCTCTCCCTGCCAGGCGTTAGGTTCGCTTAGATCAAGGACTGCTAGTATTTCTCCACAGCGGCAGTTAATACTCTGGCGTTCTGGTTGCCCAGGCAACGACCTGGCCGGGCGCCATTTTGGGTGCACCACGTGGCTTCGGCGGCGGCCATCTTAAGTGAGGCATCACTGGCCTGCGAGCTCAGAGCCTCAGCGCTTCTATTTGAGCCTTACTTGGGGATTTTCCGGGCTGCGCTTCTACTGGCCTTTATCGTTGGGTGTTCTTTTTCTCTCCACAGTTCGGTTACCATTTTATTCCTTCCGCAGCCTTCATTTCGCTTTTTTAGCCTTGCAATTTGACCCCCAGCTATTACCCCCTTGGTAGCCTTTGCATCTCTGACCTATGAGCACTGAGCCTCAGCGCTTCTAATTGAACCATCCTTGGAGATTATCTGGGCTGAGCTGCCACTGGCCTTTATCGTTGTGTGTTCTCTTTTCTCTCCACAGTTCTGTTAGCATTTTATTCCTTCGATAGCCTACATTTCGTTTTAGCCTTGCAAGTGTTTGACTGTTATACCCCTAGCTATTATCCCTTTGGTGGCCTTTGCAGTTTATGTAGCCTTTTATTCTCCGTGCTAATTCTGAGACAACCTTCATGCAAATAGCTATTGGCTCCTAATAGCCATTTTAATTCCTTGCTGTATCTGAGGGAATCTTACTTCCTTGCTATAACTGGTGCAACTTTATTTCCTTTAATTTTATTTCAACCTTATAACCCTTGCTTTTCTGGGGGGAGGCAGGCCAGCTTTGACTGCAGGCTCTTCTAGCGTTACCACAGGAACGCGTGTGTTGTGGCACTGAGGGTTTCCTACTGCTGCTGATTAGCTAGTTGGTTTCCATAGAAACCCCTATTGTCTCGCCTGTAAGCAGGATATCTTAAGACTAACGACTGGTAATCAGAGCTATTGTTCCTTGCCAGCTTAATCTGGCCCAGTCTTTTACAGGTCTCCAGCCAGCTACATCAGGCTAGTTTGTATATATAAATAACTACTCACACATATAGGAATAAATAAATAAATAAATAATTATATAATAAAACAAAAACAAAACAAAAGAAAATAAAATAAAATAATAATAATAATAACAATAATAATAATAATAATAAAATAAAAGTATAATATATATATATATATATATATATATATATATATATATATATATATATATATATAAAAACAGATATAAATAAACCAGTCACTCGATTGGCTTCTCCCTCCCTGAGGCGCGGCTTTCGGCTTGCACATGGAGAACAACAGCAACCCCCAGCAAGCTCAGCTTGGTAATGCCTTAATGCCAACAGGCTCTGGTAACCCGCAGGTCGTGGCTCAGCTCGTTTCTGCGCTGCAAGCATTCTATGCGCAGTGCAGAGCACCTATCACTCCCTCCCCGAACATAGTCGAGTTGACACAAGATTGCATACCAGACACACCTCCCAGCCAGCAGGGGCAGGATGGTCCGTCCACTAGCGCGGCTAACGTAGTTGAGCAGGCTCCCAACAGGCCACGGACGCGCTTACAAACTGCCAAAACTCAAAAATCTAAGTCAGGTCCACCAAAAGGCAAGGCACCAGCTAAAAAACCTAGGTCGAGCGCACGAAAGGCCAGGCCAGCGGTGGCCTCTACATCGGCCCCGCGCCAGGAGGTGATTGACGTTCCCAGTGTTTTCCAGGATAACCCTAGGCAACCAAGCACCTCGGAGGAGTCGTCTTCCGAGGAAGAGATGCCCCCTCAGCAGGTGGCTGCTGCCTGCGACCCGGCCCCCCGTGACGAGGCACCACGGAGCGGAAAGCGGAAGGCGAAGAAGAAGCATCGGTCGAAGAAAAGCAAGAAGAGGGACACTTCGGACTCCGAGGAGGAAACAGGTACCTCTTCATCAGATGGGGATAGTGACACCCCTATGGAGACATATTGGGGGGAGGGGGAAGAAGTTGGAGCTCCCCAGTGGGTGCACGAACGTAGGGCCAACTCGCACAGGAAGGCATTTAATGGCACACTTGATTGGAAGGACGGGGCCCTGGTCCCAGACGTTAAGGTCTCTACCAACGCGGCTACTGACTTTATTCTGGGGAACCACCTCTCTAAGAGGAAGAGGAACAAGATTTTGAATGGCAATTACGTTGATATGTTTTCCTTGCTGCCACCTGCCCAGGTAAAGGGAAAAGGGGAGAAAATTAAGTACTATGGGAAAAGGAGGTATAGGGTACCCCGGGTAGAGCGATCCTTTGAGAATTGGCTTAATGGCTATCAGGTGTTTATGGCTGTGGTTTCAAGTTGTTATCCTAAGAGGGGCGCGCACCTCGTGTCCTACCTGGCTCACGTCAGGAGGGCACGGGAGCAGGCAGGTGATGAGGCCGCTCTGGCGTATGATGAAGACTTTCGGAGGAATGCCTCGCTACTGTCTTCAACGCGCTGGGACCAAAAGGACAACAACTGCTGGTTCGAACACGTGGGGCCCAATATCGAGAAGAAGACCGCTCTACAGCCTAAAGCTGGTAAGGTGGAGACCCAACGCCGTAGACAGTGCTGGGACTTCAACAAGGGTACCTGTCAGCGCGTTACCTGTAAGTACCTGCACGAATGCGAGAGGTGCTTAGGCGGCCACTCTGCAGTCAACTGCTTCAAAGGTAGGCAGCAGCCCTTTCGAGGGGCCAGGGGTCACCTCTCCTGGGGAAACAGGGGTGGCTCCGCGGGACCTGCAGCCTCCGCCCAAGGGCCAGCTGGGGCTCGGTACTAACACCTCCCTAGCCCTTGCGTGCTCTCCGATAAAATTGGAGCCCTTGAGAGCACTCTTGAAGTTCTATCCAAATAGACGTGCGGCTCAACTACTTGAGGAAGGGTTTTCTGAAGGTTTTAGAATTCCGATTGCGTTTACACCCAATTCCAGTTGCCCCCCTAATCAGAAATCAGTGTTAGAAAGGCCTGACATCGCGCTTAAAAAGATACAGAAGGAAATTTCAGCTGGCAGGGTAGCCGGTCCATTCGCAACTCCGCCTATCCAGGGGCTTCATATCTCCCCGCTGGGTATTGTCCCAAAGAAGGCCCCCGGGGAATTTAGAATGATTCACAACCTGTCCTATCCCAAGGGATCTTCGGTTAATGACGCCATTCCACAAGAAATGTGTACAGTGAGGTACTCTTCATTTGACCAAGCAGTGCGGTTGGTACGGAGCTTTGGCAGGGGCGCCTTCTTGGCAAAATGCGACATCGAGTCAGCATTTCGCTTACTCCCGGTTCATCCGGAAGACCACCGCTGGTTGGGTTTTAAATTCCAGGGAGCATACTTCATTGACAAAGCCATGCCCATGGGCTGTTCTATTGCTTGTGCTGCGTTCGAGTTTTTCAGCACGTTCCTGGAATGGGCCCTAAAGTTTAGAACTGGCTCTCTAGGGGTGGGTCATTATCTTGATGATTTTATTTTGGTGGCAAGTGAAGCTGGGGAGTGCAGGTCTCTTCTCATGGCTTTTGAGTCCTTAGCCAAGGAGCTGGGGGTTCCTTTGGCAAGCGAAAAAACGGAGGGTCCGGTCACGACCATGACCTACCTGGGGATTGAACTCGATACCGTAGCCCAAACCTCGTGCTTACCAGCTGACAAATTGGTTGCCCTGAGGGAGCTTATCGGCCAAATGCTGCCTTTAAAGAAGGTCACCTTGAGACAAATTCAATCTCTCCTGGGGCACCTCAACTTCGCTTGCCGTGTAGTTTCCCCCGGCCGTCCCTTCTGTGGCCGCTTAGCTAAGCTGTCCACGGGTTTGCGGTCACCCCATCACAGGGTGCGCCTTTCCAAGGCAGTAAAGGCGGACCTCCTCGTCTGGTTGCAATTCTTGGATGGGTTCAACGGTATCTCGCTTTGGCAAGATACCTTGGCGCTTCAGTCAGATTTCCAGGTACATTCGGATGCGGCGGGGTCCCTGGGTTTTGGGGTTTACTTCAGGGGCCAGTGGTGTGCACAACGTTGGCCTCCCTCCTGGCAAGGTAAACCAATTCTACGAGACTTGACATTCTTAGAATTCTTCCCCATTGTAGTGGCAATCCACTTGTGGGAGGACCAGTTCAGGGACCGCAGGGTCTGTTTCTGGACGGACAACCTAGCGGTCGTTTCAGTCTTGAATAAACAGTCATCACATTCTCCTAGGGTAGCTTCCCTTTTACGGTACTTTGTCCTTTCCTGCCTGCGGTTGAACCTTCACGCTTCAGCCAAGTTCGTCCCCGGTATTGATAATAACATTGCGGATGCTCTATCTCATTTCCAGATGGAACGCTTTCGCTCATTGGCGCCGGATGCGCAGCAGCAGCCGCAACCATTCCCGGAGCACCTCTGGAATATTGGCAACGAGAAGCAATAAAGGGAGTATTGTCTGCGCTAGCGCCCTCCACCCTGAGATCGTATAATAAGGCATAGCTAGACTTTACATCCTTCCGCATTAAAAAGGAGCGGTTCAAGCCAGGCAGGCCACCGTCCAAGTCGGAAGTCATAGAGTATTTGGTTCATCTTAGAGATCTTGGTCGTGCCCCCAAAACTCTCAACATTCACTCAGCAGCGATATCCTTCTTTTCTAAAACCTTGTTTTCTGTTGATCCCTGTTCGCTTTTTGTGGTACGGAAGATGCTTGAAGGCTGGCGTAGGTCCAGGCCCCACGGCCTGGACAGGAGAAGACCCATAACTCTAGACATACTCACCCAAATTCGTAGGAAGCTAAGGGCCCTGTGCTGGTCAAGATTTGAAGCCAGATTATTCTCTGCAGCGTTTTCCTTTGCTTTCTTTGGCGCCCTACGCATAAGCGAAGTGGTATGTGAGGCCATCTCAGACTCTAAGGGGCTATTGCTGGAGGACGTAACCGTCGCCAATGCACATGTGTTAATAAAAATCCGGAGCTCTAAGACGGACCAACTTGGTAAGGGAACCTTGGTCCGCCTTCAGGCGACTCAGAAGGCGGGCCCTTGCCCCGTTAAGGATGCCAGGAAATACCTGTGTGTAAGACCAAACTCTAATGGCCCCTTTTTCTTGCACTCAGACGGTTCCCCCTTGTCAAAACAACAGTTCATGAGGGTCATGCGGAAAGCAATTGCCGCCATCGGGCTTCCTCAGGAGGAGTATGCCGCGCACTCCTTTCGCATTGGGGCGGCGACCACCGCCGCCCATATGGGTTTACCAGCTGAGAGAATTATGGAGATGGGGCGTTGGAAATCTAATGCATACCGGGCTTATATACGGAAGCCCTCCTAAATTACCCTCAACCCTCCCCTCAACCCTCCCCCGACACTCCTCCTGATCCGGTTCTTCAATTTCTCATTCCAGGTTCTGATGTGGTTCGACTGTGGGTTATCGGCCACAGCATTGTATACTGGGCTAAACGGCGTGCTGAACACAGGGGCTGGGATACTGAGCTACGATTACCCACCAGGGTGCAACTGTCATGGATTACTAGGAGGGGTATGCGTTGGGAGGAGTTCCTCCCAGCAGTATCCAGGAAAATCGCTGCTGAGGGTCCTCCCACGGCCTTGGTCATCCAGCTGGGCGAGAACGATCTGCCTTATAGAAAAGGTGTAAACTTGATGTGGAACATTATCAATGATCTAGAACTGCTGAGGGCTTCTCATGGAAACATTGCGATATTTTGGTCTTCCTTGCTGGAAAGGCGATGTTGGCGAGATGCGGAGAAACCTGTTGCCGTGAATAAGGCAAGGAGGCTTGTGGAGCGTGCGGTAGCGCGTAGGGTGGCCTCGTTGGGAGGACGGGTCATCCAACACCCATGCATACGATTTGATAAGGAAATGCTTTACCGCTGGGATGGCGTGCATCTATCTGATGCTGGCAATGATATTTGGTTGGCGGATATTTTTCAAGGCATTAGGGATTGGTTACAGGCTTGAGGGTATTGGCGGCGAGCCGGCTTACGGCTCGAGTGGCGGTAGGCATTGGCCGGGGTATTGGAGTATATTGTCATGCAAATGAGGTTGGGTGGGGGAGGAACGCCATCACCTCCCCCAATGCTTGAAGGGTAGTTCGTTAAAGGACTCCGAGGGGCGACGCCTCGTCCGAAACCTACGGAGGCTAGGGCCTAAAGCGCGCCCCCGAGCGGTAACCCCTCGGGGAGCGCCTAGGGATACGCATCTCGGGTGGCTCCCCCTGTTGGTGTTTAACCCTTCCCGGTCAGACCGGATAGTCGGTTAGGGGCCAATGCCTAAAGCCAATACCCTTCTTACCTGTAATCAATAAAGTTGTGGCCATTTACGCCCATTAACCTAAATTCTGTGTCCGTTGTCTTTATTTATTCTACAGTGGGGGGGGAGGGATTAGCCACGCAATGCCCATTCCGAATTTCAGGAGGAGGGGGGGTGGCGGGCAAACGACCCCGCCCACTCTCATTCCCGCGAGGCTGGCGCCAGCCTCGCGGAGTCAGGGAATTCCCTTCATTTGCATCCCCCCGCAGCGCCAGCCAATCGGCTGGCGGCGGGGGCGGGGCCTCACAGAGGCCACTTAAGGTCGGGGCAGCCCTCGGCTCGCCCCTTTCTCCCCTAGCAGCTGACGCGGTTTCCCACCCACCCACCCGCCCTTTAGTTTTGCCACTGACCTTGCTATGGGCTTCGGCTGGTCGCCGCAAGGGGCCTGGTAGGAATTTTTCCATTTGGCTAAATTGGCTGGTTTTGGTGCCACTTGGTTTTTTCGCCTACCTCGTAGCAAATCGTCACAACTCCCTTGGTTTTGGCGGTAGGCATTGGCCGGGGTATTGGAGTATATTGTCATGCAAATGAGGTTGGGTGGGGGAGGAACGCCATCACCTCCCCCAATGCTTGAAGGGTAGTTCGTTAAAGGACTCCGAGGGGCGACGCCTCGTCCGAAACCTACGGAGGCTAGGGCCTAAAGCGCGCCCCCGAGCGGTAACCCCTCGGGGAGCGCCTAGGGATACGCATCTCGGGTGGCTCCCCCTGTTGGTGTTTAACCCTTCCCGGTCAGACCGGATAGTCGGTTAGGGGCCAATGCCTAAAGCCAATACCCTTCTTACCTGTAATCAATAAAGTTGTGGCCATTTATGCCCATTAACCTAAATTCTGTGTCCGTTGTCTTTATTTATTCTACAGTGGGGGGGGGGAGGGATTAGCCACGCAATAAAAAGACTTGACTTGACTTGACTTGACTCTAGCTAGATACCTGATGCTTTTTGAGCAACTGATGTTCTCCAATAGCAAATGCAACCCGCCCCTACAAAAAAACCATTAAATCAATACAATTTAACCTTTAGGGAAAAAATACCCTATTTTAACTCTGAAAACATGGTAGAAAAAAAATGGAAATAAATTATCACTATGATTTTAAAATGTGTAGAGTATTAAAAGAATTTCCATATATTTATCTACTCAGGTTCAATTCTGGAGAACAGCACTGCAAAACCCAGAGAAGTGAATGTTTTCGTTTGAGTACTGCTTCAGAAAATGTGAATGAGGTAGGTTCACCTTTGAATGCAATCTGAATCTAACTTCTCCCCAAATTTATCCATACCTCAGAGTAACTCCTATTGAACCCAATGGGGTTCTTACTTTCTTTGGCATGGATGTGCTACTGGTATTCTGATTTCCTAGTCACATGTTTGTAAGGCTGAATCCGTTCAATTGTTGCTAGGTGGCAGCACACTCATGGAATAGGATATAAACCAATGGGTATTTCTGCACTTCCACAGGCATATACACCTGTGCACCTCTGCTTTTTTCGTGGAAACTGGGAGTCTGGAAACTTCAGCAGAGAGACATTGAACTACTGTGGGAGATCTTAAAACAGTCACCTTAGAGAAATGCTGAGGTGTACCAAAGCCATATTAAGACAATTTCATTTTAAATGGATTGTGTGCAAACACAAAAGTATAGGGAAAACCTATTGAGGCAGACAAATGTGGACCAGTTACCAGCTTAAACCAAGGTTACACAATTTTTGCCCAAACAAATATGTGAAAATGAGTATACAGGCACCAGATGATGAGGAAAGAGAAGCCCTTGGAAGGATGAGCGTGTGAGTCACTAAAGGGCCTGGAGCCTATTTAATTCTGATCTGGCTTTCCAAGTGCAAGGCAGCTCAGATTCTATGCAGGACGAAGAATAAAATCACCAGCTATTGCTCATTTGCATATGTCCTTGTTTAAGTGCATCTGCCACAGCTAAGGCTGCCAGGTCACAACCTAGAAATCCTGCCTGTCTCATTAACAGCTCAGCAGCTGCAGAAGAGTATGTAACCACAGCTTCTCCTGTCCTGCTCCTCCAATATCCAGGTCTCATTGCTGACCCTGCTTGTCTATCTGCTCTGGGATTAAGAAGATAGTGGGAGGAAACTCCAGCTTGCATCTTCCTTATTATTGCATATTTATACTGCCCTTCATCACAAAAAAGGAGGCGCACCTAGGTGAGGTGGTGGTGAAAAGAGGGGACAAATAAGGAGCGAGGATACCTTGCTCAGTCATGGATTGCAATTTGCAATATTCATGCAATGAGGTTATTTAAATCAGGAAAATAACTTTTGAATCAGAAAAGCTACACCTCTGAATAATACTACAGTGGTACCTTGGGTTAAGAACTTAATTCGTTCTGGAAGTGTGTTCTTAATCAGAAACAGTTCTTAACCTGAGGTACCACTTTAGCTAATGGGGCCGCCGCTGTGTGATTTCTGTTCTCATCCTGAAGCAAAGTTCTTAACCCGAGGTACTATTTCTGGGTTAGCGGAGTCTGTAACCTGAAGCATCTGTAATCCGAGGTACCACTGTAGTAGCTGGAGAAAGGGCTATTTCTTAAACATTGTGTGGACCCTTGGTCTGATGCAGCAGAGCTCTTATGTTCAGCTGCTGGGACATGGTGCAGAGTAGGAGAAAAACAGCCATGGGAGAAGAAGCAGGACTTGAGTGTGTGTGTGCAGGTACTGGAGAGACAGGAGAAGAGCAGGACGTGGGTCTGCTGAACCAAACTCTCAAGACCGGTTGTTCAGACTCTGGGTCAGAGAAGAAGAATGCTGATCCAGAATTAGGGATAAGTGAATCTGTCTTCTTTGGGTTTCTTTCAGTTTTGGCTCTCTCCATTTCTCATTTCCCCATCCTCAAGTTCAGTTCTCCACCTCCGTTCACAAAAACTCAACAGCAGTTGAGTGCAAATTTCTTCTAGTATTCCTGCCTTCATATGCAATTTTGCAAATTTACACATTTTCACAAAGCAATTTTCCCACATATAATGTCTTTTGTATGCTGTTTTCAAATGCGTTTTATGAGCACTCATATTTTCCACACATTCCTTGGCTGCAGAAGTGCCTTGCAAATTTAGAGAAGTGCAAATTCCAAAGAATGGCTAAGCATATTGGTTGACATATTCGGTTGGCATATTGTTATGGAAAATGTGAATGTGGCAGGACTGCCTTTAAATGTGAACTGAATCAAATCCTCTCCCGCCCCCCATTCCTAACCCCTATTTCCACCCACCACAGGGTGGGTTAGGTAGATTTCACCAGTAAATGCAGTCTGCGTCTCCCCCATCCCTGTATATAAATGCATTCATTTGCTCTGTGACACGTGATATTCAGGAATCCAAATGAGGGTATTAATTACACAAGTCTGTTACCAATTCACATAAATAGATTCATGCAGAAAAGGAATGACTTTGACCCTCAGCTGCAGAATAGTTATATAAAGTAATTTCTTATTAAGAGCTTAATCCGTAAGAATTTATGAGGAGTTCTGCTAGGTTTGTCTAATCTAGACTCCCTTTTCTAAGATTGGCCAGTCTGGTGTCATGCCCACAAGGAAGACAAGTCAACAGAAGCCTTTACCTACTGCTTGCTCCCACCACCTGAAACTTAGAGCAGTGTTTCCCAACCTTTTTTGGGCAAAGGCACACTTGTTTCATGAAAAAAATCTCGAGGCACACCACCATGCCAGATGGGGAAAGGTCACTTTTTACTTATGTAAAAAAAAATAAAAAAATAGTAACTTCCAACGAATTCTGTAGGTCTTGTTTCTGAATCATTAAAGCTGCATTTGGGAAGGATTCGTAAGGGCGCACAGCAACTCAGTCCCACCAACTCCACAGCAGGGTTCTCAGGTTCAGTGAAGGGCTCCCTCAGGGGGGCACATATATACACCTGGGCTCCCGAAAAGCTACCGCAAGAGCCCTTCAGGAGTTCACATAGCGCAGGCCTGAAGGCTGCAGCTTCCCACTTAGCATCCCGCCAGAGGAGGAAACCTCAAGTGGTCGACCTGTTTTTTTCCCCTCCCGCCTCCCTTTTGGAGTGCAGAGTTTTGAAGGCCGGCATCAACTCCGTTTTCCCGGATACTTCCCGCTCGAACCGAGGGCTGGGTGAAGCAAGGGCGGCGCTGCGCATTTTACCTCCACGGCGCAGGGGCTCTGGCTCGCCTTCAGCCACCGCACGACAGCGCTGGCTGCCACTTCGTCCTGCAGCAACAGCTCCAAAACAGCCCCATGCCCACCTCTGTCCTCCTCTAGCACTACCGCGCGGGCGAGCCTCCGGGGCGGGCGCACAAGGAGCGTGGGCGCCACCCCTCGACGCCGTCCCAAAAGCCGCCAAAAAGCCCTAAAAAAAGAGGAGCAGCAAAAAAAACACACCACACACGGGGGGCGTGTTCTAATTCGCTTCTAACTCCGGGTTAGAGCGCAGCACGTGGAGGATGGGTGGGGAAAGAGAGAGGAGGCGCACTGATAGAACGCCAGGCACGGGGGCCGCCAGGGAGAGCCAGCGCGCGCCCCACCCCGGACGCTCGCGGCCACCGCCGTCTCTCCCTCCCAGGGAAGGCGGGATTAGAGCAAGCGCCCGGGCAGCAAGAAGCGCGCGCGCGCGCGCCGGCCCTGCCCTGGATCCCTCAGAACCGCCAGTCTCTGGGAAAGTGGGCGTGGCTTCAGAACTCTCAGGCAGCAGCGCCCGCCGCCCGGCAAGGCTTCCCATTGGGAGGCGCGAATGCTTTAGTGGGCAGGGATTGGCGCAAATATAGGCAGGGCGGGCTGAGAGGAGGAGCCGCCGCCGAGGAGCAGCGGCACCAGCAGCGTTTCCTCTCCCCCCTCCCCTCCCGTGTCAACAAGCGGGGCGCCTGCGCCGGGGGTTTGCGCGTCAGGCAGGCAGCCAGGCAGGCAGACGGCGAGAGCCCCGCGCTGGGCGGCCTCTCCTCGCCGCCGCCACCCCGCCTCTCGCCGCCCGACTCGCCCGCCTCCCTCCCACGGCACACCAGGCAACGTCTGGCGGCACACTAGTGTGCCGCGGAACACCGGTTGGGAAACACTGACTTAGAGGTTTACTCTAAACATGGAGACTTCACTAGACTCATGTAATGTGCTTTATATGGGGCTGCCTTGGAAGATGTCTCAGGCACTCCATTTAGTTTAAAGCAGATTACTAATTGGGACTGTCATTAACTCTGACCATATCATACCAGTACTTTGACAGCTGCACTGTCTCCTGGTTTATTTCCAGGGTCAGTTCAAAGAGCTAGTTTTGACCTTTAAATCTCTTTCACAGCTTGTAACCATGATAGCCATGTGAGTGACCATACATTAATTTTCCTCTTCCTAGTCCCTTTGCCATTGGAGGTGTGTCAGGTGGCTATTGGAGAGAGGGTCTTTTCAGCGGTAGTTCCCCAACTTTGGAATGCTCTCTCCAAAGAGGCTTGCCTGATGCCTATCTTTGGCATGAGGTGAATATCCTTTTCTCCCCCTCCCCCCGACACTCTCACTTAAATGGCACCTGTTTGGTTTGTGGTCTATGCTTCCTGTTTTAGAACTACTGCTTTTAGCTTGTGGACACAACAATTGAAATTTATATTTTATCTCAAATCTTGAAGGGTGGGATAGAGATGTTCATAAGAAGCTGTTAGGACTGGTCGTTGTCCTCTTCAGATCACCACACAAATGCTTCTTGTTCTTTTATAACTTTTTATTGCGTATTAACAAAACAATCTTATAAACGGTTCTTAACTTAAACAAGGATGTGGACAGGCTGCTTGGACGCGTGAAACCAACCACCTGTCTCCTTGATCCTTGCCCATCCTGGCTAATAAAAGCGAGCCGGGAAGGGCTGGGTGGTGGGCTCTGTGGGGTGGTGAATACTTCCCTCTGTGAGGGAACATTCCCAGATCCGCTGAAAGAGGCGGTCATTAAACCGCTTCTTAAAAAACCATCTTTAGACCCGGCCAGTATGGCCAACTATCGCCCAGTCTCAAATCTTCCATTCTTGGGCAAGGTGATTGAGCGTGTGGTTGCTGAACAACTCCAGGCACGCCTGGAGGATGCGGACCATTTGGATCCCTTCCAATCGGGATTCAGGCCTCATCATGGGACTGAAACTGCCTTGGTCGCGCTGGTTGATGATCTCCGGCGAGCTAGGGACAAAGGTGAGAGTTGTTTCCTAGTTCAGCTGGATCTCTCAACGGCCTTTGATACAATCAACCATAACAACCTTCTGGACCATCTAGAGGGGCTGGGAGCTGGGGGCACTGTCATACAGTGGTTTCGCTCCTTCCTCCTGGGCCGTGTTCAGAAAGTGGTGGTGGGGGATGAGTGTACTAATAACAATAATAATAATAATAATAATAATAATAATAATAATAATAATAATAAATTAACTATTATTCCTCAGAGTCACTTATTTCAGATAACTTCTGCTTCTCTGTGACCAGCCACTCTCAAAATGTCGAACGCGCCCTTCCTTTCACTTTCCCGCTCTTTTTTCTAACCTCCTCACTAGAGCTGGCTTGTATCTCCCCTCCTTCGAATCTGAGCTAGAACTTAACCCTTGCCTTTCCTGGGAACATCCTGTCCCTCCCTGTTGTTCCTGTTGCTCTCTTCTATTAGATTCACTGTTCTCCTCCCCCCTTGGGGAATGCTTCCCCCCCCCCAGAGAAACTAGAAACTTCTAACTCTTCCCTGACAAGAAGCATAGCTCTCATGGCTCATAGTAGCTGTTGAGAGGTATCTGTGGACGTGTTGAATTCTTTCATAAAAGCATCAGCACTCTAGATCATTGCATCTTGGAAAAAATGCACAAATTCTATGCTCTGTAAGGCACTGCAAAGTGGCTGCAGTCCCCAACCATGTATGGGAGCAAAGACTGCTAGTTCTGGCTACAGTTGGAAGAGGCTAGATTTCTAACAATCATCATTTTACCAGCTGCATCTCTGGGTGTAGGCCTCTTGTGGGTGTGCATTTTAAAGTTTTATCAGCTAACTGTATAAAAGGATTGAAGTTCTGACAAACCTGGAAGATTTCTAAGTACAGTACTCTGAACTTACTCCTCCACAGTACCACAGTACTGAATTTAAGCCTAGTTTCTAAGGAAACTCCCATATCTTGCTTCTCTGTAACATTTCACAAGATGATCAAACATTCCACCTTTAACTCTGGAGGCAGCAGAAGTCAGGTAGAGTAGAATTTGTGCACCCAGAAAGAGCTGACTTGCCCTGTGAAGCTTTAGATTACTGGCCTAACATTTCCCCAAGGCTTTCCTAAAGGAGCAAAAGCCAAATGTATGGTGTATTTCAAACATATGGACTTTATCAGGCAGGCAATCTGTTTTGTTGCTACTGTCTGTCTGCCACGGCTAAGCTAGCAGATCTGCAATTACATATTTTACATATTAGTGTTGGCTGGTGTTTCAATCTGACTGCAAAGATCACAACTCAGTTCCTCTTCATTTAGGAAACAAGGTGGCCAGTTCTAACTATGTGAGCAGATTGGAAAGGGCTAGATGTGCAGCTGCTAAGATCCATGTCGTTTCCTTTCCTTACCTCCAGTCATTTTCTATCACCCAGACTCAAATCACACTGCCTCCAACTTCATAGTCCTCCACTGACCTTCTCTCACTGTCCCTCTGCATCCTGGATTTCTACATTTCTTTGGATGCAATGCAATTCAACCATTCTCCTACAATAGCATCTGACCCATTCAAATCTTCCTCTATACTATATAGCATGCCACTTCCCTATAAACATTATAATACTATACTATATGTATGAATTACTAAACAATACTATACTATACAATATACTAATGTCAGTAATGACTTTTTAATGCAGTACCACAAATCATTACCTTGTGTGATGCTGCAACAAATATCCTGGCAAGAACCGATTCAGGCACATGTAAATTGTGATCCATCTTATCAACCACAGCCTATCAACCATATATTGTGTCCCACTAGGTGTTCAATAAATTTTGACTTTTTACAGCCTGCCTTGTTAGGACTGCAAAAATGGGGAACGGTCAGCCACCAGGGAGGTGGCCTGTGCTTTGCTTGATGAGTCTGAAGTTGCACAAATCTCGTCCAAACAGATCAGCTCATTTGCACTTGTCCAGAAAAGAATTCGTCTCTCAGATGATGACATAAAAAATAGGTTAGTCGGGTGTGATCTGTCTTGGACATACCTGCATAATTTGTGATCTATTAAGTCAACTATAGCCCAACAGTCACATATTGTGCTGTGGTGAGTGGTTAAGTTCTCTGTCTTCATAGTTCCAAACAGACAACAAAAATAGGAGATTTATGCAGGTACTGGTAGGCCACCATATATGGCAAGCTACATTTGGCTTGGGAGAAATCACAGCGCAGGCCTGTCCTAGATGTTTTTCTTCAACTGGTATTCAGAAGCTTTATGTACTAGTAAAGCAAATCAACGCACTCAGGGTGGCCAGGATAGCTTCAATGTGTTTATTGTGCAACATAAGCTATTATCTATTACTATCAAAGGTTTAACACCGTAGTATTTTCCAGATGAGATATCAGAACTTAGAGCACAAGTCAAATAAGAACCAAAACACAGAACACTGCAAAAATATACTAACAATCAGTGAAAGGAGTTTATAGAACCAGACACTGCCGTGGCAAGAAACAGTTAATATTTTTTCTGTAGCTCAGATACACTAATAGAAAGTCTTGCCCCTGACCAACAACCAGAAGATAGCAATCTTAATCAAATTGGAAATAGGGCATATTCAGTGCAGTTCTCTCGCTGCATTGAAAGCATTTGAGGTTGCAGTAACATAACAATCGATTCAATGTGTATTTACTCAAATACCACTCTTTTTAGTGGGGCTTGCTCTCAAGTTGCTGTGCATAAAATTGCACGCTTAGTGAAATTTTAGTCTATTTTAAACTTATGTCAAGCACTTTTGTGTGTTCACATATGTATGTATTAACATTTCAGAAAGCTAGTGACAAAATAAATGAAATGCTGACTTTTGGGGACATTCTAACATCTTACACTTTTGCTTTGCCTAATTACTTTTCAATAAATTTGGACTTATCTCATGGGATACTGGAATATATTATTTACCATTCAAGCCATGTGACATACATTGCTGACATTTACTGGTAAGTCTCAAGGCCTGCCAGATAACATTACCTTTAGCCAATGCCTGAATTTGCTTTCCAGTGAATGTGGTACCTAGGTAAGCTCCGGCTGTTCTAAAAGCTTCTTACTAAAGGAATGGGCAAGCTCTTTTGTAACATTTTAATAAAAAGGCACTACTGTTGGGAATTAAGAAACAGATGTTTAATGATTAAAATTATGCCAGCTAAGATAATTTGGAAGTAAACACATGTTAGGTTGATGAAGTCATCTAGGAAGGGGAATGCGTGTTTGCTAACATATGTTGAAATCTTTCCTTTTTTCTTGAAGCTCATCTAGCATGAATAAGAAGGAAAATTTAAAGAGACATGTAGCTGCCAGTATTATCATTCCCCCACTGTTTTTAAACTTTAAAGCCATTTTCTTACCTCTTAAGTCATCTTCATTTGTAAAATGTGAGGTACTGTTTATTAAATTTTCTGGACAAACTAGGGGCTTGATGTGGGCCTCTGGTTGATCCAATCAGCTGCAGCATGTGCATATTTAAAATGTTGAGATTTCATTAGATACAGAGCAAGTGAAGATGGGTAGCAAACAGAGAGTTTTACATGCAATTTTATTGGGGAAGTATTGCCAGGGATCCAGGAAGTTGGCAGAAACAGCTACTGTACAAGCAAGCAACCAACAGGTCTACTGAGAGACTGGTGACCTGCAACATCAGTGCTATGTTTGTTTTTCTGCCTGGGGACATATAGAAGTAAACCTGCAGCAAGTACAAGCTGACATCCCAGCTGGAAGAGAATATACAAGGGCTTAACATATACCTATCTATCAGCAGAGATGCAGAATTTCTAGATATAGCACAGGAAGTGTTTTTAGAAGGACATGGGCAATCTTGAAGGAAAAGGAAGGAAACACAAGAGGACAGCACAGGGAAAAGCACCCCACACAGGAGCAAAATAACCAGATTCTCTGTGGCTGATTGCAGGGCCTTCCAATAGACAATGTTTTCACCACTGGATCAATAACAGTTACTGTAGACTGCACCAAGGAGAACTCAGAGGACTCTGAATAGAAGGAACCATGCAGTTGCTCCAAAGAGGAGATGTGTGGTGGCAACTGGTGACTCCCAAGCACCCTATCTAAAAAAACTCAGTTGGATGAATAAAGACTTCTCTGCTGAGCTCAGATTTAAAAGGGATGCTTAAAGAAAATGGAAGGAGGAGCAGACCAGCAAGGACAAATATATAGCCAGAGCTTGTATAGAAAATGTCAACAGAAGGGCTAAGCTCAGAAAGGTCTTAGGCTTGTAAGAGACATTGAAAACAAAAAAAGGGGGGTTGGGTTGTATTTTGAGCAGTAAGAGGAACAAGGCACACTTATTTATATTAATTCAAGTTGCTTGGATTTTTGTCTTTTTGGTTTTCAATAGTTTTATTATGTAATTCAATATCATGAACAACAAACTCAACGGGATGTAAATAAGATAAAATTCAGTGCAACCTTCAGCTTATCGAAACAAAGAAGTAGATAGGCAAGTGGGTGTGTTGTAGGGTACGACTGCGTATTTTAGGTAATGAACAGCAAAGAATAAAGGTCTTATTGCTCTGTATTTCCAGGGACCAAAAGTATGCTTTCATTTGTTAGGTTACAAATGGGCAGACAGAAAGCTTATAGATTCCAAAAAGGGGGCAGTCCAGTCTGGCCCTTGTACATCTACATCATCATTATCGAAATAAACGAAGTCTTGCCAAGTGTTCTGAAAGGAGTCTGTGGCTTTGTGATTTCTTAAGGTCGTTACTGTAGATGGTTTTTAGTTGTCCTGTAACAGCTAGGTTCCAGGGCTTTTCTTTCAAATGTTGGATGGTAACTCCGACTGCATCTTCCTAGTGTTGCGTGATAGTGAGATGTTCTGCCACCAACATGCAGTGTATCAAGTCTTTTGAGGGATCCTCTCAACCTCACCCCCCCCCCAAGAAAGCAGCAAAAAGACAAAGATGTAGATCTTTTAAGTCACTTTGATTCTTGCAACAGGAAACAAGAAGGTAAATATGAAATATGGCCTTTCTAACAATGTGTGGCAGCTTGGGTTTGTTAATTGCTATACCCTCCCACATTTCAAATTTTATATAAACCACTTACAGGATTTTGCTGATTAAACAGTATATAAATCCTATCAAATAAATAAATAGATTCAAAAGTCATATCCTGAGGTTTAATAGTATTTATTTCTCAGATAAAACATTCATATTTTATTTAAACTACAATTAATATATCTGTTAGAAGGAAGTGGATTGATCCAGTAAAGTTTTCTTAACTAGTTGGCAGATAGCATTTTTTTCATGTTATTTTTCTGATTGTTTCTATTTTTATAAAGCTTCCCATTTTTTAGTAAATAAACTAAAAAAATGCATTTGCTTTCATGATGGCTTGTTCATTTAAAAGCTACAACAACAATGCCTCAAACCAATACAGTAATAGGCAAGGCTATTTTTGCTTAAGCAATGCTCTGTACAACACCTGCTGAAATGGATTAGCTCCCCTTATTTAACAGTTTCCTCTAGCGTTTTTAAAATAGCCTTCTTAATATAGTCTGTTCTCTGTTTTTCATTTAAGGGTGATTATACTAACTCTCCTTAAAACGGATCACTTCAGCACTGTGCCTAATCCTGTTCAGTCGAGTTATTTTCCAGAATGCAAATACAAAGCTTTCTATTGTGAAGTTATCAATACTGTTGGTTTGTCGCCGTTCCGTTTCCCCACAGCCTTGGAAAATTAAATATTAGTCTTGTCTGCTGAAGTCTTTTTCGGAGAGTGGGGGGTGGGGGTGGGAGGAAACAGTATTTTTAACCATCTCCTCCTAACCTGCCAACGTTCCCTTAGCTGCTAATTCTCTCTGACACAGACAGACAGATATCCCTCGGGAAGCATGTTGAACACACTGAAGGTTAAGGCCAGAGAAGTACAATGAGCTCGGGGGGCAGCCAATCACATTTGAGGAAGCTCTAAAGATCTGATGCCTCTGGACAAATAGTACAGCATGGAACTGACTGCGCATGAATAGAACATACATGTTGCTGCAAGTGCCTAGACTACTGGCAGAGGCTACCAGGTGGATCAGATAGACGAGAAGGGGCATCACCACCACTGTATACAAGCAGGTGGCACATTAACTTGTTTCATGCCAGCTAGCATCGAGTGAGCTGTCTGACTGCAACGTTTCTCAGCAGCTGGAATGCTGTCATTTCAAGGTACTGGCACCTTTTTATTTGTTAAACCAAAACCTTGTTCTCATTCAAGGAGTGATTTGATATATATATATATGAGGCTGCATGAAGCTGAAAAGGGGAGATCACACACTCCCTCCCCAAGCATGCTTTTTCTCCTGTGCTAACTGCTAAGTTGTAACAGGTTTGTTTCCCCCCTGTGGCTACAGCCAGGGTAGGATTGTCCAACAAGAGAAACACACACACACACACACACACACACACACACACACACACACACACACACACTATATTCTGTTTCTGTTGATTAGCAGAGAGACTTCTTTTCAGCCATATCAGATACAGAATAGGTTGCATACGTCAGCTTGGTTTATTGTTCCTGTTGCTTCTGTTATAACTTGGTTTCATTTGCTGCACTGAAATGGGTATTTGTTACAGTTAGATGAGCAACAAAAAGGAGAGAACTAAAAGCTAATCTTCCAGCCGTGTGTCTAAATTCTTTTTATGAGAAGAAGGGAATAACAGCTGTGTTGGGGACTCTCTTCCAACAATGAAGCTTAAAGTTGTGGCATGGTACTAACCCAGCCTCCCCCACCCCACCCCCCACCCCTTCCAGATGTTTTGGACTACAACTCCCACCAGTCCTATCCAGCACAGCCATAGTGCTACTAAACAGTTCTGTTTATCAGTATAGCTGTGCTCCTCCAGGACATTGATGTTTTATCCAATCATGTGACCAGCTGGTGTAAAACATGAAACAATGTCCTTCAGTTTTCCTGAGGGATAGTAAAAGATGGCATAGTGATTAGGTTGATAAAATGAAAACTCTTTCCCTGTTTTAAAAAAGACGTATCTGTAGATGTGAACTGTAGAAAGTTCTTATTCTTTTGCTTCCTGTTTTCCTCCTGTTGTCCATCAAGAGCAATTAACAGTGCAGCAAGTTAGAATTTTATCCAGTGCCCTCCGGGGCTATTGTTGGCTGCTCTAGACTTTTGAGCCTAATGAATCCAGATGCAATTCGGCTATTAATGTAATGAGTTCTCAATAGTATGTTGTCTCATAAATTAAAATGCCATTGGGTCCTCAATAAATAATTACAGCCACTGTGTTGAAGGGCACATTTGCATGACAGCGGTCTGCACTCTGGGTTCAGGCCCTTTTAACACACCATCTGAAACAAGGACACGTACCTGGGAGGAAAAACTTGAGTGGCTTCTCCATTCTGGGCACCTTTCTTAATATATATATGGGAAACCAGCCTTGCATACTGCATAGCCAGAGTTTTATTCCTATCCACTGTGGATGGTGGGTTAAGCTTTAAGATGTATACATATTAAAAATGAGTGCAACAAGCCCTGAAATAAGCAATGCAGGAGGTAACATGTTAGTCCTCCTGAAACCAACTATCACTACAGCAGCTTAAGGCTGTAGTCCTGGGAGTCACTTTCCTGTGTGTAAGTCCTACTCAGTCAAAGGGATGTACTTCTGAGTCGAGTTACATAGGACTGGTATGTGGTGTGTTTAACGCTGCCAAATTTGTCTAGGAGGATCCACACATCACTTAAGCTACTATTTCTTGCTTCTCATACAGAAGGAGTTTTCAGGCCATAGCTAAAAGGTAGAGTTTACAAAGATACTTTTTTCCTATGTGCAGATATATATAGCTGGTTTTCAAGGATTCAGATAGGGATCTCTCCAAATCCAGTACCTGAGATCATGTTGAGTAGAGATCTGGTGAATTGAATGTGAATGTTTCCATGTGCAAAGCATGGGCTCTGCTACTGAAAAACGGTTCCAATGCCAGGGGGACGAAAATAAAAATGCATAGGACCAGGGTGTAAATTACCTTATATGCATTTGCATGGATTAATTGAAAGCTCACCATTTTACAGTATAGTTTATAAACTTCCTAAGGCTGCAGTCCTAAACAAGCTTAACAAGGCTTCTTTAAGCACCATGGGGTTTACTTCCTTCAGGCATGTGATTCTTAAACAGCGTGTTTTGCCTTCACATATATAGAGCAATGTAAAGTTGCATTCTTTGTTTTACCAAACTGTATGACACAATCATGGTATACATGGGATGAAGACGCCCTTCTGACATAGGTGTTGCTGTTTACCTAGATAGGCTGTGGAGGAAGCCAGAGCCATGCTGTTGCAGAAAGAGGAGCACTGTACTGGGGGTGCCAATCCAACTGGAGAAACTGCTCAGCCTTACCCCATCACCCTGCCCAAGCCTTGTCCAGATAAGCAGGAGTGATGCTAGTGTCAGGAGGGCAGCTTTGTCCCACCATAAAATTAACCAGTGCTATTTTTCTAGAAAAAGAGGTGCCAGAACTCACCATGAACACCATTGTTCTCTTATAATGGCAATGGTACCCATCTGAGAGATGCCAGAACTGAGTTCCAGTGAGTTCTGGCTGAAAAAAGCCCTGCAAGTAACTGGTATGTTATATTACAACTATCCAAAGCCATTGGTAAAAGGAGAGAAAGTGATAACTATCTCCCTCAGTGGCCATTTCACCTGGATACAAAAGAGGGACAGGTGAGACTAGTTGGCCAAACGGCCTCCTCCATTGGCTCTGTTGGAACCAATCACCATCAGCAACAATTCCACCTGACTGCAAAAGTGGAAGTGGTCGTATAGTGAGGCCTCCTTCATTAGATCAGCTGGGACCAGATCACATTTCTCTCCTTCCAACCCAGAACTGTCTCATGTAGCAGCCATGGAAGCAAGGTATGCTTATTTTTTTCTCCCATCCTTGTTCCTTTCCCTTGTTGTATGGCACTATTGAATTCTAAGCTGCTGCTATAAACTGTGGGTGCATTGGCATAAAATTGATACATAACTGTTTATCATACACAAGAAACAAACTACTGAAGGGGGTTGCAAGAAAGAAAGGAAAGATGGAAAATTAAGGTATTTGTGACATAAACAAAATGCTGTGACATGGACCCTGCAACACACTCAATTATATTAGTTATATATTGTTAGATTGACAATTATAAGATAGCATCTGTATTATCCAGGGGAATGGATATTCATAGTTGCATGGAGATATATACCGGTATACATAGTGTGAGAGAGAAGTAGATCGAGCCATTGTTGGAAAGGTTCTGTGGATCACAGACCTTGAATGGTGTAGGCACCAACCTGTGGATCTACTCCTAGAGTCCTGATATGACAGATCTTCCTGCTCACATGTAAGTTTCCTCCAAGCAGACATCTGTGCTGATGTCCAGGAGGCAGAGCTAGTGGTACGTCCTAACGCAGGGGTGTGGCCCCACTCCTTGATCTACTCATGAGGAACACTTGGCCCTGAATCTATCTCTGGTCTTCTGGTCTTACTTCTAGAATAAGCTATATTTTACAGTCTGTAGCCAAAGTATTCTATGAGATTGTTGCTGTAGAATATAGGTAACCAATGTGGTGCCTTCCTGGTGTTGTGGGACCCCAGCTCCCATCAACACCAGTAAGCATGGCTAATGGTCAGGGATGGTGGGAGTTGAGTCCAGTAACATTTGGAGAGTACCACATTAGCTACACCTGTTATAGAAGGATTTTAGCATTGCACAGGGCACCACTGAAATTTGGGAGTCCAAAGTCCACTACTGCCACATGGAATAGGCAAAGGGGTGGATACAGTGTCAAAGGAGTGGGGTGGGTCAGTTGTGGGCAAGTTGGCAAAAGGTTAGGTAGGGTTGGCAAGCAAATTGTGCAAGCCCATAGTAGCAGCCCAAAGTGTGTGTGACGGTTTGTCAGTGTGTGCACCTTATATGGAAACGAATATTTTATAAGTGTTAATGATTTGATTGCTAGATTTCATGGATTTGTATTGCCGATAGTTGAAAACTGCTCTGGGGTGCATTTTGCGGCACCCCCCCCCCCCACCAAAGTAAACTGGTTGTCTGTTTATATAACACATAAATGAAAGAACGTGGGCACAGAATCCCAGCTTTGACATTTCTATGGAACAAGTGGTCTAGCTCAGAGGTGAAGAAGAATTTCAGCTTGCTTTTGATTCGTTGTCTCTCCCCCCCCCCCCCCAGTTTCATTTCCTAATAAAGAAAGTATTCCCTGGCGAAGTTGTTCTTTTTTTTTTATAAAAATTTTTTATTGCGTTTCTTTCCATAGGTGAACACATTTGTTTAAACAGCAATATACAAGAAACATTTTCTATATATATAAAGAAAAACAAAGAAAAAAGAGAAAATCATTATAAAAATTTTTCGACATCTTTTTGGACCTCCTCACATCCTCTCAGCATTGCGTTCATCCTTCTAACCAATTCAGCAATTTATTATCTTATTTCCCAACTTATTATACCTTTGTATTCATTATGTTACCAATTTCAAAAATTTGTAATTTAGTCTTGACACTCTTAATAAACATAATGTTTTTGTTTCTAATTTGTCTCATTTTTTTTCCCCATCAATACTTACTTTATCATTTACTTAAAATAAAATAAATTGCAGAAGCATAACGTATCTTAATCGTGCGCAATCTTAACATTCAAACAACTTATAATGTTTTTGCAAATAGTCCTTAAATTTTTTCCAGTCCTCCTCCATTGTTTCTTCGCTCAGATCTCGAATTCTGCCAGTCATTTCTGCCAACTCCATGTAGTCCATCAGCTGCGTCTGCCAGTCCTCCAGTGTGGGTAAATCTGGTGTCTTCCAGAACTTTGCGATAAGAATCCTAGCTGCAGTGGTTGCATACATAAACAAGGTTCTATCCTTCTTTGGCACCTTCCGGTCCACCATGCCCAGAAGAAAGGCCTCTGGTTTCTTAGAAAAGGTATATCTGAATACCTTTTTCAGCTCATTATGTATCATTTCCCAAAAGGCCTTTACTTTCGGGCAGGTCCACCAGAGGTGAAAGAATGTCCCTTCTGCCTCCTTACATTTCCAACACTTATTATCAGAAAGATGGTATATTTTAGCCAACTTGACTGGGGTCATGTACCACCGGTATACCATTTTCATACCGGCGAAGTTGTTCAAGTGGGTAAATGTCCGCTCTAAATCGACAGTGCTGCATTTGTGGTTCGCTTGCTTACATAAATCCCTATCTCTCCCCATCCCCGTTTTCCGTAGTGTAAAACCGAAACCATGGTAACAATTCTCATCTAGCTTGGGAACAGATATCTATCTATCTACGCACATATATACATAGGCTAACGAAAGTGGTAGCTATATACCCCACTGTGTTCAGTGGAACTTTTTTCTGCTTCTATCCTCCCTTTATTGGAGGCTTAGCTTGTAAGCCTTTGACATGTAGTGTTTTCCCCATCAACGCATGACAGCTAGTATTGCCACATTTTTGGTTGGTGCTCCTCAGTCTAAAAGACAAATGACAAGCAGATATTTGGCAGGTTACTACCCTCCCCCCATTCAGCCCTGCAGCTATTCAAGACTTTAGGGCAGGAAGCAGTTATCACTAATAGGGTTCCTAACCACCATTTTCCTCAAACATATCCACCATAACAACAATTGCACTTTTATTTATTTCACAAGATTTATATACTGCTGGAGTGTAAGCTCAAAGCAGTTTATAAAAGCAACACAATAAAAATATCAGTAAAAAGAGTAAAAAACAACTACACAATTTGAAAGGATTAAAAACAAACAAACCAGTAAGCAAATAAAAATCATTTTAAAACACATGTCCACATTCTACATGTCTGGGTTTGCTTACACAAAATGCGGGGGGGGGGGGTCAGTCCTGTCAATGATGGACTTTGAACTTTCAGATTTCAGCAGTGCCCCTTGAGAAGACAAAATTCAGTGCCACCTGCCTGGCCTCCCATTCTAAGTCATTGTTGCAGCACCCTCTCGACTTGGCACCCAGTGTGGGTGAACCGGTCATGCTTCCTTAAATCCACCTCTGGTCCTATTGCATGAGCAGAGCAGACCTCTTTCTGTGCACGCAACAGCTTAGTTCAATGCAGCTCTATATGCTGTGTTGCTCTGAGTGAAAAACTTCCTGCGCATAGAAATTTAGCAAGCCAGGGAGAAAGTATCAGCCTTAGACCTCCCTGACATGCCATTTTGGTATGTTCAGGGTGGTTTTTAATGCAAAACCATTCAAATATGCAGGCCCCCTACCTGGAGTGGTACAGGCCAGCTAATCGTTTGATTCTGCTGGGTCTACAGCCCCTTTCAGGCATAAAGACACGGAACTGTGGTGACTTCTTCTGTGTGTTTGGAGCTCTGGTTTTCTCAGGTTCCAAAACATAGGGATCCCCTCCATATATACAAGGCTCCCCACTGCAAAGAGTTGCCTTCCCAAAATGGACAGGGGCGGTGAGCTAGCAACTGAGGAGAGTTTATGTAAACTGGTCTTTATATGCTAACCTGGAAAAAGAGTAGTGTGTGATTCTCAAGATAGACTACAGACTATTACTTTTAGAGCAAAATAATATTCGGCAGCAAAGTAAGGAATTTGGGGGGGGATTTGTGATAAAATGGCCTGTGTTTGCAGACACAGAGAAAAAGAAGATATGAAACTGTTGCACAGCACAGTACAGTGGTACCTCGGGTTACAGACGCTTCAGGTTACAGACGCTTCAGGTTACAGACTCCGCTAACCCAAAAGTAGTACCTCGGGTTAAGAACTTTGCTTCAGGATGAGAACAGAAATTGCGCGGCAGTGGCAGCAGGAGGCCTCATTAGCTAAAGTGGTACCTCAGGCTAAGAACAGTTTCAAGTTAAGAATGGACCTCCAGAATGAATTAAGTTCTTAACCCGCGGTACCACTGTATTTAGTAGTTGAGGTAACCCTGCATTATTTCTGGAGACAAATGGCAGTGACCCACTGGGTACCAGCTGCCTCTGATTTCCTTGAAACTATGCTACATTTTCCAATAATCACTCTCGTGTTTCCCCAGGGGACTGAAGAAGTTTATTCATTGCCTGCTTAGAACACTCTAATTGCTTATCACAGTTTCCCCCATTCTGCCAGTTTCTGCTGGACACTCTTGATACAGCACAACCATCAATAAATCCCTCTATTAAAAGTCTGCTTATCCCTTTGTGGGGGGAAAGTTGTAACCATGGCAACGTTCTAATACCTCTGTAACAGTCAGAGGCTCCTCACAGCAGTTGTCATCGTGTCCTTGAATTTATTTTATTTTTTTCCTCCCATTGCTATAACTTCATCTGTCCCCCCCCCCCATTCTTTTTGCTAGCGCTGTTTCTAAGTTCCGCCTGGTCTTATTCCAACCACCAAGACATTGCCATGGGGGGGGGGTCAGCTATGCCCTTTTGTATTCTCCATTCTGTATGCTAGCAGGCACATCGAGTGATATACACAGAAGGGCAGGGGGGAATTGCACTGTGAGAGATGCACATTCCAGCACTGGTTAATGAAAAGGCAGGGAAGCTGAAAACAGGAGAGGAGTCTGAAATGGCAGGTGTAAGCCCAACCCTACCATTAGGCCAAGTGAGGTGGCTGGCACAGGTGATGGGAATCTATGAGAGGAAACAACTGTGTGGTTTTGGAGGACAGAGCTGTATGTACCATAATGGCTTGCTTTGCATTTTGTAAGCTAGTCTGCTGTCCTCAGGTACAGCAAAGGACACAATCCGATTGCCAGTGTTGCTGCTCTGGTATGTGGAAGAAAGCCTATATTACACACACACACAGTCACAATCTGCATGGCAGTTTGTGGCGGGGTCTGACTCCAGATCCCCCACTTCAAGTAAAATCAATGTACCCAGTCAAAATGTCTGCTTAGGGCTTAGGGCAATATTGTCCACATCATACAGTCATGACTGCTCAATCCCTGAGGGAAAACCACATTTTCTTGAAAGGCTCTAGATCAATTGCCTATTGGAGGAGGAAACTCATATTTCTACACAAGACATGCCACTGAGCCTGAGGGTAGATGCTTATGCCAGCCAAACTCTAGTAGCTTTTCTTGCAAAGACTGATGACCCAAACACTATGAAATTGTGCACTTTAAGCCAGTGTAAAGTTCCTTCCACAGCATGAAGGGGGATCTCTCCACCATCTGGCGCTAGCGCTAGAACCTGTCACTAATCCATTGCAAGAGCTTCCTTCAGGACTGCTTCCCTGGTTCTCTGCTCCAGCATCTTTATGGCCCAGCAGTGCCACGTATGGACTATTATGCTGCTTTTCTGGAAATCAGGAAGGAAAGGGGTCCATGTTGTGCTATCCCACCAGATAACAGCTTTTCAGCTCCTGCAAAGCCATGTGTGAGCTGGTCCTTTAATATTCCTAGTAATTAGCAGAAGCTTTCATGGAGCTGCTTCGACACATACATATTTATTAGTTGTTTATTCATAAGGATGGAATTCCCCATCACAGATCAAACACCAGAGATGGAATTTCCATATCATCCTACATGAGCTGAACCATGATAATTTCAAGCAGAATCAGTTCACACACATTCCTTGATGAATTACTGTATTGAGTAATCAAGTGGTGTATGTGCATTTATAAACTAGCCTGTCGGGGAAATAAGCTATAAGAAAATAGGCTGTGAAATTTATATGTTTTTCATATTTTTATGTTTGTTTTTTCTTTTTTGTTTGTATAAAATTGGAAACTTTAATAAATATCTTATAAAAATATATATATAAACTAGCCTGTAGATGTTCTGAGGAGGTGTTTCACGGTACCTGTTTGCTGCTTAAAATATATCTGTAGTGTGGTTCATTTCACAGAACCATAGTGCTGTAGGGCCTTGTATGCCTCCCACTCAGACAATCTATTACTATATATCATGGAAGGACTAAGGAAGTCTTCAGATTACAGAAGCCAATAAAACAAAAGGGAGGAAGATGTGCAATTTCCTTACTAATGAGAATTACAAAAGGCAGCTGATACTGCTGAAGAGTAGAAGCACCATGCAGCTGTCCCTTAAAAAGGTCAAGAATGTAGTTTGTAGCTAGGCTATAACTTCTTAAAGCACCTTCCAATATAAAGGCTAGGGACATATATCTACTTGTGCAAGCTGACTCGCAATCTGATGGCTCAGACATGTAGATACACAACTGCTACAGGCTTACAGAACATATTTATGAGGACTATACATCTGAAGGTTTTCTGCAGCTATTGTCATCAGTTATTCACTGACATACAGATGGCTTATTGCATAATAGGCCTTATTCATTTCTAAGCAAGATATTATGGTGACGTTCCCCAACACCTGCAGAAGAGAGAGAAATTATCTTGTTTCCGCATATGCCAGTAGTTGTTGAGCAAGTGTACAATAAACCTCACAGCAGTTTAACAAAGTATCTGACTTGCGTTGGGGTGGTGTACTAACTATTCACAATGTAGATCCATGAAAAAAGCTTTGGTACACAATCACAGGATCTTGTCATGGGTTTAGGTTAAGTGCACAGCAGACCACACACTTCACAGGCAGAAGTTATGCTAAAAGGAGTCTTCCCTTTGAGGGCAGAGGTCATCTGAACACATTCTCCTGTGGCCAAGCCAATCACCACCACTACAGTGAATATTGTATGCTGGACAGAGCTCAGGCAAAGCTTGTCTGAATGGCTATGGGGAATTGAAGCCCGAACTCAGGCTGAGCCTGAGCCTTGCGAGCTGTCCACAAAGGGAACTGTCCACAATGGGAACATTTAGAGCCACTTCTATGTGAATGTGCTTGATATCGGTATGTAAGTCATGCAAAAAAAATTTCTCTTGTGGTGGGAAGTGCAACTCCAAGTGACATTTTTTAAAATCAATGCATAGATTTCTTACAGCAAAAATGAGCAGTTCGTGGCACATTAATGATACAGGAATGCTTAAAACTCTGATTTTTTAAATTATAGATTTTAAAAATCAATTCTGGATGACACAAGAATAGAAGTCTTAAGGGCCCATTTAAACAGCAAAATGCCAGATCAATAATGTTATTTTTAAATGAGGCATTCAAGAACTAGAGGATAAACACCAGTTTTGCATTTATTAGACTCCTGCAAGCAATGCCACCAGATTCCTTCCATCAGTACAGGTGCATCAAGCTTGCTGCTGTGCCTCTTGTTTCCATAGGTAAAAGGAAATAAGGCCTCTCATAACAGAATTCTCCACTTCCAGGGTTTGGCTTATCATTGGCTGCTTGGTTCCTACCGAAGGGCAGCACATAAACGATTTGACCATTTTGGGGTACATATTACTGGGGGTTAGATCATTAGGTTGGTTGAAAGGGAATTCAGTAGCCATGGAGTCAGAAAAGCATGGGATTTCGAATTTAGGCATATGGATAAATAATGACAAAAATGTAGGAATTGAATTGAATGGGGTGGGGGATTTATGTTGGAAGGCCTGTGGGGTGGGGTGAAGGCATAGATAAAAGGACATGGGTGGGTTGTGATTTCGGAATTTTAATCAATTATAAAATGTATATCCTAAGCCTCAAGGAGGCTCAGAAGATATGGGAGAAGGTAATCACAGAGAGGAGAAATTAATTTTTGCACAGGTGTCTTTTCCTCAAATATCAGCGTCTTTTGGTCTGTGTCCTTTCTGTGTAAGGTAACATATAGCTCTGTATTCAGTCACTTATCATAGCAAAAAAGAGTAAGTTCTTGTAGCAACTTGAGCATTGATTTCTACACTACTATTAATTTGTTTTATCCCACACTCTAAGGTAATTTCTTTTTTTAAAATTCCCATCTTGCATTTAGTACGTTTTAGTGCACAATTTATAGGTTACCCAAATAACAAGGTTCTTTCCAGAAGGGTTACAATCTAAGGCAGGGACAACAAAGATGGGAAGAGGCAATGTGGCCAGATGGAAGTATTACACAAATTGGATGTGCAAGGATTAAGTGCTAACAAATTGCAGAGAAAGTAAATCTAAAGTGAGTGGGTCAATAAAAGGTTTAAGAGGAAGTTGACTTTGATAATGGGTTGACAGGCAGAGAGGAAAGTAGACAGAGAAGGGGAGGCTATGTAGAAATGAGAAGTGGAATGCTAGAAGACTGGAGAAGAAATGGTGAAGGAAATGGGAATGGGAATGGCAGATTAAACTGAAGGAGATAGAGGAAAAGAAATTATTGTTGGGAAGCAGAGAGTGAGGAAGAAATTTACATAGTCAGAACGTAAACTGGAGATCCTTAAGTGGAATTAGAGGAGCATTGAAATTGATGTGGGAAATGACAGGGAGAGAGCATTTTTAAATAACTGGGTACTTGAACTAGGACCTCTGTGGTCCGAAGAGCCTACACTACTCAAGGAACAGACCCCTTTGCACCAGGGATGAAATCCCCATTTCAGCCCATCAGCCTAGGCAATAAGACTGCAGGGAATTGTCAAGACAGGAGGAGGAGTGCTAACATCCAAGGCAGAGATTTGCCCCTTCAAGGTCTTCCGCTGCTCAAGGATGAAATGGCCGCAGATGTATAAAAGGCTTTATTTCACCTTTAGACTTTCTTTTTGGAGCAAGTTGTTCTCCCGGAGCTTTCCATGGTGCTGAAGCTAGTGGGCTGCCTTGCCCTACGATCCTCTGTGGGTTTCTTGTTAAGGTCAGGCCAGCAAGATGGTATTGGGGAAATTATGAAATACAAATTAATTTTTTATCCCCATCCCCTTCACTATGTTGTTGGTTCATAGATGAATACACTTTTATAGAATACATCGGTTAGAAATTAATTCAGAGTTTGTTATCAGCTGCCTGTTTAGTGATAGTTTTCCATTTTTATGCTATTGAAACACCTGCCAAAGATGACTTGGTTTAACATGTTCTGAGCTTATTAATAATGAAAGTTGATGCTGCAAATTCAGACTTAATGAAGGAGGCAGATATTAGAGCACTTTATGGAAGTCTTGTGGCCAGTAATCACATCAAGCCCATGTGAACTGGAAGAAGTGCAAAAATATAGGTATGTTGTATTAATTGCCTTCAAAATATAATGCTGCTTGTATCTATGCTAAGTGAGCTGAAATAAAAATGAGTAACTAAGTAGTGGTAAAAATAATTGCAATTATTTTTATTATTTTTATTTTTTTCATAAAGGATGGCTTTGTGTCTAAGTTGCTGGCTCTGTCTTTGGCAAGAGGTTCATCTTTACTTAAGGACTCCAGCTTGTTTGGCAGTCACTGACTCCAACAGAGTGGGGTCAACTATGGGTCCACTATGGCTTCTGAGTTAGAGGAGGGCAACGTGACAACTTCAGACCAGAGCAGTAGTGGCATAATGAAATTCTTTTGCATGTGTACTTCTGGTTGATTATGTACATCTGGTGCTGGCCCTGAGGGCAATTCTCTTTCCCACTCTGAATCCCCAACCCTCATCCTCAGATACCCCCTCTTCAGATCCCAGAGTTATGAACAGATGGGAATTTTAGGCCAGCAACATTTGGAGAGCTACAGATCCCATCACTGCAATAAACGAAACTTGTGAATGTTTCTGTGGTGCATGTGCACACACACACCAAAATAGTGAACCTGTCTCACATGGGAGTCTAGTCAAGAGGAAAACATATGGACAGGACCTAGGACAGCTCCAAGGGGTCATGCTAAGGCAGATATAGCAGATGTTCTCTCTGCAGGGAGCTAGAGCCAATGGAAGCCTTATGGAGGCTGACCAAGCCTAAAATATGGTATGCTCCATCTGGCTGGCTGCTTAAGGCACTTGCCTTATTTGGTAGCCTTTGATTTCTGTGATGCTGGGGAGGCAGAGATTTTTGAAGAAGAATCATCCTCCAAGTCTGGATGGTGGAAAAGCTGTGTCCTTTAGCTGGAAAGGCACTGAATAAGGTACTGGTGGTTATTCCCCCATGGAAGTAGTGTGAACATCCTCCTCTTCGGTCCTTCACCACAGTCTGCAAGGTTGACAGGTATGGGGTCATGACAGCCAGTGGCAAGACCAATAGAAGATGTATCAATTGACTTTATTATGTAGTCTTCTGCTAACCCCCCTCTGTAGCGGAGGAACTCCCTGCATGTGTGCCATTTCAATTATGTCTTTATTTACTCAAAGCTGATGGGGCCATTGCATCCCTAGTTATAGTTTTTCTCTGTGAATTAACATCCAAGTGTAACTGACTGTAGCAACATTTTCATGACATTTAAAAAATGTCAAGGGGGAGCTGTTCACTTGATGGGAATGGTATTCATTTGCATTGTTTTTCCATAATTACTGTTGTACTCTGACAAGGAAATGTGAAAAATAATGAGCAGAGACTCACTATAAAATAAATGATATACTATTATATAAACTGCCTAATCTGTTATTATCATCATCATCTATTTAAATAAAAAGAAATCGCCGAGAAGGCAAAATTTTTGTTTTCAGTAAAATGTGGATACTTCTACATGGATGAAATCAATCAAAAAATGGGACATTCCTGAGCTTTTTACTTGTGAGCACTGGTCAACTTCTGGTGGTAAAGACACTGAATAAACAAAGAGAGAGAAACTGGCTTCAAGCTACTGCTAGTTAGAGCTGTGTACCAAACCTGACCAGATCCTGAACTGAATCTAGATGATTTGGGTTGACCTGGGATTTAGTCAGATAGGATTGTGGCAATCCTGGATTACCCCAGGTTGGATAGGGTCCACCCAAAGCAATCTGTGGGTGTCAAAAGTGGAAGGGGGGATGATATAGCAGAGAAGATGGGGGAGATGCACAGACATCTCCTCCCTTTCTCCTAACTGCATGTTAATTAGGGTTTAAAATCCAATTAAACATGAGGTTGGGAGGGGGAAGAAGGAGATGTACACAACAGTCTCTGTGTGCCTCCTCTCCCCCCTCCCTGGACTACATCTTTAATTAAGGTTTTGAACCCTAATTAAACACTGTGGAAGGCCCCTGAATCTGCTCAGAGCACAGATCTGGGTTGGATCAGCTCAGATTAGATCAGAGCCACTCTGAAACACTGGATCTGCACTGATATAGGATTGGAGGGCTGTGCACAGCCCTAGCATTTTTGCATGACTACTGTGATTTTGGATAGACCACTGAATGCTTGCTACTTTCTGTGATTGCTGAGAAGAATGCTAAACAATGTAGATTTTGATCCGATCTAGCCAGGAACTTAATCCAATTCTTAAGCAAAATGGCATACTCTGGATCCCCCAAAATTTATTAGTTGTGCCCTGAGGACATTCTGAATAAGCACCATTATTTTATAAATGTAAAAGACATCAGTGGACTACTACTGTATTCAGTGAACTTTTTACAAGGTTAGTGCTAGTGCAAGGATTTTTTGCAAGGATTAGTGCCGCTACACTATCCACAGACCTGTTCCATAGGGTTGGGGAGGAAATCCTCAGCAAGTTTAAAGAGCACAGATGGGGAGGTAGGAAGAATGTTCTATCCTGCAGGGCAGGAAATCATTGCATCAACAGAAGGTTTACCTTAGCATTATGCTGGAAATAATATTGGGATTCTAATTTTCTGTTGTAGAGCACACAAAATGCTGGTTTTCAGAAACCCTAGCCTAGGAAACTGCAGCGAAAGTGAGCAGAATTATAAGAGAACCCCTTCTTCAAACTGGGAAAGTGTAAAATTCTGGCTTAGCTAACTTTGACCCCTTGATTTGCAGCCCTGTTCAGAGGCGATGAAAGGGGATCCCTTTTGACAGCTTGGGTGGACAAATGAGAAGAATCTGGAGAACAATGGGACAAGAAAGAAGTTTTGGGTAGGGAAGTACCTGCACTGTCTGTTCCTTATGATAGTGTGGGCAGCTGATCCCTTTCTTCCACAAAATGTATTCAGGACCAGATGTGCTCCCCCAACCCAGCTAGAAAGCCACGTTCTCACTATGTATTGGCTTTCTATATCCTCCACTATGACATTTTCCATTATGTCGTCATGATGCCAAGCCTGATTGGCTACATGGCCATCTGAAATCTTTACATTCAGAGTATGATCCCCAATTGACTGTGATTGTGTTGTGAGGAAGGAGATCCCCAGTGATAGGAAGAAGTGACTGGTGCAAGCAACAGCCAACAGGCATACACAAGATAAGCATTTGGCAGTCTTTGGAGAAAATGTATAACTTCCCCCCAAAAGCCTCCTTTGCATACTGAAAGAGTTTCCTAAGGACTTTCAGTGCAGCTGTACTTGAAATTAGCTGTGTCTCATCGAAAGAAGATGAGCTGATAGGTCTGGGAGTTCAGTGAATCAATGCAAAACAGTATATGACACACAGTGATCCCTGAACAGGGGGCATTGCTGATGCAAAGAGCTCTCTGTGATCCGCAAAATCACTCAGGCTGCGAGAGCCTCTTTGACCCTAACTATTGTGTAACTGTTTTACTGAGTGTATCCTTTCAGAACACATGCTGCTTCACGTGTGCTTCCTTGCCATAGAATACCAGGGATACTTTACAAAGGTAGAAATGGCAATATTTTGAATGGAGGTGTGTGTGGTTTTTCTTTTCTTTTTTTTTTTAAAAGCCCATTGAACAAAGTTGGATCAGTTACAAAGCTCATTGACTGAATAGTACACTCCTTTCACAGCAATTGTGCACCATTTGACTCCAATTACATCCCAAAGAGGTGTGTAAGGCATGGCAAAAGTTTTTGTCCTAGGGAAGTTACCCAGGGTTCAGGGATAGTAGTGCCTCTGTGCTGCAGTAAATTGATCTTCCTTTGCTTCCATTAAGTCCACCAATGAACAGGATTTGATTCTCCTCACAAATGGTGGGAACTGGCTTGACTTCAGATTTTTATCTGACCCGCTTTGTATTTTTAAAATATGCTGGCGGGGGGGGGGGCACTGAGAGAGATTCTGGGTGGTAGGAGAGACTCTTTTTTTTCAAAATCCTGTCTAGAATACAGAATCATTTGTATTTGATGGGGATAGAAAACGACTGGTTACCCAGTCTCCAGGTGGGCAACGTTTGTGGCCCATCATAGCAGGCCCCCGGCTCCATGGAGAAAAGTCCTCACCATTGGAGCCTGACTGATGAGGAATTTTCCCTGCCCCCCTCTGCAAGAGAGGGTGAGATGGCCCACTATCCTCAAGATTTAAATTAGCCAGTTAGGTGGCCAGAGGGGGTGGTGCTTCGGTGATGGACCAGAGTGCAGCAGTCTTCACTCCGATCCACTACCCAGCTATATAGGCCGGCTGCGCCCTAGTTCAGGATTGCAGTGGACCGAAGAACAAAAAGGAAGCAAGTTTTTTGAAGCTCAAAAGAACAAAGAAGCAAGTTTTTGAAGACCGAGCCACAAGGAATGGTGAGGGATAAGGCATAGTCTCCGTAGTGGAGGAGCAGCGTCCACACAATCAGGAAGAAGCAAAGAACATTGTGGGACAGAAAAGAAAAATTCTACTTTAACAGGGATAGAAAATAAGTAAAAGGCCTGAAGACATCCTGGCCCACTTCACATAGTGAACCGTTGCTCCCACTTCATTCTTCCCCTAGCAGAAGTGAAAGCCAGAAATCAGGATCCCTGGCTCAGCATTGCCGCCGAACCAGAGTTTGTGGTTTGTTTTGTTTCACATGAATAAACATTGGCTTAACATCATGGTTTGTCTGCATAGGCAGTTTGCATGGAGCAGACATTTTCCAGGTTGGGGGGTCATTCTGCTAGATAATTGGTTAGTCAACTCCATCCACCACATCACTACATTTACTTCTCCCAAGAAATGGGCCATCACCCCAACCCCATTCCGGCTTTTGCTTTGGAAACATTAATTGTGGGGGAGAGGAAATGGACCAACTTACTATTTTGCTCGAATGTCATCTTCGTATTTATTCCCTGATGACATTCCAGGCTATTATGTTTAGCACTACCTCCTTTCTTCTACCTTCTGAATAAGAGTGAAAGACTCCTCAAAAAAAGAGGACTTTTTATCTAGGACCCCTTCAAATATGACTTACTTACCGTTTGTGTAAGTAAGCAGAATAAGCATCCTGCTATCTCAGTCTGCGAAGCAGTTGAGACCTGGACTGGACTGGGGGTGAAGAGGGCACATTTGCTTGAGAAGCTAAAATAAGTCATGGCAGGTGGGGAGGATGCTGACTGTGTGGAGTTTCAGCCTGCCTGCTGGGTTGCCAGAGAAACCAGAGATGTTGCTACTGCAGAAGCAGTAGGTAAACCAACTGAGATAAAGGCCTGGGAGGCAGGGATGGCAAAGAAAAGGAAATAGATAGATGGAGGAGAGGAAGCATAGCAGATGGGAGATGGCACTAGGTACACCAGGGCTGGGAGAAAGCAACTGTAACTCAGTGAGGGATGGGCAAATCTGTCAATTTTGGTTTCATTCCATTTCTCATTTTTCCAGCCCTAAGTTGAGTTCTCCCCATTTCCACACCAGTGTGTGATTTTCCTCCACCCCTATGAAAATCCATCAGCATTTTAGTGTACATTTTAAAATGCAGTGTTGCCAAATATACACATCTTTGCAAAAGAATTTTGCCAAATACAATGTGTGTGTATTTTCACTGCTATATGCATTTTCATGCACACAATCCCTGGTATATGCATTTTGTATACCCATTACCTGGCTGGTGAATTGCCCTGCAAAATTGAGAAAAGTGTAAACTGAGTTCTGGCGAGTTCCAGCTGGGGAAAAAAAGCCCTGACCATCCTTAGTATGCTTCCCAATGCCATGACTCAGGTCAGAGAGGGAAAGGGAGCAGTTATTACTGAAAAATATGACAGTTAAAAAATACTTTCTGTTTGTCTGTGAAAGGCAATTGCTGCTGTGGTTTTTTTTAAAAGAATTGATTGAAGGTGGAGTGATTTTCCACTGGGACTGTGATATTGTGGCAAGGTTAGCCCTTTCCTCCTCTCGCCATGGTACCATCAAAAATCATCCCATTGCTGCTGTCATCCTCAGAAGTGAAATTTCCATTGGCACCAGTGGAAGGTTCCCTCCTGGCATTGCTTAGAGTCAGACTGTCCTATTCAGGAGATGAAACAGTGCAGTCCAAGGAGAACAATTTCCTTCAGCACTGATGAACCCACTCCTTTATGCAAGGGTTGGGATCCTGGCCCAGTCATCATCATCATTTATTCAATTTATACACCACCCTATACCTGGAGGTCTCAGGGTGGTTCACAAACAAGACTACAACATATAAAATCAAACTAAAAACAATAACCCAATAAAAAAACAAAAAAGAACCACATTCTAATAGGGTGTTGGATGTCAATAAGATCAACCAAAGGATGTCAATAAGATCATCATCATCATCATCATCATATATTATTTATACCCTGCCCATGACTAACTATCCTTGGGAAAGGGCTGTTGTTCTACTGCTAGGCACATAGAGTCCAAAACATGCAAAATGGTGGTGGTCATGGTTGTATTAGTAGTGGCAAGTGGTTAGCTCATGCAACCTACCTCACATATTCTTTGAACATGTGGAGGGCTATCAGGCTCCTCTGTGGTGTGGCAAGAAAGATAGTTCAGTCTGTTGCTAATATATTCACTACAAAAGAAGAACTCCGCCTCAACTGCTGCTTTGGATTTCAATAGCTGTGATTCACTTACAACCAATAACTGTTTTCCTCTGCAAAATCCTCTTTCTCATTAAAGAGGTACAAGCTTTTGTTTGATTAGCCTAAAGTCTTGTGATGTCCCTCACCATGTCTAATTCCCCTTTTCATTAACAACGGGAGCATTTTGCTATCCCAGTCCATTTTTGCTACATGCATCTGCCCTGCTTTCCTTAAGGACCTTGTTGATTTCATTTGTTCGTAAAGTTATAGCTGGCAGAAACTAAATCTGGATGTTTTGTTGTTCTGTCTCAGGACTCCTGCAGGATCAAAATGGATTAAAGTTACCCTGTAGATGCAGTTGTGCAAATTCAGCATTGTGAGAGAGGATGAGAATACATGAAAGCCAACAGTTCCAAGGGGGGGGGGTATTTGAATGGGAAACACACATGTTTGTTCTTAGACAGTGGTAGACAAAACTAAGATGAAATGCTGCTATAATTGAACATGGCTTTGGGGTGAAAGCACATTCTAAGGGAAATGTACTGGCACATGTTGGTTAATACAACAGTACTGTAGCTTTGGACTTTATTAAAACATGACTAATTCCAGCTCAGCTGGGCTGTTCTCAGTCTTCCCTGTGTTTTGGCAATCAAAACCCCCATATTTTCCCTAGATGACTTTGAACTGAAGTGCATTCATCATAAAGGCTAAGCTTCTGTTGTTTGCAAATGAACACTTCAAATAATAGTTGTGGGCAGAATCCCTCCTTGTATTTGAAAATAAATTACCTACTATTGAGTCGAGCAGTTTGTGATATCATTTTCAGAATATCTCTGTGTTTCTAACTGATGCAAAACATAGCGTTGACTAATCTTTTAACTTCTGAGTCCTTCCTCATTTAGGATCAGGACCCACCCTCAGGTTTGAGTAAATTATAATTAGAGCATAGTTGGAAAACAGAGGGTGGTATTCAACTAAGATTTACTCAGAGAAGACCCACTGAAATTAATGAACTGGGATAGCGCAGTCGATAGAGCATGAGACTCTTAATCTCAGGGTTGTGGGTTTGAGCCCCACATTGGGCAAAAGATTGCAGGGGGTTGGACTGGATGACCCTCATGGTCCCTTCCAACTCTATAATTCTATGATTCATTACATGACTAAGTATGAACCATTAATTTCAATTGGTCTACTCTGACTAAAACAATACCACCTAGAGAGTTTAACTGTCCATGATGTTTCTGAGTTATGGCATTTCATTTAGTGGCATATATAGGACACAAGCAGGTATTCAGCTATAGTTAATAATCTTTGAATGCGTGAAACAGATCAGGTCTGGAAGCAAACTAACAGACCAGCAATTCAAGAGTAACTTTGACTGAGCAGAGACCAGAGTAAGCATCCTCATAAGACTAGGTAACACTTGCTTGTGTCAAATGATTCCTTCTTATCTAGTAGTGTTCCACCAACTTCTGTTGAATGACTGGTTACCCAACCTTATGGCGTAGGGCATAAATAAATGACGGGTGAATTCTGAAGCCCATGTTCCACCATAACATGTTCTGCTGTACTCTTCCATGTGGACCATCAATGTGCTTGAGACTCGTACGTTTTGCAGTTTTGCTTTCAGTCCGGATGTACCGGATGTATGTATGTATTGCAAGGTGTTGGTGTTGAACCCTAACATTTCTGTAAAGCCAACATCCATCTCCTATAATATAGCTTTTATTCGCTGAGACTAGATAGTTGTCTGACAGAAAGATGGAGGTTTTTTAAGCAAAAAAAAAAAAACACTTTTTGCTTAAGTAAAAGACCAACCTGCCTGTCATCTATTTGCCTTTGAGCTCAGAAAATTAGCTCAGTGCTAATTGGCATTCTGTGGGTGCAGTTATCTAAGATCATAGGTAGCAGCCCTGCTTGATCACACCACAGCCCCACCCATTCCAGCATTCTGTTCTCACAGTGGCCAACTACATGCCTATGGAAGTTGTGAAATGTCATACAGCTTTCTGCTTTGTTCAAAAGGATTGCATCTACTTTCACTCCATTTAGCACCTTGTCTGTAGCAATTTTGAGTCAAAGTGTTCAGGTTTTGTGTGGACAATTACAGTGGTACCTTGGGTTGAGAACTTAATACGTTCCAGAGCTCCGTTCTTAACCTGAAACAGTTCTTAACCTGAAACAGTTCTTAACCTGAAGCGTGCTTTCAATAATGGGGCCTCCCGCTGCGCCGCTGGCGCACGATTTCCGTTCTTATCCTGGGGCAAAGTTCTTAACCTGGAGCAACCACTTCCTGGTTAGCGAAGTTTGTAACCTGAAGCGTCTGTAACCCAAGGTACCACTGTACTGACAAATACTATTTGGCATTAATAAAATCAATGGGTTAGCCACATTGTCCCACAGTTATTACTCTGTCTTTGTGGTTATTTACATGTAGTTGCCACCATGTGCATCTGAGTTCCCATCTGATTATGTTGGTATCCTGTGGAAGGCGAATCAAAGAGCCTTCTGCCAGGTTCAGCACAAGTGTAAATGGAGGGAAAGACTCTCGGGGATCGGCTGACTTACTTAACTCTCTCAGCCAGTAAGGAGGAGGAGCAGAAACTGCTCTTTCTTGCACAGATTACCCAATTGCCATTTTGTTCTGGCTGACAGCCATAGCACCTGGCTCTTTGGAAATCATGCAAGACAGTATTGCTCAGTCTTGGAACAGCTGCTTTTGCCTCCTAGGACAAAGGTAATCTGGAAACTCTTTTAATTATACCAGAACATCAGTAGGTAGACTATTGAATGCTGTACTGCATCCCTGGTCCTTTCCAGTCCAATGAAAATAATATGATTGCAAGACTAGCCCTTATCTTTAACACCACTCTAACCTGGAGGGTAACATTTGCATAGGATTGCCCACTATTATGGATAATTTATAGCTTGCTTCTTGTCATCACTATAAAATATGGGCTTTTGAATGCTGATCAAACGTCTCTTTTCATCAAGAGAAGGATGTATTTTGAGTTATAAATTGATTCATGTTGTAAATATATCATGATATCAGCACTGTAGGCCTGCATTTACATATTTTTATGTAAGAAAAATATGTGATCTTAAATCTTCTACGGAAGGTCACAAATGTAGATGTCAGGAAGTTGGCAAAATCTTGTGAAGGTCAGTTTGGATGGGAGAAAATAAATTCTTAAGGAACCTTGGTTCTCTTGGCAGGAAAGGAGTAGACAGGCTAAGGACTGCTGCTGGCTGGGAGACTAAGAGTCAAGGGTAGAAGCAAGGCAAGAAGAACTGCAATGAGATATGTAAAGTGTTAGTCTGAATTAACCTGACAAGCCTTTGTCCACATCTTTCTGGTGATGCTCAATGTATGATGGCTCTGTGTCTTTCCTGCTGAGCTGTCACACTAAATCATATATGGGGAATATATTGCTGGCCCGGATGTTGTAGAACTCCCATTCCCATCAGCCCCAGCTAGCTTGTTCAATCATCACAGATGATGTGAGTTCTAGTCCTACAACATCTGAAAAGGTACAGGTTCTCTATACCTATTGTAAAAGCAAGTACCGTACTTTTCCATGTATAAGACTAGGGGTTGTTTTGGGTTTTTTTACTGAAAAAGAAGGTTTAAAAACTGGGGGCGTCGTATACACAGGTAGTGGGTATGGGTGATGGGTGATTGGTTGCAGCCGCGAACTACAGACTGTCATTGGTGACTGGTATTGTGATTGGTGGCTGTGGCAAGGGTTTCTTTGTATTGGCTGTGGGAAATGGGTGTGTGATGGTTTGATGTGTCAAGTGCTGCTGAGGATTGGCTGCTGCTGCGGCAATTGTGCTTGCTATTTACTTCCGCTATAGGCGATCGGGCAGACGCTTGTAGCAGATGTGAGCAATTGTTAGCAAGTGGGGTGAGCAATTGCAACCATCGGGTTAGTGATTTACTGTATCCCCCCCCCCCAAAAAAGCTCATCAACTTTGGGCCATTTTATGAAATTGGAGTCCCCCCAAATAGGGGGCGTGTTATACATGGAAAAGTACAGTAGCTAAAATGATCTCAGTGGAAAATGAAAGACTCCTCAATGAAGCCGCAGTCTATAAACTCTTCTCATTCTTGTGAGCTACACAAAATCCTCTGTGCCAAAGCCCATCTCCTTAAGTCAGGCTCCACTAAGTCCCATCTTTCCCCTTTAACACATTTGTGGAAGGCATGGATTACAGATCTGCTTTTAAAAATTATGCTTTTAAAAGACAATGCTTTCAAAAACTAATTTTTACTGTGAGTTTCAAATAGTACAAGTTTCTGTTCAATGAAATCTGTAGAACTTGCATGCATTTACTATTACAGTAGTTAATTTATTAAAACTTTAGTTAAACCACTCAGAAACCAAGCACTATTACAAAAGTGTGTGTATATTTTGAAAAGTCTTCTGAGATATTCAGATATTCTTATGAAAAGTATAAGCACAAGATCCACATGCTTGGTAAGAGATATGAATCAGTTCAGATCATTAGACAGAATACATAATTGTTGGAAGTCTGTCATACTTCCAACAGATGGTGCAATTGTGCACATGGACAGTATAAGAATGAGATTAGAAATTAATCCCATTCAAGAAATAAGTGTGCCTAGTGGCATATGAACAACAAAACTGCTTCTAACATTTTGCAAACAGGAGAAAGGCTTCAACATCGGAGATGAAGAATGTTTGGAATACAAAGACAAATTCAGCTTATTTTCTTTTAAAAACAGTCCAATTAACAGCTGAATTTGCAATTCATCTAAAAGGGAGAAGGTTCTAATGGTGATGGTTGAAGGACAGCACAATAGGAAGGGATTAGACATTTGTCTAAACATGAGTGAAGCAAGAATGGAAAAGTTATTGCCTCTTGAATGTGGATGAGAAGAAATAGAGGCAAATGGTGAGAGGCATAGACTTGGCACTCTCCTGAATCTTATTTTCAGTGATGGGTTTTATGAAAATAAGGTGGTACAGACAACCTAACCATGGCACATCAGTACATTTGCACTTTATTTTGAAAGTGTGCCAAATGCATTTACAGTAAAAAGCATGTTTATCTGATGATAAACAGCCTGAACCGGACTTTCAAGGTTGTTGCCAGTCAGCTTGGTTCGCTACCTGCTCAGCAGCTAACCGCGGAAAGGGTGTGTGCCGTCGTCCTGAACGAACACGACAGACTTGCTGCACTGGAAGTGAAAGACAGAGGGAGGCAAGAACAGAGTTCAAATCTTCCCACTGCTGAATCTACTGGAGAGCATGCCGTAGCATTGAGTGCCGTCCGATGCTATAATTGTGGACAGACTGGGCATCTACAGCGAAACTGTAAGAAGCCGCGACATCCAAAAGGAGCCAAGAACAACTCTACGAAGCCTGAGGCGTCAAGTAAAAGCCGTACCAACTGCAAGGTGAAACCTGCAAAGGCGATGATGGCGAAAGGAACCGCGCCAGATGTTGGGAACGCATTCATAATCGATACGGGCGCCACGAAGCATCTCTGCCCACACAGAGAACTGTTTTCGACGTTGAAGAAGCAAAGCTTCACTGTGAAACAAGCCAACGGTCAAGAACTGGAAGCGACCGGAATTGGAACTGTGTATCTTGAGAGTCTGAACTTGACTATAAACGATGTTTACCTGGTTCCAGAACTGAAATTTAGTCTGCTGAGTGCTTCGCAGATTGCAAAGAAGGGACTAAAACTGTACTATGATGCTAAAAGATGCAAGATCTACAAAGATGGAGAACTGTTTCTTACTGCCAAAGAGAAAGATGGACTGTATTTGTTGACTTTTGATCAAAGTGATTACATGAAATGTAATACTTCTGATTCTAACGAAATTTCTCTTGCAGGTGTGACCAGTGTGAGCACCAAGAAGGTGGCTAAGAAGGTCCACAGAGCTTTTCAGCGGGTGTATGCTGATGTGATTGGTCCTCTAGAACCATCTAGGGGCGGTGCAAAATATTACCTTGTGTGTGTTGATTGTTACACTAATTATTCTTGGGTTTACTTGATGAAGAAACCGCAGGAAACTTTAGAAAAGTTTCAGGAGTTTTGTGACAAGGTTAAAAGTATGCATGATGCTAACATTGATTGTCTTTTCACAGATGACAAGCCAGTTTTTCTTTTACAGGATTTCCAGAGGTTCCTGGATGGAAAAGGGATAAGACACAAACTTGCTAGTTCCGAAGAAGCATGGAAGAAATGTGTCTGTGTTAGGGTGAACAAAGAATTGCAAAAGGGGATGCATGCGCAATTGCTGAGTTCACATTTGCCACATGATTATTGGGCCGAATCGCTAGCGTCCTATCTTCATGTGTGGTTGAGAAAAGTCTCAACAGAGTTGGGATGTTCTCCCTTTGAGTAGCTGTTTAATAGAAAACCTTCTGTTGCCTATTTCAAGGTTTTCGGGTCTCATGTGAGAACAGAAGCTCCAAGTGGTGTAAAGAATGCCAGAGGCATCTTTGTAGGTTATGAAAAAGGTCTCTACAGAGTAATTTTGTCTGAATCTGGTCAGGTGATTCTCACAAAGTTTCTAGAGAGTGCTCCTGAACGGGAGAGAGTGATTGTTCACACTTTTTCCACAGATGATTCTGATGATGATGATGATGAGTTTGATCTTATTGAGTTCAGTGGTACTGATGATGATGACACTGATAGCTCAGACAGCTCAGTTGTCACAGTCATTGAGAGGAAATCTCAAATAATGACTAGACCCTCAGAAAAGGAGGATAAACCACTGTTTAAGCTTAGTACTGGTTCTCCAGAGTGTTCAGAGGCTGAACCAGAAAGCAGAGAAGAGCAGCAGATCTTACGAAGGTCTGAGAGAGCAACGAAGGGTGTACCACCCAAGAGGTATTCAGAAGAGTTTGCTAACCTTGCATATGTTGCTGTTGTAAACGATCAAGGAAAGATTGAAGCTGTGTCTGAGTCAGAGACAAAGGCACAACAGAGAGTTGTTAACCAAGGAAATGTGAAGTCACACAACCAGAGAGGTACATTGGTAAAACCAGTGGCGGGTAGTTCCAAGGGTGGAACTGAAACAACAGGGGAATGTTATAAGTATAACAACTGTTTGTTTTCTTCTCTGGATGATGCTTTGCTCGCAGCACGCATTGATGCTTTAGGGGGAGTATGTTACCATAAAGCACCAATGCTGCAGCAAGCAAAGGCTCCAGCAGCTCAGTCAGCTGCTTGTGGCTGGAAAGCCAGACAGGATGTTTGTGACTGTTGCCATGGAAACAAAGGGGCAGTCCAATCCGTACTGAGCACCGGATGTTAGCTCAGTGTGTGTGTCATATGACCTGTACTGGAAGTACATGGGTGGAGTTTCTTCTTGCTGTTGTCGAGTGCAGACATGTTTCTCTGTACTGATATGAGAGACAGAAATAAAGGATGTAAATAGTTTTCTGTCTGCTTCTTTCCCCTCTCTGGGGGACACCAAAGGGGAGAGAGGGAGAACGGTGTGTTCCTCTCACACATCTGAGATGAATCGCCGGGACCTCGCCTGCTTATCAGCAGAGTGGAGACGCGGGGAGGTCGACAGGAATATCTGCCGGTGCCTACGCTGTGGCACATTCCTCTGACCCAGGCGGAATTCCAACAGTGGTAGCAGAGACTTTTGATCACTTTGATCAAAAGTCAACAAATACAGTCCATCTTTCTCTTTGGCAGTAAGAAACAGTTCTCCATCTTTGTAGATCTTGCATCTTTTAGCATCATAGTACAGTTTTAGTCCCTTCTTTGCAATCTGCAATCTTTCCAACAGACTCTCAAGATACACAGTTCCAATTCCGGTCGCTTCCAGTTCTTGACCGTTGGCTTGTCTCACAGTGAAGCTTTGCTTCTTCAACGTCGAAAACAGTTCTCTGTGTGGGCAGAGATGCTTCGTGGCGCCCGTATCGATTATGAATGCGTTCCCAACATCTGGCGCGGTTCCTTTCGCCATCATCGCCTTTGCAGGTTTCATCTGGCACTTGGTACGGCTTTTGCTTGACGCCTCAGGCTTCGTAGAGCTGTTCTTGGCTCCTTTTGACTGTCGCGGCTTCCTACAGTTTCGCTGTAGATGCCCAGTCTGTCCACAATTATAGCATCGGACGGCACTCAATGCTACGGCATGCTCTCCAGTAGATTCAGCAGTGGGAAGATTTGAACTCTGTTCTTGCCTCCCTCTGTCTTTCACTTCCAGTGCAGCAAGTCTGTCGTGTTCGTTCAGGACGACGGCACACACTCTTTCCGCGGTTAGCTGCTGAGCAGGTAGCGAACCAAGCTGACTGGCAACAACCTTGTAGGTCCGGTTCAGGCTGTTTATCATCATGAAGCAAAACACTTCCTCCTGTAGACGGAAATTGTGTTCCACCATCTGTTGACGCAGATACTTCATCTCTGTCAGGTGCGCTTGAACATCTCCATCAGGCGCTAATCTCAGATTGGTCAACTTCTCAAAATACAGCAACGCTGAAGAACCAGCATCTCTTTGATGCGTTGTACGCAGCGCGTTCCAAACCTCTTGCGCAAATTCCAAATGCTGTATATGCACCAATTGATCATCTGAGACGCACAGAATTATAGCAGTCCTAGCCTTCACATTCTGTGACTCCCAAGCACGCGTTGGTGCTGCTGGGATGGGATTCTCAATCACCCCAAACAGTCTCTGATTCTGCAGCAGGGCCTTCATCTTTACAGACCAAGATGAATAATTGTCATTGGTCAGGAGGTGTGGAGAAGGCAAGCCTCCCCCCTTCTTGGCATCCATTTTGAGTCCTTGCATTGACTCTAAAACACAAGCCTCTAAAATCCAATAGCTGGCTTGTTTACACTCTTGACACCTGGCAACTCTGACACTGGCTGCGTTGGAAAGTCCCTTCCAGCAGTTCGTGAGGACCTAGTCATAACAAAACTTTGTTTTCGCCTCTCTGAGGCATAGTCTGACTGTCCAGCCCTCTCGAGTAACTTTCCATTTCTCCTCTCTGAGGCACAGCCTTCTGAAGGACGTTGCTTAGCAACAGCGCATTCCTTTCCTCGGACAGGAAACCACAAAAATGCCTGGTATGCAGGCCTCTTCTAAGTTGGAGCTGCTTTCCCACACTCGCTCTCCGTGAAGCAGAGAATGAATCAATCTGCATTCACTCTTCTAAGCCCTTAAAAGTCTCATACCTTGAGCATCGGCTTGGCTGTCAGCGTCTTCTGGTCAGCTTCTGGCTGCAGAGAATCAGCCTCTCAAATCAGGCTTCCATGGAGCAGAGGAGGACAATTCACCAGCCTCTCATGCAGAGGTCGATGGATCGAAACCATCCTCTGCTACCACTGTTGGAATTCTGCCTGGGTCAGAGGAATGTGCCACAGCGTAGGCACCGGCAGATATTCCTGTCGACCTCCCCGCGTCTCCACTCTGCTGATAAGCAGGCGAGGTCCCGGCGATTCATCTCAGATGTGTGAGAGGAACACACCGTTCTCCCTCTCTCCCCTTTGGTGTCCCCCAGGGAGGGGAAAGAAGCAGACAGAAAACTATTTACATCCTTTATTTCTGTCTCTCATATCAGTACAGAGAAACACGTCTGCACTCGACAACAGCAAGAAGAAACTCCACCCATGTACTTCCAGTACAGGTCATATGACACACACACTGAGCTAACATCCGGTGCTCAGTACAGAATGAACTGCCCCTTTGTTCCCATGGCAACAGTCACAAACATCCTGTCTGGCTTTCCAGCCACAAGCAGCTGACTGAGCTGCTGGAGCCTTTGCTTGCTGCAGCATTGGTGCTTTATGGTAACAGTAAACACCACCATAAAACTCTTTGATTAATATAGGATTTCATAAACTATGCTCCTCAGGTGGACTGTAATTCAGCACCTGCCAAAGTGATTTATTCATCCCCGGCCTTTGTTTTCCACTGTGTAAAAATCAACAGCTCTCGGTTATTGCTGTATGTCTATCCTCCCTTCCCAATGAAATGCCTGCCCCATTTTTCCTAGCGTTGAGATGAGTTCTTAAAGGCATATGGACTTACAGTAAACAAGAAGGTCAGGGTGCATCCCCTGGTTTCTGCTTCAATAACAGAAGCTCCATGGCAAAATGCAGACTATATAGGTTTCTTCTCTGCTGCTTTGTTCTTGGAATATGTCTGCAGTTCTATACTGTTTTCCATATGGAGGTGGTGATGGCACTGGAGTTCAATGGAGAAGGCTTCAATTTGCTTTCATATGCTGGATATAAAGCAAGAGGATAGCTGCTCATCCGTGGCAGTTGCTTATTGATTCACCATCATCTGACCTTGTCACGGAGAGGGATCTAGTGATAGAAAACTGCCTTTGGGGAACTGTCATCTTGAAAGTATACTCCTTGTTTGATGCAAAATGCTCTAGATTTGTTGACCTTCATGGCACACTGTTAATCTTTATTTGGGGACTTTTCTGGCAATGGGACGTGAACAGTGTCTTTTTTGCGAAGAGAGAATGTAGCCTTTTATTGTGTTTTTATTGTGTTTTAACTGGCATGGTTATGTCATGGGGAGAAATTAAATGTAACTAGGCAAACATGGCGTTCCCTGCCCTTAACTGGATCCAGAAAGAGTAGACCCACTGAAAACAATAGGATTTAAGTTAGTCCTAACTTGAATCCCAATGACTTCATCTGGCCTACTCTAAACATGACAAAGGGGGCAAAAACCTACCTATCTAGGAGTAGGTCCCATTGAATTCAATAGGGCTTATTTCTCATTATTTCTTATTTCTCTGCCAGCTCAGCTCTCCCCTGCCTCCTGCAAAAAGCAAGGGAATAGTATGCAGATGACCAAAAATAGCTTTAGCATATGGAATGAGACAAGAATCCAATATCTCAGTTTTAGTTCCAAAAAGGTTTGCTGTAGATCTGCCAGCAGTGCCCTTCAGCTCTCTGTATTGGATAAACAGGCCAAACCCTATGCCAAAGGATAAATGGACCTAAATCTGACATCAGGAATCACAAGACAGAGAAGCCAGTAGGAGAAAACTTCAATCTCCCAGGATATTCAATACAGGATCTCAAAGCAACTGTCTTATTACAATAAATAAATAAATCAGAAATAGACTTGAAAGAGGAGTTGCTGAATTACAACTTATCACTAAACTGAAAAGTATGGAGAGAACTGGTCTGAATAGAGATATTGGATTCTTGTATCATTACATATGCTAAAGCTATTTTTGGTCATCTGCATACTATCCCTTGCTTTTTCCTGTAGGACTATTTGCAATCATTGACATTTGCCAGTTTACCATACCTATTGAGCCAATCACCCATCTCCTACTACCCTTCTGAGAAAAACCCCACCCCACCCTCCCACTACATATAATGGTCTGGTGACTTCTGTTTCAGTGTATCTGAAGAAGTGTGCATGCACACGAAAGCTTATACCCAGAATAAACTTAGTTGGTCTCTAAGGTGCTACTGGACAATTTTTTAATTTTCTCATGTAAAGGTAAAGGGACCCCTGACTGTTAGGTCCCATCACGGATGACTCTGGGGTTGTGGCGCTCATCTTGCTTTATTGGCCAAGGGAGCTGGCATACAGCTTCCAGGTCATGTGGATAGCTAGCTAAGCTGCTTCTGGCGAATGAGAGCAGTGCACGGAAACACCATTTATCTTCCCGCTGGAGCGGTACCTACCGTATTTTTCACCCTATAGGACGCACTTTTTCCCCTCCAAAAATGAAGGGGAAATGTGTGTGCGTCCTATGGGGTGAATGCAGGCTTTCGCTGAAGCCTGGAGAGCGAGAGGGGTCGGTGCGCACCGACCCCTCTCGCTCTCCAGGCTTCAGGAAGCTCTGTGCAACCCTTGGGAGACCGGCTCCGAGGGTTGCGCAGAGCTGCCTGCAGTCCTGGGACCAGCGCAGCTCTGTGCCGCCATCCGGAGTGGGGCGCTAAGTCCCGCCCCGCTCCGAATGGCGGCGCAGAGCTGCCTGCAGTCCTGGGATCAGCGCAGCTCTGCGCGGCCACCAGGAGCCGGGGGCGAAGCTCCGCCCCGCTCCCGCTGGCCGCACAGAGCTGCCTGCAGTCCTGGGACCAGCGCAGCTCTGCGCCGCCATCCGGAGCGGGGCGCTAAGTCCCGCCCCACTCCGGATGGCGGCGCAGAGCTGCCTGCAGTCCCAGAATCAGCGCACTTCTCCCCATCGCCAGCTCCACAAGCTCGGGGGACAGCGGGGAGGCAGAGCATGCCTTCCCACTGTTCCCCGACCTGTTTCTTCCAGCCCCGCACCTGGGGGGGAAATAAAAAAAAATTTCTTTATTTCCCCCCAAAAAAACTAGGTGCGTCCTATGGGCCGAAGCATCCTATGGGGCGCAAAATATGGTATTTATCTACTTGTACTTTGATGTGCTTTCGAACTACTAGGGTGGCAGGAGCAGGAACCGAGCAACGGGAGCTCACCCCGTCGCGGGATTCGAACCACCAGCCTTCTGATCGGCAAGCCCAAGAGGCTGAGTTGTTTAGACCACAGCACCACCACGTGCCTCCTAATTTTCTCATGTAGAGAGTTACTATGACACCATAAATACACCGTCAGATAAGGCCTACCAATTTCTCCTGATCCTGCATTTGCATTACCTTGGCAAAGTCAGGCTAGGGAACCAATGAGTTCAGAATAGTTGTCCTCTTTCCATAACACACAAAGAAGCCTCATGCAAATGTTCATTCAGGATGATTCACTTTCAACAAAAACTGGTGGGAGCTTTTATGCAGAAGTCTAACTGGTTACTTGCCAATTACTTGGGTATGTCCATCAAAAAAAACTACAGGGGAATGCACAAATTATTTGTTGGGGATCAAATACCCCCACCCAAAAAAGCTAGGAGTTCTATGGAAAACTAGGAATGCAGAAGCTATAACAAAAGAATGAAAATGAGCGCTTTCTGAGGCATAGTGACAGCTTTTGTTTTCCTCATTTGTTGTATGGAGATGCTATATAGATTTCTGAACAAAAGCCGCACTGGACCTTACCCATTAGGCACAGGGCTAAACAAAACCAACATACTGGATTGGACTGATTTCAAATGTTTTGTGCCTAAGGCATGTTTATGAGCAATATTGTATTTGGCAGAAAAGCAATTAGGCTAGGGAGGCACAGTCTGTATGTGTAAGTTGGTGAATTGGACCTTTCCATTACTTAAGCTTACTGCCCCCCGTCCAGGTATAGTCATGGTGCATTCAGATAGTAAGCCATAAGGCTGCTCTTAACTATACCAAATGCCCATCTAGTCTCCAGTATAATGTTCTCATAGTGGCCATCTAAATGCTTATGGGAAGCCCCCAAGAAGGGCATGAGTGGAATAGCAATCCCGCTCTGCCTAGCAATTCCTATTCAAAGGCATACTGGTTTTGATATGGGAGATTATAGCCACCATGACTAGCAACTGTTGATAACCATATCCTCCATTATTTTTTTCGAGCAGTGTGATAACAGTGTTGGAAATGAGCCTTGGTATACAGATGGGAACATGTGCATCCTTGTCAGCGATGTTTATTTTATTATTTTAATTTTTATATCCTGCCTTCTCCATATGCTCAAGATGACTCAATTGTGAAGAAGAAAAATGTATACCAGAAAATAATATGCAAAAACTGGTATCTGACTCAGCAGCAGGAAATAGCAACTTTAGCTAGTGTTCCTTCTTTGAACAGATGCATTTTGCAGCGTGTGTGTGTGTTTGAAGGAAGAAAGTCTACAACTGAATCTCCATCAGGAGGTAGATTAATAGTGTTAGGCCTTTGAGCCTGACACAAATAGTCAGATAGGCCAGATGGATTGGCTGGAGGTCGATAGTGGGTAACACATGACACAGTGGATGCTGCTGTTGCTGAAGCAACGAGGTAGCCAAAAAACTGAGAAGCCGACTTGGGAGGATAGTTTCTTTAGATGCTGGTGTGTCTTCATTAGCTTGTGAAGTCAGCTGACCATTTCCAGGTGAGTCAGCTGACCAAACTCAGACCAGTATAGCGGCCTAGAGGGTTTCCTTCAATCACAGAGCTTAGACGGCCAGTATGACTGAGTGAAGAGTGAGAGTGCAGAGGCTAGATCTCTAGTCTTATTCAAAGAAATAGAATTCCTTGGTCAGAGCAGAGGGAATGACTCTTAAATGACTCTTTAAGATTCTAAAGTAAATACATCTGCAATATGGCTCCAAAAAGTAAAGTGTGGTTGGTTGGCTTGTTTACTGTTTGGGAAAGCCTCCAGAGAAGAAGCTAGGATAAATGTTGAAGGGGGGAGAGCTTTCGACAACCATCAGTTTAAAACCAATTGTTTGAGAAACCACAAAACAGAGGCCTTGTTTTAAAGATTTCTATTTTTAAAACTTCCACTCCTCAAAGTGTTTCATCACATAATTTCAATGAGGCTCACCCTGCAGAATTATTTGAGACCAGCCTACTTTGTTTATGCCATTCCAGGCTATGATGTGCTTAGAAGACGAGTTTGCAGAAAGCTGTAAATCAAGCATGTTAGCTGTTCTTTTTCCCCAACTCACTTTTCCTGTACAGTACCCACATTCGAGACAAGACTGCCTTTGTAGCAGTTTAAACCTCCATTTGGTAAATATTTGATGCCATGAACATAGGTTTTAGAGGGAGCAGTTAGTCAAAAGAGGTTTTTAAAGAGTGTAAAGCATGTATTTCCTTTCTTGTTCTTTTCTGGGGCTTTTAAAACCTCGGGCCTAGTTTCATTCTCCAGCTCTGTCAAAACAGCAGGATTTTAAAAAGGGAGCTGTTTTTCAGCCATTAAACTTAATATACCAAGTTAATCTGACACTCAATGGAGTTGAATTAATGTTGAATAATTTCCTAAAGAAACAGCAGCCATCTCATTGAAACTGTCCTACAGTGAACTTACACTACATAATCTAAAGTGATGTTTCCAGCCAGTTCCACCTATGCAATTGGTTGTGAAGGGGAGGGGATAGATGTGCAGGATTGTACAAATGCAGACCTCTTTCAAGTTGATTTAGGGCCCATCCCACCCTCCCTTCTTTTCCACTATGCCTCTTCTACAACTGTGGAATGGCGGTAGTGGGAACAGAGGTTCCTCAACTTGATGGACCACAAAACTGAATAGTTCGTTTCATGGTCCTCTGAATGAAAAGATAGGGCATAGCCATTATATGTAGACATGTTGTTGACACCACTAAAATGCTAGGGATTAGGGCTACTTCATAGAGCACAACACACAGTTCAAGGCAGCAATGCATCTGAATACCAGTTGCTGGAAACTAGAGGAGCGACGAGTTTTCTTGTGTTTGAATCCTGCTTGTCAGTTTCCCACAGGCATCTGGTTGGCTTCTGTGAGAACAGGATGCTGGACTAGATAGGCCCTGATCCAGCAGATTTTTCTTATGTGAGCATTCCTAGCTATTATCAGGAATGTTCTTATGTGCATATGAGGTGTTAGGGGAGGGGTAGTACTTCTGGTGGGGGACACATTGTGCTCCTCCTGGGGTAGTTTGTCCACCTTTGGTCCACACCCTGCACTCAACTCTCACCTGTGGCTCCTAGATGCTGTCAGCATGTGACAGTGACCACACCCTAGAAACGGCTTTGACTGGATGACTGAATCAGGTGAGGCTGGCTGATAGGTCTCAAACCTTCAGTGAGTTAGGGACTTCCCCTTCATGTGAAGACAGGCTCCAGTGCATTGAGCAGAGGAGACCAATAGTGGGTCCAATGGTCAAGAAGGCAGTTTCTGTGTGTGCTGTTTAGGAAAGTGAGGGGCAGATGGGGCTTGTCAACCTGGGAAGGTAGCCCATCTAGGAGAAGGAAAACTCTGAACCTGAACCTAAACCTCTGCTGCCTTGTGGGACACCTTTGGGAGATGGAAAGGCTAAGGAACAAATCCTACACATATCCGGAGTGAAGTCCCTAAGAGGGTTGGATGGAGCCTTGTACGCCTCCTTCCTGCAGGCAAGCTGGTGTCCAACATACTGTTCTGCTTTCCTTTAGACCATATCTGTGAGGCCAATAGTGGGGACTTGTCATCTAGGTGGTCCAGGACCTCCATACACACTTGAGACAGATGGATGTCAACAACTTGCGTGCAAAGTTATGCACACACGAATATACCAGGATTGCAGTGACTGGGTGTGAAACTGCTACTTTGATCAGGGACATTAATTACTACTAACTATATTAGTCATCAGCCAGTTCACAAGTTACATTTTGCAACATGAAAATGTACCCAGGGACAATCAGGACTGCTGGCACGTACAGAAACAGATTGTTATTATAAGCAGCCCTTAGAACACTTTACTTTAGCATTTTCTCAAAGTTAGTAACAGAAATGCTGACTGATAAAAGTATATGCATTTTTCCATTAGAGTACTACTTTTGTGAGAAGACAAAACATAGCAATCATTTAAACACAGAGAAATGCTGAAAAATAAAATGAGTATATAAGCAATTAGGCATAGGAGCATAATCATACCTATGTGCTGGAACAATTCAGAGGTGGTAAATTAGTTCTGTGTACATCAATCATAAAAGTTGTCTCCTTAATTATATATGGACTCATTCATACTTAATTATTCCCAAGGATGCTTAATTAAGTGCATCATCATATTAAAAGTTTGAGGCGTTTAGCTCTTTGCGTTCATACTTGCTGATCAGACTGTGGCTTTATTTACTGATGTTAATGGGCAAAGAATCATAACACACCAATTCCCTAAACTTGTAGAGTAGCAAGCATTCAAAAACAAATTTGGTAAGTATTTGAAAAATATTACAAAATCTAAACATTATGCAAGAGAGGAAATACACTACAAATATTTAAACACATAGTGTATGAAAGAAATAATTATAAAGTGGGAGAGTACATAAAACAGTACATACATAATAGGAGAGTACCATTGCAGAAGTCAATACAAAATTTATGCTCTCTAGGATTTAATAAAAAAAAAACAGTCCTCACAATGAATCCTCTATCTGGTCCACTGTCTGGCATTGGCCTTTTTTGAAAAGCTCATTCATGAGCCTATGATATGAGATGAAGAATTTTCTTTCAGGTTGCATTCACATGGCAGTTTATTCCAGCTTCACAACATTTCCCTACCTGTTAATTTCCACATTTTGTTTTATCTTTCACATGGCCACTACTGGCAGTGGCGTAATGTGAGTTGCTGGCACCCGGGACAAGCAAGCCGCTGCCGCCACCGGAGCTAAGCAGAGCTGTGCTGCACAACTTTCCATGTTGCTTGCTAGCAAAAAAAAATCCTCTGGCACTGGAAATTGTGGCAGACATTGGGCACTGCATTTTAGAAATCAAAATGGTGGCCACTCAAGGCCAGTTGGAGCCAAACAGCCAATTGGCACCCCTCCAAAAAGGTCACCACAGCCTGACCTCCATAGTTGACAGGGGTTGGATTTAATGATTGGGGGTTTCAGGGAGACAAGAAAGGCATCAGACCTTGTGGACTCAGCCAGTACATATGGGTCCCAGCAGAAACCCAGGTTTGCTGGGTGCTGACATAAGGACTGGCTACCATTTTAACTGGAGATGCTCTGCCACTGTGTTGGCTCTGCAGCTCTGCTGGCTGCTATCATGGAAGAACTCACACCCCTATAGATACTAGCTGGGGTAATTATAACTGCTAAAGCACAGTCACTGGTTAACGGTCAATTAAACAGGTTTTTCATTATCCTAATGTGCAAAGAGAAGGAAAATGCTGCAGAATTTCTTCATATATTTTACATTTTTACAGATGAGAGAGGCCAAAGCCATCCTATTTCTAAAGTCCAATGCGGAACACATTCTTTATTCCAAGCCCCTTGATACAGTCTTGCTCATGCATTTGGTCTCATTCATCATAGGAAGTCTGGCACAACTGCAAAAGCTACAAAACGGATATTCTTTCCCCCAGAGCACTCTACAAATATAAAATATTGAGCTTACTTGTCTTTATGAGATAGCATGTGGATCAGTTAGTTTTTCTTTCCTTTATGCAATCCTGTAACAATAGTCGTCAAGCCATTTAGCAAGCCAAAATGCTTTAATCCATAGCAAATTTGTACAGCTGTTGTTTCAAAACATGCTAAAAGAAAGGAAGCAGGCAGAGAGTTAGAGAAATTTGCCTGTATCTTTATGAGGAGTAAATCAAAGCGGTTTTGCGTATATTTTTAAACTGCCAGACATGAGTCTTTGCTTAGAACTGTTAGCAACTCTCCCTCTTTTCGAAACAAAATTATACTTTTAAATGATTTACACACACTCTTAAGTGAAAATTGCACCTTGATCTGATAACAGTGCACAAAAATGATTTACATTCATTTAACACATGCTTCCTCAGAAAAATTTAATTGAGGCATCTGTTTACGGATAGGCTACAGAGATAGATAGATATAATTTAAGTAGTTGCTATACTTTTTTAAAAAAACAACAACCCATACAGTAAAATTACAGAGTTGGAAGGGCCATCTAGTCCAAACCTCTGCAGTGTATACAAAGTACAATAATGCAAAACATCGTCATTTTTAGGTATTAATATATATACTGTACCACTTAATGCCAAAATAGACTTGTGAGTGGTTTACAAGGCATTATGAATATGAATCCAGTTTAACTGTGCAGGCTTTATGTCAGTATTGCAAGTGAAGGCAATTGCGTTATTTATATAAGCCCTGTTCATGCACTTGCCTGAATTCATGAGGGTCTTTGGGGGGGGTAGAGGGGCGGGTACATAGGCACAAGCTCCATACCCAGTGTCCACACAGGCTCCTCTCAGACCATTGTACAAAGATCCGAAATGGTCTTATATCTGTGTCCAGGCTTCCATGTTTATCAAGGTTATCAAGCCTTATTGAGGTTCCCAATTGCATGGTGATATATAAATACCTTCAGCAGAACAGACATAAATGCTTGAAGATCTGAGAGGCAGAATGCCTGAGGCCAGCGAGGTGGGGCTTCTGGGCATGTTCTTACAGCATCACTAGATTTAGGGCAGTGCAGGCAATTCCCCTACACAGGGTGCCCAGCCGAGGGGATGCACTTGAGAGCATGCGCAGAACAGAAAACAGGGGAGGGACGCCAAATTTTGTCCTCAGTCTGCCCCTGCCTACAGCTAGTTTAAACCTTTTCATGTTCCAGGTCTGGAGATGGCTACTGTAGACTCTCTTCCACTACAGACATGCTGCAATGCAATTAATTCTAGAGTTATATCAATCAGACTTAGGATTCTTACTGTAAATTGCAATTATATTCTGGAATGTCAATAACATTGTGGTATGTCCCATTCATAAATCAGTATCCTGATCTCCCCATCCCCTTCTACCAAATCAAACCATTTTTTTCCTAGGGAGTATTGTTACAGTGTTAAATGTCCTGTTCTCTCTCTGCAACACACTATTTCCTTTCTGGCATGTTGTTAGGTAAAAGACAACACTTTTACCTTAATAGGCTAGTTTACAGTAATGAGACCAAATCTCTTGAGTAGCTGAGTCACCAGTGAGATTTAGCTGCCACCCTTAAGCATGCTCGAGAAGGGAGGAGTTCTCCTGGAGAGCCAGCTACAATACAGATTTACTATTAATCGTAATCCCTTGGGAGCAATTGCTGGCATCCTAGCAGCTGTTGGTTGCTTGTAAACATACTGCAGAAGCACGAGGAGGGAGGGAGGGAATAAAAATGGAATAGCTGGACTACATTAATCCAGCAGATTGCATTCTTCCACTGGAGAGTCATGCAAGTTAGATTTGGAATAGGGCTATGTCAGATCAACTTCCACGATTCCCTCCCTCTCTGGACTGCAATTACAGACAAGTGCAATGCTTACACGAGTATGATATTCCTGGTTTCTGCCTGCTGTAATGAGTATGATGCAATTGCTGAACCGCTGAACTTGTTCTGATGATGTCTCCAAGGGATTTTTTTCCCAAGTGACCCTCTGCATACCTTTTGACTGGAGTGTGCCACTTGTAGATATTATTTATGTGGCCTAGAAGTGTATGAATCCCACTTATACTGAGACTATTGGTTTGCCTACTCAATCTGCTCTTGTTTGCAGGGATTTCCAAAGGTCTGTCTGAGATCCTTTTCAAAAGAAATGCCAGGGTTTAAATTGAGACTGTCCGCAGTACATAAACAGAACTGTATTAATTTGGAAATAATTGGTATAATTGGGTTAAAATGGGAAAATCAATAAAAAATAATTGGTAGAGAGACTGTCTGCTGTACCACTGAGCTAAGGCTTCTCCCAGGGTCAAATGCCATGTTTCAACTGAATCAACCTCCAGGTCAATGTAGGGCATCAATTTTATCTACGGAGGCATGAAATGCTTGTGAAGATGGCATGATGTGTACATAAACCTGTTGACTACAGTTTGCTGGTAAACTCTCCCCATTGCTAATACTTGTTGACAGCAAGTCTTGATTGCCTTACAGACCCAGCCTGCACATCCAAGCTCAGATTCTAGCAAACAGGGTGCTATTTTCCTTTACTAGCAAAATCTGTACTATCAGGGTGTAAGTCCTGCTGAACTCTAGGAAAATGATAATGCAATGCTATGCTTGTTTACTCAGAAGGAAGTCTCTCTGCTGAAATGTGAGGGGGCACAGCTTTCAAAAGAAGCAGGGAAAGCAGGCAAACAAGTAGGATGAACATATGAAATGTATTCAGTTTTACAGAAGAAAGGAAATTTGGAGGGATGTGGCCAGAGACCAAGTCCAGCTTAAAGAGAGAGCACAACAAGAAGGGATAAATAGTATTTCCATTAAAATAATAGTAATTAAGTTTGAATCACAATATTCAAATCAGCACATGCAAGTGTGTGTGTGTGTGTGTGTGTGTGTGTGTGTATTAATGGGTGACCCATGTCCTCTTTTTCTGTGGATGTAAATACAAAGGACACAGAGCTATTTCTCCCCTACACTTCCAGGTCTTGTCTGTAGCAAGGAGATGTGTATCACTCCCTTGGAGAAAACAGATGTAAAACCGAACAATGTGTTCAGTGAATTTGTAGTCCAAATATGTCTCAAATCCCACCAGGTTCTTCCTCAAGGGAAATATAAAATACTAGTAAGCTGGAAATGGCTGCATTTTCACATTGCACTCTTTTTGGGAAAGATTGACTGCTGCAAGCAAGTATAAAGGGAAGGAAGCAGTTTCCAGCTTACTGGATTTGTCAGATTTCCCCTGAGAAAGAACCTGGTGTGATTCAAATTTGTTGGGGCTACCATGTTACATAATGAGTTCGTTCACATCTGTTGGCTTTACCTCCAACCTCATTTGTTAACAGCAATGCAAAGGTGTTAAGATATAGATGTCAGCAGGCATGGCAATGTTCTAACACAACAAGGTCCGCTTCTTTTAGAATAGTGTGAGAACAGCCCTGCTGGACTGGACTGGACTTGGATTAGACTAAAGGCCCATCTAATCCAGCATTTTCTTCAGAGTTTTGTGAAAGAATATGTACAAAATGCATACACCTGGGTAAAGTGTGCATATATTAAATGCATATATTAGTGAAGATAATATACAAAAATGCATTATATTTGGGGAAATTGGTTTGCAAGAATATGTACTGCATATTTGCATGTATATATTAGGAGAGATTCACATTAAAATGCTGTAGAAGTTTCTTGAGGACCCTTTTTTATATACAGTGTAGAAATATAAAGAAATGTGGGGGAAACGTAGAAATACAGAGAAATATAGAGAAGTCAACTTCAGACCAGAAAAGTGAGAAACTGGAAAAACCCGAAAGGAGCAGATTCTCACATCCCTAGTTAGAACCCTGATTATGCAGGAATCCAAATAGTATGGAGAGCTTCCATGAGTGCAGGAGGCTTGCAGCTTCAGTCCTTTAACCTCTAATGCATGGAGGGTTGTAAAGAAGGCAAAGCGATGCACTGACAGAGGCATGGCTTGGCAATGTGCCACCCCTCTCCTTTGTGTGGTTTTCATCATATGTTGTAAACTGAGTACCTATCTAGTGTTATAGATTTTTTACATCTGCTCCCATTCCCTTACTCTTTCACCTGCTCACTCTGTTCAGATGCACACACAAACACCATTTTGTTGTGGGGCCCCACTTAAATACTTGTAAAGATACACAGAAATAGATAAAGAGGCATCTTCCTAGTCCCTCATTCTCTCACCTGCACAATCTGGGAAGGTGCCTGCTTGAGAAGGGAGTGTTTTAAAGGCCCTCCTTCCCAGAAACACACCCTACGTTGTCGTTTTCCGCAGAGCCTCACTTGTCACTTGAATTTCTGAAATGCATTAACATACGAAGACATATCATGGGCAACGAGCTACTGAAAGCAATATCATTTAGCAGCAGTCATGCCTGCATTTTAATTATTGTAAGGCTTGGTCATATAAACGATGGCCAATAAATTAAATGCTGGCAGTGGGCCGCTTCATGCTATTAGGAGCAGATCTTGTCAATGCAGGGTGATGTATTTAATGAAACTGGGAGCTCAGGCATATTAGCAATAGCAATAAAAGTCCTATGAAGTGACAATACATTTATACATGCTTTATAAGGTAGGCTTTAAATACTTGCTCTTGGAGGCTGCCAATTAACAAAAGCAATATTTTCTGTCCCTTTATTTGAAATATGTATTATCCAGCTTTCAAAGTGATAGATTAATAGCTGGCTAGGTTTTTGCAGCATTCTGTGCAACTTCCAAATTTCATATAAAAAAAAAACCAAAACGATCATGGGTGGGTCATAAATTAGATTGCCCTGGCCTCGAAACTGATGGTCATAATCCTGAATACCTGACTATCCAGGAAAAAAAGTTATGTGGAAAGTCTTGCTCTGTGAAGGCAACATCAACATCATCTTTTCAGAAAAGACCTATCAGCTAATGAATAAGTTTGCATGTCTTATACTTAGCCTTTGTACCTTTAAAAAATGCTTAGTAGAGAGCATGATTTGAAACTAGTTATGGGTGAATTGGTCAATTCTGGGTTTTCTCAGTTTCTAATTTTTCCAAACTTATGTTCAGTTCTCCACATTTCCACATCAGTTTGCTATTTTTCTTATGTCCTCATGAAAATTCATCAGCTTTTTGGTGTTAGTTTCTACTAATACATATGTAATTTTACCCAATACATTACTGCAAAACAGTTTCCTCTAATAATTCAGTTTTCTTTGGTGTGTTACTTAATGCATGTGTTTTTATGCACTTTACTATAGTATATGGATTTTGCGCACATTACTTGGCTGGAGAACTGCATTGGAAAATTTGAGAAGTGCACATTTTTAAGGATGGATGTGCTTTCTTCACTGCCTGAGTCAGCAAACCCATGCTGTGAAATATGGCTTGGTTCTTAACTTGTTCTTTCCTTATGATGGCTGCTTCTGAACCTATCCACCAGTGCAATTGGTTTGGCCCTCTAAGTTGTGAACAGTCTCTGAAATTATGTCAGGAATTACCACAGAGTAAAACACCTTCAGATTGTGCTTTTTTAAAACAATGTTGGTATGGGGAGACCTGGAGATGCCAGCAGATGACTGTATGTAAATAATATCCTAGCACCATTTCTCTCTCTCTCTCTCTCTCTCTCTCTCTCCCTCTCTGCATATGTGTGTGTGTGTGTGTGTGTGTGTGTGTGAGAGAGAGAGAGAGAGAGAGAGAGAGAGAGAGAGAGAGAGAATACATATTCGTATGCACACACACAGTTTCTTAGCATCACTGTGCCTTCAATCATAAGTTCTTCCTACATCTACAGACATCTCTGATAGAGTAACCATCCTTAAGCAAATTTCTTCCGTAGCCCCAACTCTGTTTAAAGATGCAAAGTTTGTCCTGCACCTATTCTCCTGCAAGGTAGGTTCATTAGTAATGCAACCTGTCATTCCTGCCCCTCCCCTTCTGCTTCATGGTGACCTTTTCAGTGTTTGAAGCCTTCCTCTGTCATGCATTATCATTTGGGTAGGCGAACAGGCATGTCTGAATCAATTTAGAAAATCAAGAATGGTGGGAATCTTCCCTTTGCCGCTGCCTATACTTGACACACCCTGCATTTATCAAAAGAAAAATAGTTTTAGTGAATATGAAAATCACAGAATGGTGGAGGTGGAAGGGACTTTGGAGGTCACCTCACCCAACCCAGTAGCAATATCTCTAACAACATATTTATCTAGTCTCTGCTTAAATACCTCCAGTGAAGAAGAGCTCAAGTGTCAATTCTGAGCCGTGGTCAAATAGTGCGCCCAGGCAAACAAACACAGATACTCATCCACTGGAGAAGGAAATAGTGATGAAGGACATAATTATTTGTAGAAGGTTGCAGGTTAAAGACTTAGTATCTTCACTTAAAGGATCTCACATGGTGCAGGTGGGAAGGACCTTGACTTGAGATCTTAGAAAGTTGTCTTATCCTGAAACAAACAATTGGTCCATCTCACTCTGTACTGTCTACAGAGTGAGACAAGCCAACCTCACCACCCCCACCTGACTGAGGAACATGTGGCCCTCTAGATGTTCTTGGGCTCTAGTTCCCATAATCCTTGACCATTGCACATGGTGGCTGGTGCTGATGGGAATTGGAATTGGACTCGAACAATATCTGGAGGAACACAGATTCCTTACCTGTGGTCTACATATTTGACAATGACTCTCCAGAATTTCAGACAAGGGGCTTTTCAAGCTTCAACTGGAGATGCCAGAAACCCAACCTGAGTCTGCATGCAAAGCATGTACTGTACCACTGAGCTACCATGGAGAACAACTGCTTGCTGGAGTAAATTGGACATATGGCCAAATTAAGTATAATGCAACTCATATGTACAGAGAGTATTAAGAGCAAGGCCTATAAGAATATAGCTAGGGAAACATCAGCAATTTGCCTGTTACCCGTCTGGCCAGGCAGTAAAAAGGGACAGAATGGAAGAAGAGTCATAGTGAGTCATGACCCTCATGCAGATTTATGGAAACAGCAACAGTCTGTCCCAAATCATGTTGTCTACTGTGTGTGTGTGTGTGTGTGTGTGTGTGTGTGTGTGTACACTCTTTCCTGTGCCAAAGTGACTTCATTTCTTCTATATACTCCTCCGCATGACAGAAAAATTATTCAGTAAGGGAGAAGACATGACTAACAAGAGCATGCTGGATTTCTTCAACTGGATTCTTAATATTTGAAGAGCCTCTACTTCTAATCTGCCTGCCTGTACAGTGATAACGTCATTCCTGGGGTTTTCAAGCTTGCGTCAGTTTCCAGCTATGCCTTCCC